>NC_136070.1:345485897-346163397 GCF_964261635.1 Lissotriton helveticus | reverse complement strand
CCAGGACTACGAGTTCATCTATCTGAGAATTCACTCTGGTTATCAATGACACCGAAATTACCAGGGTTAGAAAGTTCTTTTGGTTTGCTGCAAGTTACATCAAAGGCGCCTAATCAAGCTCTAGTAAAAAACTGGAGATCTAATTAGATAAAATACATTGCTGAAAATATATCATAAAATAAACTGGCCTTGATCGAAAAATACCCAGATCTGGAGAGAATCTTGATGCCACTACAGAGTCCTTGGAGTTGCCTATCTTACCACTAGCTGCAGAGTTGTCCTGTGATTTAGCTGTTATAGTAAATCTTTGCAGAAGTATAATTTGGAACCCACCAAAGACTCTCCCAAACAGAACTTATTCTGATCGATCCCTAGAGCTAAAATCGATCCCTTTAACGGTAGCATTCAGTGCTTGGATTCCTCTCTAGTCAAATGTGGAGGCCCTCATGCAGAACAGATCAGGAAACAATGGGGAATAGGTCACAACTGGAGAATGTAATATTCAATTCCCTTGACTTATTTAATAATGGACAACTGATGTATGAAGGTTATGACATAGGTGCCCCACTTGTAGATCAAAAGACAAAAGGTCTATCACTGGATCAACAGATACGGATGATCATAAAGGTCAAGTTTAAAACCTTGGACACAATTGCAAACGCGATTACATCACCATCCTCAAAACCCAATGCTCAGTTAGAATTTACTAAGCAATTCACAACTTCTTTAGTGACACTGATTTCCTTCTTGAACAAAATGTTAGTAGTTCCAAAGATTATAGACAACATTATAGAAGACTGTAGGCAAAATCTGGCAAGTAATATAATCATTATAAAAAAATAAAAAAAATTGGCCAAGAAACAGCACCTGCCAGTCCAATAACGGCATCTAAGGAAGCAGCACCCACGCAACAGGTTTTGACCTAGTCAAATCATCATTTCAGGACGGGGAACTTAATTGAAGACCTAGGAAACCCCCATAATCCTGAAGCTGAGGCAATAGCTGCTTCTACTAAAAGTCACAAAGGAAAAAGAAAAACTAAAAGTAAAAATGTTTAATACACAATAGAAGCAGTAGTGGTAAAAAGACAGTCCTTTTTCCATCCCGTGATCCACAATACAACTTCCCCAAATTACAACACAATTATATGAAGAGACTAATTTCTCAAAGTCAGCAAAAGTCGCTGTCGGATATCAGCCTGCTAAAGGGACACTTCTTATAGATATCCAGAGTGAGACAGGAGTTGGTTATAGTGATATCTTTTTTTGTTTAAAAGTATTGTTTAAACAGATGGTGCAACAGACATTCTGAAGTTAATTGTCCTTTTCCATTCTCTCGTTCCAGGTCCTAGGTCAGGAGTCCTCCGGCGGTATCCTCGGAGTAAAGAAAAAACAAGGCAGGTAAGTTACTTATCTCCCTGTATCTGTACTATTTATTTGTACCTCCACCTTCTTTTCACACCGTGTCACACACAAAATAAGGAGTGCGTCAAGTTGGGGAATAGTGCTCAATGAAACATGGCTGGTGCTCGAGAAAATGGCCTCCCATTTTAGAAGTGCATTGGATTGGTAACAGTAAAGAGAGTGTGTGTGAGCGATAGAACAAGCCCCGTGGTACTGAGAATAAGTATGCCCAGGGCTTGCGGTCAATGGGATTCCCCATGTCCAACTACTTTTGTCGGTTATCGGTGCTCCCGTGTGATCCCTTTCCTCCGACCCCAAACCCGGATCCTCACACGCACCTGCGTTAGCCACGCTCGTACGGGAGCGTGGCTGGGACAGCTAGGATGCTGGTGGGTCACTCCATCTTCGGGCTGGACGGCGTCTTCTCCAGTGTTGGAGAGGGTGGTTCCCTCCTCTTGTGTGAGCTGGGCGGCTTTGACCCTTCGTCCCAGAAATGCAGCTAGCTTCCCCTTGCTTTGCATTGGTCCAGCATCTTCAGAGGCTTCCTTGAGGAATGTGTTTCCTAGATGTTCCTCTCCCATCGGCAACACATCTTTCAGGATTCCTTTCACGTTGCTAAAGTGGTTCATCCTCCAGGACAAAGCGTTGAGTCCCATCCCCTCTGGCTCAGTGGAGAAATGCTTAAAGGAGCAGGATTCATTACTGGCCTGTGAAAGGGCAAGAAATGTGCCTTTTGATTCGAGAGCAGAAGGGAAGCCTCAGGGCACAGGTGCTTCCATGTCACAGTCGCAAAGCAATCACTCAAAGTAACAGAAACTAATCAAACTGCCTCTTTTGTGAATCAAAACCCATAAATTGATGTGTAGTAAAACATGTTCCCTTCATTCCCACATAAATAGATAGCTGACTGGGCACAGGCCGACCTTCCTACCTAAGCCAGAAATTAAAAGTTATGAAAGTATACCCTCTGTTGAGGCCATACACTTTTCACCTTGCACTGAGGGTGAAAGCCATGGATTCAATATAAATCAAATAAGTCAAGGAAATCAACTATTTCAAATCCAATTACAATCTAGTGAAATGGAGAACAAAAACTTTTCTTGTTCACCGACTCAAATCAGCCAACCACATCCAAGGTCACATGTGTAGTGAGCCACACTACTGTGGAGTAGTGTGGCTCACTGGTTAGAGGCGGCAGGCCCGAGAGCAGAAGTCAGCCTGGGACCAGGGTTCAATTCCCGACGCGGCAGGGTCGTGGACCTTGGTCAGCGGACTCGACAATTCTCGCTTCGGTGCTTACTCTAATCAGGGGTTCCACTCGGCAACTCTGGGCAATAGCTTGCCTAATCTCCACAACGGCCCCACCAATTCCGGG
The DNA here is from genome assembly GCF_964261635.1 of Lissotriton helveticus. NCBI lineage: Eukaryota > Metazoa > Chordata > Amphibia > Caudata > Salamandridae > Lissotriton > Lissotriton helveticus. Next base: position 346,160,619 of record NC_136070.1, on the reverse strand, counting down.
GATGCCTGGCTCTACCTTGGGGACTCCCAGCAAGGGACCATCCCACAGGGAAAGCCAGGATGGGTTCCCCAGAGTTATACAGCGCCGGGACGCCCCGTTGCTGGGGCAGCTGTGCGCTTTACAAGTATACTACATTTACATTTACATATTCCAAAAGAAGGAACTTAGTTGCATCACAAAGATATCATAGAACAACTAGATTTAAGCATCATAGAAGTCTTACATAGGAAAACTCAAGTTGCAACTCTAGGTGACCTAATAAGCTCAGTTATCGGCGTGGCCACCGAAGATCCTGTATATCCCCAAGGCAAAGATAAGAAACACTCACATGGCAAGGATCAACTTCTAGCAATGGGCAACTGGGGAATATTAAACAAAGATACCAGACAGGGTAATACACAAACAAATCCATTGCCTAATTCTACTTAAGGCAGCACAAATATCACAAAAGAGCAGTTGTCGATCATATTCACGCCGGAGTATGTATGCATCATGTGGGAATCATGATATCCTCAATAGAGTAATATCTTGCAATTCAAATACTTGACAGGCTTACAAGGCATAACATCAAGTGAGCTAAAAGTTGTAAGTTTTGACTAATCCATTAAGAATGGGGGATAGGAATCCACATGCACAGTATGGCCCAGCATAAAAGTAACAAACTAAATCCTCACCTATGTGTATCAGCTGAAAGCATGGGGTTTCCATATGGAACTATCAAAAACTGGATCCTACCCACATATGTTCTTACAGTAATTAAGCTTAAATACATCAGTTGATCCAACAAAAGCTCAAAAGAAGCATACACTCGACTAAGAATTCCGAGGCAAGATAATTTGACTGAAATTGCAACCAGTTCATTAGATACACAATAAATTTGTCAAACAATCAGTTTTTAGAAATCAAACCTGAATTTATTTTACCACTAATAAGACCCACATTATCAGACCAATTAGGTAATTGCCTCTAGGATAAAATCAGAATTTCTATTTTGGCAACTGGAACAGCGACACGCCTAAAAATATCGAGTTGGAATATAGCAGGCCTAAGGTAAAAAATGGATGACAAGGGCTTGTTTGGCCTTAATGAAACAGGACATTTGCTGGCTACAAGAAACATGGGCTATTAACACTATCAATCTTGATGGACATTTAACTTACCACATACCCACCTAAAACCAACAAAAAGGCAGACTCATAGGAAGGTTTGAGTACCTGGGTAGGAACCTCGTCGGGCACTAATGTAGAAGCGATACATACAATAACCAACGAGAACATACAAACTGTGGAGCTAAGGAACCAGGTGGGTCACTAAAGATTCTGAATGTATATTTTCCCTCAGGAGGGTGGGCCGTATTTAAATCAGATGTATGGTTATGCAAAGAACAACTCATGGCTCTGAGGTTGGAGGCGCAAAGAAAGATTCTAACAAAAAGTATGAACGAAGGGCTCTGGATGATCAAAAAGGAATGCATGCTAGTATGTGGACATTTTTATCCAAAATGTGTCTATTGTTGGTTCCCACGCTCACGGACGAAGATAGCACATAGAATATCCCCCCAGTTTCCAAACAGCACTTCGTTCATACAAGGAAAGGCAGATATATCTTTGAAACACTAGTTGAGGGGGGGATTATGTCCACTGAAAGGTCGAACTCGGTCTGATGATCCTCCAAAATTTACATTCAGATCTGGAAACAGGCAAAGTGTCACTGACTAAATGGCAATCAACATTGAAGCATGGCACCTGGTAGCCAATATGAAAGTGCATGAAAGAACTGAAAGCGACCCTATACTTCTGGATATAATGCACCCTCACTTAAGCTTTTCTGATCATCAACACCTTATAAACAATCAAGCTTTAGTTTTGAGACCAAAGAGAAAGAACATTGCTTGTATCATTTATATATGCGATCAAAAGCTAAATACTTCCAGTTCTAACTGGGTGGCTCTGCATGCTTTGGCTATCAACGCAGACTCAAAAGTGAGGGAATCACATTTGAACACATTCACAGAACTACTGGCACAGACGGCTGCGGTGAGAAAAAGAAAAACTCATGTTTCACCAGGTAAACAATTCACAGATTGCTTACATTATTACCCGTGAAAATTCGGCAGCTATCCAATAACAGTAAGCAGCACTTTCAAGAAACTCGAAAACAGTACAAACGGCTAATAAAATACAAAAAGAAAAAACAATCCCAGAAATGTTGGCAAGCTTTACATGATGCAATAGCCCTAAAAAGTGGTAGGACATTTTTGGGAATCATAAGATGAGGCTGTGAGGTTTCACCCCAAGAATTTAGAGGTGAATATAAGCCCACAAACCTGGATCAATCACTTTGCAACTCTCTATCGGAATGTAGGAGTAAAATAATTAATAATAAGTAATGGCTCAGCTATACGGAATCAGGAGTTCTTAAAGACAATATTTCCTTAAACCCACTAAATTCAATTAACCGGGGAATGCAAATTTGAGGAAAACATGAGTGAAAACTAGAAATTAGTGCACCAAAACACGGACCACTCAAGAACCATGGCCAATATATCAAACACCTGTACTTCTTTATTTACTCGATTACATGTTTGTTTATTTAATTTAAATTTGGGGCTATTTGATGAATTTACAGAAAAAGAAGTTGTCCAAGCGATTCAAGATCAAAAACCATGCAAAGCAGCTAGGCCAGATAAAATCCAAACAGATGTCTTCCAGAATCATCTCAATCTATGGTCAACTTTATTAACCAGGTTGTTTAACAACATCTGGTACTACTGGGAGATTCCACTTTCTTGGAGAAAATCAATAATTGTTCCATTATACTAAAAAGGACCAAGAGAATTACCGACCAATTTCACTACTCAACGGAGTGGAGAAAATCTTCGGGGAACTGTTACTATCTCGCCTAGACCAGTGGTTGGATGAAAAAGACCTATTATCTCCACTCCAAGTGGGTTTCAGGACAGGCCAGAGTCCAGTGGACCAAGTAATGAGATTACATTTTATCTGCTCAAAATACATCTCCCTTCAAAAGTCATCTTTATAATGGTTTTCATTGATCTGCAAACGGCTGTTGACAGCATTGATCGCCCTTCGCTATGGCAAATTTTAAAGCAGCAGGGAGTCCCTGATAAGCTATTAAAGCTTCTAGTTGCAGTGCACTCTGGTACCACAACCTGGGTGAAATATAGTGGCATGTTTTCTTTTTATTTTTTAAAGAGTTCCATATAGCGCAAACTAAACCCGAAGATATTAGGTATCATCAGAGCGCTTTACATGAGCACCAGTTTTGTTACAGATGGACACATCCATTTTTGTTGGTTCTGGGGAGATTAAGTGATTTGCCCATAATCACAGGATGTTGAGCGTCGTTGCCGAGACTGGAACCCGGTTCCCCAGCTTCAAGGTCGACGGCTCTAGCTGTAAGGCTACATGCTCTCCCCGAATGTGTGCATACACTGCAGAGATCTCAATACAACAGGGCATCAAGCAAGGTTGTGTGTTAGCCCCGACTTTTTCTTAACTGCTATATAAGATATATTGTAAAAACACTAACAAACCTCGACTTAGACGTACCAAAAATAAACAACCAATACTACTCTTTGTGGACAGCATGGTATTACTGCCCGAACCGAATTATTGATGCATCTCTTTTGGCTGGTTTCAAGTCATTTTGTGCTACTAGAAGTCTCACTATCAATGTTGGAAAAAACAGGTCTATGATTTATCTTTTTTTCCCACTCTTTTTATTTGAACTTTGCTCATCATACATCGTGTATAGGAGATGAATATAGATTAACGCACGTCATATATGGCAATGAGATACGTACATCACATGGCAATGGTTGAGCATGCATCGAGGAAGGTACTTTTACAGACCGGTATCATTCCGAGACAATTCATTTCATCAACTCAACAGGAGTGCTCTGTCCGACTCCATCCACCTCATCACATAACCTTGCATCAGAAACCGCTAAAACCCCCTAAATCATGGTAGGCCCCCCACACCTTCTCCCACTTCTTGTGGCAGCCCCTGCTCTAATAGACTACCTGTCAAGTATATGATTCTTAACCAAAAAACGAAACTTAAAGCAACCTTTATCGTCTACAGTCAGGGGCGTAACACAGGCCCCCGCAGCCCACGCGGTGGGGGGGGGGGGGGCAAGCTCCAAGGGGCCCCCTCGGCACTGCAGTCTGACCAGAGAGCTCATGATTGAGCCCGGAGGGGGCCCCTCTACGTACCGTGCAGGGAGGCCCCCTCAGTTTTCGTTACTCCAGTGAAGCCATTAGACCTGTGACCACCTATGATTACCTGGGCATTTATCTGGGTAGTAAATTGCTGTGGCCCCCCAGGTGCTTAAAGTAATACACTGTTCTGGCCCCGCAAGCAGGTGCGGTATTGAGATTTGCAAAATCGTGTGGAAACCACTTGATAAGCTCACCTACCCTGGCATATAAAATGAAAGCTAGGACTGCCAGCATATATGGTTCCGTGATTTGGGGGCATAGAAAAATCCCATCAATTCAAACCACCAAGAACAACTTTTAAGACGGTTACTGCTTCTAGGCCGTGGTACACCAATAGATGCACTGCAAGCAGAATTGGGGATTGAAGAAAAAAATGTAAAAAAATAAACAAGGATTGCATTGCCCTAGCACCTGTAGAATATTGGATCCGAATTTGGTCAAGAGAGGAGTTTGGCTCGTATAAGCGTACATTACTAGATATTATGAAGAACCGAACTATTGCTTTCTACCCTGGTTTGCACACATAGCAAATGTTCGTCAGAACATCGGATTGGAAGATCCTTGACTTCATACACAACATTATTATCAAAGCTGGTTTGATTTGGTAATAAAGATCTACTGGTCTTAAGTAAATCAATTAAAACAAGCCGTGCAGGTTCCCTGCTAAAAGTTTTTATGGAGTTCAAACAACATCAAGGCTTTGAACCATTGTTGGATGAAATCATACAAGTGGAAAAAAGAGCCCTATACTTGAAATTTGGATTGGGTACTCTGTCAGTCGCTTCAGTTGTTCAAAGATGGTCACCAAAGCCTGTTGTGCCAATGCTCTTAGGGAGCTCCAGAAACAATAATCCATATTTCTGTTGCTGTGCCAGCATATGTTAAGCATTAAGAAATGTTATCTACGGCAGCTTTTTTTCTCAAACATAATATTAGATTGTGCAATGAAGCTATAGCGTTTTGCATGAGAACAGATGACAAACTTTTTTCTGGTTGCATCATCATATATCTGCGCTGCTTTGAAGTCAAGAGCACAAATCCGAAAAATATTGCCTATATTTTTTAAACAATATTTAAATGTGGAGGTACAGATGCACAAGAGGCCATCACTTATCTTTGATTAACTGATCTGACTAAAACCACAGCGTCAATAAGCTTCCATAATGGTCTTAGCATACAACTGTTTTGAACTTACCAAACTTTCTCCCAGACCCATGCAGCAAGGGCAGTTCCAACGCATTGCCACTTCTTTGCCCACAAAAACAATAGTATTCTCAGTATCCTTTGTTGTCTTTTTCAGCATTATTTGGGGCATTGAAACGGGTTGGATCTAGCTTGTTCGCTTTCCCCTGAAGCCATAGGGAGGACCTTTTGACTCTATTAAAACATTTGTAACTCGCCAAATCGTACATTTTTCATGAAAATTTGTATTTTTATTTTTTGCATTCTTAAAGCTAACTGTGTATTTTAAATGTAAAGGTTGTGTTTTTACTGTGCTGGTAATTTTTATGCCCTACTTTGGCTGTACCCTGCTAAGTTTGACTTGACTTAAAAATCAGCGACCTTGCTTCTATTCTGCATGTATTTGCATACACTCAAATGGCAATCTGGGAGCATTATAAATAGCCACAGTTGTTACTTTTTAGGTCTCGCGACCTATCGATGCGCGCAAGCGCATCGAGCAGAGCGAGAATTCAAGTAGGCAAAATCCTCATGAAACCACCAGCTTTTTGCTGGCGTTTTCATGAAGTTCACGTGAACCACGTGATCAAACACGAACGCGCATCAGCCTCCCTCCCTCCTAATTGCATTTGCCGCACAGCACATCAAAGGGCTTCGCCCAGCGTGCGCTCTGCGGCTTCTCAGCTTCTCCTCCCCTAATTAGTCATGGCTCAGTTTCCCGGCGCCCGCATTTGTTGACATTTTTTTCGTGAACCTGGCTACTATGCTGTTATCCCTGCATTTCATTACTACAGGAAGACATTGGGTGAGTAGTTTGTTAGGTTTTATATTTTATTCACTGCATGAATTAAAACGAATTAAAAAAAAACTAAATCACCCCGTAATGCTGTATAATGCTTAAAACGAAAAGCTATCTGCCACAGGGGAACTTGGAAATAAAAGGCTGTTTCTATTTCGTTTCGTGTTAAAGACTATCTCCTATCCAATTCACCCCCATCCTCCCTCCTCCTCGCAAGCAGAGTTCCTCCCCGTCGAGCTGCTGAGATCAGCGCCATTTGTTTTCACGTATTGGCTTTAGGTGGCATATTTGCTGGAAGGCCATTATGTTTCTGAAAAGGCGACCGTTTCCAAGCTGCAGCGGCGTCACAGCTGAGTGTAAACACAAGTGCGGGTCAGGGAGTAGGCTGTGCGTGTTTGTTTTCACCAGAGAGCTGCGTGTCTGTGTCTGCGCATTCCGGACGCTTGTCCGCATACCCAGCAGAGAAAGTTCACTGGAGACGAGGGGAGGTGCGGGGAAGAAAATAACACTTTCCAACAAGCATTGGCATAGCCAATAGGTCTCGCTTGTGGGACCTTATAAGTATTTAGTTACAAGGATATTGTGCTGCAAAACAAAATACTTATAAGGTCCCACAAGCGAGACCTATTGGCAATGCCAATGCTTGTTACAAACATGTGCACACATATTTAATTAATGGAACCATTATCATCAATTCAAGTTGAGCTTACAACGCACTGTGTTTCTTACAGCGCTCATCCTAGCAGTAAAGTCTTTGTGTTGATGAACCATATTTAGGAGCAGGCAATCACTTTGCTGTAGCCATATTGTGGCACTATTTGTCTTTTGGACAAAATAAGAATTAATACTTCTTCTCCTTGTGCCTGATAATAGGCCCGGGCGTTGGTCAAAAGGAATTTCACACACCAGACCCACACTGGTTGCAATTTGCTGAGAAAATCCCTGATCTTGGTTTTCTGCTGCACCCAGCAGTATATTTGTCTCACTGGTTTACTTGCCAAAACCTGAAAATAACTCGCCTACACAAGAGAGAACGGACACATCAAACTACTTTTAAAGAAGGCCGTACCTAATATGATTACGTATCCAAGCAAAGTAGCTAAAAATTGTTTGCAATGTTAAACAAAATGGAAAGGGTTGCAGACATGTTTTGCTAAACTGTTGTGCAGTCACACTGCAACACAGCGACATCTTTGATAATATTACCAGTCAATACTTTTCTTAAAGACCAGAAAAGGATCTATAATAGCTAGTAAGAACACAATACGCTTAAAACTATGTTACAGCAAAAAAAACTGGAAGAGGCTAGCACCTGCTGGCCAAACAAACCGATCACCACACGCGTTTAAAGCTCCTTTGTATTAGAAATCCCCTTTTAAATCACAGGTGAAATGTACAAATGGACCAGGGTGGATGTTTAGTGTATCAGCTACAGGAAGTGATTCAAATCCGAGGCAGTGGATTCAGAATACACAGATCAATTAAAAGAACAACCAGCCAAAAAACAACCTTCATTATATGTGCTGTAAATCCCACAAAACAAATGTGTCCTACTGTTCCAAAAAATGAAAGTACCTTCATTACAAAGAGACACAGAGTGGGAGCGGACTTAGGACAACTTAAAAAATGTTTGTTTATCCCACGATGGGTGCGAGCAGGGAATCCGGTCCTATTTGTTATTAATTATAATGCTTTTTTAGATTTACAATTTACGGTATAAATGCGGAACTCAACTACCTCAATACAAAGAATAAATACAGTCTGAATATGAATGCCTCGCATTAGTTTTCTTGCTTAACTCCTCACCAAGAGGCCTAAATAATAAATGATGCACTACGAGCTGATGTACTTCCAGAAGCACCTCCTATTTCTACCAGTATGCATTCTCAGTACATATTATGCATACTGAGATTTGTAATTTGGCTGATGGGAAATACTCACATGCCACTCACTCCAGCAAGCCCTGAGGTGCACTCAGCCCTGTACTATCCCAGTACCACTGAGAAAACCAAGTTATGTGTTTATGGCTATTTACCAATTTCTTTTTCCCCACACATATTGTCGTTTACGTATGTCGCTTCCTCCTTTGGAAGTTCTTATAGTATAAATATAGTGCCAAGATGGCCGCTGTATGCTGCTGGCGTCACCCACCTGCACAGACGTCCGCGACACGCGCGCCTTGCTGAGTGTTCGGCGCTTCTCCCAGCGGTGGATGGAGTTCTGCACCTCCACGCTCAGCTGCCGGGTCACCGTCACCTTGTCGTAGTGCTTGATGTGCTCCAGGGCCCCGTAGGTGGTGGTCAAGTAGTAGGAACCTGAAAATCAGGAGATGGTGAGAGGTGAAAGGCTAACGGCGGCTGCAGCAAAAGCAACAAAGAAACTCGTGGAAATCAGGGCATGTGTTGGAGTCCTGAAGGGAAGAGGGTCATTTTATTTTCTATGTATATTTTTAAGCTGGTGTTACCAAATGCTGTGGTGTCGAATTCATCAATAAAAACCTCAAAATACGTCCTGGGAGGACACTGCTGCTCCATAAGACTTGGAAATAGTGGAGTTCGTCATACGTGAGGCACATTCTGACATGTCCACAGCTACTTGCCTGGCCTTGCCTTCTATTAACAACTGAGCGAAAGAAGAACCTGTTGATCACCTATTTTAAAATTCTCGACCATACATAATTCACTAACAATTACATCAGCTGTACCTGGCAGAGGCACTAGATGGCGACGTACGCTCGTCAAACGTCCTTTTCTGTATTGAATGTAACACAGAATATCATAAAACAAAATTCAGCCGGCAAGTACAGCAAGGCTATATACACTGGAGAACTTACTAGTTTCCGCATTTAATCTTTTTACTGCAATAGAGTTTCTATGTCCATTCTAAGTGCTATAACTTGTTTTATTGTCTCAGATATCAGCTCCACGAGGTTAATTGAACGTAAACTACTGGTGCAGCGTAAAGTTGCTCGCTCTTTAAACGTCACTAAAACCTAAATATGACCGATACCTAACACACAAATGAAGGTCTACTTTGCACATAAGTTACACGTTCCTTTGTGATACTTGCACAAGTGACACCTGACACTGTGGATGCAGAACATTTTTTTACTATAGAAATCATAAGTTCTCACATAGAAATGTTTACTGATGTCAAAAAATTTCATTTGATGTTTAACTTAGAACTGCCTGCACTAAAGATGATCTTAATGAAACGTGTTAGAGAAACAATTCTCTAATGTGGATTAACATAGTATCTGCCATGTAATAATTTAATGTATATGCTTTGTTACAGCTAAAATAATTTATAATTAGATGTCTTGCCTGAAACATTTGCAATGTGTAGTGTACCTCATACCATTCTCTTTCCATTATATCTAAAGTTTTACACCCGATTTATACATTTGCAATTATGTCCGTGTAACTCCTGGAAATGTTGTTCTTCGCTTTAAATTATCCTGATGTTGAAATAGGTTGAACAACAATGTTTTATCAATGTATGCATTAAAGTTACACATTAAGGGCCAGATGTAGGTAAATTTTATTTTACCACCTCTTAAATACCGCATCATACCGACTCGGTATTTAAGAAGTGGTAAAATAAAAGTACCGAGATGTAGGTAAATGCAGATGTGCATTTACCGATTCGGAAACAATCGGTATTTACCGATGCGGTAAATACCGACCGGTAAATGCCCATGCATTCCTATGGGCTTTGAAGCCCATAGGAATGATTGGGCATTTACCGGTCGGTATTTACCGCATCGGTAAATACCGATTGACACAAGGGTGCAGGGGGTGTCACTTTGACACCCTCTGGCACCCCCAAAAGAGGCTCGGGTGCCATGTGGCAGGCATACCTGCCCTAAGGGCAGGTCTGCCTGTCATATGGCATAGGTGTGCATGCACACATGTGCATGCACACCAGAATCGGTATTTTACCATCAAATAGTATTTGATGGTAAAGTAACGATTTTTTAATGCTTGTGGGACTCAGAAGAGTCCCACCTACATATCAATTTTCCCTATTCCTTAAAAATACCGACTCGGTATTTTACATAATCGGTAAATTTACCTATCGGTAAATTTACCGAGTCTGTAAAATACAGGGCCCTACATCTCAAATTGCATTTACCGGTCGGTAACGGCCGAATTCGGCCGTTACCGACCGGTAAATGCCTACCTACATCTGGCCCATAGACTTTTATAAATGTAATATGTAGTAATAGCTAGCCTTGTGCACCAACATTACCTAATGTAGCCTTAGAGCTCACTGTAGCATGCTCTACCGGCCCTTAAAGGCCCGCTCCAGTGTTAAAGCCCGAGCCGAAGGCCTTCAACAAGGGAGCGAGCCTTTAATGGCCGGTAGAGCCTGCTACGGAGGGCTCTAAGGCTATTAGAACATTCCGCCCCTTAAAGGGCAGAATATTCAGATTTGTAAAATAGAGGCACAACTGAGCCCAAGGGGCTTAGAAATTCCCTCGTACTCCATGACCTTTGGTCACAGCAACAGCTGTGAAGCGAATGTTGATGCTCTGGGCTTCTACAAGGCCCAGAGCACTCCATTGTCTTCAATGGAGCGCCCACCATTCAAATGTGTATTAATTAATTAATGCTGAATGAGCTAAAAGTACTAAAGAACAGTGGTGTCTGCCACAACATCAAGGTGGGGGAAAGGGGGGGGGGCGGAGGACGGGCGGGTGGGTTTACCTTTCGCCGCAGCTTCTAAAGCAGACAGCTGCATTGGAGCTCTCCCAGCAGTCTCTGGGAAGGCAGAGGTTGCTCAGCCAACCCGGACGCTGCTCTCCTGCTGTGAGAGCAGCACCAAGATTGGTGTGAAAGGTCTGTTCTTCCACTCAGACACTGCTGTGTAGCCTGCAGCTTTTCTCCAAACCAGCTGTGAACACAGCTTGGTTGGAGAAAGAAAAGTGCATTTGTATGTTTGGCAGGCCTAAGACAGTCTACCCAACATACATGCGCTCTTCTAAGTGCAAACCACCTGCCTGTCGTGGCCTGGCCCAAGTCAGAGCCAGTCACAGAAAAATAAAAGGATATTGTTTCATTATCATTTTATTTTTCTGTGACTGACTCCGACGAGTGGGGCGGCGCTCCTCCGCCATTATGGAGGAGCCATCCCTGCTAAAGAACCTTATACTCATATATGCTCTAAAATAGACACCTATAGGAATTTGTGCATTATAGATTTAAGGTCTTAATTTAGAGGGGTTTCACTCAAAGGGCCTGAATCTTTGTCCCCTGAGAACCAACTGTACTCTTGTATTTCTGCTGACTTGCTTTCTTTGCAGGAATTCTCACACTTGCTAGTGTTAGAAATGCTACTTTCTTGTAATAATATTAGTTACATTGCCTGGGACTGACTGGCAACTGGCAAGCACACAAGAACTCTGTGGACTACCACTGGACTGTTGTGCTCCGTCATGAGTGTGGGACTGAATTGATGTTCTCATGACGGGTTTGGGAACATTTCTTGATGTTGACAACAGTGTAAAAAGTGCAATTATAAAGACTTTTTCAACAAGTGCAATGGATTATTATTGGTGATGCAACCAAAGGGGTGTTGCCAATGGCAAATATACCTTATCGCTACCCTGGTCGAGGGTATGGTAGAATCAACAGACCCCAGAACCTTCTGGGGCAGATGACTTTGGACTTTTTTCCAGACCCCATGCCAAACTTGTTCTGCAGGTTCTTTGTAGAGCCTTCCTTTGGACTACGACCAGAACCTCTTTACTTATTTCTCCAAAAAACCCAAATCCCATGGCCCCTTAAATGGACTTTCAGAGACATTTCCCTTTGTGCAGTTACATTTCCCTAAGTGTGGTTTAGATTGATACTTTGACACCTTGAAGACCTCTGACCGCGCTTCTGCAATACTATTGCTAATACTCCTTGTACCCTTTTGCCTAATACCTATTGTTTTTTTTAGATCTGTACTATGAGCAGTCATGTGCCTTAGTTTCTATCAAGAAGATTACATTGCTAAATGGCTAAGAAAAACCAAGCTAGATTCCATTCCGAACATCAGATTTTAATGTTGCTGTTCTGTATTGCGACTACAGAGCTGCTCATTTGTTTGGTTCTTGTTAGCATGAACTTCTTTAGAAGGTTGTTGCTATGCTGTGTCTATACAGTCTGATTTTGAGATTAATTTACTTAAACCTGATCGCCAACTTGTAATAAACATGCTTGACTTTGGCTACCGATTCCTGGTCCTCGTTGTGTAGCGAAAATTGGTTGCATTGTTAAATAACTGATTGGACAAGAAATGTTAACTCTCCCTCCCCTCAGTGAGGAATAAAAAGGTCCATCGGAGGACCAACATTAGCAAGTAAGTAAAATAGCAGTAAATGATCTAGTAAGGGAGGTACAAAACCTCACCACCAGTGGGGCACAGTATCTCAAGATCTAGTCAACTGGATCACTACCCTTTCCCGTGCTAACGCCCTGATATTCGAAGTAGGTCCTTGTGATGCGACCCCGCTACTCACCCCGCCTGGACTTCCTCCCCTCGGACAACTTCCCTTCTCAGAAACGTATCCCAAGGCGTCCTTGGAAGCAACCCTGACAACAAGAACCCCGCCCCTCTCTTTCTTGCAGGAACCAATTGGAGGAGGTCACGTACCGGAAGCACTGACCCCGGAAATACCGCCTCGCCTACAGCACCGGAACAGGGAAAAGACGGAAGCAGAGAGAGAGACGCCGTCGAAGCAGCGATCTCGTGGCAGGAGACTCGGACCACAGCGGAGGAGGAGCAGGCGAACGAAGAAGCAGACGTGTGGACGGAAGACTGGTGGAGTCCCCAGGAGGTGGCTGAAAAGCGGCCGCAACTCATTGGAGAGTTGCAGCAGAGCGTGTGAGTACCAACAAACCTCCCCCTTTTTGTAGCACATTAGGTGCTCTGTACATAGTAAGCAGATTAGGTGCTGTTGGACCCGGTCCTTTGGGCAGGTTCACCCCGAGACTTTTTTGCTTTTTCCCAGCCTGTTTTTGGAACCTGGGTTGGTGATTTTTAGGCCTCTGCGCACTTTTTCAATGTGGTACAGTGTAAAGTGTGTGTGCTCTCTGTGTATGTGTGGTGAGTGACCATAGGAATGAATGGGGAATATGTATGCCCATGGTAGATTCCTGATGCGTGGGGAGTGCAGGGTCGAGTTTGATATGTGTGTACTCGTGAGAATGAATGCTGCATAATGGTATATGCGGCATGGCTGTGTCTAGTCCAGAAGCGCCACTTTTAGAAGTTGGCATATTTGTGTAGTGAGTCTGCTGGCACGTGATTGGCTGATGAGCCTGGGCCTGCTGGTGGATGGACTGTCTGTTTTGAGTAGGACGGGGTCTGCAGGGCCCCGGAGGAGGGGGTCTGAGTCAGTTGTAGATGAAAGGCCCCCATCTGCTGTCAGGGATGGGAGGAAAGAGCTCTGGTGGTGCCGGGCTGTGCCTGTCAGCCCACCATGCTGGCTCTCCCTCCTGATGGCCCACTGTCACCTCTGACCTGAGGCTGACAGGAGAGAGAAACCAGAAACACCCAGAGCTCAGGGCTCGCTTACACAAAGACTTCAAAAGACTTCAAAGCCTTTTCTGTGTATAAGAAGGGGCTGTGTCCCCTTCCAAAATGTTCTTGTTCTTGCTCTTGAGGCTGACTTGAATCTACCAGGGGTGGGCGCTGCCCAGCCCCTGGATGCCTGGATAACTGGACTCCTGGGGGACCCCTCTGCCCTGCCTGGGCTGATGGGGGGACTTGGCTTTGCCCCCTGGGAGGCTCTGGGACCGTTGCAGCATGGAGAGGCTGCATTTTCCTGGGGAGAGCGCTGGAGCTGTATTTCTAGTGCCTGGAGGCGCTGTGCTTCCCCCTGAGCACCTGGGAGCGCTCTGCCTTTGTTCTAGCGCTTAGGAGCGCTTTATGCTCGTTGATAGCGCTGGACGCGCTGAGGTGTCTGGCCCGTATTTATTTAATTCACGAGAGCCCACCTCGCTTTATCATTCACTTTGATCGAGAGCCCACCTCGATTTCATCCCCGTGATCGCCGCCCGCCTGCCTGTCTGGATCGGGCTGCCGCGCTGCCCGCGGCGACCCGGAAGTGATTGACCGGCCGGCCAATCCTGTCGCGGCCGGACAGAAGTCCCGCCCCCGCAGTCGGCGGGAAGAAGAAAGGAAGGCGTGGGAGATGGCGGCCGGCTAACAGGGCTCCCGTGTGCCGAGGGAGCCCTGCAGCGAGAGAGGGAAGCCAGGATGTTTTCCTTCCGGTCCCCCGTGAGGAGGGGGAGACCGGAGAGGCCCGCCGCCGAGAGGAGGAGAGCGGCGGAGAGCAGCTGAGCGTGCAGGCGGGGCCCCGTGGTGGAAGAGGAGCCCCGCGCTGCCCAGAGGAAGAGAGGAGAGAGCGTCGCCTGCTGCTGGGGCTTCCGTGTGCCGAGGGAGCCCCGGAGAGAGAGTGAAGGCTGGCGTTCCGCATCGGAGTCCCGGTGAGTCTGGGCTGAGGACCGGGCAGAGTGGGGCAGAAGAGAGGAGGGGCGCCGGGACATGTTGTCGGTGTCCGCCCCCCCCCCCCAGTGGCGCGAGCTCGCACCTGTTGCCAGTGCAAAGCCACGAGGGCTTCAAGGGCGGCCCCAGCTGGCAGTGGGTCGCCCCAACGTGTGTGAGCCCAGAGAAGCTCAGAGGGGCCGTATTTTGTTTAAGAGCCTGTTTGGCTCCAGAGAGGCTCCCCGCCCGCAGTTGTGATTAAGAGCCCGGCGAGGCTCCAATGACTGGGGCATGTGTTATGCCAGAGCCTGTGTGGCTCCAACCTTTTGCGCAGTTTTGTTCTAGGGCCAGTGAGTGCCCCGGCGCAGTTTTGATTCTCCAGCTTCCCAGCAATTAGTGGGCAGCTGCACCGTTTAGGCGCAAGAGGGAGAGTGAATCCCTGAGAGGGATAGAGATGGCACAGAGGTGCCCGGCCAGTCACAGCTGCGCAGCACTTAGTGCCAGCTGCAGCATTTAGGCCCTTGTGAGTGTTCCCAGGTGCCCAGCAAGTAGTGGGCATCTGCTACGTTTAGGCCCCTGACATTGAGACTCAGGGCGTTCTAGCCCCAACAAGGCCAGTTGGCCTAGGGACTGCCACAGGTAGTGGCTTATGTAGGTCTTGCGCAATTGTATGGTTATTTGCACCTCTGAATGGGATTTCTGGCATCATGTCTTATTCCTGCACCTCTGAATGTTTTTAGACATCATGTGACTTTTGCGCTACTGTATTATTATGGTACCTCTGAATGTATTTGTATTGCATCATGTGCTTTATTCTTAACACCGCTGAATGTGTAGGTTTATGCATTATGTGTTTTTCTTTACTACTCCTCTGAATGTATATTTATGCATCATGGGTAATGTGTTCTTTCTTAGACCCCTAAACGCTGTGTGATACTTAGGTGGTTTTCCTTTACTACTCCTCTGAAGGTGTTTCATACATCGTGGGTAATGTGTTCTTGCTTAGACCCCTAAATGCTGAGTGATACTTAGGGGGTTGTTCTTTTTAGTACAGGTGGTCCTAGTGAGGTCCTGGTCCCTTGCGTGACAGTCTCCTAAGGGTTTAGGGTTGCGTAGGTGATACTTACCTGTTCCCAGTAGTTACTGGATGTGATCTATAACTGTTACTTTGTGTTAGTGATTTTATATACTTTTATTCTAATTTCTGACAAGTATTTCTATATCTGCAAAGTGTTGATTCTGACAGTGGCCCATGTGGCCCTGTCTTGTAAATAATCCCTTGTGAATATTGCCGTGCCAGTTGGCACAATGTACATGTGTGATTTCCATCTGATATATTTTGACAATACAAAAGTTATTTTAATATAACCTTGTGTGGAGTCTCTTTTGTGGTGTACCTAATATGTTGTTGCTGTTGTGCGCTGGCGCAAATGCTTTACACATCGCCTCCGAGTTTAGCCTACACTGCTCGTGCCAAGCTACCTAGAGGGTGAGCAGGGGTTATCTTGGCGTGTGACTTCCTTGCCCTGACTAGACTGGTGGTTTCTGCCTGGCTTTGGCATCAGCCTTAGCCTACCAGAAATAGCCGGTTCTAACAGGTGCTCTGTATATATTTAGTCCCTCTCTTTTAGGCACGGACCTGATAGCACTGTAAAATCCTGTAAAGCACCCGGCGCCCTGTAAAGCACTAAGTACTAGTCCATTTCCTTCACGCCTTTCACCGGACACCATTCTTCCTTTTTCCCTAAAGCCTCCTCCCCAATTCCCTTCCCTCCTGGTCTTCTTCCGAGCCCCTCACTAGAACCCGGGTGTTGGTAACGGTTGTGATTATAGCAAGCCTAGCAGGACTAACGGCTCCTTATTTCTTTTCTCTTCCTGACCTCCGAGGACCTTCCCAAATCTCCGGACAACCTGACTTCCCGAGGACCCAAGACCCAACCCCACCTCAAGAGGATCAAGACGCCTTACCTTGGAGCCACGCTTTTGTTTCCCTATTTTCCCTGAAAACCTACTTTGTGTTGCAATAGAAGAACCGATATTGCCCACTACATCTGGCCTCCTTGCCTGCTTTTCCAGCCCGCCGTCACCCCACGTTCACAGCTGGTGTCAGAAGTGGGATCAGCTGGAGGCATGGAGGCCGTGGTAGAGGATGGCCGAATCTCAGGAGCAGCTGGGCAAGATAATGGAAAGGTTTCTTAAAACCACTGAGGACGATAGAGGACAGTTACATGACGTCCTCAAGGGTCAGGGCGACGCACACGAGCAAGCCATGGGGAAACTGACCGATGGCCTGGGACACCAGAGACCGATGGCCTCCCTCCCTTCAGTGGTATTGCAGAAGTACGTGCCGGGGGACGACCCGGACTACTTTACTAACTTTGAAAGACTAGCCAGGCCGACTCGTGGCCCGTTGACCGCTGGGGCCAATATCTCGGTCCTCTGCTGACCGGCGACCTGCAGGCCGCGTACCAACAGGCCAACATCCAAGGCAACACTCCCTAAGATGATATAAAAAAGTGTATCCTGGAGCGCCTGGGTATTGACGATGAAACGTACAGAGTGAAACTGCGACAGGCCAAAGAAGGACACCAAGAAGTACCCGACTACACGAGTACGAGTGCAGCATCCCATGGATCCGGGAACCACCCTCACAGTGGGTCTCGTGCCGGCCCTTCCTGAACAGGTCATTCTGGGGAGCGATTACTCCGGTCTACCAAAACTCCTACGAGACACAACGGACTCGCTGACCCAGTGGTGGAACGAAGCCCCTTTTCCTCAGGGACTATCTCCCCTGGCTACAGCTCCCAAACCCCGCAAATCCAGAATCCAGAAGAGAAAGGAGAAGAAGGAACACATCGGTGCATACCCTGCGATACCCGACGAGCATCCCTGGCAGACGGACAGGGAATTCAGGGCGTCACAACTAGAAGATCCCCTTCTACAAGAAGCGTGGGGAAGGGCCCTGGACCACGAGGACCCCTTACAAGTAGGTCCCTATTTCTTCAAGAGAAACGGGCTGTTATATAGGAAAGGCGGGGCCCAACAAAACCCACAACTATTGATCCCTGGGCCCTTCCGAGATAAAGTCCTATTACTTGCCCACAGCCGCCTCTTGGGAGGCCATTTGGGCGATGAAAAAACAAGCCAAACCGTCTTAGAGAAGTTTTACTGGCCAGGCGTACACCAACAGATCAAAACATATTGTCGAACCCTAGGGTACCTTTGCAACCCCTTCCCGTCATTGATATCCCTTTTAGCCGGGTCGGGATGGACATCATAGGACCCCTCCTGCCTTTCCGAAGTGGGTGTCGTTATGCCTTGGTTCTTGTGGACTATGCCACCCGCTTCCCTGAAGCCATACCCCTACGCCAACCACCTGCTCAAAACATTGCCAATGCCCTCATCGCTGTATTCTCCAGAGTGGGGTTCCCCAGGGAGATCCTGACCGATCAGGGCACTCCTTTCGTTTCGGCCCTCATGAAACAGGTCTGTTCCCAACTCGGGATAAAACAAATTAGAACCTCCGCGTACCATCCACAAACCGACGGATTAGTGGAGCGGTACAACGCCACGTTAAAACAGACACTAAAGAAGCAATTGGGCCTAGAAGCCAGAAGGTGGGAGGAGATGCTGCCATTGGCCCTATTCGCCATCCGATGCAAACCCCAGAGTAGTACAGGCTATTCCCCCTACGAGCTGTTGTATGGTCGGCCTCCCCGTACCCTTCTGGATATGGCTCAAGAAACATGGGAGGCAGAGCCCGACCGTACTTGTCCCCTTCCCGAATACGTTGAAAACCTGAAAACCCACCTGTCAGTAATTAGGGATATAGTCCGCCAAAACATGGAGAGTGCACAAAATACCCAAAAGAGGCAGTACGACAAGAGCACCAAAATCCGTGCCTTTGACGTTGGAGACCTGGTCCTCTTGATGATGCCATTGTCTGATCAGAAATTAGTAGGCCAATGGCAGGGCCCCTATACCATCCTCCGACAAGTGACCTCTGTCACCTATGAGTTGGAACTGGATCCCAACCGGGGTACTATCCAGATATATCACTTAAACCACCTCAAGAAATGGGAAGGACCCCGCCCAGTCCTGTCAGGGTCCAGGGTTCACTCCACTCTCCCCTTCGATCCCTGTTTAGACACCGAGCTGACCGAAACACAAACGGTGGAACTGCGGGATGTTCTATTTCCAGTGTGTCAGGTGTTTTCCTCCTCTCCTGGACGTACCTCTATCATAGAACATTCCATACAGACTGAACCAGGGAAGGTGGTTCGGTTAAGACCCTATCGAGTCCCTGAAGCCCGCAGAGCGGTCATACAGCAAGAAACCGAACAGATGTTAAAAATGGGGATCATTGAGCCCTCTATCAGCAACTGGAATTCCCCTATAGTCCTTGTACCCAAACCCGACGGGTCGGTCAGAATCTGTATCGACTTTCGCGAGGTCAATAAAATTTCCAACTTCGACACGTATCCCTTGCCTCGAGTCGACGAAATGGTCGAACGGATAGGGAAGGCCAAGTATATATCCACGCTTGATCTTTGCAAAGGATATTGGCAAATACCCCTCAGAGAACAGGATAAAATAAAAACAGCCTTCTCCACCTCTGAGGGGTTGTATCAATTCACTGTTTTACCCTTTGGTCTTCATGGCGCACCCGCCACCTTCCAGAGAGCCATGAACCACATCCTGAGGCCCCACGCTCTGTATGTCGGGGCCTACCTTGACGACATCATCATCATCTACAGCGATAGTTGGGCGCAACACCTAGAACACCTGTATCATGTTATTACCTCCCTGGGGTCCTTTGGGTTCACCATCAACCCCGCCAAAACCACCCTAGCAGCCCAGATAGTGAAATATCTCGGATATCTCCTGGGCGAGGGCATGATACGACCACAGAAAAACAAAATAGAAGCCATCCAATCCCTTCCGTTTCCCCAGACCAGAAAAGACCTCCGAGCATTCTTGGGCCTTTTAGGTTACTACCGAAGGTCTGTTCCCAATTTTTCCCAGAGAGCCGCCCCCCTTACGGACCTTCTAAAGAAAACAGCCAGAACCGATTTTGCCCTAAAACACCCTACGCCACTGCTATGGCGTGCCTTTTCAGACCTCAAACATGCACTGACCTCCAGTCCTGTCTTAGTAAGTCCAGACTACTCTCAACCATTCGTGCTGCAAACCGATGCTTCTGACCAGGGTCTAGGAGCAGTCCTGTCACAAAGAGACGGCCTGGGGAATGAAAGACCCATCCTCTATCTTAGTAGGAAATTGTTCCCCCGTGAAATGAATTACGCCGTGGTGGAAAAGGAGGCACTCACAATCAAGTGGGCTGTCGAAAGCCTACGCTACTACCTGGAGGGACGAGACTTTATCATTTATACAGATCACGCTCCTTTGGAGTGGATTTAACAGCAACAAGGGACCCCAATTCAGTCAGCCGGGACCTCGGGGAACATAGTTTGTACATGCAACACTGGTCCCATGCATACAAGTAATTTGAAAGACATAAAATATAGACAGAGTCAATCTATATTTGAAAATGACATGTCCAGCCGGACAGTGGTCTTTAGAGTTTACTCAATTTGTACTTCGTTATACCATCAAGAGTACCTTCCACATATCAGCCAGTGTGGAACACAAGCCTGTGCCCAGCACTTACAGAACAGGTACAGAGGGTGGGTGTAGGGAGATTGTCACCTTTGAGAAAGTTATATTGAAAGAAATTTCTGACATTGAGAAAACACACCTCTTCATACCTTTTAATATTTCTCTCGAAGAGAAGACTGCCATCACCACCCTGAGAAATAATAATGAGCTGATCATTAAGCCAGCCGATAAGGGCGGCGGCATTGTTTTGCAGGATATCTGTGATTACAAAGAGGAGGTACAACGTCAAGTTTCCAACACTGACCACTATTGTAAACTCCCATGTAACCCCACCAAAGAGATACAGACTCTGATTAGACAACTCACCACCGAGGCCCTTTCCAATGGTATCATTAGCCAACATGAATATAACTTCTTGAATATAACCAATCCCAGAATTCCGGTCATTTATACCTTGCCCAAAATACATAAAAGACTAGAAAACCCCCCAGGCAGACCGATAGTGTCCGGCTGTGGGTCAGTTTTGGAACCACTGGGTCACTACGTCAATTATTTTCTTAAGGATTTTGTGCCAGTAACTCAGTGTTATATTAGGGACAGCATGCATATGATCAACCTCATTGAGGATCATCCATATAACCCGGACAACCAGACCCTCTGTACGCTAGACGTGGAGTCCCTATATACCAACATACCCCAGAGAGACTCCCTGTTCGTAATGGAAAGTATTCTCAATACCCGACCCAGTCCACACAGGGTCCCCACCTTATTCATTATACAACTTCTGGAGATTTGCCTCACTCAAAACTTTTTTATGTTTGATTCACAATACTATCAGCAGGTACGGGGTACATCCATGGGCGCTATTTTTGCCCCAACCTTGGCGATCCTCTATATGGATTGGCTGGAGACTAACACCATCTTGTCTCCCAGCAACCCATTCCATCAAGGGTTGCTTACTTGGAAAAGATATATAGACGATATTTTTCTCATCTGGGGGGGCTCACTGGACGAACTTCAGGGACTCCTGCACTGGCTTAATAACCATTGCAACGGCCTCACATTCACTCTTTCCTACAACAGGCATAATATTTCATTCCTAGACCTGAATATTCAACATCAAGATGGTACCCTGTATACCTCATTGTTCCGTAAACCTAAGGAAAGGAATACGTTACTGAGCTATGATAGCTGTCACCCCAGGGCTCTGAGGGATAGCCTGCCATATTCTCAGTTCTTAAGACTGAGGAGAAATTGTTTCAAGAAAGAGTACTGCCCTCAAGGAAATAATCCTCTATCGGAGAAACTTAGAACGAGAGGCTACCCTAGGCGCCTGATCAAGAACTCTATGAAAAGAGCCTGGTACTGCCCCAGGGAAACACTCCTCGAGCCCAAGCCAAAACAGCCGTCTGATAAATTGGTATGTGTAACCACCTACTCACCCATTTCAAATCGAGTAAAGCAATGTATAAAAAAGAATTGGCACATTCTAAACTCTGGCATCCTGAATTGAGAGACTCCCCTCTTTGCCTTTAAGAAAAACAAAAACCTTAAAGATCAATTGGTAAGGGCCCTGTTGCCAACTACAAGAAATGTTACACTGCATGACCATTGGCAACTACCACCCCTCCGTGGCCACTCTAAATGTGGGACGTGTGTTGTATGCGACTACTCATTGGAAGGTAAAGAATTTGTTTATAAGGATGTGAGAAATGTATTGAAAACATTTACCAACTGTAATAGTTGCAATATCGTTTATGCCATTTTTTGCCCATGCGATTTGATATATGTGGGCCAGACAAAGCAGAAAATCAAGCTGAGGATCTCCCAACACCGGAGCCGCATTCGGTGTAAAACTCCTAACGCCTCGCTGGTCCAACATTTTCTGGATAAAGGTCACACGGAAAACGACATCCATTGGACTGTAATTTCCCAGGTTACCATCCCATCCAGAGGAGGAGATCTTACTCATTTATTGAACAGGGAAGAACTTAAATGGATTCTTAAGACTGACAGTCTTAATTCGGGACTCAACCTACAGGATGAATGGACTGCTTTGATCTAGTTTGGGCTCTGAGTCTAATTGTTTGTGTTTCACTGTGATCCTGAAACGTTTTACTTGTAAATATTGTGGTCCCTTTAAATATGTCACATGCACTTCACTCGGGCACCCTACTCTCCTAAGATGGCCGTTGAGCTTAGTCCATCTTCTATTTTTATGCCCCCCTTACAGCATGGCCCTCGGCCAATCAGCGCAGTTTATAATTAGTTGGTCACCCCTCCTTCACGAGCACGCCAGGGAGCACAACTGCCTACCGACTCACCCGGTAAGTTTGTTAACCTAGTCACCTTTGAACCCCTTGATCTCCCCATAGACAGTAAATTAGCTCTAACCCCTCGGGCTTCCTTTCAGGTTCCCCTGCCGCCGACGGATACCAGCGTGTACCGCGGTACCGTGCGCTCGACTGTGGTAAAACCGGGGCTTTTAATCCTCGATTCAACTAATTTTTCCTCTCACATGCCCGGGTACTGAATGTTTTTTTCCCCTTGTTCAGGGCGCACGTTATTTCTAATTATTTACCGCCGTTCCACACCAGGAATTACGGTAAGCAAGCGAGCCTCTCATTCCCGCGCAGACCGCTACCCTGCTGTAGGCTGTTTTACGGCTCCCGGTCCCTCGAAATGAGCCTTCTCATTCACGCCCGACACGAACTGGGACAAACACTCTCCCACCTTGCACAATCGGCTGCTCTTTGCCCGCAATTCTGTACGTGCCACGACCACCACCGGGTAATACTTTATTAATGACCATGATATCCGCCCGCAACATCCAGACCATGAACTTTGACAGTAAACATGTCAACCCCGCCTTCATGTTGGTCTGCTCCACACGATCGTACCTTCCCCACTGGTAGTGCATGTATTTAGCTGCGCTATTCACTGTGCAAATTTTCGCCCGCATGTTCGTTTGAAACCACAGCTTCACCGACAACTCCACCCGCTCTTGAGTCGAGTTTTTCACTGGTCACTACAAAGTCACCTATTCACAAATTAGTCTTCAGTTTATGGCTCTAAATGTATATATTTTCTTCCTTTCCCTTCTAGGCATTTAGAGGCTATATCAATGTTAAGGCTTTCAATGTAATGTCCTGATGATGGTCCCCATGATTTACGCTAAAAACGTGATTACTATGTGTTGTAAATGGTGCTTTGTTTAAGTTTTCTGTATAATTGCATTTTACGACAGAAAAACGTGTTTTGCCTTAAAAAGCCCTTCTTTGCTCCCTACACCCACCCTCTGTACCTGTTCTGTAAGTGCTGGGCACAGGCTTGTGTTCCACACTGGCTGATATGTGGAAGGTACTCTTGATGGTATAACGAAGTACAAATTGAGTAAACTCTAAAGACCACTGTCCGGCTGGACATGTAATTTTCAAATATAGATTGACTCTGTCTATATTTTATTTCTTTCAAATTACTTGTATGCATGGGACCAGTGTTGCATGTACAACCTTTGGAGTGGATGGCCCGGAACAAGGGACACAATGACCGGGTCCTCCGTTGGTTTTTGTCCATCCAACCCTATCGCTTCAAGACTATCCATCGGAAGGGGTCAGATCAGGGCAATGCCGATTTCCTTTCCCGCTACCCCGCTACCCCATTTCCCCAGCCCGTACAAGAAGGACAGCTAGGGAAAGGGGATGTGATGCGACCCCGCTACTCACCCCGCCTGGACTTCCTCCCCTCGGATGACTGCCCTTCTCAGAAACGTATCCCGAGGCGTCCTTGGAAGCAACCCTGACAACAAGAACCCCGCCCCTCTCTTTCTTGCAGGAACCAATCGGAGGAGGTCACGTACCGGAAGCACATCGCCCTGACCCCGGAAAATCCCGCCTCGCCTACAGCACCGGCACAGGGAAAAGACGGAAGCAGAGAGAGATATGCCGTCGGAGCAGCGATCTCGTGGCAGGAGACTCAGACCACAGCGGAGGAGGAGCAGGCGAACGAAGAAGCAGGCTTGTGGACGGAAGACTGGTGGAGTCCCCAGTAGGTGGCTGAAGAGTGGCCGCAACTCATTGGATAGTTGCGGCGGAGCGTGTGAGTATCAACAAACCTCCCCCTTTTTGTAGCACATTAGGTGCTCAGTATATAGTAAGCACATTAGGTGCTCTGTATATATTTAGTCCCTCTCTTTTAGGCACGGACCTGATAGCACTGTAAAATCCTGTAAAGCACCCGGCGCCCTGTAAAGCACTAAGTACTATTCCATTTCCTTCACGCCTTTCACCGGACACCATTCTTCCTTTTTCCCTAAAGCCTCCTCCCCAATTCCCTTCCCTCACGGTCTTCTTCCGAGCCCCTCACTAGAACCCGGGTGTTGGTAACGGTTGTGATTATAGCAAGCCTAGCAGAACTAACGGCTCCTTATTTCTTTTCTCTTCCTGACCTCCGAGGACCTTCCCCCTTTCTCCGGACAACCCGACTTCCCGAGGACCCAAGACCCAACCCCACCTCAAGAGGATCAAGACGCCTTACCTTGGAGCCACGCTTTTTTTTCCCTATTTTCCCTGAAAACCTACTTTGTGTTGCAATAAAAGAACCGATATTGCCCAGTACATCCGGCCTCCTTGCCTGCTTTTCCAGCCCGCCGTCACCCCACGTTCACAGTCCTCTTCTTCTAGCTCCTTTAACGAATGGGCCAGTCCTAAATTTATAGGGCTCGGACACCTGAAGCAGAGATATTTTATTAATATAGATCAGGGAGAGGATGTGACGTATGGCCTAGAGGTGGGTGAACCAATGAAAGCTACAGCCACGCTCGATCCTAAAACCTGGCTCTGGCTCAGTGCAAGGTCCTGTTGGGATATAAAACCCATATGCTGCTGGGCTTTCATGTGGCTTATGCCTGCCTGCCTGCCTGCCTCCCTCCTGTGTAACCTGGAGGTGGCATAACAACCAGAGCCAACAAATTTGGAACTGGAGAACCAGGTGCGAGTCTCAGCGTCTGCTTAACATCCTGTAATTCAGTACAAATCATTTAAACTTCCTGATCCTATAAACAATGAATGGTGACTTTTTGTAATGTAATTGTTGCGCATGTAAAGTACTCCAATACTGTCAGGGTCGAGTTCACGCTACATAGTAAATCCACAAAAAGGAAAAAACAAAGCCTTAACATAAGGCAAATAGATACCCATTTACTGGCTGATTTGTACAAAGTGAAACCAGAAAACCTGGATAAAGTGCAGCTTTACAACAAATAAACTGTGTGAATTCGGGTGAACAATTCCTTTAACCAAAAGTCCTTTTTCTTTATAATCACAAATAAGGCACTTTCAAATATGTGAGTGAAGAATACCGTTTGTACAAATACCTACTGTGTTTGATTTAATAGGCTATAATGTTGCTCTATAATAATGTGGGTCACATACAGGGTTTACCTGACAATTGTCTCACGTCTTAGTTCACAAAGGGTTTAGGTTTGAAAACTACCACTTTTAATAGGTACTTCTCAGTGCAGTGCTATAATGGGACGTATTAATGTCAAAGTTTCCACATGTTAAACAAATATGCTTTTTTGAATTTTGATGATACTTTAT
Source organism: Lissotriton helveticus (assembly GCF_964261635.1). NCBI lineage: Eukaryota > Metazoa > Chordata > Amphibia > Caudata > Salamandridae > Lissotriton > Lissotriton helveticus. The sequence continues at coordinate 346,134,697 of NC_136070.1, read as the reverse complement.
TGTATTTTACATGACAGCGGGGCGACACACCTGCCTGATGTGCCATTGGGGCTTAACTGGTCACCTCGGTCCTTTCTATGCTTGGGAATCCAAGTGTTTCATGCTTTGTATGATGTCAAGGAAAGCAATTTGGGTCTGGCGGTTCGATCTCTTAAGGCCAGTGTACGATTGTGGCGCTCCTTATAAAATTCCAAGTGATGGCCCGCATCTCCTTAACCAAGATGATTATGCTCCCCAGACTCTTATACTTTTTTGTAAATCTTCCTGTCATAAAACACACTTGGATACCCTACTCCAAGAATTGATATGGGATGGACTGTGCAACAGAGTCTCCCTAACAATACTCCGGAAAGCGCCGGAAGATGGCGGCTTGGGTGCGCCCGATTTTGAATTGTACTATTTGGCTGCTCAGCTTCAGTGGTTGACCCAGGGTTTAGATTACAGGGACCTAGAGATGCTGGGCTCCATTGGGTTGGTTGGCAATCAGGGGCTTCTGCTAGCAAAACTCCTTGATCCAGAAGTGATTACTCCCTACTCAGGGGTGCTACTGAGAGTGGCACTACATTGCTGGGAGAGGTGTCCGAGGAGGACTGCAGGGACCCCCCATATATACTCCAGACTTGCCGTTGGTAGGGTTACCACATGGGGATCCTCCTTCTCCATTTACGAGCCATCATCTATCAGGCTCGTTGACGGCGGGCTTAATCACGGAGAATCATTGATTCCAGCTGGGAGAACTTATCTCACCAGATGATTTGCTGGCACAGTGTGAGTTGCCCCCTTGCCAGTTCTTGGATTATCATGCTTTGGGGCAGACGCTTGAGGATTTGTGGTCTGAGAGCAGACAAGGCCAGAAACCCACACCATCCTTCAGGCACTGGTGATCTTGGGCTCTGCACACAACCTAGTGAAGTGGATTTATAGAGCACATCTAAAAAAGATCACAAAACCATTGGTAAGAATTCGGGAGAAGTGCGGGGTATTACTGGGTAGAGATCTTTCTGACTCTGAATGGGGTAGGATTGTGGTGAGCCCTAAGCGTATTTCTAGGAATACTAGATTTAAATATGTCCAATTTAATTATGTACATATGACCTAGAATGCGGTAATTAACAGGCTTAATGGGGTACAAGACAGCTTGCTCCTGTGCACACTGAAGGTTCGCCTCTTAGCATTGTTCCCCAGACTCAAAAGAGCACAGAGTTGGCACTAGATTTGTGGACCTGGTATTGGTTTTGGCAAGAAGACACATACCAATGTGGTGGTAGGCCGGGATGGGCTAAACTACGCCGAATAGGGAAAGGGATGTGGATATATGCGCCAGAGGAGCAAAAACGGATTAGAGAGGATGTATGGGGGATAAGACATCGTCCTCTGGTGGGCATTTGAGCGGAGATGCTTAGGGTGTGGGATAGCAGGAAAGATTGTAATGGAGGGGAACCTGTGGCTGTCCCTCTACAAGGTGAGGGTACTGTGGACTCCCCTTGAAATGGTCAGGATGATGAATAGAAACCTGTTTGAATGTGACGAATTGCCTTTAATGTGCCTTCCCTCTCCTTCCCTACCCTCAACAAAAGGAGATATATGTTCTGGGACCCTTCGAATCCTACAAATTAAAGTAGGTCCCTCTGTTTCTTTAGTGCACAGACCCTTAGGTCAGTTTTGCTATTATTTTCTTTTTCCTTTGCCTAGTTATTTTTTTTCATTCTGTTTCTATTAATTATGGCACTGATGGGACCAACAGTACAACTGTCATTAGGCAATATATGCATAGAGCACTAAAAGTTTATGATCCGCAAAATTGTCATGAAGACTATTTGTCTAGACTAGAATTCAGCCTTGCGCAAAATGTGAGCTTCACCGTGATCTGTGTACCTTTAAGAATATATCGCTATTATGATATGATCTTTGTTTACTCAGACGCCTAGATATGTCCTTATCAATTTCATACTATCACTTGAATTGAAGAAGCGTCGGAAATGTAATATGATGCAATCAAATATATGTCTCAAGTATTTATTATTACTTTTACATGCGTGTTTGTATCATTATAACTAAATGCCAATAAAAATACATTTGAAAAAAATCACTGTGTGAGAAATAGATATCTGTGTGAGGCAGGACAAACTTATCGAAGACGGGCTAGCACAGCCAGAGGGTTGGGTGAAGACTAAACTAGATAAGGCCTGAATTCGTATTAATCAAGCAAAAAAAATAGTTTTGGACTTCATGGGGAGCGCTGCACCATAAGCATTAGATATGAGAGAACAACAGGGTGTTAGAACACAAGGTCCAAAATGAACATGTTTCTAAAAAATCTTACTATATGCTGTGCCTGAATATACAATGTACCATCTAAAATTATTTAACTTACTTGTATTGCATTTTTTCTGAAGCCCATTGTTTTTGTTGCCACATCTCTGTGCTTTAAAACTATTACATGATACTCTCAGGTCCAATGGTCTATCTAACCAACGAGTGGCTAAGAGAAGGCCTGCACCTATTCCATAGTCCTGTACTTTCATTCAAATGGTCTTGCCACTATACAAATGAGCCGAGTTAACTTCACGAAAATGCTAAACCATGTCCAACTCCTAGAACATAAGAGATTGAGTGCATTGAGGACAATAATACTACCAGGTTATACGGTTGGCTCATGAAGAAGTATTTGACTCAAGGCCAGACCGTAGAAGACTGGTGCAGGTAGTGCCAAGATTACAGGACAGGTCAATGGATCCTACCTTCCCCCAGCTGCAGAGCAGGGTCCATGAGCTCCATCATATACTCCACATCAAGGAGCAGTTCGGTTACATTGCTGCGAGCGAGCACGTACATGAGCACGGGCAGGAAGTCATCTGCACCGTAGGACTTGCCTGAAAACAAAGACAGAGTCAGCTAAATAAGGCTCAATCTTTCACATAGTCCCTTAAACTCCCCCAAGTCTATTAATGTATGTAATGCTTTTTACATAGTGAAAACCTAGCTTGGGAGCAAAGTACAAAGTAACATAGCATGCACTGAAGCAATCTACTATGTCACGGGGTCAATTGTGTACATTCTTACAAACAAGTCAAACAAATGTAGACTAAAAGTTTTTAGAACTTTGTTAATTTTAGAAGCACCATTCATAACAACTATACCATATTAATGTGGCAATCACCCACAAAAGATGAGACGGATCTCAGTGTATGGCTGATTTTAGTCAATGTAGAAAGGCAGTGGTCACCAAAAAATAGAAAGCAGATGTATTTTTTTTGTGCTTTTTCCTCGGATGCTAAATAGTGCAGCTAAATAGTGCACCTAAGGCAACTGTATATTGGGTCTACATGCTTCAGATGTTTACAGAAGACCACCCACTTCTCTGGTCTACGACAATGTTTTTTGCTAATAACCTTACTCTTTCAAAAATACTTCCTTTGATTGTAGTCAGTACTATCCTACAGCAAAGAAGCAGCCAAAACCCCCTCTGTTTCTCAAGTCACCCACTGAGTGAAGAAACGCAAGAAGGGAACCCTTCGCCCGACAAAAAGTCGATGGCTGCAACCCACTCTCCAAATACCTGAAATGATTTACATTTGTCAAAGTGTTATATTATCTTCTATATTGGCAACTCAATTCTACTTGACCCATACTGTAAAGCATAGGTTATATGCATATCTATATGAGATTTAATTGTGAAATATTCAGATAAAATCCAGAGCCTGGTCAGCACTTCAAACATTTCAAATATATATATGATTCATTATATTTTGGAGCCTAGGATATGTTGCTTGAAATTTCTCTCCATAACCAGCACACAGGAGGGAGACACTGTCTTTGGACAAGATAGTCTGAGGAACAAATCTATATTTAATTTCAAAAATACTCACAACTGTAGCCAGGCTGTGACTCACCTAATGCTCAACCATGCCATGGTTATTATTAAATGGAAGTAAACTGGTGATGCCCTAAAGGAATTAGGTCATTTGAAGAAGTGATGGGAAATGGGAACAAAGACTGTCTGGTCAACATCTGAGGTATACCTAGAACACAGGTATTTCATCATCCAAACTTATCTGTTCTCGTTCCTTACCACCACTTTTCCACTGACTTATTTTCTTGTGCAAAGCACACTAGGCAGTAAGCCTCACATTCTGTGATTAGGCCACGTGTGTGGTGTTTGGCAAAGCTTCCTTTGCCTCCCTAAATCAGTTGCAAGTGCAGGAGTCAGATCATTTAAAGTGCAGTGGAACTAAGCATTTTCACACTGGTACCTTGAAATTATGCAGCAGTCTGAGACCAACATGTGCTCCAACTTACTATTAGTAGTGGCTTTTGTAACAAATGTAATTACAAAGTAGCACACCACTGGTGCAAAGTTGCCCAAAATCACTGTAATATATTCCCAACATTGTCGCATTGTATGTGATCTAGCCAGGTTTCCTTGCTTAACAAAAGCCTTAAATTCTAAACCTCTTTCTGTGCAAAATAAACTTCAGTAACAGGCTCCAAAAATAGTCATCATCCTTTCCCAGGAAAAAAAATCTCACCATGCCAGGGACACTACACTGCAGTTATGGACAAGGAGAAGATGTTCTATGTGGACTATAAAGGACTCAATGCTGCTACTAAGACAACTGCTCACCCCATAACAAGAGCTGATGAATTGATAGATAGGGGCAGCCAAATGTCTCAGCACCTTTGACTTGACTGCAGGGTAAAGGCAGATTGGCATGACTCCATGAGCCAAAGAAAAAACAGCATTCTCCACACCTGATGGGCATTATCAGTTCATGTAATGCTCTTTGGACTAAAGAATGCCCCTGCCACCTTCCAAAGGTTAGTGAACCAAGTCCTTGCTGGGTTGGAGAACTTTAGAGCAGCATATCTGCCAATATAAAGGAGAAATTTGGATCTAGAGTTTGGAGGTACTAGTAAGAGAGTTACAGAGCTTCTTGTCCCCAAGGATACAGTGCTCATGCAACTGTACCCTCACTTGTGGTCTAGCGCCCCCTCCTAGAGGGGTGACTTATCTAGGCCACAGGCAGTGGATTGCAGACATGGCACAAAAGGATGTATGCCATGTCGACTCTTCACTTTTCTCTGCTCCAAAACACACAGCCTGTAAGTGGTAGTGTGCAGGGGTTAGGGTGCAGGGTCCCTAAAGGTGGCACAACAGGTGCTGCGGCCTTAGAGGCCTTACCTGGCCACAGTGCCCTTGGTACCCATAGTACCTTTTACAAGGGGGTTTCTTGCGGCCAGAGATGTGCTAATTGTGGGCACAAAGGTACAGTTTGGGAAAAGAACACAGGAGCTGGGGCCTAGTTAGCAGGATCTCAGCACACACTCAGTCAAGTTGGCATCCGGTATCAGGCAACAATATAGGGAGTAACCATGCAAAAAGGGGCACTTTCTTACACTAAACCGTAAAAAACATTAATCAAGAAACATTTTACATGTACAAAAAAATAGTTTTCCCAAAGCACCGGCTGAAGGCTTATTAGCTTTGATATGCTGGTTTCTTTTTGTATACTTTACAATTCCATGATGACCATCTCTGTGTGCAGATGTACTGTCAACCATCTTTGAAGGGTTTTTGTAAAACTTTGTTCATAAATATTTGCATGTTTGGAAGGATGGGGTCATGATGTCTTTGACTTGTAGTGAGTGAATGGGCCCCATATCGGCGCAGCACTTTAGGAGTAGGGATGTATTTAATCCTGTTTGAAACATAGCTCCGCTGCGGTCTTGACCTGCCATGAGATATACAAAATTGTTCCGGGCCTTCCCCTCACGCCCCGAGTTTAACGACAAAGTTTTCTATCCTGAGTGTGGCCTCATGCTTTTTTAACTTTTCTGTATGACATTGATATGTTATGCACACGATTGTGGCACAATACTTTGCATTAAGCTAGTCTAATGCCTTTATATATGTCTTCTTTTTCTTTCCGTTTCTTGTCCTAGGTTTTGGTCAGGAGCAGCATAATAGCCCACCCTACCAAGTATTTTGGGTATATACCTTTTAATGTATCACGTGCACTTCACTATTCTTTTTATATCCTGGTCCTGACGAAGCGCCAATGACCTCAGCGGCAACAGAGGCGCAAAACATGTTGACCGTTTTTATGATACCTAGGCATAATGTGCCATTTGGGATGACACTCTAATTAACAGTTTTTATTCTGCCAAGAGGGGTACTATACCAAAATAACCGTTTATAGGTTACCCCCTGGCAGTTTTCACTCACTATGCAAGCACCTTGTTACCCCCATATAGGACCCACACCCCACACACCCTCATGTATCATCCAGCATGCCTCAAAAGATCTCTGATAAAGTGACCCTTCGGGGGACCCATTGGAGATTGCAGCGCCGGCCCAACGAGGAGCACATGCCTGATGATGAAGCATGACACCCTTTGGAGTGTGTGAGGGCAACAATAGGCAAGACTTTTTCTTCCCCCCTGTTTTTGATGGGCCCATTCCACCTAGGACTCCTTTTCTTTGTGTTTCTTTTCTAGTAGATGGCGTATGGGTGTCCTTATTTGACCCTGCCCCTAGGAACAGTGTCCTCTATTTGTCATACTTAAATATTTAAAGACATCTGCCTGTACATAAACATACATTTACAAGCCCAGCAGTGCTTTTATAATATTTTTTTTACAAAAATCATTAAAGATGGCTACTCGTGTGCCCACAAATGTGCATGGGTGGCCATCTTGGAATTAGCTTTGAAAAACGTTATTACAAAAATCAATCCAAATAGCTTCCATGAGTATGCATGAGCAGGCATGGGTATGTATTGGCAGACATCTTTGAATGGATTTTGAAATAAAGTTTTACAAAAACCATAGAAAAATGGTCCTCCACGAGTCTGCATGTTCAGGCAGCCTCCTTGGAAGGAGTTAGAAAGGCCATTTCCAAGGTGGCCACCACTTGCAGTGCTTGTGTGGGATGTGATACACTGCAAGGAGCAACACGAGACTACTAGCAATGTAGTGAAGCTGCCAGACCCTTGAAAAATAAAAACAGGATATACAAAATGTTTATGGAAATAAAAGACAAACTGGCCCTCCAGACCATGTCATTGAAGGAGACTACTTTTTAGGCTGCCACACACAGTGAAAGCTGAATGGCTGAAGAGGGCTGCCCTATTTGCTATTAATGTATATTGTGTTGGCTAGATGCAAAATATTTATGATACTACACCAGACCAATGGATAAAGAGGGCTGACTGAAAGTCTCTTCATTTGTGTAAATGCGTGCATTTTTTAGAATTCGATTTAGGAAAAAAAAGTTTTAGCTCATGCATACACCTCTTATAGGTACAAAAATAGCACGTCCTCCAAGACGTGATGCATCAGTGGGAATCGCATTGTTCGAAATATCTTTGTGAACCCCGACAAGTTGAGTTCTAAGAACAAGGATACCCCATAAATAGAACCTGGGGTTAACAAATGTATATAAACAAACAATGGTTCGACAATTGTCCAACAGGATCCCAACAAGAAAATGAAAGCGTTTAGTGAATTCACGCTAAGGAGCTAAATGCATAGGGAATTTGTACAATATTCATTTATTTATAATTTTAGTGTCTCATAGAAAAGGTTCAGGTGCTCACATAAGTGACAGTGTGCAGAACGTGACATAAGTGACAAAGTGAAACAACACATCACATAACAACAAGATAGATCCACATAAATATATACATTAAAAGGGGGAATTTTCTTGTATGAGTCGACGACCTTTCGATCTATATGAATCTAGATTATCATCAGGACGGAAAAAGAGCTTCCTGAAATCAATATTTATTCTTGACCTGTAATCATGTTACGCAAGGAAATTCGTAAATTGTTTGCATTAATTGCTGGAATTAGAAACCTACTTGGCACAAATCAAGTGACGACTGCCCTGTTTTCCACTGTATTCATAAGGGTGCAGCTCAATTTCACAATTGTAACTTGTTTATTCAGGTTAAAGTTTAAAGCTGAGGCGGAGCCATAATCCTCCGGACACTAATTTCCCTCGACGGGGGCAGTACTTGGTGGTCTCAGTTCAAAGGCGTCTAGCGTCCGCGGTACGCGACGCCGAACAGTCCTACTTCCTGATTCCCGACAAGTTGAGGCACACCTTCTCCAAATAGAACACTGAATTAACATTCTATTTTTTAAGAGAGGGTCACCGGAATCTCCCGTCCTATGGTGTCCATTAGAAAGTTCGCCAATCACAACCACACAAATACAAAGGACTGAAAGTCCCACACGAGATTCCAATAAACCCACCATACCAGTAACAGTATTATGAACTGGATTTCAGTGACACTCCAGTTATGTGTCATAATTAGCATTTTCCTTGCCACATATGTGACACCTCAAATTATTCAAGGGACTACTCTGACAGAAAGAGAATAAGGTAATATTAGTGGAAAATCATAAAGTAGTGCTGCTACTTCAGCAAACTGGAGGGAGAAACACTGGAAATACATGTTTGAAAACTGCTATTAAGAACTGAACACTCAAAAGAGTGAAGCAGAGGCTGTTGCTATATAAATGATTTTTACTCTTGCATAATTAAGGCGGCTGAAATTTCATAAGCAGAACCGCATTTAACTTCTTGTAAAGGCGCTGGGGAACACGGCCTAGCCATAGAGTTCTATAAATAATCCTCAACTATGCTTGTACCACTACTATGTAAATTAATTTTATGGCCAAACGTTAAATTCCTCTGTCTTGGATTTATATTATTGCAGTAGTTTGTCCAATAAAAAAACAGAAGTTACTTGACCCACTTTATACAGGGGTCTCCAGCCATTTCTGTATTAAGAGCTACTTGCGTGCAATGAAAATCATAACTTCTACTAATATTATTAGAGATGGTTTAGTAACTACATCAGAAAAGATTATATTAGTGGCCACCATAATGCAAGATTCCCGTGATAATCAACCTAGTGAATCAGGCACGTTGCCAGTGGTAATGTAAAAAAGGCTGTATTGATGTGGAATTCCTCTGAATCGGTGATATATAAAAGCCATAGCAGCAATGCCTCTGGCACCGAGTTAATATTATTAGTAATAGGCCTCCCCAAAACCATTTGATTTAGCACTTAAGTGTCCTTTTTATATATATTTTGGAAATTCAACAATTTGTTTCCAAACATCAGCTTATGAGTTATGAAAATGCATACATTTTCATCTTAAATACAGTATTTTCACTTTGTTATACATATATTCATTCTACCAGACAAAAGCTTGTAATTCAGTAGGCTGGGCTGCACACAGGAGAGCCGCTTACAGGGAGGTTGAGAGCTACCAGTAACTCATGTGTTACTCGTTGGAGAATCAATCTAACTCTCTTGATTATTGTGGTCAGCCAAGCAAAAGCTGAAGAGCTTTGTATGGTTCTTGTGGATGCAGAGAAGGCTTCTAAGATGTTGGTGTGGCTGTATCTCAGGGTCCTTCTATCTCACATTGGAAATGCCTGATCATTATATTTGAAGTGGTTCAGTCTCTCCATGTATCTTCTACAGCTCACGCTTTCCTTATGGTTAAACAATAATAACCCAAATATAAGAATAGAATGGGGTGCTCAGAAAGGCCCCAACCCTTTGCTAGTCACCCTATGACTGGTACCCTATTTTGCTAAGATACCTTGTAACTCTTATATCCCTTCTATGATATTTGGTTGGGAATCAGTAAATTTGTCAGCATATTTCAATGGTGTAGCAATCTATACTTTGGATCCTCATATACGAAAGTGGCATGCGCTTTAGGATATATTCATGACCAGCTGAATGCATTTAAAATGGAAGTAGTGAAGACTCCAGGGACTGGGGATAATGTTCCGGGTTAGACACAGCAAGCAGAAGCCATTTTCTCTGGGTGGAAATATAATCTCAGGTCAAGGTAACTGTTTGATTTAATTATGACCTCCAAATGCATTTCATTATTGAAATGGTGGTAGTGATTGCCAGCATCTCTAGTAGGTTGCTTCTATATATACACAATTTCTGTGTTACAAAAGTACTCTACTTTTTTCCAACAATCCCACTGAATATCCCAGACGTATTTTTCATAAAGTCAGAAATCCGCAATTTCAGTTTTGTATGGAAATACAATAAGTCCAGCTGGGCTATAGGTATTTAAGGCTACCTCTTACCTGAATAAGCTGGCCTGCCCAAGACTGTAAACTTTATTATTAAGCAGCATAAGTCCTGCAAAGGAACTTTTAGATACATGGTGGTGCAGAACAGCATTCCTATTGCTATTTCTATTTTAGTGGTTCGCCACGTTAGTTCCTTGATTACACTGAAGGTTACATTTAAGATAGGATAGACATTCTCTATTTTTTTCCTCAAAGTACCCCTCATACGGACGACTGAGATAGGTGTTTCATTCCAACATAATTGCAAGTTCAATTTGCCCTCAATGTGTTGGTTGAGCAGTCTAGATGATATCTAGTCCTGTGATAGAATTGGTGGACCACGTGCCAATATGTGGAGATGGGTGGTGGCGTTTCTGATTTCCACATGACACTCCTGCATTAGACAAATGTGCTTACATCTGATGGTCTCCACCACGTTTCCAGCTTACAGAAATGGTGATAGCCTGTGATGCATGGGGAAAGAACAGACAGCAACCAACCTTAGGATCATGGGAAATTAAAGTAGAATTTGATAAAAATGAAAAGAAATCGCATATTGATATATCACATCAGCTAGTGCGCGAGTTCTCATGAAATGCTCTGGATTGCAACCTAGCCTGCACTGGAAACTAATAAAGATTCCCTGGATTAGTATTATGCAGTGCAGAATCTACAGTCATTTATATATTTTTTTGATCCTGTTGCACAAAGAATTGTCATTATTAAAAGAGCCAAATTGAGAATTTAACAATTTCTCACATATTCCAAAACATATAAAGTATGTGACGTGCAGAAACTAAGAATGATGAAAAATGCACGTGCTGTGTCATTTAAGTTTTAAATGGTTCAAAGACACACATGTCCCTACATATGGTCTCATCATATACCGCCCTTTCATGAAAGAGGTAAGAGGAAGGTTGATCGTAGTTCGATCTAGAGTATAAAAGAGCAAATTATCAATGGAAAATACACTAAAGGAAATATTAAGCCTAGTAGGGCAACATAGCATAATTAAAACACCTTCGTACCCTTCATGAAAAGCCTTTATTAGTGGCAAGCCTGGGGAATGTATGGTGTCCATCATAAACAATGACAATTTCACCACTGGAAAAATCATTGCAAGCTCCAAATACCAACTCTCTAATCAGAAGAGTTGCGATAGTACTGCTACTGGGTTTAATGGGTTGAGGTGTAACGTAGATGAGTTGAGTAAGTTGAGTATTAGGGTTATTGAGGTGGACCAGTCTCGCCTACAAACAGCCCATTCTAAAATTTGAAAACAAAAGTCACCTTGGGGTAATTTAGGGATGCTCTATATTGATCATAGTTGATCCTGGAGAACCAAAGCCATGCCCTATTTTTAGGCTAGTCATATAAAACAAATGTTCATATTGTGAATTTTATTTTAAGTTGAATCGTGTACACATTCTACCATTGTTCAAGTACTAGTTGACAAATGTAGGATATTCCTGGTCTAAATATGATCCTCAATGAAGGTACGACTTTGAATTTCCTCTCTGATCCACTGAAATAGTGAAGGTGGGTGATACATCAACTGTCGTATATATATATATATATATATATATATATATATCCATCCTACTGGCGGTCGCCAGTAGGTAGTTATAGTTAGGACCTAGTTTCCATAGGAAATCCTCAACATTCTATTTGGATTAACTTTGGCCCTGGTGGATGAATCTTTGCGAATTTCTCAAAGAAGATGGCTCGGTCCGCTGCGCTCTTTCCTGAAAGTTTGGGGGGGATTGGTGAAGTGGGGGCTGAGATAAAAGGGGGGTCCCAAAACGTGTTTTCTCCATGTTATTTTCCATAGGACGTTTAGACACGGCTACAGGTCGAACGGCTGAATGGATTTATAAGAAATTTGGCAAAACTGTAGAGTCCGGCTCGCAGATTACGCTTTTTTTGGAATGGTGTAAATCCGTTCAGTAGTTGCTGAGAAAATTAAAGTTAAAGTCAATTATATATCTATACGCGCGCACGGGTGCGCGCACTCAAGCGGCTGCGCGCGAGCGGAATTTTTTTTGCTGCGTGACGTCTGTTAATATTCGATTCGAAGGAAATCGGGAAGTGTTGACCGCCATTTTGTCACTGCGAGTAAATATATTGTTCATTTCAAAGCGTTGGAACATGGAAAGGGGAGAAGGTAGAGATTGTTTTGCTGCGTAGGTTTTCTCAGGGTGTGCAGTAAGGCCCTTAAAGGCGAAAATATATATATATATTTTTTTGAAACGGGGTGCGCGCACTCGGGCGCGCACACCTATTTACAAGAGTGTGAAAATGGAGATAAATCAGAAGTTTGAGTGCTTTGATATAAGGTGGCTCTGAAAAGAGCCCTTGTGTTAATTGAGTTTTTTCTGCATTTATAAGTAAGTAGCGATGCAGAGCCGGATGTTGCAGAGGAAGATTCTGTTTCTGCCTTCCTTCTTACTTAGTTATGGTTTTTTCACTCCCACTCCAGGCTTTTAGTCTGTGGATGGAAAACCATGAACCTAGACTCATCTATGAAAATCATACTATTGATGCTTGACTGAGGCCAAGGAGATCAGAGTGCATGTCTGTGTAAGGTGATGTACCTCTGGGGAGATGATGTTACGTTTAAACGTAGCCCCTGAGTGCTTAGTTCGGTTCTGTTCTCTGTCACTGTTGTTGATTTAGAGCCCCAAATACAAAGGCTTGTTGTTGCTTGTGAATCCCCAAGTGTATATTTGCCCATACTGATCCATAACGCCCCGGCGTATCCATGTCGTAGGCCGCAAGAGTGGGCGAAACTCAGCTGGCCGAGCAAGAGTTGGGGAGGGGGCAGGAGCCAAGAGGAAACAAGGAGGGGTTTTCATCATTTGGGACAAAAAATAGTTCTAAACCAATGAAAAGTTTTATTAACAAGTCACATGACCTGTTATGCTTACGTTACGCGCTCGGCGCCGCGCCCCGGATTGCTTCCGGGAACCTGCGCTTCGCGCCTCGCGCACCGGAGCACTTCCGGGTGCGCTAACGCGGCGTGTCATATGACGCATTATGCAACAACGCGATACGTCGTTGGGGCTCCACCGGAACTGATCGAATTGGTAGTCTACAGTGTTTCTGGAAGTTTCAGACTGAAGCTGGCGTCAGCATGAGAGCACCCCGTGGCTACGTCGTGGCCATTCCGTGAGGAATCATGGCAGTCGCTCCCCACCGGAAGTCTGCGGGAGTTGGGGGCCCCGGTGACTCTTGTAGAATCTTCAAGGCTGATGGGACGCTTTTGGGAATGGGGCCCATGCCGTAGCAGTCAAGCGTCCGAGTTCCAGGGTTGTCCAGAGCCATCCTTGCAGGCCAGGCCCAAGTCTGTGGAGCCGACCGCCATTTCCTGAGCTCCGTGGCAGCCGCCTGTCGCTGTACCGCAAGAGTGGGTGCAATTCAGCCGGATGGCGGGTGAGACGCTGTAATAGCGAGAGCAGGCGTAATTCAGCTGGCCGAGCGAGGCAATGTGCCGCAGGAGCGGGCGCAACTCAGCTTGTCGAGTGAAGCGCTGGGGTGTAGCTGAGAAACCTCCACCTGGGGAGGTGGGGGAGGCTCGTTCGCGCCGCCTCTCCCTTCCAGTGCACCCCACGCCGTCTCCTGGCACAGGTATATGTGATGGTTGGACCAGGGCACCGCAGGACGTGTCTTCAGGGCAAACGGATTGTGGGACAAGGTCCAGAATGGAAGAGTCACCAAATGGTTAAAAGTTCCGCCGGACCCCGGGAGCCGGCCGCCTATGTCGAGTGAAGCGCTGGGGTGCAGCTGAGAAACCTCCACCTGGGGAGGTGGGGGAGGCTCGTTCGCGCCGCCTCTCCCTTCCAGTGCACCCCACGCCGTCTCCTGGCGCAGGTATATGTGATGGTTGGACCAGGGCACCGCAGGACGTGTCTTTAGGTCAAACCCTCAACTATGGCACCCAACATTCAGGACTTATGCCATTTGTGCAAGGCAGTGACATCGAAGCATCTCAGGGACCAAGCATATCCAGAGTCCTTCCTACAGCCTCTGCGTTCCTTCTTACCTAGTTATGGTTTTTTCACTCCCACTCCAGGCTTTTAGTCTGTGGATGGAAAACTATGAACCTACACTCACCTATGGAAATCTTACTATTGATGCTTGACTGAGGACAAGGAGATCAGTGAAGCGCTGGGGTGTAGCTGAGAAACCTCCACCTGGGGAGGTGGGGAGGCTCGTTCGCGCCGCCTCTCCCTTCCAGTGCACCCCACGCCGTCTCCTGGCGCAGGTATATGTGATGGTTGGACCAGGGCACCGCAGGACGTGTCTTTAGGGGTGTAGCTGAGAAACCTCCACCTGGGGAGGTGGGGGAGGCTCGTTCGCGCCGCCTCTCCCTTCCAGTGCACCCCACGCCGTCTCCTGGCGCAGGTATATGTGATGGTTGGACCAGGGCACCGCAGGACGTGTCTTTAGGTCAAACACTCAACTATGGCACCCAACATCCAGGACTTATGCCATTTGTGCAAGGCAGTGACATCGAAGCATCTCAGGGACCAAGCATATCCAGAGTCCTCCCCGGGGTATTTGCACAACAGTCCTCCACCCCTAGGCCGCCAGCTATGCTACCTCGACAGGAACAGCGTCATGCATTTGGATCGATGTTGCAGCAGGCTGCCATGTAAATAGTTATTTAATGAAACGTTTTACCCTGTTACTTTGTTGGTGTGTTGTATATATTTATAATATTTGCATAGGGTTTGTCGTTATTTTGGGCGGGGTGGGCGGCAGAGTCGAGCTGTCTTGCAGCCATCATGGCGTCGAGCTCGGTTCCTCTCACTAGTTTCATATTTCTCATGAGGGGTTGTTGCTAATGTTTCTATTTTAGCAAGGTCAAAAAGAGATCCCATCAGTGGCCTACTAATTTTGCTCGATTCCTTTTGTTTTTTCTAACGATTTTTATGTTATAGTTTGCTAGCACGATACAGCGGCTAGTCCGCATTTTATATATATGTCCTTTTTATTAGGGGTGTCCTCCGGTGGAGTCGGACGATCTACCTCTAATAAACGGTCCGGGTTAAACCAACTACCAACAAACGGGGCAGAGATAGGCATGACGGGTTACAAAGGGGACAAAAGTCTGCACTACCTATCCTTCACTATCTGCAAAAACTAAACAGAGTATTGCGACTCTGTGCTTATTTGTGAATAGGGAATCACCCAAAGAGAACCAATTTCGAACAATCATAGGCTATTGGCAGTGGGCAGAGAGGGCATGACACACAAAATGGCTGTTACTGACGTGCATGATGGGGCCTAAAAGGGACTAGATGGCGTGGCCACTGTTTCGCGACTTTCACTTTACTTTCAACAGTGGCTGTGGTGAACATAAATGAACGCCGCTTATGTATACTTAATTTTAGTCATTTTCCACAAAAAAGCTTTTGATATTTTCTATTAAAAAACCATTGAAATTCACTGAAAAAACCATAGGTTATAGACCATATGTAGTTAGGAATTAGCATTTACAAAACCTTGAAAATTCACTGAAAAAACCATAGGTTATAGACCATATATAGTTAAATATCTCAAGTCCATCTCTGCACTCGATGGAGATACAGGTCGTCGATCAGAAGATGTGCTGGCCACCTCTAATGGTAATAGCGTGGCCAGGGCTTTTGTCGATGCCTCTGCAAATTGCACAGGGTGCACTTGTTTGACATGCCGCACCATGGTATGTATGGAAAAGGAATATTTTTTTGTTGGATTTCCTCTTGAGAGAAACGAGTCACATATCGTGCAGGTTACTTTTGGTGCATTTACTTTCTTTTGATCTTCAGGATAAGTGAAAAATTGCCAGATGAAAGATTATTTTTTTCTTCTTAAAGGTAGTCGATCATTTTGTTCAGATTCGGAAGATGAATGAGATACGGTAGCCATTTCACCAAAGTCTTCCGAAAAATGTAGGACGTTGTTCTCTCTTGAGAGTACAAAAGATAGTGAGGGAAGTGGGTGGAGTGCTGCGTGTAAATTCCAGAATAGAAACTAGTAAGAACCAATTGGAAGTGTTGTTTTCATGTTGCAGCAGGCTGCCATGTAAATAGTTATTTAATAAAACGTTTTACCCTGTTACTTTGCTGGTGTGTTGTATTTATTTATAATATTTGCATAGGGTTTGTCGTTATTTTGGGCGGGGTGGGCGGCGGAGCCGAGCTGTCTTGCAGCCATCATGGCGTCGAGCTCGGTTTCTCTCACTAGTTTCATATTTATCATGAGGGGTTGTTCCTAATGTTACTATTTTAGCGAGGTCAAAAAGAGATCCTATCAGTGGCCTACTGATTTTGCTCGATTCCTTTTGTTTTTTCTAACGATTTTTAAGTTAAAGTTTGCTAGCACGATATAGCGACTAGTCCGCATTTTATATATATGTCTTTTTTATTAGGGGTGTCCTCCGATGGAGTCGGACGATCTACCTCTAATAAACGGTAAGTGTTCCTCTGAAGGAATGCGTCTTGAAAGTGGCTGACTGTAATGCATGATATTTCACTCAGTGACTTTCAGGCCCATGCTGTTTCAAAACTGTGCATGTGGTTGAAGCAGACGTAGGTATTGACGCAGCATTGTGAATATAGTGCATTGGTGAGCCTTGCTGGAGCTGCATCACACTTGCGATGCAACTCTAGCAATGTATTACTTTTTCAGCACAGATGTGTTACGCATGTATGGTGTTTTTGTACCATGGTGCTCCACATTTCAAATGTGGCACACCATGGGTAACGGAGCACTAGCATACTGTGGTGCACATTAACTGGTGCATATCTGGGTATGAAGTAGTTAACATAAATCTGCCCCATAGGTTACAAATCCGCGTTTAGTAGAGTGTTCGGCCGTTGTAGTGTTATGTTTTTTCTGTTATTCTATGTAGGTATGTAATATTGCAAGATTTTTGTCACGAAAAAGAAGCCATGAGTATTGGGTTTGTGAAAGATTGCAAGATTTTTAAAATTAAAAAGCAACAACCATGGCATTGTTTAATATAGTATTGTAAATACTTATCTTTAACAATGATGAGAGAGTAAAAAAAAGTTAACCTGATGTTTTAAAGTTATTCACAGGCTTCTTTAGAGGAAGTATTCTATATGATTGTAGCGTGGGTGTTTCACTTTTTTATAGGTAATAGAATGCATTCTGTATGCTGTAGCAGGAGGAGTACTACATGCTTGAATATTCTTCAGTGCTTATTTTCATTTCGTAAGTGGTATTGAGACCGACACAGAACTTCAATGGATCGGAGGGGCTGTTCCTGTGCATCTGGAGGACTGCCAAGCCGTTGCAGCAGTGGGAGTGAGGCCTCTCACAGGGGCGTAGCGCAGCTCCTTTTGATGTTCACAATTGCAGATAACAGGGTAGAGATGTCCGTGGAATTTATGGATGGTTAGTCACACTAGAGTGTGCGCGGCGCCCCTAGCACCTCATTACGGCACACAGGGGAGCCGCGTTGCACAGTTTGAGAATCAGAGACTTAGGAGATAAACCTTCATAATAGGAAGGCTTCTAAGTGATAAAAATAGCCGGTGCTCGGCGTTAAAAATATCACTGCTATCGGTGGAATTTTCCACGGTGTTAGTGCTTCAACAGCAATGGGAACACATATCTGATAGAAAATCCTGTAACAATCTCAGTATTTCACATTATCGCGTGAAAAGAAAGTCTTCCGAAAGATGTTGAACGTTGTTCTCTTTTGAGTACAAAAGATAGTGAGGGAAGTGGGTGGAGTGCTCCGTGTAAATTGCAGAATAGAAACTACTAAGACCCAATTGGAAGTGTTGTTTTCAAGTCACATGACTTCACATGCGCGTCTCAGGACGTGTACGCGGTGACAGTATCTGGTCACGTACGTCATTTGGAAGTAGCGGTCTAATTCAGCGACGTTTCAAAACGTGAAAAGGAGTAAATCCAAACATATCCGGATTTAATATATCTTCTGAGCTCGATTCAAGCATACAATTGTTAAAGTATAAAACCTTTTATATATTTTTTTAAAATACCAAGGTGTGTACATTCGGTCACGCACGAAAGTTTAAAAAGACATTCGGCTCCATTTAATGTAAATTTTCATAATAATAAAAAAGAAGCCTAGGTTTAGTGTCTTTGACGTAGTATAAGTTCTTTAATGGGTCTA
Source organism: Lissotriton helveticus (assembly GCF_964261635.1). Classification (NCBI taxonomy): domain Eukaryota; kingdom Metazoa; phylum Chordata; class Amphibia; order Caudata; family Salamandridae; genus Lissotriton; species Lissotriton helveticus. The sequence continues at coordinate 346,116,425 of NC_136070.1, read as the reverse complement.
TGAAGAAATGTAATAAGTTGCAAGTGCAAAGTTTTCACGAAATATATAGGCGGGTGCGCGCACACGGTCGCGCACGAACGAAAGCCAAAAAAGCGGAGATAAACCCCGTTTATAATATGCTCCTGGAGCTCTTTTTGGTACAATGAGTTAGTTCTGAAAAGAACTTTTTTTTTTTTAAACAAGTGGTATGTTGTTTTTGATTTTGTAAACTTGCAACAACATTTTCATGTGTGACACAGGATCAAAATGAAATGAAGAAATTTATCTTTTCTCGGGGCATTTATGACTCAATTTTTAGTTTAGTAAGAATGAGGCTCTGCTCTCCGTACAGAAGAATTTCTCCACACTCGTTGCATTTCATGTGCACCTTTGCAAGATATGGTCTCAAGTCCATCACAGCACTCGATGGAGATACAGGTCGTCCACCAGAAGATGTGCTGGCCACCTCTGATGGTAATAGCGTGGCCAGGGCTCTTGTCGATGCCTTTGCAAATTCCACAGGGTGCACTTGTTTGACATGTCGCACCATGGTATGTATGGAAAAGAAATATTTTTTTGTTGGATTTCCTCTTGAGAGAACCGATTTGCATATCGTGCAGGTAACTTTTGGCGCATTCACTTTTTCTTCTTCAGGATAAGTGAAAAATTGCCAAATAAAAGATTCCTTTTTTCTTTTTAAAGGTAGTCGCTCATTTCCTTCAGAATCGGAAGATGAATGCGGAACGGCAGCCATTTCAGCAAAGTCTTCCGAAAGATGTTGAACGTTGTTCTCTTTTGAGAGTACAAAAGATAGTGAGGGAAGTGGGTGGAGTGCTCCGTGTAAATTGCAGAATAGAAACTACTAAGAACCAATTGGAAGTGTTGTTTTCAAGTCACATGACTTCACATGCGCGTCTCAGGACGTGTACGCGGTGACAGTATCTGGTCACGTACGTCATTTGGAAGTAGCGGTTTAATTCAGCGACGTTTCAAAACGTGAAAAGGAGTAAATCCAAACATATCCGGATTTAATATATCTTCTGAGCTCGATTCAAGCATACAATTGTTAAAGTATAAAACCTTTTATATTTTTTTTTTTAAATACGAAGGTGTGTACATTCGGTCACGCACGAAAGTTTAAAAAGACATTCGGCTCCATTTAATGTAAATTTTCATAATATTAAAAAAGAAGCCTAGGTTTAGTCTCTTTGACGTACTATAAGTTCTTTGATGGGTCTATGAAGAAATTCAATAAGTACAAATTGCAAAGTTTTCACGAAATATATAGGCGGGTGCGCGCAGTCGGTCGCGCACGAAAGCCTGGAAATGCGCTATTCATTTTATTGAGAAGTGTTGCCGAGAGTGCGCACACCGGGTCGCGCACGAATGTTTAGAAAGGTTATTTTAATTTACAGACAAATTTGAATGCGTTCAAAAAAAGGCAAGGTACAGACTTTCTAATTCTGTATCGCTTTACAAGGAGTCTCTATGCAACTTGAACAGTGAAGAAAACGGCTTGTTTCCGAAAAAAATATTGCCAGAACTTTATTGACAAAAGTATAGGTTGCATACACGAGATATTTCTGAATTAGCATTTTAAAAACCAATGAAATTCACTGAAAAAACCATAGGTTTTACACACGTTATAGTTAGGAAGTAGCATTTACAAAACCTATGAAATTCCCTGAAAAAACCATAGGTTTGACACCAGTTATAGTTAGCTGGAAATTTTACTGATATAAAACCAATGAAATTCCACGTTATAGTTAGTTGGACTCACTATAACTTGCGCGTGTAATGCACTGCTGATGACGTCACATATTACATCACTCATGACATCACTGATGACACCATCCTTGTGACACAGTGACAGACCTCCTTTCACTGTAATCTAACCCTTGAAACACATATTCAAAAATAGAAACTAAAATTTTCAAAAAAATGGAGATACCCATACCAGTTACAACAACCAATTCAATAATTCCACCATCTATATACACATGCACTAATTCACCAACAGTTCTATATAGTCATTCATACATATATTCACTAATCATATGTAGTGATACACCTACACATCCTGTTACACACAGACAGTCATCCAAAAGTTATTCACACACATACTTACACATGCAAATAAACTATTGAACATCCATTTATTTGCATAAACAGCTATACACACACTACCACTTTACTTCTAAGGAAACTTACACATACTTACTCTCTTAAAAAATCACTTATAGAAACACATACTAATTTAAACAGGAACTCTTACAATCCCTCACTCTCACGTATACTCACTTATATACATCAATATTCACATATACTAGATTAAAACATATGTAGTTACTGATAAAGACACTAATAAGACAGTCATTCACTCACTAACACAGACATATACACACTCATCCACCCGTACAGTCCTGCACATATGCTGTCTTCAAAACACATACAGAGACTCAGTCATTCTTGCATCTATGTACTAAGTAATACCCCCACCAAAGCATGCAAACACTCATACTGATACTAAGAAAAACATCTAATATCCTATATACATACACATGTACCTACTCATCAACCCATGCAGCCACTTATACACAAAGTGAAACACTAATACATATATTTAAATATTTAAGCATTACTCACTAATATATGTATTCACTAAGATATTCAATAATATTTGGATGTATGACGTTACAACGCATACTTTTACCACGCCTACCATTACCACGCAATTTTTACAACGCAGGATCTATTACAACGAAGTACCATTACAACGCATGTATTTACAACGCAGGTACCATTACAACGCATACCATTACAATGTAAGTATTGGTAAGTTTATAATATTTTTTTAAATGTATATTAATTAAAATTAATACAATTTAATTTAATTTTATTTAATTAATTTTATTTGATTTTATTTAATTAATTTAATTTAATTTAATTTAATCAATTTAATTTAATGTAAATTAAATTTAATTGTACTTAATTTTTACCCTGTACCCCTTTACCCAAAAACCCAAAACTGACCCTGAACCCTAAAAATACCCCTTTACCCAAAAACCCAAAACTGACCCTGAACCCTAAAAATACCCCTTTACCTAAAAACCCAAAACTGACCCTGAACCTTAAAAATACCCCTTTACCCAAAAACCCAAAACTGACCCTGAACCCTAAAAATACCCCTTTACCTAAAAACCCAAAACTGACCCTGAACCCTAAAAATACCCCTTTACCCAAAAACCCAAAACTGACCCTGAATCCTAAAAATACCCCTTTACCCAAAAACCCAAAACTGACCCTGAACCCTAAAAATACCCCTTACCCAAAAACCCAAAACTGACCCTGAAACCTAAAAATACCCCTTTACCCAAAAACCCAAACTTATAATATTTTTGATAAAATTATATACTTACCAATACTTACGTTGTAATGGTATGCGTTGTAAAGGTACCTGCGTTTTAAATACATGCGTTGTAATGGTACTTCCTTGTAATGGATCCTGCGTTGTAAAAATTGCGTGGTAAAGGTAGGTCATTGTAAAAGTTGCGTGGTAAAGGTTGTATACCATAATATATACATATATAACACATATTTATTTTTCAGAAAGACACACATTCACTGGATGGTGTCATCAGTGATGTCATGAGTGATGTAATATGTGACGTCATCAGCAGTGCATTACACGCGCAAGTTATAGTGAGTCCAACTAACTATAACGTGGAATTTCATTGGTTTTATATCAGTAAAATTTTCAGCTAACTATAACTGGTGTCAAACCTATGGTTTTTTCAGTGAATATATATATATATATATATATATATATATATTACAAACTTCATGGATAAAGTTTTATATACGGACAGTGTCTAGTCACTCATTTTTATTATGGTGATAAAAAGTGTAGCAATTTGAATTGAGCAATAATAATTAAATATTAAACTTGTCTTGTATTTTGATAAATGTGTTATATGTGACATATTATAATTATATCAAATCTTAATTATTCCAAGGTTTCCCACGATAATTCGAATTCCAGCGCTTAAGAACACTACACTGCAGTACTTTGAATCATCCAATTAAATTTTTTTTACAAATGGAGAATTTCTGTAGTGGTGTAAAACAAAATGGTACACGGGGGGCCATTTCTGTCCACAAATCAGAAAGCCACGATCACCAGTGGGTGCAAAGCTGCACCTCATGCTACTTGTAGGGATGCCAAAGAAACTGCCAGTGACAATACAAACAATTCAAAGCAGTGTAGTGAGGGTTGTCACTCAAAGAGGATGGTACCACAGCACTACTGCAGTACATTGCTTTGTTTAAGCAGCTTTAAAGAGACAATACTTAAGACACATTCCCTCTCATAACACACGCTTCTTAGATTTACCGAACATCTTCAATACCTTACCGGTCCCAACAATTGTTATAAAGCATCACTATGATGATTCATGCAAACATAAAATGTACAATTTCTGAATTCAGTTGATTTAGTAGAAATGAGCAATACCTGTATGCCCCACAGACATTGAATCATAGATTAGTTTGCAGGTCTTAAGCAGGATGGAGATTTTCTTCTCGGGTGAGTATGCCTTGTGCATGGCAGCAAATTTGCTGAGGATCTTGTCCATTACAACCACTTCGGGTACGCTGGTGGTCACTCCAAGCTCAGTGGTGGTCGTGCCCTGTATGACCATCTGATTCTCTGTCAGCAGCCGCAATGCACTGTTGTTGGTGTGGATGGCACAGAGATGCGACTCAATGGCTTCTTTCAAGGGTTTCAGGACACATTTGCAAAGGGCTGCCTCAGCGATGATCTCTAGAGCCAGGAAGCAAAAAGAGTAGTCAGTGCCAACGACCATGTTTGCTGATGCACAAGAACACAACATCCCATTGTTGTGGTTGTTGTAGGAATGGCAGGCTCTTCATAGAGGCAACTTCAGACAGCTGCCGTGCAGTGACATCATAAGACCCACAACAGGGCCTCTTGGGAACACATTGCAACAAATACAACCAGAAATGGCCTTGATGCTTGGCTAGGGCTCTGATAATTCTTGCACCAGAGCTCGCCCCAGGGCATTTGGAACACTTGGGTGTCTACAAAGGGTCACTTTTCAGGTTCAACCTTTGATATAATGAAATTGATGTCAGATTAAGACTGAGTGTCATAAATCTCCCATTTCCTGTCTGATCAAGACATACAAGCAAACATGATTTTCAGCGTTTTCCGTGCTTACAATTCCTGCTTTTTCATAAATGTTTTCATTAATTCACGGTTTCTGCACCTTTCACATGTCAGTCAATGAATTGTTCCACTGATTTGTTGAACAAGAACTAAGAAATGAAGTCTAAGGACAATGGACTCTTCAAGACTCAATAAATGAAGCTGGAAAGCGCACAGACCTGGACGACAAAGAAATATCAACTTGCTTCACAGACTACATGCTGCAGAACATAGAACCATTTAACACACAAACGGGCTTTCTGCGAAGATTCCCAGAATCTACCGAGCCTTTTGCATTTCTCTCTGATCAATATATCATGCAGACATTATAAGAAGTAAGTTGTTTTTATACTGCTCAGATTCCAAGCACACTGGATTTCTGTGGCTAACACCAACCTCCCCTTTCCTCTAAAGATTAGGTTTCACATTATATCATACTTGGTTGTAACTCTACCATCATGTTTGATTGGTCTTTTTATTCTTACTGTTGTGCAAAAAGGATTCTATTTTTGTCATTACTGAACTCAAGGACGGAGGCAAACACTGTCACTAGTTTTCAAACTATGAGAGAACAGGACACCAAGCTCTAAAAAGGATGACCCTTATCATCCTTTGCAGGCATTTATGCATTTACTTTTTTAGATAATTTGCCCCCTCCTCCTACTGCACTATGGCAAGTAAACTCAAATAATCTATTCTGATCTTACCACCTTGGAGATTGTGGAAAGATCTTTTGCACTTTAATATTGCAAAGAACGCAGATATACACTATATATACTGTAGGCGATTAGAGTAACTTCTTAGCCCTGTGATCTACTTTTCTCCTGCGAGATCAGCTTACAGTATGCTGTTTTCAATGTCTGTTTAGGTGCAAAACAGCTCACTGGGCTAATGCACCAACTGCAAAGATGCTAGTGTCAGTAATTTGTAGGCTGCAGGTTTGGTCCTATTTGAGGGCATCATTTAAATATTTTTTTAGTTAACATTTTAAAAATGGAACACAGAACATGTACTATTGCAGCCAACGAAGTTCTACAGTATGGGGAAAACTAACGGAAAAATGAATTAAAATAGATCAAAAAACGCCACATGAAGTAGTTCAATTTGCCAGTAACATATAAATACATGGACATCAATGCAGGACATATATCATATCCGACAAACACAGGAATAGCCAAAACAAAGCAACCTGACCACAGATATCAAGGGCAGGGGGTGGTGAGCCTGAAAGACAGGGTCAGAGGAGGCATAACTAACAGGATAGGTCCATATAATAGAAAAGCAGTAGGTGTAACCCATGACATCATACGTACTTAGAAATTGTACAAAATCAGAATAAAGTTAGATCGCTGGTAGTACACAACATTTCAAAAAGAAAATAATGGGACAAACCTTACATTTTGTCAGCTGTCTGGAACAGCTAGAGAAATATAAGAAGTATACGAACACAATCCACAAACACAGGATATCCTTCTCCGGTTGATCAAATGAGTCCACCGAGTTGTGCAGTAGTAATGCTAACGCGGGATTACTGGTTACTAGTTACCTTACCAAATCCCAAACTACGTCGATTGAATCGTTGGTACCTGTCATTGAGTAAAAGGTAATCTAACAATAAGTCAATCAATTTAAGAACTTACACCACTCTAAAGGACCACTGACCAAATTTTAAGTTTCAAAGATTTAATATAAAGTCAAAGATAACTGAAGATACAAACTTCTCAAAATGAGATTCAGAAGATAAATCGGTATCACTATGAACATGAACTTTTTGAATAATCTGAGTCTGAAAAACAAAATAATAAGTACAATCTCGAAAACCATAAGGGTTGCCAAAATGGATACAAGTTGCAACCTCAAAGTCATTACAGAAAAGGAAAATTAAGGTTAGTCTGTCCCTACACTATACTAAATGACATCCCTACTTAGCAAGATCTTTACCCCTCTAGGTGTCAGCCGTGGTGACTTCCTAAGAAGATCACGCACTTCTCTTTGTCTCTTCTCTGATAATGGGTCTCTCCTGATCAGCCTATCTGCCTACCCATCCGCTTCCTTAGGCTCCCAAAATCATCTGCTCTGCTCTCCTCCCGGGTCTCTTTCCCTAATACCAAATCACATTTCTGATAGGAACGCCCCTTGGGACGCCCCTCACGTGGTACATATTTGCGCGGTAAACTCCATGATGGTACTCTTGAAGACCCTCGTTAAAGTTGACCTTGGTTCCCAGGCTTCTTCTCCAATGCGCCGATACCCCCTAAATTCCTGGAAACTCCTACAGGCCTGCGCAAGGCGCCACTGAACAAAGTCACTTTCATTCGAGCTGATTAGGACCCTCGCACCTGCATACAGTTCGCCCTGCAGTGGGCCTCAAATTCCAGACTCCACCATATCTTTAGGTCGTAAAACACACTCCAAGCTCTGTGCTGGACACCTCTCGACTTCTTCCCTAACGAGCACATGGCAGTTCAAACGATATGACATTATCTGTTCAAGCCTACTTGATTTACATGAGGCAGGTCCCTGCACTCTTAAAACATTAACTTGATTTAAACAGCAACATTCTTAACTATCATACGTTTCTAAAATAACACATCTATAAAGCATATACTTCAACCCTAAGTTCAATAATACATTTGGAAGAACCACGTCAACCTTATCTCACATTATTTTAGCAGCACGTTTAGGTTTGCTGTGAATTGCCCTGAGGCCTACACATTTAACTGGATTTCAGAGTTACATTTAATTCGGACATGATTCTTTTAACATGAGAACGTGAGGTTTTCATATTCATTCCAACATTTCTACATTAATCTCACACAGTTATACTTATTATTACTCTACTTAACATTTTATACATTTCGCTACTGAATATAGAACACTCTGTATATTTCACTCCTAGATATAAAACACTTGTGTGCAAAACATGTTTAACTAACTACGTGCTTGTAAATATGGTGTACTTATACATTTTTTCCCAAACTTGTGCTCTCTCAGTCCCCCCTTTGATGACCTTCAGGGGTCATCATCACCAAGACACCAAAAATGTAGAACCCTTCAAAGTGAAGTCATGGCAGGGCCACCTCTTTTCATAGCCTCCAATGCTTTCAGACTCTTGTATTGAGTGTCCTGCATCGCTGTCAACTCTTCCTCCTGTTTCCTCATAGTTCTCTGCAACCTATTTGCTCTATAACATTGATACAAACGCACCAATCCCCACAAAGTGATTACGCAAATCACAATTATGATGATGGGTTTCAGTATGTACCAAACGATACCCTTTCCTAAGTTGGCAAACCAACCTCCAACTTTACCCATTCCATGACCTACTTTTTCCCACACGTTTATCTTTGTCAGATCCTCAATTTCGTAGTGTATGGCAGTGATGTTTCGTATATACTTCTCTAGAGGTTTTGAATTGTCTGGAATGTAAGTGCAGCATTCCTGGACCTTCAAAGCCTTACAGACTCCTCCCTCTTTTGCTAACAGAACGTCTAAAGCAAGTCGGTTCTGAAGAACCATTGCCCTAATCGATTGCATCTCCCCTTCTATCAGCATCAATGATCTTGCAGTACTGGCAGATAGCCTATCTACGACTGTAGCTAACCTCCTGATCTTAATGTCATTCAATATCAGTCCTAAGATAGGGAATGCAGCACCGAGTACATCTCCAACTACTTCTGCTGCACCCAGCCCTCTCTTCCACCTAGTTGGTATTTCTTTCTTTGTCGTTTCCAAATTCTCAACATGATATATTTTAGGGAAGACAACAGCCAGATAGCATGATCCGTACCAATTATCTGGTAGCTTCACATAGGCATTTCTTCCACATACAAAATATACATTTGGTATTGCTTGCATCCCTTTCAAAAAATCCTTAGAGTAATACTCCAATTGAAAGGCATGTTCAAAATTGACTTGACCTACATAAAAGTTCTCATAATAGGAGTGACTCCTGTGAATGCACAGTTTCCCCCTTTTCTCCTTATCTAAAGCAATTGGACCAATACTACCTTTTCTTTGATGTGCCCTTTCCTCCTTGGTCCAATCTGTTTCCCATTGTCCTGATGCCTTCAAAATCTTCTGCCTCCTGTATCTAGTATCTACCTGTCCTATAAACTTTTTCTCAATTTCTGACACTTGACAAGTCAGATTGTTTCTTCGAGCATGTGAAGTATCTAACGTTTTCCATGGAATAAACCATTTGTGTAATCTGTCCTCGCTTTTGTAATAGTCCCACTTGTTCAAATGCTTGAAATTCGGGACCTCTGGCAATGTCGAGTCGAAATTCGAGAAATAATACTCAAATCCTTCTCGTCCATAAAATATGCTCAACAATAAACTGCACGTGATTCCATATGTCAACGGAAGATGATGGTATCTGATACCCTCCTCTACCGAAGCTGGTAATTGCATACAAACGTAACAATTCTTCACTTCCATGGCATCAACGTATTCATACAGCAATTTAGCATAAGCATTTGACCTGAAATTTCCCTGTGACTCATCAGTGTGTAACCTTTTTACTTCTGCATCTAACAACGCTTTGTCTTTATCATTGATGTTTCCCTTATCATTAATAATGGTAGTTTTCGGTGTTGACACTCCCTTGACCTCCTGTACTGTAGTTGCATCTCTCTCGTGTCCCACTATGTATGAGACCGTAACAACTAAAACTATCAAGGAAATCACTACTCCCAACAATGTGCCAACTATACATTTTGCCCTGCGGTTCGGGTTGCCAGCCTCCATGTTCTCAAACAGTGTGGTTCTGGACGTTCTTCCTGCATCAACTTCTTCTTTTTTTTTCGAACCAAGTCTTTCTCTCTTGCAATGTCTCTCTTTTGAACACTTGGAAGCTTGACAATCTATTTCCGCAAAACAGTTCAAAGTCCAATAGAAATATAGACAACCCTAGCCCTTCTCCATCCGCTAAAAGGAACCCCCTACCATTTTTCTTCTTCCACTCGGCGCTAGGTTATCTTGCAGCAATTTTACAATTTCTTTTCAAGAGTCTTATTTTCGTCTGAAGTTATGTATGGCTCAAGGAGGGACACTACGTCTTCATAAATGTCCATCCGAAGTAACATTCCCTCAGGTTCTGGGCAGTTCGTACCACAACATGGAAAGTCAACTGTTTCTAGGATTATTCTCCTTATTTCGCTTTGGACAAGTGGACGGACGAAATTGAGAGTTAACGTTTTTTCAATTTCTACTCCTGGTACTATCAGTTCTACATCCACAATTACAAAGGGGTCCGTTCTAATCAGGATCACTTTCTTCACCTTTCCAGTTCTGCGCCCCCTTGAAGACATTCGCAATATGGTATTAATCCACAACAATGAGCGCTCCAAGAATTTCTACTACTCGCTCAAGCATTTCCAAACGAAGAAGAGTTCCCTCCAATATTGGATATCGTGAACAGCAAACTGGAAACTCAACTGTCTCTAAAATCAATTTTCTTATTCCGCTCAGGAGAGGAGGATGAACGATGTTGAGTGTCAGCAACCTTTCGGTCTCCGCTCCTGGCAGTAGAAACCTTATTTGCACGGTGATGATCGGGTTAGTTCTGACCAGGTCCACTTCCCGGATCCTCCCGGTTCTGTGCCCCCCAGACATCTGCAACGAGGTAGGTCCAGTCGGGAGTAGAGTATCTTCTGCTAGGCACTCGCACCCTCCTTGATCTTCTAAGACCCTCCTCGGCTTGATCCTGGGTATCTTCTTCTGGATCTGAGTCTTCGGATATAGGAGCAAGCGTTTCTTCCTGGGCCGACCTCAAACTTAGCCTTCTTCTCCTTGCTGGCCAAGTGGCAGCTCCAAGCCTTATTCTCCTATTCCTTGTCCTCTCACTTGGTTCTTGGTCGCTCTGATACGGATCTGAGTCTGAGTCGTATTCACTTCTGCTCTCTCCTTCAGTTGCGTCTTCCGTCTCACTGCCGTCCTGCCTTCGCTCTTCTTCTGAATCCGTTGCGTTCCCAACTTCTTCCGACACCCCCTCAGCTGCCTCAATCCCTTCTTGCGACTCTTCTTCCACTTCCGGGCTTTCGTCTGGGATAGGAGCTGTTCCTTCTAGAGGTGCTGGAACTCTTCGAGTATGGGATGCATGGATCCAATTTGGCAGCCCCCCGCACTTCACCGCGGTGTTTGTTATCAGGATTACCTGAAAGGGCCCACGCCAGCGAACATCTAGGCAGTTCTTCCGGACGTGCTTTTTAACCAATACCCAGTCCCCTGGGTTCAGGTCATGACACAGGTTCCTCGATGCTGGAACTTCAACCGCATGCACCTGAAGGGACACAGAATGGATGGCGTCAGACAGTCCTTTACAATAATCCAAGATCAGATCATCTGTAATATTCAATAGGGCAGTAGTTGGAACTGTGGGAAGTCTCATGGCCCTCCCCATCAGAATCTCGTGGGGAGAGAGACCTGTCCTCCTGTCAGGGGTGCTGCGCATGCTCATGAGCACTAAAGGAAGAGCATCTGGCCAACTCAAAGATGTGGATGCCACTACTTTAGCCAATCTATTCTTCAATGTGCCATTCACTTGTTCCACAATTCCTGAAGCTTCTGGTCGATAACTACAATGCAGCTTTTGATCGATATTCAGTGTGGAGCACAACATCTTCACTATTTCGCTGTTAAAATGTTTTCCTCTGTCCGATTCCAAAGAGGCAGGCACCCCGAAGCGCGGTATCAACTCCCTGAGCAACAATTTAGCCACTGTGAGTGTATCGCACCTACGTGTAGGGTACGCTTCAACCCATCTGGAAAATACGCATACAATCACCAACACATACCGAAGGCGATTAACTCTTGGCATTTCGATGAAATCTAGTTGCATTCTATTGAAAGGCCCCCCCCGACCTCCCAATGTGACTCAGTGTGACTGGTGTTCGTTTGCCTACGTTCAGTTGTTGGCAGGTAACACATCGCTTACATACTGATTCTGCTGCTATTCTAAATTTAGGGCAATACCAAGTTTGCCTAAACACTCTCATCATAGCATCCCTTCCTAGATGTACCGGACCATGTATTTCTCTCGCCATGGGATTTGCTAATTCTTCAGGTAACACAGCTCTCCCATCTGCTGAAACCCAAAAATCCATTTCACTTCGCACACAACCTGCTGTTTCCCATGCCCTTTTCTCAGTTTCTGGTGCATTCTCCTGCATTACCCTCAAATCTTCCCAGGAATCCACGGTCTCTAACATCATGCTTAATTCTGTTCTTTCTTCAACCCCCTCAATTTCCACTTTTGAGAAAGAATAGTTTTGTTCTGCACAATAGCGTGCGACTTCATCAGCGTATCTGTTGCCTTGTGACACAAAATCTGTATTCTTAGTATGAGCTACACACTTTACTATTGCGATGTCAACTGGACCTTGTAATGCTTCTAACAACAACCGCACAAATTCTCCATTTCGAATGGGCGAACCAGAGGAGGTCATGTAACCCCTCTGAGACCACAACTGCCCGAAATCATGAACCACACCGAAACCATATTGGCTGTCCGTGTAGATGGTGACTCTCTTTCCGTTTCCTGCTATGCAGGCACGAGTTAGGGCAATAATTTCTGCTACCTGTGCGGAATGTACTCCCTCCAGGCAAGCGGCTTCCACCACTCCAGTAATAGTACAAACAGCATAAGCTGCTCTCAACCGACCAGTATCGTCTCTTAAACATGAGCCATCAACAAAATAAATTTCATCGGGGTCAGACAATGGCTCATCCACAATATCTGGTCTGGGTTTCGTGCATAGTTCAGTCACATCAAGGCAATCGTGGTCTTCACATCCTTCGCCTTCTATTACAGTAGGTAATGGCATCAAAGTAGCAGGATTCAAGACAGAGCATCTCCTGAGAGTCACGTTCTCTGCAGCAAGAATAACTTGCTCGTAGCGCGTGAGCCTACTATTGGTCAGATGCTGCGTCTTCGTCCTGGTCATTAACAATTCAACTGAATGTGGTACATACACCACCACTGGATGTCCCATCACAATACTCTCGCTCCTTTCAATGCTGACACCCGTTGCAGCAACGGATTTGAGACATCCGGGCAACGCTGCGGCTACTGGATCTAATGTAGCCGAAAAATATGCAACTGGTCTACGGGCATTTCCGTGGGTCTGTGCCAAGACTGACAAAGCACATCCCTCTCTCTCACAGCAATAGAGTGAAAATGTTTTCTCGTAATCAGGCACTCCCAGAGCACGACATAAATCGTCTCTCAGCTGTAAAAATGCCACCAGACATTCTTCATCCCATGGTACCGGATCACTCACCTCCTTGTGCGTCAGTTTCTGTAAGGGCTTTGCTTTCAGTGAAAAGTTAACTATCCACTGTCGGCAGTAACCCACCATTCCTAGGAACATTCTAACTTCTCTCTGTGTTGTAGGCGCATTCATCTTCATTATCGCCTCAATCCTCTCTGGGGACACCTTACGTTTCCCTTTTTCTAACCGGTGCCCTAAATACTGTACTTCTGTCAGACAATATTGCAACTTGCTCGGAGATACCTTATGTCCATTTTCAGCTAAATGGTTCAGTAAGGCAATTGAGTCTGCTTTACAGGCTTCCTCTGTCTCTGACGCAACAAGTAGGTCATCTATGTACTGTACCAGAACCGAATTCTGTGGCAGTACTAGATTCTCAAGATTCTTCTTCAACAACTGATTAAAGATGGATGGGCTGTCTGTGAATCCTTGTGGGATTCGACACCATGTTAAAACGCGATCTTCCATTTTAAAAGCAAAAAGATACCTGCTCTCTTCATCCAATGGGATTGAAAAGAAAGCCTGGCAAAGATCTATCACTGTAAACCATTCTGCTTGACATGGTATTTGAAACAGTATCACTGAAGGATTCGGTACCACGGGACAACATGAAACAACTATGTTGTTAATCTTTCGTAAATCCTGTACTATCCTGAATTTCCCACTAGGTTTCTGCAAACCCATTATCGGGGAGTTACAAGGACTGCCCACGATTTCTTTCAGTATTCCCTGTTGTATCATTGACTCAATCACAGGTTTTATTCCTGCAATCGTTTCCTGTGACAATTTGTATTGAGGCGTTCTTGGATACTCAGCATTTGGTTTTACCAGAATTTTTACCGGTTCTACCCCTTTAATCAATCCTATTTCCTCTCCGGTGAAATCCCATACCTCTGACGCCACTGCATCTCGTAGGTCTTGGGGAAGATCTTCTACAGTCAGAGTAGGATATAGTTCTACACAGGATTTCGAATTGGCCACCTTAAAAGTAGCATCTTCGTCGGTAGTCTGTACCTCCACTCCTTGCGGGGTGCAGTATATGGTGCAATTCAATTTGCACAACAAATCCCTTCCTAACAGACATACCGGACTCGAGTCACAAACCACAAACTGATGTTCGTTCATGTGGTTTCCAATTTTCACAGACACTGGTTCTGTCAAGGGACTAGTCATCCTTTTATTTGCGACTCCTACCACCTGAATTGTTTCCCCTGACATCGGCAAGTCTGGAACCACCGCTGATCTCAGAGTCGATCGAGTAGCCCCAGTATCCACTAGGAACGTTGTAGGACACCCTGCCACCTCTGCCTCAACAAATGGCCCTCTCTGATCCACTTCTAGGACTGCCCCGAGGGTACAGTCCTCTTCACTGCTCACCCGTTGTCCTGTCAATGGATCAATGTAATAACACTTTTCTTCCTCGATAAACAGAGGCATTTGTTTAAAGACCTTTCCCCCTGTCGATATTTTCGGTGGCTGTGGGAACTGGGCCCGTGGAGCCGAAGTCCCCCCTTTGGCCACCTTACTGCTTGGAACTGTCACCTTTTGCGTTGGGACTTCTTGGACCTGCTCTTCTACTTCTAGCTCTCCATTTTCAGGGTTAAAGGGACACTCGCGTCGCCAATGCCCCACCTGGTGACACTGATGACACTTTGTCGTTTTCTTTAAAGTGGCAAAGTCTATCCTAGGTCTCTGCCCTTCCTCATTGTCTTTATTCTGACCGTTTGGCTTCCGTCCCATCCCCTGCTTCTGCTGGCCACCCTTCCCGGCGGACTGCATTTGTACCACCATCAATTTCTCCTTTAGATTCTTGGCTTTAGAGTCTATTTCATCACTACAGTATCTGGCATAACGTAAAATCTCATCTAGTGGTTTGTTCTGCCAACAGATTAAATGTTGCTGAATCATCAAGCAAATGTCAGGTCTCAACCCCAAGACAAACTTTGACACAAATTGTCCTATATCTTTGGGATCCATTACATCAAGTCCACTGTATTGCTTGAATGTTTTCAACAACCTCTCATAAAACTCATGCACGGTCTCCTTCGGTTCTTGCCTCGTTCGATCTATCTTTACCCAATCTATATCCTGTGGTGGTACCTTATCTTGCAACCAAGCTATTACCCTTTCATACTTTCGCATGACAATCTCGGATGGTCCATTAGTTCGAACATCCCTCACTGGTTCAGCATTTGGCCATTCGACACTAGTCTTACACGGGGTCCACAGATCAGATGGGACCACGATGTCAAACAACGTGTTCAAATCAATCCACAATACTTTCGAGATTTTGACAAACCTCTCTACCTGCTTATACCACTCTACTGGATTGTCCCGCAACTTCGGAAATGAGTTGGTAAATGCAGCTAAGTCTCCTCTACTCCAGGGCACATGTACATAATTTCCATTTGATATTTCTCGCAAAGGGAATGCCTCCATCTGCATTACCCTTCCCTCAGGAGTCATCACATTTGTACTTCGTCTAACCGTGCCCTTTTTCGACCACTTTTCTTCCCATTTATCCAGTTCTCTCCACACTCTTATTCCAGATATCAGCTCCCTTATGTGAGTTTTCAATCCAGTAGTCCTCTTCTCATCTAGGTCTTGGTCTGAATATTGTAACCTATGGTTACTCTGTAGTGCCCTTGTCCTGGATAAATCTACAGCATACCTGTCGGCCAAATTAGACAGTTTCTCGTGGAATGCTCTAGCTCTCCTAGTAGTATCCTTCGCTATGAACAGCAATTCGTCTTGTTCGTACAAATCGATCCTTTCTAAAGGCACCGTTCCTTCTATAATCTCGTCTAGATCGGATTTCAGACTGGAGACATCAAGCCTTTTAACCTTTATCGCAGCTTTCAGCACCTCTGGTCCAGATGTACCTTCCACATCCTCCCCGTCCCAGCTCCTAGCCCTACGCCTAGGCACTGGTGAGTTAAAGGGAGTCCTCCCCTCTTCCCATCTCTCTAGGTCCCATGCCTTTCCATCTTCTCGGGGTGGGTAGTGAAACACTCCTTCGCGCCTCATAGCCCCGCGTTCCCCATCCTGTCTGGTTTCACGGGATGCATGGTAAGGAATTCCGTTACTCCCTTTTTCTTCCTCATGCATCTGTGACCTCCGATCACTCGATGTATGACGTGACCTTTCACTGTTCCCTCTTTGCCAGTGCTGTACATTCTCCCCAGGTGCGTGTGCGTGATGGGTGCACCTAAACCTATCCCTGTACTCTTGCGTTCTTTGGTCTCCCTCTGTTTGCGTGAGGCGAGACACCTCCTCACACTCCATACTCCTCGTATTTTGTTCTTGCTGTTCTCTCTGGTTTGTAGGACATGCATCCCCTCTATTCTCTTGACTTTGGCCTTCCCGGCCCTGACTACTTTCGCTGGCCCCACAATGAGATACAGTCCCGTTACCCCTGCTTTCCCACTCTGGTTCCGTTCTTGTCCTGTTACTCAGAGATACTATGGACCCGTCCCATTCCCTCAAATCAGCTCTTAATTCTGAATAGGGTCTTGGCCGCGGTCCCCTTAGATCCATTGGTCCTCTCGGACCTCCCTGTTCTGAATTGGGACCGACCGTTGTGTCTAATGGGGTATTCCATGTTACCGATCCTGGCAATTGTTTCCATGCATTTGTCACATTATTCCTTCTTTCTATCTCAATCCTTTCTCTATCCCATTGCCTTTGTTGTTCCTCTCTATCTCTCTCAGGGTTATAGATCGAAACTATGGGTCCTATGGTAACAGGCACCTGAAGAGCATCTGGCAATCCCACAGACTCAGCCCTTTCGGTGGTTGGCGTTTTCTGCTCCACAAACCTTCCCACCACACTCTGTACAGTGTTGTTTTGAGGTATTTCTCCGCCTTTGATAGGTGTCCATTCCGATATAGGGAGTGGTGTATACCCCTCTATGGCATTCCCATCTTCCCTTGCGAGCCCTCTATCTTCTATCACCCCCACTCTCGGAGGCGGTCTATCCATTAACAATCTGTTTATCAGATTGTCCTCCGACTCGCTTTCCTCGTCTTCTTCCATGAGGTTTCCTCCTCCTCCTGCCACCTCCCTCATCGGATACATTTTTTCCACCTCAATAGCCTGTACCCTCCAACGCTTTTCTTCCTCATCCCATTTGGAATCTCGCACTGCCCTTACCGATCGCGTCAGCCTTTGTTGACGCCTGTTCAAATTTCGGTCGTGTGCAGCCTTAATCCATGCATTAAGGGCCTCAAACTGTGTTGGTCTAGGTGAGGGTTTCAATGAGGACATGGTTGCTTTTAGCCGATGTAACACCTCTAACTTAAACGTCCCGTACTTCGGGAACTGCATTTCCTCATTCCCTTGCGTAAGCTTATTCCAAGCCCCAATCCATAATATGGTATGCAGCCCCACATTCGTTGCCATATAATGAGCTGGCGTACCCTCCGGCGGAGCCTCTTCCCCATAATAATGTTCACTTCGTTTCCGTTTAAAAATCCCTTTCAAACACTTAAAACACTTTATGATTTCTCTTTTCTCTGCGTTTGTTTACTTCCTGATGACACTCCACCAATCTCAGCGCCGTTCTCACTAACTGGCCTATCCGTACGCGACTTTCCTCCGACGTCACTCTAGCCGCCCAACCAGAGCGCGGCTCTAGCTAACGTCACACCAACCGCTCAATCACAGCGCGGCTCTAGCCGACGTCACCCGTCCCCCTTCGCAGCAGTTCCCCTCCTTACTCAGCTCGTCTCCTCGGTCATGCACGCGTCCCATTCATACTCTGAAAAATGACTACTTCCGTCCAAGCGATCACCTTTCTTGACTGTACGCCCACAGTCTTTCTGTAGTTGTCACCTTAACTTGGCGAAATGTCTTTCCGTTTACTTCCAGACAATCGCCTTCTCCGATAGGTTACTCACACACAGTAACTTTCGACCAGCGTCCGTTACTCATACACTCACTGTTACACTCCCCCTATCTTGGATCCACGGCGGTCAATGGTACCTCGTGACCTCTGTACTATGGTCGACAACTACCCTGGATGTTCGATACACCCAAAACCACTTAAGCTCTGGCCTGAACTTAAGATTTCACCAGTTCACCCGTTTACCAGGTTACCAGTTTACCAGGTTGCGCGCGCTCACAACCTTCTCTCATTCACACTACAGGCATTCAACTCTGCAAGACATTACAATACAAATACAACACAAAACACCGCAATCTGTTCACGCATGACCCTTGTTATACTCACTCTTCTCCGATACTGCTGCTTTTCTCGCACCGTCTGCACCTTTCGGCTCACGATTCTTCCGCTGCTCGTCTCTCGATGTCTAGGGCCTTGGGGTAAACTAACCTCTCTAGATTACCTTCCTCAAGAAGATAACGATCCTCACTCTGCTACCAACTGCTAACGCGGGATTACTGGTTACTAGTTACCTTACCAAATCCCAAACTACGTCGATTGAATCGTTGGTACCTGTCATTGAGTAAAAGGTAATCTAACAATAAGTCAATCAATTTAAGAACTTACACCACTCTAAAGGACCACTGACCAAATTTTAAGTTTCAAAGATTTAATATAAAGTCAAAGATAACTGAAGATACAAACTTCTCAAAATGAGATTCAGAAGATAAATCGGTATCACTATGAACATGAACTTTTTGAATAATCTGAGTCTGAA
Organism: Lissotriton helveticus; assembly: GCF_964261635.1. Taxonomy (NCBI): domain Eukaryota; kingdom Metazoa; phylum Chordata; class Amphibia; order Caudata; family Salamandridae; genus Lissotriton; species Lissotriton helveticus. The sequence continues at coordinate 346,097,286 of NC_136070.1, read as the reverse complement.
AAACAAAATAATAAGTACAATCTCGAAAACCATAAGGGTTGCCAAAATGGATACAAGTTGCAACCTCAAAGTCATTACAGAAAAGGAAAATTAAGGTTAGTCTGTCCCTACACTATACTAAATGACATCCCTACTTAGCAAGATCTTTACCCCTCTAGGTGTCAGCCGTGGTGACTTCCTAAGAAGATCACGCACTTCTCTTTGTCTCTTCTCTGATAATGGGTCTCTCCTGATCAGCCTATCTGCCTACCCATCCGCTTCCTTAGGCTCCCAAAATCATCTGCTCTGCTCTCCTCCCGGGTCTCTTTCCCTAATACCAAATCACATTTCTGATAGGAACGCCCCTTGGGACGCCCCTCACGTGGTACATCTTTGCGCGGTAAACTCCATGATGGTACTCTTGAAGACCCTCGTTAAAGTTGACCTTGGTTCCCAGGCTTCTTCTCCAATGCGCCGATACCCCCTAAATTCCTGGAAACTCCTACAGGCCTGCGCAAGGCGCCACTGAACAAAGTCCCTTTCATTCGAGCTGATTAGGACCCTCGCACCTGCATACAGTTCGTCCTGCAGTGGGCCTCAAATTCCAGACTCCACCATATCTTTAGGTCGTAAAACACACTCCAAGCTCTGTGCTGGACACCTCTCGACTTCTTCCCTAACGAGCACATGGCAGTTCAAACGATATGACATTATCTGTTCAAGCCTACTTGATTTACATGAGGCAGGTCCCTGCACTCTTAAAACATTAACTTGATTTAAACAGCAACATTCTTAACTATCATACGTTTCTAAAATAACACATCTATAAAGCATATACTTCAACCCTAAGTTCAATAATACATTTGGAAGAACCACGTCAACCTTATCTCACATTATTTTAGCAGCACGTTTAGGTTTGCTGTGAATTGCCCTGAGGCCTACACATTTAACTGGATTTCAGAGTTACATTTAATTCGGACATGATTCTTTTAACATGAGAAAGTGAGGTTTTCATATTCATTCCAACATTTCTACATTAATCTCACACAGTTATACTTATTATTACTCTACTTAACATTTTATACATTTCGCTACTGAATATAGAACACTCTGTATATTTCACTCCTAGATATAAAACACTCGTGTGCAAAACATGTTTAACTAACTACGTGCTTGTAAATATGGTGTACTTATACATTTTTTCCCAAACTTGTGCTCTCTCAGTAACATCTATTATTTAATTGCTGTGATACAGAGGCTTCTAAGCACTAGGTAGGTACATATTTAGTTATGTGAAATTTCTAAAAGTCATTACAAAATACACACAAAACACATATATAGACATTGTCCTGCATGTGACTAACTACTGTTGTGTGGTAAGATCAAAACAAACAGCCACATATGCGGACATTGTTCAATATTTCATTTTATCACTTATGTGCAATAAAACTAGTGCATCAGCAGGTAAATAGATAATAAGATAAAGAGGCAAAGATGCGTCCAAAAGTCTGTAGGAGCTACAGTGCTTGTTTAGCGGAGTCACCTACTGATTTGAGACTGCATAAGTTCAGTCTAAAATTGTTGTTAGTTTCAAAATGTGCGAGTTCTCCTGTAAAAGGAAGCAAGCCCTAGTGACTTCTTTCATGGTACGAAGCATTAATGATCTAAAAATATATGAAAATATTTTTGTCGTAACTCGTGCAAACATGGACAAGATGTGGTCCAGCGATTCAACAGACTTTTTACAAAGTCTGCAGGAAGAACCTGAATGAGAAATATTCCATGAACCCTCAAACTGCTTTCATGCTTTCATGGTATGTAGAGAAGACAAAACCTTAAACATTTGAGCTTGAATGCAGCTACCAAGTATGATTCATTAAAGGGCTACCTGAGTGAAAATTATGAATCCATAAGACATTCCACAGATTTGTAACTTGACATACTGATTAAATGTCTTAAGAAGAATGACTCTTGTATACTTTTCCAGATGGTTAGTTCAAGATTCAGGTTTGAAATTTTTAGTAAGATATCAATAAATGGTAAATTCTTATTGAAACAACGATGGTTTTCTCTGAAAATGGACCAATGGAGGATTCTGCTGTTTTATCTCTTTGAAAATCAGCCCCCTCATAGGCTCACTGCTTGATTAAGCTCATTCACAAAAATAATACATTTTCTTTGATAAATAAAGAGAGGTCTTGGAAGGAAGATTTAACTCAAATCGAATAATGAAGTGAGGTGTTGCCCCCAAAGATTAAATAGTGTTTTGACATTCTGGATAAAGTGTGCATTGACTTGAAGCTAAAGCCCTGTAAGGCAAAACTGGAATTAATTTGGTGTTTAACAACTTGATAGTGGGTTTGAGTGTTTGGCCGCCATATGGGCTAGAGAATCTTTTCAGGGCTTTAGTTGTTGTGAGGGATTTTAATTTGAGCTTTCTGAGATGTGGACAACTTAGGGTGTAGTGCAAAGTCCAGATATAAATTTATTCCGGCAATTTCTACCGCCTGTTTCCCTGGCATACGTTTGTATTTCCTCGTCTGTTTCCCAAAAACAAGGATTTTGGTTTTGAGATTTTGACTGCAAGTCCCCTTAACAGATGAATTAATTAAGGGCAGTCAGTTGATACTTGAGGCCTGACGGAGTTTGTGAACATATTGCAAGGTCATGGCACAAGCTGAGTGACTAGCCAGATAATTTCGAGATTTTGGAGCAAGAAAGTTGGGATTCTGAATCTCACCTATATTTGAGACATAGCCTTGTTTAAGACGATGGTCAATTTTGACCTGCGGAGAGACTGCATTGCCTGAAACTTTAACTTGCATCCTTGTGTTTGGGGTGAAGTTGCATGATCAGATGCAACAAGGCGGGATCGATGCCTTATGCTGAATGTTTTGACCATAGTCTGTTTCCATTTACTTTGTCCAAGGACGCTAAGTAATCTACAAAGCTTACATACAGAGATCTTCCACAGTGTGTCACTTTCTTGAGTAAAAGAATCAGTACCATGATGTTGTCTATTGTAGTGCAGCTAGGTTGAAAACCTGCTTGAAATAATGACAAAAGTTTGTCTTCCTCAACGAAAATCGGCAGGTTTACTTGTAGATCCTTTTTTGTGAAGTGGTTGAATAATGGACCCTGGCCTTGAACCCGGGACCTGTCCAGTGGTCAGACACGTTCAAAAAACAGCTTCAACATCTGGCTCTATAGTTGCATATTGTGCTTCATTACAGCCACAATAATCCCATTGGAAACGGGATCTCTGGAAGATATAGATTGCTTTATTAATGCTAATATTTCATGATCAATAATAGACATGCTGGTTTGAGTTAAAGGACAGACAATCAGAGGTGGTGAAATTTGACTCTAAAACTTATTTTTTTAGTGATTTTCCCATTTGTCAAAAGCAATATAGTAATCAGTTGTAGGTCTATGGGAGAAGGATCCTATTCCAACTAGTAGTGAGAATTGTGTTATGCTCTTAGTAGCTATTACTTTGTGTAATGTGGCCCTTCTCTTGTCCAGGATCTGAGTTTTTAGGGTTTTGACAGAAGTTCTGTGGAGATATTTAAGATGATTGATGGAATTGGAGCATTTGATGTGTTTAGGGTAAATTAGAATGTGTCTTGAGGATCTCCTGTGGGGCCTCTTCAAAAGAAGAATTTCAACAGAGCGTTGAATATGGGGGTACTACTCACAGTTTTGGCCTGTTGGTAGGGGTTTGAAGATACTAGGTGATCAAAAGCCGTCTGTGTTCGCTCTCCAGGAGACTATCCATCCTCTGTCTACTGATGAAGTGGTTCTGAATTGGATTAGTTTAAGATTCAACTTCAGTAGTTCAGAACTCCACTTTATTTTTAAGTTGTTGATCAGTCAATTCCTCACCCGGATGGAGAAAAACTAGTGCGTGGAATGGGTGAACACGACGGAGATCTGCTGGCTATTAAGATCAATTTCACTTCTTACTCTGATATCGTACTTTCTATTGATTGTAAAATTTGAGTAGTGAATTAATGTGAAGTCAATGGTGAACTCTGTTTTGCGGGTTAAGAAGGTTTTGTTGTATGGTTGAGCTTTTGTGAAACACAGCGATGTCCAGTTTCAAAAAGAAGGAAATGTAAAAGTTTGGATTTATTGGTTTGCGTGCGGTCGCTTTCGTGTGAAACCGGGGCAGGTATGTTCAAGGGACCATCGAGTCTATTTTTATCCTCAACCTGAACACCCCCCTCCCAACCCCCATAGTGTGTCTGGAGCCAGGTCCAAAGAGGGCAGGGTCTTGAGCCCTACAAAGTCCTTTCTTTGATGTCTCCCTACTTCAAAGGCTAAGATGGGTATACGTACTGGACCTCTGACACCACATTCTCAGAACACTTCTAGACTGAGGACATTATGCCAGGAAGAAGAGCTGTTGTACTTCCAGGAGGGACTGCCACGTTGCTTTCCTGGCCTGCAGCTTCTATCCTGGGAGTGAGAGGACTGAACTTTGCTCTCTGCATCCTGCTGTCTACGTTTATCCAAGGGCTTGAGTTGAGCTTGCCTCCTGTTGGAAGTCTCAGGGCCATCAAAGACTTCACCTGCAGTATCTGGGCTCCTCTGCTGAGAGCCCTACTCTGCCAAGTGGTGCTAAACCTAGTTACCCGGGCCATTTGGAAAGTGGGTTTTCTGTACCAAAAAGGAGAAATCAGCACATCATCTTTGAATACGACTTTGGAACTGACGCCGCTCTACACTTTGACAACATGTAGCTGTCTGCACCGAAGCCATGGTCCCCGCTTAATGCAACAACCACGACTTGCAATGCAAGCGCCGATGAAGCTGCAGTACCTTAAAAGAACCTCCACTGTGTGAGTCCAGCGTCCTGCGTCACCAAACTCTGCGACGTCCAACTCCACCGTAGCACCTGTGGCCCCATGGTGTCACATCGACGCCACAAAATCGATGCCTCGCAGTTTGACCCACAATGCTTCATTGCCACCGCATCGCCATCAGAACCAACACCTTGCCACAAATGCCGCATAACCGCCCCTGCACCTCACGTTGTCCCCGGGCGTCTGCGGCTCACCTACTCTGTACCGCCTGCAGGAACATCTCACTTGCTTCAGTGACGCCTCACCTCTGTTGTGCAACCACTGTATCAGAGCGCTGACGTGCCAACGACCTGCATGGCATTGAGTACCCGAAGCAGCAACTGTCTCTGCGATGCCTCATTTCTCCAGCGCCTCGCATCATCTTTGATTCTCGATGTCCCCATGGTACTGTAACCGGGGTCAGTGCGACTCTGTAGCGGGTCCGTGCTCCATTGCAGTCAGCCTGAACTTGGGGATTAGACTTCATCAAGCATATCGAGATAAACCTAGCCAGAGCTATTGAGTTTCTAAGCAGTATAACTTTAATATTAAAAAATCCATATCTTGCTTGTGTATATTGGATTTTTGTCATTTTGGTCTTGTTTTCTCAGACAAATATTGGCTATTTTTCTAAACTGGTGTTGAGTAGTTTTGTGGTGTTTTCAATGTGTTACTATGCATGTGTGCACACATACTTTACACATTGCCCCTTTCGTTTAACCTGACTGCTCCGAGCCAAGCTACCAGAGGGTGAGCACAGGTAAACTTAGTGTGTACACCAACTACAGTGTGGGTCCTTACTTCGACAGGGTATGAACCGCTGCCACTAGACACCCCATTTCTAACAAGATGCTTAGAGTCGAGTGGTGCAGAGTAGAATGGTGTAGAATGCCATGGTGTGTGGAGTGGCATAGAGTAGTGCAGTGTAGAGTGGAGTGATTCAGGGCAGAGTGAAGTGCGCTGTGATGGACAGTAGATTAGCGTGACGAAGAGTGTAGCGGCGTAGAGTGCATTTGCATAGAGTGCAGCAAAGTGGCAAAGTGTAGAGTGCAGTGGTGTAGATTAGAGTGGTGTAGAGTAGATTGGTGTAGAGTTCAATGGCTTAGAGTTCAGTGTTGCAGAGAAGAGTGTTATAGAGTGCAGTGGCATAGAGTGGTGCACAGTAAAGTGATGTAGACTAGAGTGGCAAAGAGTGCATTTGGTATAGTAGAGTGTTGCAGAGAAGAGTATATAGTGGCGTACAGTGCAGTGGCGCAGAGTAGATTTGCGGACAGCGCAGTGGCATAGCGAGTATTGGTTTCGAGTAAAGGGGTTCAGAGTGCATTGGGGCTGAGCCTACTAGCATAGAGTGCAGAGGCATAAAAAAGAGTGGCATTGAGCAGAGCAGGGTAGATCTCAGTGAGGTAGAGTGTCGTCGAGTGGAATGGCTCAGAGTGGCATAGAGTGGCGTAGAATGCAGTGGCACAGAGTAGCTTGTTTCAGTGTAGAGTGCAGTGAGATAGAGTGGAGTGATACAGGGCAGAGTGGAGTGGTTCAGAGTGGAGTGGTGCAGGGTAGAGTGGAGTGTTCAAGTGCAGTGGGGCCTAGAAGATTAGAGTGGCGAAGAGTGTAGTGGTGTAGAGTGCAGTGGCGCAGAGTAGAGTGGTGCAGAGTAGAGTGATGTAGAGTTCCGTGGTGGAGAGTGCAGTGTTGCAGAGTATGGTGTTTTTTTGAGAGCAGTGGTGTAGAGTCGAGTAGCATAAAGTGCATTGTTGTAGAATGCAGTGGCGTAGAGCAGTGCAGAGTAAAGTGACGTAGAGGAAAATGGTGTAGAGTAGAGTGGCGTACAGTGCAGTGGCATATAGTAGAGCAAAGCGGCATGCAGTGCAGTGGTGCAGAGTAATTGTAATTGCATTTTTATAGCGTTTACTACCCCAGACGAGGTGTGACAGTACTTTTCCGCCAGGAGGACGCTACTCCGGAACCCAAGAAGTATTAGTGGGGAATTAGTATAGGGAAAAAGGAGATTCATGTACAGTACGGTGGTGTAGCGTGTATTGGCTTTGAGTAAAGTGGTGTAGAGTGCAGTGGCATAGAATAGAGTGGCCTGGAGTAGGGTGGCCTGGAGTAGGGTGGCCAGGAGTAGGGTGGCCAGGAGTAGGGTGGCCAGGAGTAGGGTGGCCAGGAGTAGGGTGGCCAGGAGTAGGGTGGCATGGAGTAGGGTGGCATGGAGTAGAGTGGCATGGAGTAGAGTGGCATGGAGTAGAGTGGCATGGAGTAGAGTGGCATGGAGTAGAGTGGCATGGAGTAGAGTGGCATGGAGTAGAGTGGCATGGAGTAGAGTGGCATGGAGTAGAGTGCAGTGCGGTACAGTGGAATGGCATAATGGAATAGAGTGGTGTAGAGTGCAGTGGCATAGAGTAGATTGTTTCAAGGTGGAGTGCAGTGGTGTAGAGTACAGTGTGGTGGGGCAGAGTAGATTAGATTAGCTTAGAGTGGATTGGCGTAGAGTATGTTGGCGTAGAGCACATAAGAGTAATAGAGTAGAGTGGTGCAGAGTACATTGCAGTGGCGGAGAGCAGTGCTGCAAAGAAGAGTGGCATAAAGTTCTGTGGCAAAGAGTGCAGTGTTGCAGGGTAGATTGGAATGGAGCACAGTTGCGTTGAATGCATTGGTTTAGAGTAAAGTGTTGTAGAGTGCATTGGTGTTGAGTGTAGTGGCATTGGGTGTAGTGGCATTGAGTGTAGTGGCATGGAGTGCAGCGGCGTAGAAAAGAGTGGCGTGGTGCAGGGTAGTTTGCAGTTGGGTGGAGTAGAATGGATCATAGTGGAATAGAGTGGCGAAGAGTGCGGTGTGGTAGAGTGTACAGAGTAGTGTCATACAGTGCAGTGATGCAGAGTAGATTATAGTGGCTTAGAGTGGATTGGCGTAGAATGCAATGGCATAGAGTGGAGAGATGTGGAGTGTAGTGGCGTACAGTGCATTGGCGTAGAGTGCACTAGAGTGGAGTTGGGTAGAGTGGTGCAGAGTAGAATACAGCGGCATAAAGTGCAGTGTTGAAGAGAAGAGTGAAGTAGAGCTCAGTAGCAAAGAGTGCAGTGTTGCAGAGAAGAGCAGCGTGGAGTGGTGCAGAGTAGTGTGTAGAGTGTAGTGGTGCAGAGTGCATTAGCATAGAGTGGCACACAGAGTAGGGAAGAGTAGAGTGCAGTGGCATAGAGTGCAGCGGCATAGAGTTGAGATGCAGAGTAGACTGTCGTAAAGTACACTGGTGTGGCGTAGAGTGCATTGGAGTGCAGTGGTGCAAAGTTGGGTGGCATAGAGTGCAGTGGCGTAGAGTATAGTGGTGTAGAGTAGCATGGAGTGGGTATGAGTACAGTGATGCAGATTACAATAGTGTAGACGGCAGTGGCCTAAAGTGGTGCAGAGAGGATTGGCACAGAGTACAATGGTACCAAGAGCAGTGGGGTAGAGTAGATGCTTTTAGAGTGGAGTGGTGTACGGTAGAGTAGAGTGGCATAGAGTGCAGAGTAGATTAGAGTGTCACAGTTTGAATTGGCATAGAGTTGATTGGCATAGAGTTCACTGGCGTAGAGTGGAGTGGTAGAGTAGAATGCATTGTCAGAGCACAGTGGCATACACTGTGCAGTTGCAGATTAGAGAGGCGTGGAGTGCTGTAGAGGGCAGTGGTGAAGAGTGCAGTAGTGCATTGTAGAGCAGTATGGTGTAGAGTGCATTGGCATAAAGTGGTTTAGAGTAGAGAGGCATAGAGAGAAGTGGCGTAGAGTGGAGTGGTGCGGAGTGGAGTGGTGCAGAGCAGAGTGCAGTGTCGACTGGTGTAGAGTAAAGTGACGTAGTGTGGAGTGGTGCAGAGTGGAGTAGGGTACAGGTATTAGCAGATTATTAAAATACATATAGATAAAAAAAGAAATTTTAAATGTTAAAGTTTAAAATGCTTTGTAAATGTGTACAATTTGAAACTGGGAGCTAAAATTAAGTTGAGATCTTTAGCTGGATTCTTGGGAGCAGCGCAAGTATACAAAAAAAGAATCTAGTGAGGATGATTGGTGGCCTAAATTGAAGCCCTGGTATGCTCCACCAAAGTAAGAGAGCATGCATTACATAGCAAAAAATATAACGTGTTATGCTGGAGTCTAGCATACCGCTTAGTTTTTTGGAAATAAAACCACATTTTTAAAAGTTGAAACTTTCCCGTTAAAATAAAAATGTTAATTTTGTACATCTCCTCGTTATTGTAGTAAATAAATAAAATGTTTAATAATTTGTGTATCTGTTTGCTGTACAATTTTTTCAGTACTTTTTAATATTATTTCAGAGTATAAATGTCTTAGGTTGGGGTCCAGTAGTGATTCAGTGAGGGTCCATAGAAGTCAACAGATTAATAACCACTGGTCTACTGTACATTGAGTGCCTGAAGCTGTTCCTTTTCATCCTGTACCTCCGCCGCACATGCTGCTGCACCACAGGCGCATGGTGCATTTACTATCAATGTCCTGAAAGTCTCATGTATAATGAGGTTTCTTTCAAGCTACGGTACTGCCACTGAAGATGAGGCTTGTTTTTGGTAATGCACTCCTGCAGACCCCGTGACTCACTCCTGCATTCAGTGTTGGAAGCAGTTCCTTCAGAGGCGCTGCTGTTTCTACACAGGATTCTGTTCATTTTGAGCTCCCTTGATTTCAGTGCAGAATGCAGGTCACGTAAAGGTTCTTGTATTGTACTTCCGGTGCAGGAGAACACGTCCTTAAATATTCCTGTTCTTCCTGAGCAGGATGCCATTTCTTCCAAGGTTCTATACTTTTGATGCAGGAAGTAGTCCCTGAGAGCACCTTTGATGCGCTCTTCTATGCAGGTGGCCTATTCCTATTTTTTTCTTTTTTTTACATTTCTTTGTCTCCAGTCTGTTGGTGCCCTGGCTGCAGGTGTGCCAGAGCCACAGGAGGTGGTGAGCTTATCAGCCAGATAGGCAGGGGCGCTGGTTGTGGTGCTGTTCAGCTAATATTAGCTGAAGCTCTTTAAAACAGAACCTAAGCTGACACTTCAACACTAACCACAGTTGCCTAAGGGCAGCTTCCCGTTTGCAAAGCTTTACACTTTTGATAGCATGAGACCGGAAGCAATGTAATCACAAGTTGGATCCGACTGGACAGAACTGACGTGCACAGCACTCGTGATTTCCTGTGTATTGTATTGCATTTGCTTTCAGAAAGCGCTTAATAGCCTTGGAGAGGAACCAAAGCACATTTGTGAAAAGGTAGTGCCCTACTCCGCCCAATGCTGACGTGGTCTTCAAACTGGCAATGCCCACCTGCTACTAAAAGGAACAGGAAGTAGTACCAATACCACCTTGGACTGGCCTATGTTGTTGATGCCATCAAACTGACTGCCACTCGGTAAAAGTTGCGCCGCGGGGCTTCCAATGAGAGTAGGTGGGTATTTTAGTGAGTGGCTGGCTATTATCATAACAGTTACTTAGCATCAGAAAGAGACAACTTACAAAGGACAACACACAATTCAAAGAATCAAAGTAACTCATTTGAGGGAATGTTTACTAGTGAGCACATGAAAGGACACATTCAGGGAAACATCAAAACTGCCTCCGATTGATTGCACCGGGAACAGTTGTGGAACCATTTTGCCCCATGCCTTCCAAGCTAACATCCCAGGGATGGCTAATTCTACATATGAATTAACAATAAAAGTGGCGATGGTGTTTTGGAGGATAAGTGTCCACATGTAAATAAGCTGAGAACCAAAAGGGGGCAAATCACAAAAAAGAGTAAATTTGCACTAGTAAAAGTACTCCTACAAGTAAGTATATTTTCTACTTTTTGGAATTGGAATTTTTTCTAATAGTAGGTAATACTTTGAATGTCCTCTAACATACTCACAGGGTTCCCATTTACCCAGTTTATGATTTTACATAGCGTACAATTCTGTAGTATGAAAAAATAGCCTCCATTTCCAAATCTTTTTTTCATTCGGGTAAACTTTTCCCCCTTCAAGAAACCCCCACTCCTAAATCTCCTCAAAGTTTGTAGGTGATTTGTTCCCTGTACCACCCTGGAAGGAGAGTTACTTCGGCCCTTCACATTATGGAGAAAATATTCAACACCACCATTGTGGAACAGGTCCGATCGGAGTGTGGGAACGACCACAAATGTGCAAATTTGAGGGCATTCACAAATTTACAAGGCTAACTTTGCCTTGTTCCACCTACGTCTCACCTCTTGTGTGGAATTGTGTAGGTTTACATTGTATTCCTTTCGTGAATTCCTGACGGGTGAAAATGAAGAATTTTTTTTACCATAAAGGATTGGTTATGGCCGAGAATGTCTTTGTGAAACAGGCCTAAAGTATTTCCGCATGTGCCACTGATCAACCACCATTCATTAGCGTCTTTTGCAATTTCACTCAAAGCACGAGTGCTCCTACTCTCGCAAATGTGTCCACGACAGCAGCCATTCCACCTAGATGCAGCAGAAAGCACTTCAACTGGGGCTCAGGAAAAGAAAGCATGACATTTTAACAAATAGCCCAGGCATTCTAATTGTCCATTGAGAAACAAGAGAATAGCACTTTGACATAAACAAGAGATCATAAGTTCTGCATCCAATAGTGATAACATGACGCTGCAGAATAAACTTTAAAGTAAGTATAAAAAATCTGACTTCGAATTATGAATTAGAACAAATTGTGTATGGTTGGTACCTTACACAATATTATCCTCTGACCAGTCGCAGTCTGCTCGGGACTTGAGGAGATCAAGAACTTCTTAGAATGAAAGCCATGCCCCTCATTCAGACTGAGCCGCTAAATGTCAAATGAGGCACAAATTACGTTTGTGCTAGATTTGACATTCTAGTGTGTGGTCATTGTGTATTGACCTGCAATTTTTCCCCAGGCAACATTCACCAGACAATACCTGATGAAATGTGTGCCGGCCGGGAAGCCCAATTGGAAAGCCGTAAAGCATGCAGTTTAAAATCAAAAGAGGAACTTTTCTCCCATTCTAACCTGCAGTACTCTGAATTAGGAGGTAAAACCATCAATGGGAAAAAAGGTGTAGTAATGAAATTTCACCTTTACCACCCGGATTTATCATTCTGCGTGGAATGAGAGACTTTGCCTCCTTTTTCAGTGGAAAAAAAGCAAGTTTGAAGAAGTTGGAGGTAAATGAGCAGGACTTCTTCCAAAGAGACAGGACTATATGACTTTGCATAGATGCTAAAACCAAGGCTGCACTAGTGCATGCACTGAGCGACTGATCCAGCAGATAGAGTTAGATCTCCTCTAACCCGGTACCTAATAGTTCTACCATGGATGCACTGTGAAAGTTGCAGTAGACAGTAAGGAACCTCCACCCCTGCTGAAGCCTTTTATGTGTTAAACAGTGGAGCGGCACAAGGTTTACAAGTAATAAGCATAAAGAATACAAGACGGTAACCAGTAACATTGGCTAAGTAAATTGGAAACCATCTTGACAGCCTCCTAAACCTTTCCAAAACGTTTAGTCAAAGACCTTACCTAGTTTTTCTTCTTTGTAGACAGATGGGTCGATGATGGTTTTCAGCTCGGTGCTTTGTAACAAGTAATACTTGAGTTGGGTCATCATCATGCGGATCTCCTGCAGCATCTCCGTGCTAGAGCTGTGCTTGGCCATCATCTCAAGACTGTAGGCTTTGTAATCCTGCACCAGATGCCCAAAGTAAGTGTCCTTGTCCTGTGCCAGTTCTGTGATCCTCTTCTGCAGTTTCCGATCGGCAGACAAGAACGCAGAGAATACGTTTGAGAGGGTCGCCAGCGACAGCCGGTTCTTAGCTCTGTTCAACATGACCGAATGAGTCTTCTTTACTGAGCGGCTACTTGTCCGTTCCAGGTCATCCTCTGTGCTGCTGGTAGAGAGGGAGTCATGCTCAGAGTGAGAAGTGAGATTGGCTGGGCTGTTAAGGGAAGTGTTAGACTTTTTACTGTCAGGTGAAGACCTGCCATCACTTTTTGGATCACCATTGGCAGCTGAGGAAACCGTATTGGATTCTGTTTGAGCATCAACCAGTGATAAGTTACATAGATTAGGTTCCATGACACCCTCCATTGTTGGCTTCAAGGACGTGCGTGTAAGCTGATGAGACAGGCGCTTCTTTCTTGGTGGGGGCAGAGGTTTAGATGCTGGGATGTGTTTTTTCTTTTCTTCAATAGCTTTGCACTTTATAGGACTGGCAAGGATCTCTTTGCTTTTGGTCCCATCTTGCTCACACTCACTTGCCGTCACCTCCGGTGCCACGAGCTCTTCAAGTGCAGTGCTAATGAGTTCATGGTTACTCTGCAGCCCCAGAGCCTGATCTCCTTCCTTGTCTTGTGGTCTACATGTCTCCATCTTGGCAAGATCTATTGAGACATCAATGGATTGTCTTCCTGTTGAACGCCTCCGTGGAGGAATGGCAGGGTAGACACGCTTCTTGGGGCTGTGGTCATGTGAACGCTGCTCCGTCCCACCAACCTCTTTTGTCTCATCTACTTTATTCACTTCGGTTGCCTTATAAGGCTTCCCCAAATTAGGGTGCACTTCCTCAGGCCCGATTTCCTGGCCCTGAGAACCCTTTCCAGTTGCTTTTACTGCACTGGGGAGGGGAGGTGGCGGGGGAGGCCTGCGATAACTTGGCCGGGTCGCGCTCACTTGCACATTTGTACTGGGGCTCTGCAGAGGTGGGTTGTCATGAGGAAGAGAATTGCCACACTCTTCTATAAAAATAGGCTTAACAAACCACAGCCTGTCATTTCCGACTGACAACTCAATTTCACATGAGCCCTGGTTCATGCCACATGAAAACTGCTGGCTCGACTTCGCTCCAAGGAGCTGGATGTTTCCAACGTCAGTTGATTTTTGATGCAGGAGAACCCCCGGCCCTTTGAGATTCAGGCTAGAGTTCCAGAAATCTGTTCAAAAGAGATGAATGAGGCAACATTAGAAGCATATAATCAAAGGATGAACTTGTCTACAGTTTGGGACATATAGGCAATGTGGGACTAAACATCTCGTAATCAAAGACCCGAAAAGAGTGTAAAGCATTATAAAGCATCCATGATCACAGAATTTTCCATTTAATGAGTGATCAGCCCCTGTCAGAGAAGCGGAGACATGCCGCACCACCATGGCAGCACACTGATGCCGGTAAACTCACAACGCTGGCACTTTGCGTTCGATTCAACATAGTCCTGTTTCTTCAAATGTGATAAATGATCTATGTAGTGCCTTCGACCTTACTTATGTGCCAAGCAAGTCCAAAGTCACACCGCTACAGTGCAGCAAGGCAGCATGTTTCAATGTATATCTGTATGTGTGGTTACTGGTATAGCACAAACCTATCTCGAGAACAACAGAGTGCTGAACACAGACAAGAGCCTCGAGTTACCAGTCAGAATCAAAAATGATGGGCGAGACTACTGTGGGTGGTGTTTCTGATCATATAGAGGTGTAATATATTAATGCAGCGTTAATTATATGGCATGAACCTAGCAAGGGACCACTGACCAGCACACTGACCTACCAGCATAGCCGAAGAGGAAGTCAATAGATTATATTAGAGTAATATTTATTTATCACTAAGTATTACTTTGTGTGTGTGTCTGGGGGCCCCTCCCCTCCCACCCACTCTCTATACAGGTTGACGCGCCTTCATATAATAACCCAGAACTAGCACCACAAAGTTATTAATGGACTAACAAATCACATTCTCTCAGAGGAAGTGATGTTATTCCATATAGCCACCAGGTGCTTGTAATGTTCAAAAAGCGCAAAATGCTAAAGACAGACTTTTTTTTTATTTATTTTTTTTTTAAACATGCATCAGACTCAGCCTGTTTCTAGGAAGGAGCACCTCTTTTTTTTTTACATTTGTTTTTATTATAGTTTATAAATGTTTCATAATGAGAGAGCGCAAATTGAGAAAATTTGTAGACGTGCACCATATTTACAAGCATGTTGCATTAGTTTAGTAAAGAATACATTTATCAGTGTGAAAAACCAACGTAGAAGAGTGTAGAGATGTTCGAATGATGTTGAAATCCCATGTTATGTGGCTGTTGTAGAAGAAAATGTAATTCTGCTAAACGTAGAAATGTGTAGGCCACATGGCAGTTCACAGATAACGAAAGATGCTGTTACACTTTCACATGAGATGGATTTTAATGTTGTTATAATTCAAAGTATTATTGATCATGGAACTGAAGTATATGTTTTATAGAAGTGTTTCATATAACCATTGTGTGTAATAAGTTAGAATACTGTTTAGACTAAGAAATTAAAGGTTTGCAGAGTGCACAGGCCCGTTTCATGTAATTCTAAATAGGCCTGAATAGATAAAGTCATTTCTTTAGATCTGCATGTGCTAGAGAAAGGAAGGTCATGTTAAGCATAAATTGCGGAGCTTGCTCGAAGGGTTTACGACTTAGAAGATACGGTAGAGGCCGGAATTTGAGGCCCACAGTACAAGTGTCTGTTTGCAGGTGCGAGGAGGTTTTAATCAAGAGAGTGATGAATAGACTTTTGTTTCGGGAGCCAGGCACAGGCCTGGAGGAGGCTTCAGGAATTTCCTGGGGGGTACCGTGCTGCCGGAGAAGAGTCTGAGACGCAAGGTCACCACGCTAACGATGGACCCAGAGGAGTATCAGCATGGAAAATACCAAAGAAGACACCACGTGAGGGGCGTCTCTAAGGGGCGTTTCTATTGTAAATGTGATTTTTGTATTAGGGACAGCACCCCTGGGTGGAGTTAGAGCAGATGATCTGAGGAACCTAAGAGAGCGGATGGGTAGGCAGATAGGTTAACTGCGAGACCTCGATTCACAACGAAGACTAAGAGAAGTGTGTGATCTTCTTTGGAAGTCACCACGGCTGACACCTTTTTAGGTAAAGATTCTGCTAAGTAGGGATGTCACTTAGTCTAGTGTAGGGACAGTCTAATCTGAAATCTTCCTTTCTGTAAATGACTCACAGGTTACAACTTGTGGCTATTCTTGCAACCCTGATGACTTTTGAATTGGTTTTGATAATATTCTTTTGCCAACTAAGAGCATTTAGAGAATTTTTGTTTGTATTGATACCGTATATCTCTTGAACCTTATTCTGAGATGTTTGTATCTCCAGTTAACTTTGGCTTTACAATAAACTTTTAAACTTATTCGTGGAAAGTGGTTCTTTAGAGTGGGGTAAGTTCTTCACTGATTGATCTAGTAGTGGATTGCCTTTTACTCTATGACAGGTACCAACGGTTTAGTCGACCTGAGTTGGAATCTAGATCTATAACAATAGACTAGAAATCCCGCGTTAACAGTTGGTAGCAGAGTGAGGATGGTTACCTTCTTGAGGAAGGTGATCTAGACTAGGTTAAGATTACCCCAAGGTCCCTAGAGATCGAGAGATGGCCTGCCGAAGAAGGTGCTGACGGTGCGTGAGAAAAGCAGCAGAGTCGGACGAGAGTGAGTATAACAAGGGTCATGCGTTGATAAGATTGCGGTGTTTTGTGTTGTATCTGTATTGTAATGTCTTGCGGAGTTGAATGCCTGTAGTGTGATTGAGAGAGGGTTGTGAGCGCGCGCAACCTGGCAGACTGGTAAACTGGCAACCTGGTAAACGGGTGAACCGGTGAACCGGTGAAAATCTTAAGTTCGGGGAAGAGCTTAAGTGGTTCGGGTGTATCGAACATCCAGAGTAGTTGTCGACCAGAGTAAAGGGGGTCATGAGGTACCATTGATCGCCCGCAGGACCGAGATAGGGGGAATGCAAGAGTGAGTGTGTGGGTAACGGACGCAGGACGAAAGTTACCGTGTGCAAGTAACCTATCAGTTAAGGCGATTGTCTGGACGTACACGGAAAGACATTTCGTCAGTTAAGGTGACAATTACAGTTAGACTGTGGGCGTACAGTCAAGGAAAGTGATCGCTTGGTCGGAAGTAATCATTTTTCAGAGTATGAATGGGACGCATGCATGACCGGGATACGAGCGGAGAAAGGAGGGGAACTGCTGCGAAGGGGGAGAGTGGCGTCAGCTAGAGCCGCGCTGTGATAGGGCGGTTGGTGAGAAGCCGCGCTGTGTTAGGGCGGTTGGTGTGACGTCAGCGAGAAGCCGCGCTCTGATAGGCCAGTTAGCGAGAACCGCGCTGAGATTGGTGGATTGTCATCAGGAAGTAAACAAACGCGGAGAAAATAGAAATTTTGTAGGTTTTAAACATGAAGTGTTTTAAATGTTTGAGAGGGATTTTTAAGAGAAAAAGAAGAGAATCTTATTACGGGGAAGAGGCACCGCCAGAGGGTACACCAGCTCACTATATGGCAACGAATGTTGGGTTGCATACTATACTATGGCTTGGTACTTGGAGTAAGATTACAGAAGGGAATGAGGAACTGACTTTTCCGAAATACGGAACGTTTAGACTAGAAGTGTTACACCAGCTGAAAGCAGTTATGTCCTCATTGAGACCTTTGCCTAGACCAAGACAGTTTGAGGCCCTTAATGCGTAGATTAGGGCGGCGCACGACAGGAGTCAGAACAGACGCCAGGAAAGGGTAAGGCGATCAGTAAGGGCAGTGCAAGATGCCAAATGGGATGAGGAAGCCAAGAAATGGAGGCTACAGACGATTGAAGTGGATAAGTTGTACCAAATGAGAGAGGTTACAGGAGAAAAGAGACCCTTAGAAGAAGATGACGAGAGCGAGTCGGAGGATGGCTTAATAAACAGGTTGTTGATAGATAGACCGCCTCCGGACAATAGGGAGATGGAAAGTACTGAGCTCCCAAAAGAAGATAGGGTTGACAGGGATGAGAATAGGCCACTTCCTATAACGAATTGGGTACCTACCAAAGGCGAGGGGACACCTCAACATAGTCCAGTACAGAGTGTAGTTGGAAGGGTTGTGGTGCAGAAGATGCCAGTAACAGAGAGGGCTGAGCCTTATGGATTGCCAGATGCTCTTCAAGTACCAGTTACCATAGGTCCTATAGTGTCGGTTTATCACCCAGAGAAAGGGAGAGAGGAAGAACGGGTACAGCTGGAAAGGGAAAGAGTTGAGATGGAAAGAAGGAATAACACGACAAATGCCTGGAGGCAATTGCCAGGACCGATAACGTGGAGCACCCCATTGGATTCAGCAGTGGATCCCGTAACAGAACAGGGGGGTCAGAGAGGACCGATGGACCTGAGGGGACCACGGCCGAAATCCTACAAAGAGCTGAGGGCTGACTTGAGGGAATGGGATAGGTCCACAGAAGCACCGAGCAACAGGTCAAGAGCAGAAGCTGAATGGGGAAGTCGAGGAAAAGGGACATTATCTCACTGCGGGGCTAGCGAAAGCGGTCAGGAGTGGGATGGTAAAAGTCAGGAGAGTAGAGGAGTTACACGTCATATTGACGGTGGAAATGGACAGGAGCGAAAAGGTAGAAGTACGGAGTGTGGAGAGATGTCTCGTCTCATTCAAAGTGAGGGAGAACAAAGGACACAAGAGTACAGGGACAGGTTTAAGTGCACTCTCCACGCACCTGATGATAACATACAGCAGTGGAATAGTGGGAACATGGGGAACCAAGAAGGATCCTGCCATGCGTCGAGTGATCAGCGGTCACAGGCGAATTGCGAAGGCATGGGGAGTAATGGAATGTCTTACCATGCACCTAGAGAAACCAGGCAGAATGGGAAATGTGGGACTATGGGAAATAGGAAAGTGTTTCACTATACACCCAGAGAGGATGGAACTGCATGGGACCTGGAGAGATGGGAGCATGGGAGGACTCCCCATAACACGCCTGAGCCCAGACGTAGGACTCAGATCTGTGATGGGAGAGATGTAAATGGACTCTCTAGAGATAACATACTGAAAGCTGTGGTAAAAGCCAAAAGACTTGACGTGACCAGCTTAAAATCTGACCTGAATGAGATAATAGATGGTTCGTTGCCTTTGGAAAGGATTGACTTGTACGAACAAGATGAGCTGCTGTTTATAGCAAAGGATATCACTCGAAAGGCAAGAGCAACTCATGAGAAACTGTCTGAACTGGCAGACAGGTATATGGTAGATTTGTCCAGAACCAAGGCATTGCAGGGTAACCATAGGTTACATTATTCAGATCAGGACTTAGATGAGAGAAGGACAACTGGATTAAAAACACACATAAGGGAACTGATCACAGGAATAAGAGCATGGAGAGATCTTGACAAATGGGAAGAGAGGTGGTCCAAAAAGGGAACTGTTAGGCGGAGTGCGAATGTGATGTCTTCGGAGGGAAGGCTAATGCAGATGGAAGCATTCCCTTTGCGAGAAATAGCGAATGGGAATTATGTGCACGTGCCCTGGAGTAGAGGAGATTTAGCTGCATTTACCAACTCATTTCCGAAGTTAAGGGAGAATCCTGTAGAGTGGTACAAGCAGGTAGAGAGGTTTGTCAAAATTTCAAAAGTATTGTGGATTGATTTGAACACCCTATTTGACATTGTAGTCCCAGGAGACTTGTGGATAGCATGCAAGGTTAGTGTCGACTGGCCAACTGTAGAACCAGAAAGGAATGCTCTTACTAATGGACCGTCAGAAAGTGTAATGTTAAAATATGAAAGGGTGATGACATGGCTGAAAGAGAAGGTGCCACCACAAGATATAGATTGGGTAAAAATAGACCGAACAAGACAGGAACCCAAGGAGACAGTTCATGAGTATTATGAGAGATTGTTGAAGACGTTCAAACAATACAGTGGACTAGATGTGATGGATCCCAAGGATATAGGACAGTTTGTATCGAAGTTTGTTTTGGGGTTGAGACCTGATATTTGTTTGATGGTTCAGCAACACTTAATTTGTTGGCAAAACAAACCATTGGATGAAATTTTGAGATATGCAAGGTATTGCAGTGATGAAATAGATTCCAAAGCAAAGAAATTAAAAGAGAAACTGATGATGGTGCAGATGCAGTCAGCTGGAAAGGGCGGACAGCAGCAACAGGGAACAGGGACAATGGGACGGAAATCAAATAGTCAGAATAAGAACAACGAGGAAAGTCTGAGACCTAGAATAGATTTTGCTACATTGAAAAAAACGACAAAGTGCCACCAGTGTCACCAGGTGGGACATTGGAGACGCGAGTGTCCCTATAACCCTGAAAACGGAGAACTAGAAGTAGAGGAGGAAGTTCAAGAAGTTCCAGTTCAAGGGGTGACAGTGGCAAGAAGTAAGGTGGCCAAAGGGGGGACTTCGGCTCCACGAGCTCAGTTCCCGCAGCCACCAAGGATTACGACAGGGGGAAAGATTCATCGACAAATGCCTCTTTTTATAGACGAAGGAGAGTGTTACTACGTTGATCCATTGACGGGACAACGTGTAAGTAGAGAAGAGGACTGTACCCTCAGGGCAGTTCTAGAGGTGGATCAAAGAGGACCGTTTGTTGAGGCTGAAGTGGCAGGATTTCCTACAACATTCTTAGTGGATACCGGAGCTACTCGATCAACTTTGAGATCGGCAGTGGTCCCAGATTTACCAATGTCGGGGGAAACAATTCAAGTGGTAGGAGTAGCAAATCGGAGAATGACTAGCCCTTTGACGGAACCAGGGTCAGTGAAAATAGGAAACTACACCAATGAACACCAGTTTGTAGTGTGTGATTCAAGTCCTGTGTGTTTGTTAGGAAGGGACTTATTGTGCAAACTGAATTGTACAATATACTGCACACCTCAGGGAGTGGAGGTACAGACTACAGACGATGATGCTACTTTTAAAGTTGCAAATTCAAGGGTATGTGTAGAACTGTATCCTACCCTGACTGTGGAGGACCTTCCTTGGGACTTACGAGATGCAGTGGCATCAGAGGTATGGGATTTCACTGGAGAAGAGATAGGTTTGATCAAAGGTGTAGAACCAGTGAAGATCATGGTAAAACCAAATATTGATTATCCAAGAACGCCTCAATACAAATTGTCCCCGGAGACGATTGCAGGAATAAAACCCGTGATCGACTCTATGATTCAACAGGGAATACTGAAGGAAATCGTGGGTAGTCCATGCAACTCCCCGATTATGGGTTTGCAAAAACCTAGTGGGAAATTCAGAATAGTACAGGATCTTCGAAAAATTAATAACATAGTTGTTTCATGTTGTCCAGTGGTACCGAATCCATCAGTGATATTGTTTCAGATACCATTCCAAGCTGAGTGGTTCACAGTGATAGATCTTTGTCAGGCTTTCTTTTCAATTCCATTAGATGAGGAGAGCCAGTACCTTTTTGCTTTTAAACTGGAAAATCGCGTTTTAACATGGTGTCGTATCCCACAAGGGTATACAGAAAGCCCATCGATTTTTAACCAGCTCTTGAAGAAAAATCTTGAAAGTCTAGTACTGCCACAGAACTCGGTTCTGGTCCAGTACATAGACGACCTACTTGTTGCGTCAGGAACAGAAGAAGCTTGTAAGGTAGACACCATCGCCTTGCTGAACCATTTAGCTGAAAATGGACACAAGGTGTCTCCGAACAAATTGCAGTACTGTCTGACAGAGGTACAGTACTTGGGTCACCGGATAGAAAAGGGAACGCGCAAGGTGTCACCAGATAGGATAGAGGCGATAATGAAGATGAACTCGCCTACGACACAGAGAGAAGTCAGGATGTTTCTAGGAATGGTTGGTTATTGCCGACAGTGGATAGCTAACTTTTCACTGAAAGCAAAACCCTTACAGAAACTGACGCACAAGGAGGTGAGTGATCCGGTACCATGGGACAAGGATTGTTTGATGTCGTTCCTACAGCTGAGAGAGGACTTGTGCCGTGCTCCAGCTTTGGGGATGCCTGATTACGAAAAACCATTTTCACTTTACTGCTGCGAAAGAGAGGGATGTGCTTTGTCAGTTTTAGTACAAACTCATGGAAATGCCCGTAGACCAGTTGCATACTTTTCGGCTACTTTAGATCCGGTAGCCGCAGCGTTGCCCGGATGTCTCAAATCCGTTGCTGCAATAGGTGTCAGCATTGAAAAGTGTGAAAACATTGTCATGGGACACCAATTAGTGGTGTATGTACCGCATTCTGTAGAACTGTTAATGACCAGGACCAAGACACAGCACTTGACCAATAGTAGCCTCACGCGCTGCGAGCAAGTTATTCTTGCTGCGGAGAATGTGACCCTTGAGAGGTGCTCTGTTTTGAATCCTGCTACATTGATGCCACTTCCTAATGATATTGAAGGCGAAGAATGTGAACGATTGCCTGGATGTGACTGAACTATGCACCAAGCCAAGACCAGATATTGTGGATGAGCCGTTGACTGACCCTGATGAAATCTTCTTTGTAGATGGCTCATGTTTAAGAGACGATACTGGTCGGTTGAGAGCAGCTTATGCTGTTTGCACCATTACTGGAGTTGTGGAAGCCGCTTGCCTGGAAGGAGTACACTCCCCTCAGGTAGCCGAAATCATTGCATTGACACGTGCCTGTATAGCAGGTAGAAAAATTAGAGTCACCATTTATACCGATAGCCAATATGGTTTCGGTGTAGTTCATGATTTTGGGCAATTGTGGTCTCAGAGAGGTTACATGACCTCCTCTGGTTCGCCTATTCGAAATGGAGAATTTGTGCGACTTTTGTTAGAAGCATTACAAGGTCCAGCTGCAATTGCGATTGTTAAATGTGTAGCCCACACCAAAAATACAGATTTTGTGTCACAAGGAAATAGATATGCAGATGAAGTTGCGCGTTACTGTGCGGAGCACGGATATTCTTTCACGGAGGTGGAAGTAGGTGGGGCTCAGGAAAAGACAGAGTTAAACATGATGCTAGAAACAGTTGATACTTGGGAGGATTTAAAAGACATGCAAGAAAATGCACCTGAATCTGAGAAGAAGGCATGGGAAACAGCAGGTTGTGTGAAAAGTGAAATGGATTTTTGGGTTTCAGCAGATGGAAGGGCAGTATTACCTGAGGAATTAGTGAATCCAATGGCACGACAGATACATGGTCCAGTACACTTGGGAAGAGATGCCATGCTGAGGGTATTTAGGCAGACTTGGTATTGCCCTAAATTCAGGATTGCCGCAGAAGCAGTGTGTAAGAGATGTGTTACATGTCAGCAATTGAACGTAGGGAAAAGAACACCAGTTACAATGAGTCACATTGGGAGGTCTGGGGGGCCTTTCAACCGAATACAATTAGATTTTATCGAGATGCCAAAGGTCAACCGCCTCAGGTATGTTCTGGTGGTTGTATGCATATTTTCCAGATGGGTCGAAGCATAACCTACACGCAGGTGCGATACACTCACAGTAGCAAAGTTGTTGCTTAGAGAATTGATCCCGCGCTTCGGGGTGCCGACCTCCCTGGAATCAGATAGAGGAAGTCATTTCAACAGTGAAGTTGTCAAGATGCTTTGCTCTGCATTGAACATTGATCAGAAGTTGCACTGTAGCTATCGACCAGAGGCTTCAGGTATCGTGGAGCAGATAAATGGCACACTCAAGTCCCGAATAGCCAAAGTATGTTCCTCGACGTCCTTAAGCTGGCCTGATGCTCTTCCTTTGGTGCTCATGAGTATGCGTAGCACACCAGACAGGAGGACAGGACTCTCTCCACATGAAGTTTTAATGGGGAGGGCAATGAGACTTCCGTCTGTTCCAACTACAGCTTTGTTGAATATTACAGATGACCTGATCCTGGATTACTGCAAGGGATTGTCTGACGCCATTCATTCTGTGTCTCTTCAGGTGCAGGCTGCTGAAGTTCCATCTTCCAGAGACCTATGTCATGACCTGTGCCCTGGTGACTGGATTCTGGTGAAGAAGCAGGTCCGGAAGAACTGCCTAGACGTGCGTTGGAAGGGGCCCTACCAAATAATTCTGACAACGAATACTGCCGTGAAGTGTGGAGGGCTGCCAAACTGGATACATGCATCCCATACTCGAAGAGTTCCAGCACCCCTAGAAGAAACAGCTCCTCTCCTAGATGAAAATCCAGAAGTGGATGGCGAACCACTAGAGGGGATCAGTCAAGCTGTGGGGGTGTCTGAAGAAGCTTGGAGTGCTACAGATCCAGAAGAAGAAAGACAGTACGGCAGTGAAACTGAAGTTGCCACTGAAGGAGAAAGCTGCTGTGAATACGGCTCAGACACAGATCAAGTCCAGAGTGATCAAGAACCGAGTGTGAGGACAAGAAATAGGAGAACAAGGCGTGGAGAAGCTAGTTGGCCTGAAAGAAAACAGAGGCCGAGCTTAAAGCCAACTCCAGAGAGAACTCTTGTTCCTATATCTGAAGACTCGGATTTGGACGAAGGTGCACAAAGACAGGAACAGGAAGGTCTGAGAAGATCGAGGAGAGTGCGAGTGCCCTGCAGAAGATACGCTACTCCTGAGTGGACCTACCTTGCTGCAGATGTCCAGAGTACAGAGATCCGGGAGGGTGAGGGAAGTGACTTTGACCAGTACTGACCCCATCATAACAGTGGAAATAGCGTTGCTGATACCAGGAGTGGAGGTCGAAGGGTTGTTGACACTCACTATTCCCTTTCCTCCTTATCTGAGCGGGATAAGAGACATGGTTTTAAACAGAATAGAATTTCCGATTTGTAGTCCAAGGAGCCCAAGACTTGAGGAGATCCTTCTTCGTTTGGAAATATTAGAGTGTGTGATTAGAGTCGCTGGTACACGTATAATTCCAGATTGCTAAAGACTTTGTAAAGACGTAAACAGATTGAGAGATAACCTAGCGCCAAGTGGAAGAAGAAGAAATTTAGGGATTTCATTTTAGCGGACGGAGAAGGGCTAGGGTTGTCTGTTGCTATAGAACTCAAAGACTGATTTTGTAAAAGGGATTATCAGCTTCCAGGTGTGGTTCGGAAAGACTGAAGAAGCAAAGAAAAGAGACTGTGTTGTGAAAGAAAAGCAGAACTACACTGTCTTGAGATCATGGAGGCTGGCAACCCGAACCGCAGGACAAAATGCATAGTAGGCACACTTTTAGTGGGAGTAATTTTTCTTATAGTTTTAGTAGTTACTATATCATATGTAGTGGGACATGAAAATGAAGAGAAAGCAGCAAAAGAAGCAAAAATTGTATCGACCCAGAAACCTACTATTACTGGTAAAAAGGGGGACAATACTGAGAAAGATAACACTTTACTAGCAGCTGAGACTCGTAGGTTACATGTGGATGAATCACAGGGAAACTTTAAATCAAATGTATATGCTAAATTGCTTTATGAATATATCGATGCTATGGAGGCCAAGAATTGTTATGTCTGTATGAAATTGCCAGCCTCTGTAGACGAAGGTATTAGATATCATCATCTTCCATTGACTTATGGAATCACATGTAGTTTGTTGCTGAGCATATTTTATGAACGTGATGGTTTTGAGTATTATTTTTCAAACTTTGATGCTGTGTTACCAGAAGTGCCAAACTACAAGCACTTGAACAAGTGGGATTATTATAAGAGTGAAGACAGATTACAGAAATTTTTCCTTCCTTGGAAAACGTTGGATACTTCACATGCCCGAAGAAATAATTTGACTTGTAAAGTGTCAGAAATTGAGAAAAGGTTTATAGGGCAGGTGGATGATCGGTATAGGAGACAAAAGATCTTAAAAGCTTCAGGTCAATGGAAAACAGACTGGACCGAGGAAGAAAGGACACACAAAAGAAAGGGTAGTTATGGTCCAATAGCTTTAGATCGAGAGAAAAAGGGGAAACTGTGTATACATAGGGGTGAAACCTATTACGAGAATGTGTTTGTGGGAGAAGTAAGCTGTGAACATGCTTTCCAACTAGAATATTATTCAAAAGATTTCTTGAAGGAAATGCAGGTAATCCCAAATGTATATTTTGTTTGTGGAAGGAATGCATATGTGAAACTACCGGATAATTGGTATGGATCATGTTATTTGGCAATTGTCTTCCCCAAAATATACCATGCTAAGGATTTAGAAATCATAGAGGGAGGAACTCAAGCTAGAGGAAGAAGGGATGTACACTATGAGGAGGTAGTTGGAGACGTATTTGGCGCTGCATTTCCTCTTTTAGGGATAATACTGAATGACGTCAAGATTAGAAGATTGGCAACAGTTGTAGATAGGTTGTCCGCCAGTACTGCTAGATCATTATGCTGGTGGAGGGAGAGATGCAATCGATAAGGGCAATGGTTCTTCAGAACCGACTTGCTTTAGACGTTCTGTTAGCCAAAGAGGGAGGAGTCTGTAAGGCTTTGAAGGTTCAGGAATGTTGTACTTACATTCCAGACAATTCAAAACCTCTAGAGAAGTACATACGGAACATTACTGAAATTCATCATGAGATTGAGGATTTGGCACAGGTAAATGTGTGGGAAAAAGTAGGCCAAGGAATGGGTAAAGTTGGAGGTTGGTTTGCCAACCTAGGAAAGGGTTTCATTTGGTACATACTGAAACCTATCATCATAATAGTGATTTGTGTAATCACTTTGTGGGGATTGGTGAGACTGTACAAATGGTATAGATCAAATAGGTTGCAGAGATCCATGAAAGAGCAGGAGAGGAGATTAGCCACGATGCAGGATAATCAGTACAGGAGTCTGAGGGCTCTAGAGATGATGAAACGAGGGAGTACTGCAACGACTTCAGTTTGACACAGTTCTTACCTCAGGGATGGTGTTGTGATGGTGATGACTACTAAAAGTCATCAAAGGGGGGACTGAGAGAGCGCAAATTGAGAAAATTTGTAGAAGTGCACCATATTTACAAGCATGTTGCATTAGTTTAGTAAAGAATACATATATCAGTGTGAAAAACCAACGTAGAAGAGTGTAGAGATGTTAGAATGATGTTGAAATCCCATGTTATGTGGCTGTTTTAGAAGAAAATGTAATTCTGCTAAACATAGAAATGTGTAGGCCACATGGCAGTTCACAGATAACGAAAGATGCTGTTACACTTTCACATGAGATGGATTTTAATGTTGTTATAATTCAAAGTATTATTGATCATGGAACTGAAGTATATGTTTTATAGAAGTGTTTCATATAACCATTGTGTGTAATAAGTTAGAATACTGTTTAGACTAAGAAATTAAAGGTTTGCAGAGTGCACAGGCCCGTTTCATGTAATTCTAATTAGGCCTGAATAGATAAAGTCATTTCTTTAGATCTGCATGTGCTAGAGAAAGGAAGGTCATGTTAAGCATAAATTGCGGAGCTTGCTCAAAGGGTTTACGACTTAGAAGATACGGTAGAGGCCGGAATTTGAGGCCCACAGTACAAGTGTCTGTTTGCAGGTGCGAGGAGGTTTTAATCAAGAGAGTGATGAATAGACTTTTGTTTCGGGAGCCAGGCACAGGCCTGGAGGAGGCTTCAGGAATTTCCTGGGGGGTACCGTCCTGCCGGAGAAGAGTCTGAGAAGCAAGGTCACCACGCTAACGATGGACCCAGAGGAGTATCAGCATGGAAAATACCAAAGAAGACACCACGTGAGGGGCATCTCTAAGGGGCGTTTCTATTGTAAATGTGATTTTTGTATTAGGGACAGCACCCCTGGGTGGAGTTAGAGCAGATGATCTGAGGAACCTAAGAGAGCGGATGGGTAGGCAGATAGGGTAACTGCGAGACCTCGATTCACAACGAAGACTAAGAGAAGTGTGTGATCTTCTTTGGAAGTCACCATGGCGGACACCTTTTTAGGTAAAGATTCTGCTAAGTAGGGATGTCACTTAGTCTAGTGTAGGGACAGTCTAATCTGAAATCTTCCTTTCTGTAAATGACTCACAGGTTACAACTTGTGGCTATTCTTGCAACCCTGATGACTTTTGAATTGGTTTTGATAATATTCTTTTGCCGACTAAGAGCATTTAGAGAATTTTTGTTTGTATTGATACCCGTATATCTCTTGAATCTTATTCTGAGATGTTTGTATCTCCAGTTAACTTTGGCTTTACAATAAACTTTTAAACTTATTCGTGGTAAGTGGTTCTTTAGAGTGGGGTAAGTTCTTCACTGATTGACCTAGTAGTGGATTGCCTTTTACTCTATGACAGGTACCAACGGTTTAGTCGACCTGAGTTGGAATCTAGATCTATAACAATAGACTAGAAATCCCACGTTAACAATAACAACCGATATGTCTGCTATACAGCATAACTTGCATAATACTACTTCACAAATCAATTAGGAAGGAGCACCTCTTGAACCTGGCAGTCACTAAACACGATGCTGAAGCCATTATAGGTTGTACGTGCACGTGCAACTTTCCTACCAAATACAGGTGTAACTTTGCTTTAAAAGTGTGCACCATTGCTGCACTGGCAAACCCCACTTCATGTCTAAGGGTCTTATTGTGAATGACCTGTTCAATTGAAATAGTGTGCAGTAGCTAACATCGCGCCACGTACTGCAATTATGAGTTTTGAGATATATATCCGCAGGTCAAAACGACCAATGTATCAGGGGGAAAAATGCCCAATATTTACCAGTGTGTACAAAAACTGATGGATGGAATGCATGAATTAATCTTGCCACTGGTGATTACACAGGGCGCATTCCAATCCATGGTTATTTTGCACACCAGCCCACCTCAGTTTGGACCCAGCTATATGCAAATCAATCTTGACCCTGCTCCAATTGGAACAGACCAGCTTGCACTGCCAAGCTAGGTCCTGAACCGCAACACAAGCAACCCAGGACCAGTTTCGCCTTAGTTATTGGCTCATCATTCAGGTACAGTTTGGTTCCAGTGACACAGTGTTTCCAAGAGCATGCAGAATTTGGTGCAGTAAGCATCAAAATGTGCGTTATTCCCCAAAAACTCGTAACTGAGTGGAATCAGATTTTATCAGGTGCGATAGATATCACCCAATTACTGAGCCACTTGAATTGAGGGCCTAAATCTCCGCACTTCTGCATACTGTTTCATGTGAGAAGGACAAAATCAAAAAGCACAATGTGGCACAACTCCTGGGAGAGACAGCCCTCTTCAATGGGGACACCGAGTGTACCATAATGCACCCCAACATCTGAATACCTAATAAGCTCCACAAAACCTTCCAAGGCTTAAGGAAAAGAACTAAAGTGGTTGATATAATTAATTTTAAAGTTCAGTGTGTTGACGCCAAAAAGAAATTAAGATGTCATTATAAGATTGCAAAGAAGGGTTCCTTTGGTAAGTAGTAAAGTCTTCACAATACAGAAACCACAATCTTTGCGTTGCGTTTTATATTTTGACTTTGTATTTCTCATGACCTTTCACTCTTAATATAATGTCTAGAAGCATGGATGATATGTGATTCTTACACCTTATAGCCCCCCATTGTCTTACGTAACATTTCCTGTACATTACACACTTGCATGATTATTGTGCCTCTTTGTGTGATGTCAAGCACTCGGATAGCCAATACAGGGATGAGTAGAGCTATAAAAGAATTACAGTTAAAAAAAACAGTAGGAGTCATTTAATTCAATATTTGTGTAATTACTCCTACAAACAAATACATCTTGCATTCTTGCAGTGCAAGCACATCTCTAACACAGGAAGATAAACAAAGATAAAACCCTATCTTCGAGTTATAGCTTCTCTGAAATCATTGTGAAGTGATCAGCTTTTGTTTTCTACCATTGCATTGGCATCTAGGTGTTAGGCTTCACATGGCTCTCAGCCAGGGTGATACTTGAACAAAAGGAGGGCTGATGACCATTTAAACCAGGCCTTTGTTTTGGGACCAGCTGGCTGGTAATGTAAGATGGTTCCCTCCTGTCTGTGCGTTGCTGCTTGGAAAGGAATGCAGACAACATGCTGGCACTGCAGGAGGATGTCCCGGTGTCGGAAAATCACCGCAGACCAAATTATGCAGGTTTGTCTAGGTTGGCCAGATCCCAAACCCAGCCCAGGAATAGCCACCAGAATAGGGATTCAGTGGGATCCCCCTATTTTCCAGCACTGACAGCACTTAAAAATAAAGTAATCCTGTTCCATCTGTTGCAGACCCATCAGAAGGGTCCGGCTTTCACGTGGCACCTATTTATTTACGGGGGTAAAGCTGCCCTCTTTGTTAATGACAAGCAAGCCAACATTGCAGATGCAGATAGATGCTAGGTTTTCCCTGCTGCCACCTTCCCACAGGGCATTTTGTATAAACTAGGAAGGGCCCCTCTTCAGTGTGTTCACTCCAGCCACACACAAACTTCTGACAAGCCTGGTATGGCCCATATCTTGAAATGAGTGGGAAGCTTTGACATTTGCTGCTTACATTGCAGCTAGCTTGTATGTGATAAAAGTGTGCACTATGCCTGGCCTCATATGAGAAACTTGCACACTTCTGCATTACAAAGGGCCCGATTAGGGGTATGGTGGTACAATAGACCACCAAACCCACTGTGGCTGTGCAGCAACCCCTGCACCAGCGGTCCAACCTCTGTATTATGACTTTGGTGGTCGGACTGCCAAAGGACCACTGCTACTGCCAGGGATCCACAATCCCCGACGGTCTTGAAGTGGTCTGAGACCACAATATGCTTGGTGATGCAGCTGGTGCACCACCAAGCATATTATGCGTTTCCTCACTGCCCTCCGTTTTATGGCGGTGAGTCCACCAAGACAAGGGTGGCGGTGAAGCAACTAAGGGGGCCATTTGGGGTCCTCTTGTGCCTCAGTGCATGCAGGGTGGCACATGGTGTGCCCCCACCAGAAAAGGACTCTGGTGGGGGCAATTTTTATGTGCTATTTGTTCAATGTTTTAGGAAGGGACAAAGTGGGGAGCAAACATGTAAAGGCTAACATTTTCCAAACGGACTATTACTTTTACTCACAGGTCATTCAATATTTTGCTCACTGTAACAGTGTTCAAAATAGTTCATCTGTTTTTATGATTTTTTTTTAATACTAAAAGGAGTATATGAAGAAACAGTAAATTACCCATCATACTACATTTGGAATAAGAATAATAGAATTGTGGGAATGTAGTACGTCAATCACACCAGTATTTTTTCCCTTTTAAATGTCTGGTGGCCCGCAAGGCCAGCGGAATTAATGTCCTCCCATCAACTGGTGGAGGACCACCCACCATATCTACTAATCAATGCCCGCCTGGTGGGGATCTCTCCACCCACCTGCCATTGAGGCCAATGCACAGCTGTTACAGCTGTGGCAAACTCTCAAAGCGGAAGTTAGCTTCCGAAAAACAAAAAACAATGGCCTTGACGAGAAGAGACTTTTCTTTTTGTGAGTCGGGGGCATGGTATGAGCTTTCTTTTTGTGTCGGCCATGGTTTTTGCATGCTGGACATAGAAACGGAAAATAAGAAGCGGGGAGGCCCTGCTTTTATTAAGGTGGAACCACATTCACTCAGCGGTACAGAGGTTTAAAGACCGCCAGGTCGAGGGCTACAAATGATTTCCTCCCCTCCCGCCCCGCCTCCCCCAACACTTAATGGGACAAAGGAACCAAGAGCTTGGAGTGCTGGGAAACCTTTTAATTTATGGCAGAACTACCACTGTGCCACACTCTGACACTCAAAGTTGCATTTTTAGAGCTCAGTATGTCATAGTTCACATAAAGGATCAATTATTGTGGGACGAAGCATCCTAATAAGAGATGATGAAGGCAACTGAGCCCTCCCAGCATGGCAGGGAGGGTCTGTGTGACTAAGAGTTCCACTTGGTGGTGGTGGTACCCAAAGGCCAAAAAGTTACTTTTCTTCAGAGTCTGGATATAGCTCTAACATGTAAAATGCTACTTTGCTTATAGAGCTGAAACCCCTTGCACTGTTCTTGAAGGTAGGAACCTTCAATTGAAATGGCTCACAGCAACTATAGTGTGAATATTGATTTACATAAGGTGCTTAGTGGTAAAAACAAATTGAAGTTCACATCTTAAAAGGAATTTGTATATTTCTTCAGTACATGTCATATTCTATGGAGCTCCGTGGAATTATTCTCATGAAGTTCTTTGGCAACTAATGAAATGTGACACACAGGAAATACGTCAGAGCTGCCCCGGAAACATCCTCTGCCTCATCATATATCAGTATCTGGGCGATGGGAAAAACAAACTTCGTTTATGCCAGTCATGAAAAGTCTATTTCAAACTTGACAGTTACAGTTTACAGCACAGGAAACGGGTACAAGAAGCTTCCTCCTTCTGTAAAGAGCACAAGATATAAATAAAAACAAAAAAAATATGCGCCAGAGGCTAACAGTTAGCATTCACTGTTGCTGTCTCGAAAAAAGAGGTCCTAAAACGAGAAACAAGACTGAAGCTGCCCACAAAAGCACTGACACAACAGAAATCCTAGTTAAAAGGTGGCACTCAGCAGTGAGGGTCAGGGATATACCTTCAACAGAGCACCTTATGTTGCGCATTCCCTTTTCGAGGTGCGACTAACCAACAACATCCTTCCCCATCTCTTCAGTTTGTGCAGCAAGAGTGATAATAATCAAACAAGTAGAAAATCGTCCACCAGACACCAAAACACAGAATAGCGACCATAAAAATTCTGTGCTGAAAATTGACAACTAGGATATTGTGGAGATCAGTATCTCTAGGTAAGCATAGATTTACTATTTGTAAATCTACATTGATGTACCGTGATGACATGTATATCTCCAAAGTACATATTGGTGGAGTTAAATACAGCAAAACCATACTTACCTCTACTAACTTACCTCCATTACATTCTGTTTTTTTTATATTTTCGCTATGATATTTTGTAGCACACTATTTAAAAAGTGACAAACCACTCCACGACCTCCATCTTGTGAAAAATAAGAGTTTGCAACAATCTGTAAATGACCCTGCTCCTTTACTAACTAACTGTGCTAAGGGAAGTCAGCAAAGGTTAGTAGACTGTTTAGATGTGGAGAGCAGCAGCCTGTGCAGGTAAGAGCAGTAGTACCAAAGAGAAGGGGATTTACCTATGCCTCTTGTGAGCACAATTATACCAACATTAATGTTCAGCAAAGAGAAAACCACATCAATTAGTTAACTCAGACATTTAATTTGTGTCATTTGCTTTTGAAATTTGTCTATTTTGTTTTTTTTTTAAAACAAGGAAAGATACATAGTCAACTTCACATTGAGCAAACCATAATTTTTGCAAGGGAAAAGCAAGGAAAACAAACAATATATACAATTAATGAATAGAAACAAGTGAAAATGTGCATACAAATTGTATCAGTGATCAACAGTTATCTCAAAAACAGTGAGAAAAACAGTATCATCAAGTCATATACAAAATATGGATTAAGGAGTTAAGTCTTATTCATTAACAGCCCGACTTCCTGTCACAATGTTATTTCAAGAGTTCATTTTATGTGGACACAGGAATGGGAACCCAAAAATCAATTTGGACAAATACAATGACTTATTGCCGACGCGTTTCGAATCCCAATGTCAAAATCATCGGATTCTCATCAGGGCGTGGAATTATATCCGCAGATGCTGTTTAGAGAGAAGAGAGGGAATTTGATTTAGAAAGATAAACCTTACATGGAGAGTACAAATAGCTTTATCCCAATGAATGCACCCAGGGGTGCAGCATACCTCATGCGACCAATGGTTTGTGGTCACTAAGTCTTTTTATAGAATAGTCATCATACACCGTGGATGTCAACCTGCAAGGGAGCGACATTGCTACGATCAGTAATTGCACTGTAACTGTGGGCTGGCACAACTGTGCGGTTGTGGTTTTTGTTAAGCGGAGAAAATTACCTTCGAATCTGATGCGTCCGCTCAGAACTCGAGCTGAAAACAGGGGGGGAGTGTGATTTCGATCCCAATGTTCTTTCCCTTTAAGTGATCTACAGACAGAAATTGATATATAGTCTTAGCGAAAAAATTATTTTTTTGTCGATATAGGAAAGCCCAAGGTAAAAATTTAATGGCTTACTTTATTCGTTATTTTGGTATAAGGAAGAATTGTTTCCGTCAGGTGTCCTGTAAAAGGAACAAACGGAAAACCAATGATTGGCATCTGCTTGAAAATGACCGACAGTCGAGAAAAAATTAGCTGGCTGCCGTGGGGTGTCTTACCATTGTTTTGGACCCTCGGTGCGTTGTATTGAACGTCTACTCTGAGGGAAGAACTGTTGTAGTCTGCCGGATTGAATCCTGAAACAAACCGGGGAGTAAATAAATTACTGGATAATCCCTCGTGCAGGCAAGCGCGTGTGTGTGCGCAAACGAGGAAGCGGGTCTCACCGTTGGTGATCCATTTGACCATGACGGGGTCAGATGGAAGCATGAAATGTTCACAAATTGCAGGACCAAGAATGTCATCTACGCCGTGGTATGTCCCTGCAACAGAGTGTACATAGGCAAAACCAGTCAAGCAGTAAATGTACGGATCACGCCACATCGCTCCAGAATAAAGAAAAAGGTAATTTCTGCACCCATGGTAGAACATTTCATGAATAACAACCATGGTGAAAATGATTTCAAATGGACAGTCCTCACATGGGTTGATCCTAAACATTATTCACAAGACATTGAGGCTGCACTTTTACGCAAAGAGGCGTATCTCATCATGAAATTCAACAGCGTGAATAATGGGCTAAATGTATTGAGCGAAGTCAATAGAATATAATTAGTTCATCCCATTTTTTCACTAAAAAATGTTCCCTTTAATATAAACTACAGTTCCCATAATTCATAGCGACATGACTATAAGCCCTTACACACCCTGATTGGCCCCTGGCCTCACGTGACTACTGGGTGTTACTTTCTGAATTCCACCCGCGGCAGCGTACCGCCGCTCCTGCTTTAGTTTTGGAAGACACCGCGGCAAATGGATCACTAACGGTGAGACCCGCTTCCTCGTTTGCGCACACACACGCGCTTGCCTGCACGAGGGATTATCCAGTAATTTATTTACTCCCCGGTTTGTTTCAGGATTCAATCCGGCAGACTACAACAGTTCTTCCCTCAGAGTAGACGTTCAATACAACGCACCGAGGGTCCAAAACAATGGTAAGACACCCCACGGCAGCCAGCTAATTTTTTCTCGACTGTCGGTCATTTTCAAGCAGATGCCAATCATTGGTTTTCCGTTTGTTCCTTTCACAGGACACCTGACGGAAACAATTCTTCCTTATACCAAAATAACGAATAAAGTAAGCCATTCAATTTTTACCTTGGGCTTTCCTATATCGACAAAAAATAATTTTTTCGCTAAGACTATATATCAATTTCTGTCTGTAGATCACTTAAAGGGAAAGAACATTGGGATCGAAATCACACTCCCCCCCTGTTTTCACCTCGAGTTCTGAGCGGACGCATCAGATTCGAAGGTAATTTTCTCCGCTTAACAAAAACCACAACCGCACAGTTGTGCCAGCCCACAGTTACAGTGCAATTACTGATCGTAGCAATGTCGCTCCCTTGCAGGTTGACATCCACGGTGTATGATGACTATTCTATAAAAAGACTTAGTGACCACAAACCATTGGTCGCATGAGGTATGCTGCACCCCTGGGTGCATTCATTGGGATAAAGCTATTTGTACTCTCCATGTAAGGTTTATCTTTCTAAATCAAATTCCCTCTCTTCTCTCTAAACAGTATCTGCGGATATAATTCCACGCCCTGATGAGAATCCGATGATTTTGACATTGGGATTCGAAACGCGTCGGCAATAAGTCATTGTATTTGTCCAAATTGATTTTTGGGTTCCCATTCCTGTGTCCACATAAAATGAACTCTTGAAATAACATTGTGACAGGAAGTCGGGCTGTTAATGAATAAGACTTAACTCCTTAATCCATATTTTGTATATGACTTGATGATACTGTTTTTTCTCACTGTTTTTGAGATAACTGTTGATCACTGATACAATTTGTATGCACATTTTCACTTGTTTCTATTCATTAATTGTATATATTGTTTGTTTTCCTTGCTTTTCCCTTGCAAAAATTATGGTTTGCTCAATGTGAAGTTGACTATGTATCTTTCCTTGTTTTAAAAAAAAAACCAAAATAGACAAATTTCAAAAGCAAATGACACAAATTAAATGTCTGAGTTAACTAATTGATGTGGTTTTCTCTTTGCTGAACATTAATGTTGGTATAATTGTGCTCACAAGAGGCATAGGTAAATCCCCTTCTCTTTGGTATTACAATAGGCCCTACCTACCCTCTTTCCCACAGGGCCAAACCCCTCCTTTCTTCTCAGGTAAGAGCAGTAGAGCAGTGGGGTGGGGTGGGGGGGGGGGTTGACTGACGAGGGAATTTTCTCTCCTGGTTGTCTGTTTAAATCCCACCTCCCCCCCCCCGCCCCTCAAACTCCTCACCCCGGCCCCACCTCCCCACCACTCTTACCTGCACGGGCCGCTGCTGGATGTGGATGTCTTGTAAACTTGTGGATGCTGAACCGTAAAGCACACCAACCTCTCTCGGACAGCAGCAGGGGAACACGCCATTGTGTATGGCAGCACGGCTGTGAACACCGACATTAATGACGGCAGCTTGTGTAAAATATTCGACCTCTGTTGAGCACATACACCTTGAGTGTGGGAAAGTAGTTATGCACGCTGCAAGGTCACGGAGCATTGCTCAGTACAAATTAAGTCTATTCACCTTTCTGGCATTGGTGTCATCTGTTTTGCAGTGCAATTCAGTCGTACTCTGGATTGCTATATGTCGTGGAGGTGAAATTTCGGAACGCATGGTTCAAGCATTGACGGCTCATAGAGAAGCACCTTTTTTGTCTTGATTAGAGGGTGCTATTGGCACATTCCACATTGTACCAGCAATCATCATAATCATGGTATCAAGCCAAGGCTTTTTACTCTAGTGTATAACAGCGTTCTCGAAGAGACCCAACGGGAATTTGTAGAACAAAATTGTGTATTAAAAATGGAAGGGCACCTTTCATGACATACTTGAAGCTTTACCTCTTATGAGTCATTAGTCCAGTAGCGGCCGGTCAGACGAGAGTGGCGGGCGGGGGGAGACAACAACGAATAAAGGAAACTTGCCTGCAGCCCACCGCATCGCCGGTCTTCTGCTCCGCTCATGGCTCTACTGTAGGCACAGGCTCACAGACATATGAGAGCAGCTTCAGGATTGGTCTGAGCGCTGATGATTTGCACTCCCAGGGAGACTGGGAGCCTGTGCTTGCTGTCTCCAATGCAGCTTGAGTTGAAGACCGCTTCAGTGCGCATGACGGTTTGGCCAGCCAGAGACGGCTGGCCAAACCCCATGAGCAGTGGTAATAGTGCATACCACTCCCCATGGGTGCCCGTTATCCCCCTGGCCCCACCCCCAAGACTCTGGAAAACAAAATAAACCTATAATAAACCTGGGTTTATTATTGTTTACTTTGTTTATGCTGTTGGAAGGCGAGGGGGGTGCGACGCTCCTCTGCCATAGTGGAGTCGCTGCTGCATTTGTCCCTCTCCCCCCTGAAAAATCGTAATGAAAATCATAATACACACTGAACATTTATGCAAATATAAATAGTATATGCCATGGAAGTGAAAATAAATGTGACCAAATAACACTTTATTTGGAAAACTGTACTAATAAATGCACATTCACCCATTTACTACTACCGTGCAAATGTCAGATTTAAATTTATTCCCAAAGTACAGCAAAATAGACGAACAAAAAAGTGTGAAAAACCAACCCTTTGTACTGTCTCAGGGATTGCATGTAACAATTACTTATCACAGGAAAATAACTCTCCTAATACTAATGAGGTATATTCAATGTGATTTCACCATACCATACAAACGTAACCCCTCGCCTGCTGATTTTGCTTAAAATCTTTTTGTTAAAACACGTACACACGGGAAAATGCCACAGCCTAAACCCTAGGTGAAGATGCACAGTGGAAAATATGCTATTTGTTACCAATGGTGAGGGAGAGATGGACTCCCTCATCACTAGCTCCCTGAAGGATTTGTCTTTCGTGAGTTATTGCTTCTCCTCACAAAAAAATGGTAATTAAGTACATTCTGTGCATTGTCATATGTACTATATATTTATTTCATAGAGGTACAGTTGCGCCTTTGTAATTACGGTCGACACCAAACTCCATAGTGAATACCATTTTTCTATCCCTAATCATTTTAAGACTCCCTTCATCAACCTGTACCAAACTTTGAGGTAGTCATGTATAGGAGGACATCGAAGACGTTGCTAGTTTGCTGCAGATTTGAGAAATGGTTCAAAAACTCATAATGGATGTCCCGAATGGTTTTCACACACAAGAATTCCCTACAGGAAATTGCTCTGTATGAGTTACTTTGAAACCACTTACTGGATGGTCAGTAAATTTAACAGAAGCTACAGTCAATCAGCCACAGATAGATTCCCAACATCCAAAGCTAAGACATGTTGGGCACATCCTTAGCACACCACAGGCAGTGCTGAGGACATGTCCCCATGTGTGAAGCATTCAAGTGGTTACACTTTACAATGGTTATAATGTTAAAAAGCAACCAAAGAGGGTAGTATTGAGGAATTACCACATTTGGTACCAGAGCTACCCAACTACGTTTAACTGGTGCAAGTTGCGATGGCTATTCGGTCTTGACTGTCTTAGTCATTGAACCTTTGGATGACTAAGGTTGTAAGCATGTGGCCGGGATAATCTGTTGAAAATTCCCTTAAACGTGGTAAACCTCAGCTGTATAATTTAGGCATAATTATAAGACATCTCTAGGCTTTTCACTAGGGCAGTATTCTCTCATGTAATAAGTTGCCAGATAACCACAGGATGCAGAGGACAACAAACCAAGGGTACAGAAGCAGTTTCCTCAACTGCAGAATGTGCTAGACAAGAACCAAAGAGTTCAACTTTTGGACTCAGGCAAATCTTCTACAGGTAGGACCTTCTGCCACAAGGGCAGTGCAAACTGGGCACAAGATGGTGAAAGAGTTATTGACTACTAGCAATGTGATGGCCTCGAAATGTGTATAAATTCCAAGAGCAAATACAAAATGAAGATAGACGGAGCGCTGAAACTTTCCAGACACTCACCCCATCCAGTCTCAGATCTGGGTTGAATCCATCATCGTTCTTTAGCTCACTTCGCCACCCCAGTTTAGACCCAGACATATGCAAATCAGTCTTGACCCTGTTTCTCATGGGAACAGTCCAGCCCGAACTGCCAAGCCAGGTCTTCCCTGGACCGGAAACAAGCATCCAGGGATCGATTTCCGGGTAACACCCCTCATCAGCCAGGCTAGCATGAATCCAGTGGCAAAGTGAGCAAGGGACCCATGTCTTGGCATACCCTGCCAACTTAGGGTGAACAAAGCAAACACAAGGAGATGATGACAGAGCGCTGAAACTTATCAGACACTCATCCCCAGTCACAGATCTGGGTTGAATCCATCATCGTTCTTTAGCTCACTTCAGACCCCGTCATATGCAAATCAGTCTTGACCTTGTTCCTCATGGGAACAGTCTATTCTGAAATGCCAAACTAGGTCTCCCTGGACCGGAAACAAGCATAGTTTGCAATGTTCACCCTACGTTGGCAGGGTAGGCCCAGACGTGGGTACCTTGTCACTTTGCCACTGGATTAAAGTTAGCCTGGATGATGAGGGGTGTTATCTTAAAACCAGTCCCGGGATACTGGTTTGTGGTCCAGGGAATCCTTCCACCCAGCATTCCCCTACATCTTCCAATAAAAAAGGCACCTCATTTGTGTGGGTAGGCCTAGTGCCCGTGACAGGAAACCGCCAAAAACGCAACTTGGGTGCATCGCCTTTTCTACTCAGAATAGACCCTTTTTTGCAAAGTGGGTAGCTATGGATTTTGGGCCCTAGCTTAGCCGGCACCAAGGGAAATCTAGCAAAGTTGTACATTTGTAAAAACTAGACACCTGGGGAATCCAGGGTGGGGTAACTTGATTGGCTCTCACTAGGTAATTTTACCCAGACGTCCTTGCAAACATCAAATTTTGGTTAAAAAAATAGACATTTTCCTTACATTTCTGTGATGTACAGTTATGGAATCTGTGGGTAGCCAAATATTGCCTACCACTCTTGAGTTTCAACTTGTCCCCCGTTAAGAACATTACCCCACTTGTGTGGGTGGGCCATGAGACCATGCCACAAAAAGTTACTAAAGCGCTACAGTGAGAGAATAACCAATCCGGGTGGCTGTAGTATTTGGTGCCATGCTGTAGTGCCACTCATGCAAACCTACGAACCACAGACATTTTTGAAAACCAGATAACCAGGGGATTCCAGGGTGGTGTACCTTGCAAGGATCTCATGAGAGTTTCTTATCCTCAATGCCCTTTCAAACCAAAAACTAAGCCTGAAATCACACATTTTCCTTACAATTCTGTGATGGAATCTTCCAAAATCCATAGGAATCCACAAAATTCCTACCACCCAGCGTTACTCCACTTGTGCCGACATAAATGCTGCACCACTTGTGTGGCTGGGACTAGTGCTTGCGACAGGAACGTATTGAAAGTTTTCAGATTAACCGTGGTTTGATCCGTGTATAATCCCCAAGTAGGGATCCACTGGGGAGGGATATCATTGGAAAGGGGAGATTTTGCCCTTTCCAATGATACCTCTCCCACCTCAATCAGTGCTAGCGGGCTGAGATATACCCCTCGAGCACTGATGGAGTGAAAGTAAAACAAGCCTATTGGCTTGTTTTACTTTCACTTTAGTGTAATGGTGCGCCGATTGCCATTATACAAAACAAAATAAAACCAAAAAAAAGACTCCGGCTGCTCTGAAAGCTCTTACCGAGCAGCCCGAGTTTAAAGAATAAAAAAAAGTAATACCTCTGGTGCTATGCACCACAGGGGTCTTTATTTACCTCTTCGGGCTACCAAATTGTATGTTATAACAGATTTCTACTACTTAAAGTGCCATCATTGGTGACGTACAAGGGAAATTTCCCGCCACTCTGCGGCCATAGGCATAGCCTCAACGTTTGCCACAGAGAATAACTACATTAGCCTATACACAGCAGTACTAAGCTCGTTCAAATGATAATCAAATTATTTGGAACCAGGTTTCACTGATCAAAGTCTACACAGCCATGCTCTACAACACATATGGAGCCATTCAAGCTATATGGAGCTACTCCCAAAAGTTTATTATGAAGCCCCTTCCCACTATACAGAGTCTAGCTACACACTGCATGAGCAGCATCCTCAGCCTATAGAGAGCCCTGCACCACAGCATATTTGGAGCCAGTTCAAATTAGCGAGCATTTCAAAAGAATATAAAAGTCATCATTTTAGAAGTTTCTTAGAACCCATGTGGGTTTGTTTCAAATAAAATAAAGTTGGATTACTCATCAGCACCCCTCTTTAAATATTTGCAGATTTGAAGGATCTTAAGACCATCTGAACAGATGACCTGAGACCTGAATCTAGGGATATGTAAGCCAAAACATTTAGGCAACAGTGCAGTCTTGTTCTATTCGCATGATAATGTTTTTACTGAACATGGACTAAACACGGCTTTTTTCAACTGCAGAATTACAGGTGAATGAATTACATTGTGGCACCATTTTACCCAAACGTATATTCATTCCCAAGTGTGAGAGACCCAATCCATTTGTTAATCATGTCCCCCAAAATGTGCAGATCAATTACTCAATATACATTCGTGAGTCAGTGGCTC
This sequence comes from Lissotriton helveticus, assembly GCF_964261635.1. NCBI lineage: Eukaryota > Metazoa > Chordata > Amphibia > Caudata > Salamandridae > Lissotriton > Lissotriton helveticus. The sequence goes on along the minus strand of NC_136070.1, from coordinate 346,055,887 downwards.
AGAAAAAGCTCCAAGTATCCCCCTATTTAATTTGTTTCTTCACCTCGATGATATCATATTCTAAGTTCATACCATCCGTGCACCTTTCTCAAAATCAACCCGGCTAATCATTCCGTTCCACCAAAGGACCAAACCGAGGAAGGATGAAACTCATTTCTTGCGAATTTCGAAAAGGAAGGAAAGAAAATGATAGTGAGAGAGAAAGCAAGAGAGGGGGAGGCAGAAGAAGAGGCAAATAGAGGGGGCGAGAGGAGAGAAGGAGCTTTATAAAGATAAGGGGAGCTGGTTTCGCGGATTCTTTTCACAGAGCAATGGATGCATCTTCACCATTGAATTATGCATCGGTCTAGCAAAATGAGGCGGTCTTTGTGCAGAGCCTATTGCATTTTTCCTTTCCGGGTAGTTATATGTATTATTGGAGTACACTTCTCCCTGTGATGCTCATTATGGCACCTTTTTAGGTCTCGTGACCTATCAATGCGCATGCGCATTGAGAGAAGCGAGACTAAAGCGACTTAAACAGACTTTACCCAACTAGTATCCCAACTGGCGATTTGGTGCTGTGCCCGTGCGCTTTTAGGTCAATGCGCAAGCGCATTGACCTAAAATGCGCGTGCACATCATCAAATCGCCATCTGTTCCCCAGCAGCACTCCTCCCACACCTTTGAAGTGAAGCTTAGCTTCACTTCAAAGGCCCCTGCTGCTTCACACCCTCATCGCTGCTCTCCCCGCTCGGCCCCCTCCCCTGCCCGCCGTGTCGCATTTCTCCTCCCCCCTCCCCTTCTCTGCCTTCCCTCATCGTGATAAGGTCGCTCTCCCAGCTCAGCCCCCTCCCCTGCCCACCGTGTAAAACTACCTTTCCCTCTAGCGCTGCTTAAGTAGTGGATTGTAGTTAACAGATATGTGGTCGCCCTCTTCCCGGCACAGTCTGACTTTGCAGTTTGTTCCTACACGCCCCCCTCTCTAGATCAATGACCTTTAAAAGTTGAGAAACTCGTATTTACATTTTCAAGGCTAGGCGAGGACGTGTGAATAAACGGGACTTCAAGAGCGAAATAAAAAAATCACAACCTTGGAAAATATCGAACTTGCAACTTGCAATTTAGCCTTTCAGAACCGGTTTATTGACTCTCTCCTCTCGTAAAACCTCTTGCAGATGCACGTTTGGTACATACATAAACCCACAAGCTCGTTTATATAATAAATCCCTAATTAAGCCACTGTCATGCTAGAAATGTGGGACTCCGTGGTTCCTTGTGTTGCTATCTGAGACGCCACACCAAAGTAATAAGAACTCTGGAGCGGTTATAAACCGCTCTGTGCATCAGCTATAAAAACCAGGGCACAGCCCCCCACGCCGCTTCCCGGCGCTATCTGTGCGATAAATAAATTATTAAACGGGTTGGTGGCGCGAACTAGTCCACGAGTCTCTGACTCCATAGGGCTTCATAGTATAAGCCGCTTTATTGCCAGTTCTAGGAAACACAACATATGCCAGGGAGGAAATAGTCAGTCAACCCACTTTAAAGAGTACTGCTAACAATATAAACCTCACCACCACTCGGGAAGTTTTACAAGCCTCTTGTTAAACGAGCTCTGAATGTGGGAACAGGGACTCCTGGGGCCTATTTGTGGGGAAAGACATATTAAACACGCCAAAGGTAGGATTCGATTCTATGTTGTGTACACTGCAAAGCGGTTTACAATATTTTAATTTGCTGCAAGGCAATTAACTACCGCCGTGTGATAAATTCACACCTCCTGAAAAGAAAAATCCAAACACTTCCATGTTTTGCAAATTGTCATGAACGAATGTGAGATTATACAAGCTAATCTACTTGCTATGTACAACTCCTGTCCAATCATTTGCCCCCCCAATCAGTTGGAGTGCGTTTTTTTCGCACCTTATTGATAAGACCTCCCTGGATACAAAAAAAATACAAGTCACAAACCTTTTTTAAGTAACTGAGCCTATATAGGCTCTTCACATTCGTACGAAAAGTAGGGTGGAATAGGCTTAGAGTGCAGTCTCCGACTTCCTGAAACATGTTACACCACCATTTGTTCTTCATTATTTTGCATGCTCCATAACAGGGAAGTTTCCAGCAACTGATAAAAGACGCAATAACATGGCTATCAAGTCAAGCACAAATACCTCCTAAATCATATGCTTGTCTCCAGGAAGTGCATACTTTAGCTGCCCTCGAACCAAGGACTGGTTAGAAAGGTGCAAATAAAAAAAGGTTGAGAGATTTTTTTTAAAGGCTTTTTGAAAAGTGGAAAATAACTCTCCCCCTCCCATCTTCCCTCTCTCCTCAACCTCCCCTCCCCCCTCTCTTCTCACTCACCCCTCATTCTCTCCCCTTTCTCCCCTCGCCTCTCCCCTCCCTCTCTCAAATCCCACTCTCTCCTCACTCACTCCTCTCTCCCCTCTCCTCACTCTCCCCTCTCCTCACTCACCCCTCTCCTCACCCACCCCTCTCCCCATCTCAGCACTCACCACTACACTCCCTCTCCAATCCCTCTCTCTCTCCTCACTCACCCCTCTCTCGCCTCTCTCCCCTCTCCTCACTCACCCCTCTCCTCACTCTCTCCAGGCCTGACTCTCTCCTCCCCTCTCACCACTCTCCCCCTTCACCACCACTCTCCCCTCTCAACACCACTCTCCCCACCACTCTCCCCACCACTCTCCCCTCTCCCCACCACTCTCCCCTCTCCCCACCACTCTCCCCTCTCACCCTCTCACCACTCTCCCCTCTCACCACTCTCCCCTCTCACCACTCTCCCCTCTCACCACTCTCCCCTCTCCCCTCTCCCCTCACCACTCTCCCCTATAACAACTATCTTCTCTCATCCCACCTCACCAGTATGCACTCTCACCACTCTCCCCTCTCACCATCACTCTCCCCTCTTTTCTCTTGTTCCCCTCACTCCTCACTCTCCCATCACTTTCACCTCCCCCTCTATCCCCACTCTACCCTCCCTCTCACCACTCTCCTCCCTCTCACCACTCTCCTCTCTCCTGTCTCCTCTCTCTCCCTTCTTTCCCCTCCCCTCTCCCATCTCTCCTCAAGGTACACACGATTGTTAATGAGCACTAACACAGCATAATTTATACCATTTCGGCATTAGTCAGCACCACTAGTTTTTTTTCCCTGTTGTTCTCATCTTCATCTCCCCCATGGTTACTCCTTTCCCAGGTCTATCTCCATTGCTCTGCCTTCCACCTCTCATGCCTCTCTCCCAAACTCATCTTCTCCCTTTCTATACTCAACTCTCTCCCTTTCTATACTCAGACTCCCTCTCCTGCTTCTCTCTCTTGCTTCGCTCTTGGGCTCCCTGTCCGTACTTCTCGCCCCTGATACACTCTGTCTCCCCCTCCATGCTTCTGTCCCCTGCTGCACTCTCAGGCTCCCTCCCTGTCCGTGCATCTCACCCTTGCTTCACTCTTGGGCTCCCTCTCTGTGCTTCTCTTCCTTGCTGCACTCTCTGCTCCCTCTCTATGCTTCTCTCCCCTGCTGCACTCTCGTGCTCTCTAGAGATGTGGCCTAACGACCAGAGCTGCCATCTAAGTCACGTAAATACAAAACATGTTGCATTCCAAATGCTATAGGTGTCACATTCGTGAAAGTTATAACTATTGGCATTGTAAATGACAAAGCTATCCATTTAGCTATTTTAAAAACCAACACATAAATCAAATATTTGTCATTTACAAGACCAATAGCTCCAACTTTTCTAATGCGAGACCTATTGCATTTCCAATGCTTGTTAAGTAAGGCGACGTGTCGATGCAACTGAAGAAATGGCTACTTAAAAACGGTGCTTCATATTAGCAATCTGCCAGGGTCTAGACACTTTCAATGTATGTATGTACAGGAAATAATGAACCGAAAAGTAAATGCACTCCTCAAGATCACCCAATTAGGTCAGCTGAGGAAACAAAGATTAGAAACTGGGTCAGATCACAGCCAAAACGTGACAAACAAGTAGAGGCTTGGAGGCCTGTCTAGAGAACAAGAGATTTCAAAACATGCCAGTATCTTTGAAAGCATTGCGCCTTAATGTGCCAAAACGTGTGCATGGCTATTTTATCTCACTTCATGGATGAATTCAAATGTATTAGACAAACTAACTTAAATACATGGGGTATTCTATCACTTAAATACGTGTGGTATTCAATCACTTAAATACGTGGGGTATTCAATCACTTAAATACGTGGAGTATTCAATCACTTAAATACGTGGGGTATTCAATCACTTAAATACGTGGGGTATTCAATCACTTAAATACGTGGGTATTCAATCACTTAAATACGTGGGGTATTCAATCACTTAAAATACGTGGGGTATTCAATCACTTAAAATACGTGGGGTATTCAATCACTTAAAATACGTGGGGAATTCAATCACTTAAATATGTGGGGTATTCAATCACTTCAATACGTGGGGTATTCAATCACTTAAATACGTGGGGTATTCAATCACTTCAATACGTGGGGTATTCAATCACTTAAATACGTGGGGTATTCAATCACTTAAATACGTGGGGTATTCAATCACTTAAATACGTGGGGTAATTCAAATACTTAAATACATAGGGTATGCAATCACAAATACGTGGGGTATTCAATTACTTAAATACGTGGGGTATTCAATCACTTAAATACGTGGGGTATTCAATCACTTAAATACGTGGGGTATTCAATCACTTAAATACGTGGGGTATTCAATCACTTAAATACGTGGGGTATTCAATCACTTAAATACGTGGGGTATTCAATCACTTAAATACGTGGGGTATTCAATCACTTAAATACGTGGGGTAATTCAATAACTTAAATACATAGGGTATGCAATCACAAATACGTGGGGTATTCAATTACTTAAATACGTGGGGTATTCAATCACTTAAATACGTGGGGTATTCAATCACTTAAATACGTGGGGTATTCAATCACTTAAATACGTGGGGTATTCAATCACTTAAATACGTGGGGTATTCAATCACTTAAATACATAGGGTATTCAATCACAAATACGTGGGGTATTCAATCACTTAAATACGTGGGGTATTCAATCACTTAAATACGTGGGGTATTCAATCACTTAAATACGTGGGGTATTCAATCACTTAAATACGTGGGGTATTCAATCACTTAAATACGTGGGGTATTCAATCACTTAAATACATAGAGTATGCAATCACAAATACGTGGGGTATTCAATTACTTAAATACGTGGGGTATTCAATCACTTAAATACGTGGGGTATTCAATCACTTAAATACGTGGGGTATTCAATCACTTAAATACGTGGGGTATTCAATCACTTAAATACGTGGGGTATTCAATCACTTAAATACGTGGGGTATTCAATCACTTAAATACGTGGGGTATTCAATCACTTAAATACGTGGGGTATTCAATCACTTAAATACGTGGGGTATTCCATCACAAATACATGGGGTATTCAATCACTTAAATACAAAGAGTATTCAATCACTTAAATACATAGGGTATTCACTATTTAAACTGAAAGACATAGTATCAAAGTGCATTGACAATGTTTAAACAATTGAGTTATGGCATTAGCTGTATCACTAAGGGGAATGACGGTGTTGCCCATTTTGGGTAGCTGTAGCTGTGGATTAAAAAAGTAATGAGGGACATAAAAAGCCAGACGTGTGTGATAAAAACTCAACATTTGGGATCTTTATGCATTTCTTAATCAATGTAAGAATCAGATGGAGTGTCCGCCTACACTCAGTGTACAGGGAACAAATACAATTCATTGACAGAAAGAAGGTGCATAACCTGGACATTGCTCTTAGATGAAAGCAAAGAAGAGACCAGGGAAGGGAAAGCAGAAAATGTTTACAATTATTGTCCACAAATTGTGATGAATCACAGCTGCGGTCAAATTACATGCTGAATAGATATGGAATCCGAAGAGTGTACAGAAGCACATATTAAAATATAGAACAATTTTAATGGCGGGCGGAGTAAACCTTGCTGTTTCTTACACAATGTCTGAGACAACCTTCCTTTGCCACAACCAATGACAATATAATTGGTCGGAAGCAATTTTTAACTGCAGACTTTTTGGTACTCAAAACAAATCACTGAGCTGAACTATTGGCAGACTAATTTAGCTTCTAACCCACTACATAGTTTTGTTATGTATCCCTAAGGTGAACATTCTGCTACTTGGGATGCATTTGTAAGGACATTACATCAATTCGTTACCTGTCTATCTTTTGCAATTGCCATTTCAATGATAAAGTTAAGGTTTTGAGATTTAGCTCATGAGGGTGGGTGGAATGCAGGTGCCATAGCATTCAAAGGGCTACTGTTTTCTTAACCGCATCGCCGCTAGCGGTTTTCCCGCTGTGCGCGGCGTTTTTAAAAAAGCCGCGTTACATGACGAGCTCAGCTCGTCATGAACTGGTTAAAGGAAAATGAGGCAATCTGTAGCCTCCTTTTACAGTTGTGAGTGATGCTCTCACGTAAGACACGATCTGAGATGCACAGCTTGCCACATCGCTTGGGGAGAGGATGGGAGTTGTGATCTTGACACTTTGAGTCAACTCTGCTGTGAGCCAGACTATTTCTCTATTGTGGGCTGTGTTTCTGGTTGGCCAGCTCCTTGCGCAATGGACTGGCGGAGGGTTGTATGTCATTTCACAGGAAAACAAATTCATACAATTAATTCTGAGAAACTATTTCACTTACCCCATTATGAGGAACCATTTCATAGATTATTTCAATGGTGTTTCCTTCTACATTCTTTTTAATGGCTCGGCATGACTTAGGAAATACCAGCCACATCTGAAAGTGACCAAAGGTACAACGGAAATACTTACAGCTATAAACCTACTCAGCTCGGTTTGAACTATCATCCAAAAAGCAACTTTACATTTATGCTACAATTTTAATTATTTTGCTTTTTAAACACCAGCATATCAGTTTCTCAAAATACATTTTTTCTATGAAATATGCATTTACCATATTGAGTAAACACACTAAAAAAAACCTTGACTTTTTGTGATAAAACCTCAATTTTTGCCTCAAATGTCACCTTTGGATTTCTGGTTACAAATGCATCACATTGACCGATTCTACTCCACCTTCCCAGGTAATACCGTCACATGCCATCTCCTGTTTACAAATACATCACATTGACAAATCATATACCACATTTCCAGGTATTACCATCACATGCCAGGGATGCTCACCGCAATGCCGAAGATGCCTACATTATGTGATGGATGCCCAGCATTATGCCAGGGTCACAGTTGTGCAGAGCCTGTCCACCATAACCCTAAGATTCACCACATCATGTCAGTCATGGACATTTTATTCCTAGAACGGCCAAAATGATGTGAAAGATGGGCCACAAATAATCCACCCACATTTACAGGATGGCAAACGTAGCTGCCGTTATACCAAGATTAATCCAACAACGTGCAACATACGTCAAAGTTTGACATGGTCATGCCAGTACCAATATTATGTCAGCAATAGTCATAACTGTGCCAGAGATGAACCCCCCACTATTGGGAGCACCATGCACATTTGATGCTCCCGGACACCAGAACGGTTTTTAGCATAAGACAATGTCTTTCAAGGAGGGACTCACCACCACCCACTAACACAACACATACAGGATAGTGCGCAAATGGATACATATGTGGAACTACTTAAAAAATATATATATGACCACACCACTCACACTGTCTGAAACAAACAAGGCCATTAAGTGTCTCACTCTCAATACAGCCTCTGTTCTCCTTGCATACACTGCTAATCCCCAATTATCAAATACTTTAACTTTCTCTGGTAGTTCCACACTCCAGTGACTCCACTATGGCTGCTGATGCCTCTGTTTCTGACCCAGTTTTCACAGGTACTGTATGATCAATAGAGTGGGGCTTGTAAAGTGACCAAACGACGTGTGATTCCGGTACTTTGAGAGTGGTGACAGGTGGCCATAATGCATATACCACAGGCTGTCACTGCATGTAAGCGTGTGACCCTGCTATTGGTTTGGCGGTCAGCCACCGTTAAGATTTGGAGATGTGTAGCGGTACTATCTTCAAAATGGCTAGACTCTGAGTTATGTACTGTGCCAAGCTGCACTTCAGGGGGCTACTTCCAGGGCAGTGGTGAGCTACCAGTTGGAGACCCCTGGTTTAAAATCACCTGTGGTTAACCGCCCACATTCAACCTAGCATTCAAACACTCTTAGTGTAACTCCATGTTTAGGTCCAATGAACTTTATAACAAAAAGATCTCCAGAAAGAGCTCCACATGCAGACAGTTGGGACAGCACATCCCACCCAACATGGAGCATAACACTGTGATGAAGCATGCCACACTGGTGGGTGAGGGTCAGTGCATCCTAAAGAGGATACTCCTCTGACCTATATTTTGGTGAGCTAAAGGAAGATACTCCTTAAGTACCATTTATATAACGTCATACCTTTTTGACGCGTTTTTCATAGCCCCCTTTCACAGTGTTGTTTTTTAAATATTTATCACTTCAGAGATTTTTCCAACGCAGGCAGTTGCGACCGTTCGCCTACAGAAGGCTGCCGCCTGAGAATATCTACTCAAGCAGGCAACAAAATCAACTCGAGTAGTTGTGCCCTTTCTGGTGTGCTGCAGTGCACTGTCTTTTCAGCGTGGAACATGCTCCCGGCACTAAATCACAGCATGAGCAGTGTGACATGCCTATTTCCGGCCGTTAGCAAACTTTGCGGAATCTCAAAGTTTTTTGGGGAAGTTCGGGGAATTCCGCAGAGTCAAATTAATCAAGTTCCGCACACCCCTAATCCCTAATCAACAGCAAATAATTCAGATATGAACTACCAGATCTGGAGTTTTCCAGCCACTTACAGAATCCACCGTGGCTCCATCCTCTTTCAGCCATGATTTTCAAGCTTTATATGGAACCCTTGGGGCCATTCTAGTATATGGCATCATCAAGATCCACCAATATACTGATCACACCCAAAGCCTTTTCATAATCTTCTCAACCAACAACATTCAGAGTTTCAAAGTTTACCATGAGCACATTCAAACCTAGATGTGAACAAACTACTTTAAGCCAAACTACACAAAGACCAAATTCAGCCTGTTTGCCACCAACATCAGACATTCCCTGATTCAGACATGGCTCTCCAATTGAAAATTAACGGACTTCACACCCCAACTAACAGAACGGGCCTAAACCCTTCGGATTCTACTTTGACCAGAATCTCTCACTTAAAAACACGTTGTCAAAAAGACCAAAACAGCCTTGTTCCACCTCTCTTTAAAAAAGTGAAACCTTTTATCCCAGGAGAAGACTTCAGAATGACAGTTCAAGTTCTAGCCCTCTCCCACCTAGATGCTGGCATATTGGCATCCCAAGGACCACCCTCATTTCCCAGAAAAGCATCCTTAACACAGTAGTTTGTGAAAGGGTTGAAGTAATCCAACCACATCAACCTCACACTAAAGGATATACGTTGTCTCCCCCTGCTAGACCAGACCCTCTTCAGGTTCAGCTGAATCACCTACAGGGTGCCCTAGACCAAGGGGAGAGGAGTTGGCTTAACAGCTACGGCAGTTGACCTTAATACTGGGGAACCGGGTTCGAGTCTCGGTAAGGACGCGCAACATCCTGTGATTCTGGGCAAATCACTTAATTTCTCAGTGCCTTACAAAAAAAAATGAATGTGTCCTCAGGTAACACAACATGTGCTTGTGTAAAGCGCTCTGATATCCTATACCTTCGGGTCAAGTTTGCGTTATTTAAAACTCTGCAAAAAAAAAAAGACTTGTCTGCCTAGCTAACTAACTAACATTACCCAGAGGTCAGCGCCAGATGAGCACCGGATGAGGAGCTCTAATGTCACCAGATTAGAGACTAAACAATGCAGGAATGAGAAAACGCAAAAACAAGACTAATCAGACTACACTTCGAGGATCTGGAACAACACTTCATCTGAAATCAGAACAGCAGGAGCCCTCTGACAATTCGGGAAGAAACTGAAAACTCACCTCTGAAAGGAAGGCTATCTCACTTAGGTGGACTTCTCACCCTTTCCATTAGCTCTACCATCTCCCTCCATTCCTATGTATCCTCAGTGGGGCTTGCTCAATGTACAGAGCTCTTTCACTACCTAGCCAGGCTAGCGCTTTAGAAATACCAAAACATACATACAAGCATTCTCCCACCTACACCCATTTGAGATCGATTTTACTTGTCTGTTTATATGACGTCAGCAACCAGTACCAAGTTGTTTCACACGACTACAACATGGAAAGCAGGCCTGTCGTTCTGCTTGTAAAATCAAACAGATCTGGGGGTACCCTACTTCTAGCATGTATTTTAGTCTCTTATGAGTACTGTTAATTTTGGCAGTTAAGATAATATCATGTGATTAATTGGAGAAGCCAGGGATAGAACCCTGTTCAGACGACAATCGCCATCTTGCTTAACTTCAGGAAATACTCGATTAAATAGAGGTAAGCTGGCCTATAGATAAACATGGGCTTACCCTAAAGGCCACTGCCTATAGACTTTTTGGGTCAGGGGAGTGCCTCCACACCCGCCTGTCCAAAAGATTCAGTCACTCTCTAAAAGAGTGAGTGACAATGACACTCTTGTGAGCACACATGCTGCTTGGCTTTCTAAATATGTCAGGTTCAATGTAGTGGCAACATGCAGTCTAATTTTTTTTAACTTGAATAAGTCATGAAATACATGAGATAGAAACTAGATAGCTCAGTAGCGTTAAGTGCTTGCTGCTGATATCTCTCTATAACTTTTATATCACAGGTTTGAAGTGTGCCAGGGCAATCTCAGCTCTTGATCCTACCAAAGTGGAGAGAACAAGTACTATTTATAAAATGGACACTTGTTATTTGCAGTGGTATGACACTGCAAAACAATCACTACACTTAAAACTAGTAAGCACTTTAGTTTTATTATTTTATGTTGATTTGGTTATTTTACCTATACATACATTTGCAAAATAAAATACTATATATAGAAAAAGATGGCTACTCGTGCTTGTGTGCTACCAGCTGTTTGAATTTTCTGTCAATAAGCCTAGTAGAATAAAAACTAAACGGAATTAAAAACGTATTGTATATTTGTCTTATTTTATTATCAATGTTACTGAAGACGGCTAGTGTGAGTCATATTATTTCAAGCCAGTAACTATCTACAGTTTATAGACCATAAGGGCAGGGGGTGCTGGGTGGAGGGAGAGATAATCATTTTTTGTTTTATTGAAATGTTCTCTTAATCATGAAAAATGTCTTCAACATCATATTCCATGCAGCAGGACGATTACATAGGCTGACAATACAAACAAAATACAGTAAACCTATGTAATGATCCAAAATCCACTGTTTTTTTGTAAAATAAGGAAGTTCAAAAGCCCAAAATCACGGGCACAAATTAAGCCCTGTCCACAGAAAACTGCAATATCATCAACTCTTTATGCAAGATTCGACGCAGCACAAAGCGGAACCAGAACAAAATGCGGCTGTTTTTTAGGAAAAATGTGGAGCTAAATAAAGATACTGAGTAACTGTACAGAAATTCTGAACCTACGTCATTTAGAAGACAAAATGTTTTGGAGGACTATAGTGCGCTACAGAAATTAAGCTGTTCTTCCATTTAGGTATTTTTACTCTCAAACCTTGGGTTCCTAGCTTCCTAAAACTTGTGAAAGGAAGAGCAAACCTCACAAAATATGTGAGCAGAGTTTAGTTTAGGTTTTACATGTGAAACAATCAGTTTCTGAAAACGACTAGATACCTTTGTAAAATGTTAAAGCATGGCTGACAAGTAGCTTCAGGTCATACAGAACACCTTCTGCCAATTCCAGCATTTTTGCCAATAACATTTTTCATCCATGGGCTTTGAATCCATAATGAAAGTGTTATTAGAGAATTTACAAGCCAGAGAGTGCAACGTGCTGTTGGCCAAAAAGCCAGGAATGGCTGATGATATATTAGGTCAAAGCGCCTCTTGGCGGACGTGAAATGCAAAATAAAATGTAGTTCCTGACTTTTTCCCTTTATTCGTGTAGGCAATCACAGGTCAAAGTGAGATGACAGAGATAGCCTTTCAAATGCAGATGCAAGCTCTCAATGCTAATGGGATAGCATTAAAAAAACTCCTTGAAAAAGGAAACGGTCAGGGAAGAAAAAAACTTTATTTACTAGATAAATTTGAGGAGTAACAGTTAGACCTGTCTAAAGAGACAATGAGAAAGGAATAGCAATGTGATGGCAAACCCCTTCCAGAGCAACCTGTAATGTAGAACTTGGTTTGATTAGGTGGATCACCCAACCAGCAACTCCCCTGGGTGCGCCCTGCCTTGGGCAGGTGCAGCACGCTCTGCCCTACGAGGACGGCCACTCAGTGGCGTAGGAAGGGGGGTGCAGTGGGAGTGGGCCGCCCCGGGTGTAATCACTGAGGAGGGTGACAAAATGGCAATAATATGTGTTTTAAACACATATTGTTGCCATTTTGTCAACCCGGGAGTGACAAGAAATTTGCCACTCCGGGTACCACCTGACCTTGCTACGCCACTGTGGCCACCTCCAGTAAAGCAGCTCTTACTCAGCAGGGTAGTGGTGTAAGGAAGCTTGAGCCCCCACCCCCTGCAAAGTACATGGAGCGCCCCTCCCCCCATACAATCAGGAGTTCTCAGGCCAGGGGTCTGCCGCCCCATGCACAGTGCTGGAGGGGCCCCCTGGAGCTTGGGGTCGAATGTTGCGCCACTGAGTGGCGCATAAGCCTTTAATGAAGCCCAGTCCAACTGGCGATCACTAGATTGAGTTAATGTTGAGTCCCCCCCTACAGGTTTATTACAACATAGCACCCCTCCAAAGTAACCCGTGCACAAGAAGTAACTTAAGCACTCACCTGTTCCCAGATTGGAGATGGTCTCAAGCACTGAGTGGGTCTTGGCATCCAGTATCGCATGTGGCAGTCTCAAAGTTAAGGGCAGCACGTCCCTGTGCAAACGGGAAGAGAGAGAGAGTTACTAGGACAGCACGGCCTCCACACTGCAAGTCATTTTGGGCTGGGTTGTGAAAGGAAGTTTACAAAACTTATGAGAGTGGGCGGTCTGTCGCAACATTAACAGGTTTGGTATGAATACGTGGTTAATCAACAGTTTGTAGTGAGCACAAGGTTCAGCGTGTATTCTTTTGCACTTTTGTGCCGTCTCATCAGCAGCAAATATTTAAAAAATAGCAAAACTGTACAAATCTTTAAATGTGGCTAACAGCAGACCGGAAGTTGAAAGAGGAAGTAGGTCTACGGAGGATGAAATGTAGGTTTTTTTTATTTTTTATTTCCGGGCACAGTGCCTCACAGACATCAGTGTGGGACAGTCCCAGGGCTGCTTCAAGAGTCCAAGCGTGATAGGGCCAAGTTAACCTCTCAGCCCGACCCGTGTCTGATCCTGTTGCAGCTTTCCACCATTCCAATGCAACGCCCATTTAGGTAAAATCCCACTTTCTCTATATTCCCGCCCTTCAAAGGTTTTTATTGATCATTACTGAGAAAAGGGTATAGACTCACTGAGCAGGAGCACAAAAACTCAGTACTGACATTTGCATGTATGGACAGACTCTTCTAAATGTCTTTAAATTAAGATTTGCCGCTATATGTATCAACAAACCATTTTGCATTTCCTAAATAGCGAATTTTAAGGAATCGCTATTTAGGAAATGCAAAACGGTATGTATGTACAAAATCGCTTTCCAATAGCGATTCCTTAGCATTCCTTAATTTGAGATTAGCAAATTGTCAATCGCAAATTACCCCTTCATTTCCATGGGCCAGGAGGCCCATAGGAATGAAAGTGCAATTTGCAATTAGCACTTTGCTGATCGCAAATTAGGGATGTTTCCAAGGGTGCAGGGGTGTCTCAAGAACACCCTGCTGCACCCCTGAAAAAGACATTTGGGGGCACATGGCGCACATACATGCCCTAAGGGCATGTATGGGCGTCATATGGCACCTTTGGTTTTTATCAAAAAAGATTTTTGATAAGAATTCGCAAATTACCACCAACTAGAAGTTGGTGGTAATTTGCTACTCCTTAATGGCATTTTTTGCATTTTATTTGTTTGATACATTGCATTTAAGGAATCGCAAAATTTGCAATTCCTTAAGTGCAATCGCAAAATAAGGATTAGCAAATTTTGCTAATCCTTATTTTGCATCAAACTTGTTTGATACATTCCATTTGTCTATTTAGCATTCGCAAAGGCCGAAATTCGCAGAATTTCGGCCTTTGCGAATGCTAAATAGCTTGATACATATAGCGGTAAATGATTTACAGTGAATTTTGCACTTGTCCATGCAAAAAAGGATCCGGTCTGTGTTCATGGTTCCACTTACTAAGGTTGGCCATGAATAAAAAAACAAAGCATTAGCAAAGCCAATATAGTTGACTTTAGCTGCAAGGCTTTTGATATTGTCAATGCTTGTTTTGTCATGGTTTTTGTAAAACTTTTTGGCAGCTGCTGAGCTATTGTCAATATAAAAAAAAATAATATTGGCCAATGGCAGAAATATTTTTTCGGTCATAAAAATCACATTTTGCCATAGAAGTCCCTGGCACTAAAGAGAACTGTGTTGCTTGTCGATGTGCTCGCTGTAATAGAGCAGAATGCCAACAGTCATAATGGTGTTAACCAATGACTAAAGTGGGCTTCCAACATGCATTAGAGCAGAGGTCTTCAATCTGAGGGGTGCAAGCCCCAAGGGTGCCCTGGAGTCCTGGCAAGGGGGTCACGCATTCCCCAGCTTCACTTCTCCCTGCCATTCAAAATGTGTACTTTCCTATTGAAAAAAGCGAGCCCTCCTAAAACGACTTATTTAGATTGTTATCTGCTGCTTCTCTGGATGCAATGCAAATGTAAAAGTGTAAGGGATGCTTGGGAACAGTTCTGGCTTTAATTAATCAAATCACTCCAAGCTTTCTGTTGATAAAAATTAGTTTTTTTGAGTGGAAGTGCAAAGCGTTAACAATTGGGCTAAGAAGTGCTTGCTTTTAATTTTAACTGCTTTTACACAGCCCTTAGTACTCCTAAAGGGGTGTTGAAGGGACAGCTATGGGGAAAAAAGTTTGCATTACATACACTCTGGTATTACTAAAATCTACGTTTTGGAAGCTCCATTTTATCATAAAACTAGGTCCACCTTTTGCAGCATTCCATCTTACACTGTGTGTAATGTAAGTATAAAATAATGACTTGGATATTCACAGTGCTTTCTGTCACAGGCTGTGAACTCTTAGCGCTAAAAATACACATCACTATTCTCCACTGAACCAACAAAGATGTACTTCTGTGGTTCTCTGGTTACACGCAGACCTCTGCAGTGCATACACTTAGAGGTTTCATAATGTACTACAGTACATTTCGCACTGAGTGACATCTTTTTAATTTATTTTTCATGTATGCTTCCCATTAGTTTTCTAAGTAGATACCTGATGATGAAAGACCTCAAAAACGTACAGAGGGCCTCATTCATGAAAATTGTTGCATCGCGGCGACAAAACCTGCGCGACAACAGTTTTCACTGTGCCCTCCTTGCGACAATGGATGTGCCGCATTTAATGTATGGTGCACCATGTTGGAAGACATTACAGATACGTCAGAATTTCTAATGTATGTAGGGGCAAAAGTGACACATTGCTGGGGTGTGTCTGAAAACAGACGCAACTCCAGCAATGGGCCTTTCACATGGGGCAAGCCTCATGTTAAAGGGCCTGTGTCAGTCTCACGCCTGCTGTGAGTCAGGTGTAAGATATTGACACAGTAGTGTCGCAGTGAAATCTCATAGATTTTACGGAGTCACTTCTACGACCATTTATTGTGGGGGAACACTCACCCTACAAACATTATACCCGACACAGGTATAACGTAGGGCAGGCCTTTACAAAGTGACACATCTGCTTAAATGCATCACTTTGTAAATATGGCGCAATGAGGCGCATTATTGACGCCGCCACAGCACCACAAAAAGTGATGCAATGGTGGCGTAAAAGTGTGGCAAGCCTTCATAAGTAAGGCCCAGAATATTCTGTGGCTTATTTATGAGAGGCTTGCATTACCAGAGCATCACTTTTGACCCTCAAGTGGCGCAAGCCTCTCAACCATACCTATGAGGCGGTGCAAAGTCACCCTGCATGGCTTTGCATGGCCTCATAGAAATGGAGTAAGACATAGCAGCGGAAGTCACTGCTTTGAAATACTTTGTGTCAAGGAGGTGTTCCATGGGCTTTGTGTGGTGTTCCCACGCAACACCCATGGATTTTGATGCTGTCCCATATTTATAAAATCATGTCAACCTGGGGAGCTTTAAAAACAGATGCCTTCCCAGTGGAGGTGTAACAAGGAGAGATGGTTTTATTTCTCCTAGTGGTTTCCTCTTTCCATGTGTACTGCATTCTGCAGCTCACATAGAAAGAGAAAAACGCATCTCTGGATTGTTTTTGTGAAGGAAGGTGCCCCTTCCTGTACAAAAACAATCCCGCCTGTGTTGGTCCTAGACAGCAATGTGTGCGCCGACCCAAGGGAAAAGGACAGGAATGCACCATATTTCATAAATACGCCAATTCCTCATAAATTAGGCCCTTTGTTTTTAGCTACACCTTTGACTACACCCCAATGCTCACTTACTTTTGGTTTGCTAAACAATGTTTAATAGTATTTCCCCACTGTAAAAATTATTTGCACTAGGAATTGGGGCCGTTTATAGTTGTCAATGGTTGTCAATGATGGAGTACAAGGTTCTAGAAATTTTTGTCAGAAGGGGGTCCTTAGCCGTAAAAAACTTTGACAAGGGGGTCTCGGCATCAAAAAGTTTGAAGACCTCTGTAGTGTAGACGAAAGGCACAAATGACAACAGATCAATGGTTTAAGGGGTCTTGCTAAAATCTAAGAAACCGAATAGATCCCCAATGTTCTTAAAGTGCTACCACAAATGGTAAAAATGTGCTATGCACACAAGCTCAATAACTAACCTAACACACATTTTTAAATGAAGAACAAACAAAATATGCACACAAAAAATCACTGAATAAAAGATACACAGGGAAAAGTAAGAATAAAAGTACAAATAGTGGAGTGGAATCCGATCGAACAATTGTAGAAAGGCAAGACTGAAGTATTTATGATGTAAAACAATACAATTCAGAGCATAACAAGAAAAATGTGGCTTACCTTACAGTGAAGCCTTCATTTGGTGGGAACCACTTTTGCATACAATTGAACAACAAGCATTTACAATGCAATGGTTTTGCCTTTGTTAAAGTTTGAGCTATTGGCATTGCTCTTGACATTTTTATTTATGTTTTTTTTTAACATAAATAAATGGCATTGTCATTTGCAATGCCACTAGCTTTATCTCTCGCAAATGACACACACAAACACCCACAGAGAGCCCCCCCAACACACACTCAGAGGCCCCCCACACACACACCCACCCACACAGAGCCCCCCACACACACAGCCACACAAAGCCCCCACACACACACACACAGAGCCCCCCACACATTGCGAGCCCCCCCACACACTGCGAGCCCCCCACACACTGCGAGCCCCCCCCACACACTGCGAGCCCCCCCCACACACTGCGAGCCCCCCCCACAGACTGCCGGTCCCCCACCGCCGGTTTAGCAACAGGCAGCGGTATCACTCCCTTTGTCTCGCTGGCCGGCCCAATAATGTGTGCACATACTGAGCGGGGCAGGGGGCCTCAGTAGAAGTGGCCTCACTTGTTTTCAGATGTGTTTCACTAGTGTAAACTAATGCGTGCATTTTTTAAGCCCCCCCCCCCCCCCTCCTTTTTAATGCAATTGCGCTGAAGCAGTGATTTGAGGAAAGGCATTATGCAAATGGGGGGCGATTTTTGGTTTTTTTGTGTGCCCGGGCCGACTTTCAATCCCAATCCGACCCTGGGGCTAAACTGAGCAGATCACCTCATGTCACCATCAGTGTTCCACCCCTTTTCTTTCACAAAACATTGTTTCCAGGTGCGGAGACAACTGTTAGACTAGAAATAAATACTACAACTCCCAGAATGCATTAGGCTGTTAAATACGAGATAGCGTGCTGGAGTCACCTGGTAACCTTAGGGGGGCGCTAATGGTCAGGCACACGCACACATTTGCTATGCACTTTGATACATTGCTAAAGGGGTAGGTGCGGAGGCCGCACGGAGAGGCCCAGGCGGGGACCCCTGGGGAGCCCTTGTGCCAATAGACCCTCGGGGAGCCCGACACTCGGCACGTGCTTGGAGGCTGCTGTGACAAAGGCAGTGACTTTCAGCGCCACAATAGATATTGATCATCAAAGCGGGGGCGCCACGAACCGGCCACACCAGCCCGCCTCTCACGTTAGTATCTCGCGCCGGGGGGGGGTGCGAGGGGGGCTACTAGAATGTCCCGTGTCGTGGCAGGCACTTACAGGGGTGTTTACAGCTCCTTTGACTTCAGTCGGAGAGGCAGGTCTGCGGAAGAGAACTGCATGATGGGGCTATGGGAAGAGCTACAAGAGAGCACAGGGGAGAGGGGGTGGAAGGTGAGCATTAAGGTTGTGACAGATACACATGTGGATGGAGAGAAAGGGGGTCGATAGACGGATGAATGGAAAGAGGACAGACTGAAGGGATGGATGAGAGAAGGATGCGCGATAGATGTGTGGGTGGATGGAGAGAAGGATAAGAGGTAGATGGGTCAGCGCCTTGAAACCCTCACGGGTGAGTAGCCGAGCTACACAAAAGCATGATTGATTGATTGATTGAGGGTAGGTGGTGGAGGGAAGCATGGACGGAGAGGATGATAAGAGTTAGAGAGGTAGGTGGATGGAGGGAAGCGAGGACGGAGAGGTAGGGGGTAGGTGGATTGAGGGAAGCATGGAAGGAGAGGGGGGTGAGATGTAGGGGGTAAGTGGATGGAAGGAAGCATGGACGGAGAAGAGGATGAGAGGTAGGGGTTAGGTGGATGGAGAAAAGCATGAACGGAGAGGAGGATAAGAGGTAGAGGGGTAGGTGGATGGAGGAAAGCATGGACGGAGAGGAGGATAAGAGGTAGAGAGGTAGGTAGATGGAGGGAAGCATGGACGAGAGGAGAAAGAGAGGTAGGGGTAGGTGGACGGAGGGAAGCATGGATGGAGAGGAGGAAAGAGATAGGGGTAGGTGGATGGAGGGAAGCATGGATGAGGAGGAGGATAAGAGAGAGAGGTAGGTGGATGGTGGGAAGCATGGTCGGAGAGGAGGATGAGAGGCAGAGGAGTAGATGGACGGAGGGAAGCATGGATGGAGAGGATGAGATAGGGGTAGGTGGATGGAGGGAAGCATGGATGGAGAGGTGGGGTAGGTGGATGGAGGGAAGCATGGAAGGAGAGGGGGATGAAAAGTAGGGGGTAAGTGGATGGAGGGAAGCATGGACGGAGAGGAGGATGAAAAGTAGGGGGTAAGTGGATGGAGGGAAGCATGGACAGAGAGGAGGATAAGAGGTAGAGGGGTAGGTGGATGGAGGGAAGCATGGACGGAGAGAAATTGTGACCTTTTATTGGCTGGTCCTGCACAGATCACTATGTGGCTCTGTACAGCCGTAATTGATTCCTACTTCCTAATGCCGCATTACAACAGACAGCAGTGCTGCTAGCGTGGCTGTCAATTCCACCTGAGGAGCCATGCCCAGCCGCCACATGATGGAGAGGTGAGCTGCGCTGGGATGCAGTGATGTGCCCTCCGTGCAAACGTGAACACCTCGCTACCCTCATTTTGCGTGGAGGTGCATAGCAGTCTAGTGCCGTCTGCACCCCTTGATCCTTCCACACACAGAAAACTGCTTCACATCTCTCCCCTCCAACTTCATATAGTGGCGGCGGATGCTCATTGTGTGGCGTAGCAGTTCTCCATGCGCCGCCTATAAGCGGGGTGTCCCTGCTTGCGTTGGTGGCAGTGACATCAGGTTGATGTTCACAGGAGCAAGCAGATTTCAGGCTCTGGCGGGTTATGACACTGCAGGCATCTCCCATACTCGTCATCAGCTCTGCACGGCACAGCTCCCTCAAGGAGAAGTCGGAGCTCATTTGTGTGCAGAGCATAATGCCGCTCGGGCAACCCCAGTGCATGGGCAGGGCCCCTGAGCTGCGACTGATCCCAGGGTCGGATGGGGATCACAATTTGGCTCGGGCATTGACCGAAGTAGAGCAAAGCACGGGCACCAGCGGGGAGGGGGGCGGGAACGGGGGCCAGAGACATGGAGAGCGGGAGGGGGGCGGGAACGGGGGCCAGAGACATGGAGAGCGGGAGGGGGGCGGGAACGGGGTCCAGAGACACGGAGAGCGGGAGGGGGGCGGGAACGGGGGCCAGAGACACGGAGAGCGGGAGGGGGGTGGGAACGGGGGCCAGAGACACGGAGAGCGGGAGGGGGGCGGGAACGGGGGCCAGAGACACGGAGAGCGGGAGGGGGCGGGAACGGGGGCCGGAGACACGGAGAGCAGGAGAGGGGGTGGGAACAGCCAAAAATAAAAGCAAGCACTCACCTGGACTTCTTCCGGGTGCCGTCAATGCCGGACCAGATTCGGGGGCGTTCCCGGCTTTTGGCTGACGTAGCGTGACGTAGCCAAAAGGGAAAAATTCTCGGGAACGCCCCCGAATCTGGTCCGGGATTGACAGACAGAGCCGTCTCCCAATGGCTAGCCTCCATTTATGGAGCTAGCCAATGGGAGGAGGGGGCGGATACCCGACCCCACAGAGAAATTACATAACATTTTGCTAGCGCATGCGTACTTCGTACGCATTGCCAAGCAAAACCTAAAAAACACCCACAAGCCCAGGGAAAGACTCCAAGCATAGAAACAACAAGGGAGACCACCCCATCCTAGTTCCTGAAACTGCTAAAAATATTTCAGAGTGGCTTCACCTACATTTTACTAGGAATTACGAGATGCTGCAGAACTACATTTCAATGCATCAAAACAAACATTCTCTAGGTTGTGTAGAACAAACCCTTCAAAGGCTGTGAAAAACAGAAACAGACTGACACAAAAGGGCCCTTTCTATGTCCGAGAAGGTTCTTTAATTACTGTTTGGGCGTCATCAGTGAGGAGTTTCATGGCTCTGGACCAGTGTTTACCAAACTGTGCGTCTCAAGCCGATTTTTGATGAGTCGTGAAAGTGCAAGCAATAAATTATATTATTTTTTTTTTTACACGGGGATCAGTGTTTACAAACTCATCTCACTTTGCAGTCAGAGGAAGAAAAGTGAAGTGAATTATGTGACAATCTTCCTAGGGCACATGGTGAAGGAAAAAGTCTGTCGAATGTCATTTTTAGTAACGCACAACAAAATGTAAATATCTGCAAATAAACTGTGCACATTCACCAATCAGGAAAGAAAAAATGAAATACATGTTTTTTGTCACTGAAGTGTGATGGAAACAAAGATTTGAATAGGATCAAAACAAATCAAGACATTTTACTTGGTAATGCACAATTCATAAATATTCACTGAAACCTGATTTCCACGCATTATCATTTGTGTGATAACCTATATCTGTTCAAACTTAGCGGCCATTTCAATGGAAACTGTGCTGACTGTAAACTTTAGTGCACTACACCACACCGTGCTTTAGTTACATTAAAAAAATATCACATTTAAAAAATATCACGCCTCGTATCCATTAAATTTAGGCGAGTCGTGAAAGTTTGTCTTTCTAAAAAGCGGGTTGTGGTTCTAAAAAGATTGGGAAGCAATGCTCTAGACCATTTGGCGACTCCAAGAAACATCTTGAATGATTGACATATTAATGGACAGCCATCTCGCATTCTGCTGACTCAGTGGATGTCTTCCGTATAGGAGTGAGTGGGGTCTCCAACCTTTTCAGTAATAATTATCCCGAGCTACGAATATTAGTGATGTAAGAGAGAATATCCCATCCAAGGTTGTCTGCAGTGATTCCAACAGTTCACTAGGCAGTGTGTGTGCAGTAAAGTATAAAAGGCTTTGATAAAATGAATCAAAATATTACACAGGTTATACCTCAAAACCATAGATGCAACCCCCCGGCATCAAGATAAAAATATAACAAATCTCTCCACCTCAAATAATAACTTTAAATATCGTTTTCAAACTCAACAATTTCTCTCCAAACATCAGTTTACGAGTTCTGAAAAGACAAGTATTTTCATCTTGAATACATTCTTTTTAATTTTGGTATACATGAGATAATTCAACTTATCAAAAGCTTCTATATTAATAGGCTGGGCTGGGCTGCACATAGGAGAGCTACTCACAGGCAGCTGGAGAGCTACTGGTAGATCATGAGCTACTCGAAGACACCCTTCAGCATAATTTTACCGCATCTTGCATACATCAGTCATGTTTCTGAATACATGTGGAGTATGGCACCGCTGTGGGTTGTAGCTGGGGTGACTCACAAGAAGAAGCAGTATTTTTTGTTCTGCACAAGATGGAGAGAGACACCTAAAAGCTCACATGCATATGTGCTTCTGCAGGAGTAGTACACGGAAAGGGCATGCAGAGGCAAAACCATGGAGCCCAAATCTAACTAGAACTGGTAGACATACTACCACTCCAGATGGTTAGTCTCTAGAGCCTGAATGACTAATTTCAGAGTTTCAGCCATCAATGAACAAAAAAGACAGTTATGTGGATTTAAAAAAATAATAATTCTGACTGGACAGAGGATTACAGTGGCATCCAGTACTTGGGAAGCTCTATGAATGGAGCAGTGCTCCTCTCAGCTCCAGCCAGGATCTTGGCGAGCAGGACCTGTGGTGTAGTGCTTCACCCTGAGGTATGTATCCTTAACAATGGCCCTAGAGTCTGAGGCCTAAAAACCTGGCACATCACTGCGGTCCAGCTGCATGCGCCCAGAGTTATTGACCAATCATTATCACGAGCCTAGACTACCGATCGGTCTACCAAATACAGTAGACCAGCGCTAGCAGAGGCCCCGCATTCTCCTTGAATGGTGCCCAGCCCAGTGCAGTCTACAATTATGCTGCAGTAATTATTTTTTTCATAGAGCACAATCACAAGTAGCTTTTTGCATACTAAAAATTATTGACTAGGCTGTTAATGAGAAAGCGAATAAGCTAGATAGGAAGTGAATAGCTATTACGCCATGCTCAAGCTTCAGTGGTTAAGGAAGGCACACACCATCTCCGGTTAAGAACTTCTGACTTCTGTGGGCCACAAACAAGGAACATACATGGCTGTAGTGTTTAAAGAACTCTCTTCAAAATCCTGGACCACTTCCATTGAAGGCTTTGTGGGCAACATGCAGGTATTTCGGCATTATTCTCTGCACAGCTACGAAGAATGTCCTTTCTATGAGGCCGTGATGTGTAAGTTTGCCATTGGTCCCTCTTACTAGTCATGCACCAATCTTTCTAATGAAAATAGGTACTAACTCATAATTTGGAATACCCAGATACAAAAAGTTACAATATACAAGACAGGAGAGGAAAGTAGAGAAGGTATCAATTCCTCTTTTCAGAATTGTAAAATGATGGTAGAAGAACTACCATCATGATGACACATGATGTCCTATATCTGTGGGTGTACAAGTCTTCGCCAGACAATACATTTGGGACTCAGACAACTGGTCCTTGACATGGCCCTGTGTCCAAATATATAATCCCTCCAATGATCTGTCTGAGAAAATCCCTAACTGCATAGGGTAAAAGCCTAAAGAGTAATGTTGACCAGACACTCCTGGGCCACCACAAATTCTTTAGTCAGCAAACTTTCCTCATTCACAGACCCTAGAGACAACAATAATCCTCTTTATTTAGTACTTGGTGTGCAACATACAACCCCTTTCCTTCTCGTCTAGCAGTTCTTGTCTCGTCTGCATTCTGCCTGTCACTCTGCTGCATTGGCTGCTTGGCACAATCATATTGTTCCATTAGGGTTCCTTGCAAGGAAGGTCATTCATCTTTTTTATTGTTGTTCTCCTCACGAAAACAACCACTGCAGTAACAGAGACAGTCAGGCCCACCGAAAGAGAGGGGACAAACTCAACCAGTGTATGTTACGCTCATCTCATGGCAATCTCACCTTAACAAAGTATCTGAATTAAATCAGCTCAGCAAGTGACTCCACAAAGCCTTCAACACACTCATGCTGGTCAAGACATCTCTGCAACCAAACCACCAATCTAAGACCGATTGGTTTAACAAAAAAATAAGGAATATGAAAACTACTTCAATATCAATAAGAAAACTCTAAAAACCAACATAACAAAACCCATTTCTAATGTCCCAATAGGTTCAACTATTCCAATCGTGTCATTTTGCTGCCTCAGTTCACATGATCTCCTTTCAGTACCACCTCGGTTATATCGCCAGGCTTGATCATCTTGTCAATTATCTTTAATGCCAGTCTAAGCTCCCTAGCGGAGCTCAGTTCTTAGTAAGCCCTTCAACAGAACATACTGCAAATAACATTCAGATCTTCTTAATGCTAGAAGACCTAGGGTCCCAAACATTTAATAACCTTCTCTGAGCCCTTGACCAATGGATGCTGTGGAATCACCTTAAACTTGACTCTTCCAAACAGAATTCTTAACTTGTCGAAAATGGACAACTGCCATTCTTTAAAAGCATCAGGCCCAATAACTCGCAAGTGAGAAACCTTGGCATGGTCATGGATTCCAGCCGATCCCTTGAGCACAAGTGAAATGTTGTGAACCAGGCCAGTAACCATGCACGCTTGCTGACAAATCTTATATGTATGGTTGCCATGGAATCTTCAGGGTACCACCTTTCTTGTCATGTCTCATTTCCACTAGGCCTGGGCGGAGCTCACGGAGTTTTACTCTGCAGAATTCTGCAGAGTTACCACAAATCTCTGCCAAATTCTGCAGAGTTCTGCGAGCAGGCGGAGTATTGCTCGGCCAACGGTCACCTCTAATATGGGCACTCCTTTAACATGCGGGTCAATACTGCAGTAGGTAGGGGCGAAGGAGTGCGTCTCACTCCTGAGTCCAAAAGAACATGTCCCCTGAAAAGAAATGTCTAAACGGTGTAGCTGCCCATTACTTGCTGGCCCAGCTGTAAATCAGCAACACTGCGGCATGGGCTCTCACTGGCCCTCAGGACAAACTGCGGCAAATGCTGGAGCCCCCAGGCTCTGGAAGTAAATACTGCGCACATTGGAGCCCTCTAGGCTCTTAAAACAAATGTGCCCCAAAAGGTTGGAGTCATCTAGGCTCTGGAACACTATGTAGAGGCTGAAGCCACATGGGGCTCTTAAAATACACATGCATCCTAGAACTGGGGCCCTCAGGGGCAAGAACACGGGCCCCTCTGGCCCTCGGGACCCCCACTGGGGCCCTTTAGATAAATGAGGCCATCGTTGGAGCCCTTGGGCTCGGTAAATCACTAGAAAAATGTTGGGGCAGACCACTGCCATCCGGGGCCACCCTAAATGCACCCCTGCCACTGTGTAGCGCACTATTGCCAACACATGCCCCTACGGAGCACCGCAGCCCGCTTCACTCACCGGGCTGCTTCTCCTTTGACGGGGGCTCCTCCGGGAGGCGGTGCGTGTGGGGCTCTGCTTCACCCGGTCCCCCATCTCGGGACCAGGGCTCAGTGTGGAGCCAACGAGGCTCCCGGCGGCAGTCTCCTCGCTTCTCCCGCGGTGGGGGCAGGCACTGGCAATGTGCCTCGCGCCCCCTCTGCCATCGAGCTGCACCAGGTGGCGCCTGCGGGGCTCTCCTTTAACCATGGGAGCCCCGCACTGGCAGCGCCATTCCTTGTGGGCAGCTTCTCTCCCTCTTCCGGCGGCGGGCGCGGGACTTCGCGGGACTTCCCTTCTGAAACCGGAAGTCCCGCCCGCCATCAGGCACTACGGTGCCCGACTTCCTGTGTGCCCGCGGCTGCGGCGGTGAACTTTATCGGGGCATAACGAGGGGTAGGCTTCCTCGAAATAAAAAAACAATGTAGGAGCGGGGTGGGCACCCGCAAAGAGGTGCAAATAAGCAGGGTGGACACCCGCGTTAATTAGACCATAAAACAAAGATGCAGGGTGGTCACCTGCGCACCTAAAGAAGCAAATAAGCGGGGTGGTCACCTGCGCTACAATAATAAATGCAGCAATGAGGTGTAGGCTCCCTCAATAACCGGACAATTTAAAATAAAGCGCTTCCCAGGCGCTAAGGGTGAAAGAAACCCCAGTTTAACAGAGCAACTGGAGCAAAAGGGTTCCAAGAAGTCCTGGGCATAAAAGATGGAGCACAGCAGCTCCCAGCAAAGGAAAGTCCTTCAGGCATCCAGGGGCTGGGCAGGGCCCAGGGAGGTAAGCCTTCCCCTGGGCCCCAGCAGCAGCATGCCCCTGGTAGATTTGAGTAGGAAACAAGAACATTTTTCATGGGGTCACAGCCCCTTTTTATACAGACATTTCCTTTGTCTCCAAAGGTACAGGCAAGAGGCAAACCAGATGCAACTGGTTCTGGAGCACTTTGTTTTGCTCAGCCACTCTGACTATTCATGGGTTGGGTCAGGGACATCAGACACAGCACAGGGGGTGGAGCCAGCATTGTGGAGGGAAGGCCCAGCCCTATTCAGGTCCCAGGTGCAACCGCTCCCTGCCATCAACATGCAGATCTCCCTATTCACCACCGGGCAGACCCATCCTGAGTCCTGGAGCCAGGCACACCGGCCAGCTCCAGCCAATCACAAGCCAGATAGTCAATTCACATTCACTGCACAGACATGCCAACTTCTAAAAGTGGCACTTCCACACTAGACACATTAAATCGGCGCACATCATCGCGCAGCATTCAATCTCACGAGTTTGCACATACCAAACTCGACCCTGCACTCCCCACACATCAGGAACTACCATGGTCACACATATTCCCCATGCATTCCTACGGGAGGGCAGGCCAATCTCACCACACGCACTCAGACTGCGCACACACTTTACACTGGGACACAGAGTTAAAGTGCGCAAAGACCAGAAATCACTATAATTATGTAATATTAAAAGGCAAAAAGTTCAGGGGTGAACCTGCCAAAAGGGCCAAGTCCAACAGTCACATACATTATAAACCTTTAGTAGAGTATTCATGAAGCAAATGCCTCACAAGGCCTGTCTCTAGTATGGAGTGGTGACTGAATGCAAGATTGTGTCTAAAGATATGTGGTAGGCCCTGTGCCATGAGAGGAAGAGATGAATGTAATGTTGTACAAGGCACCTACCCCCTGGAGATTATGCCATTGGTAATGCATTTTTGAGAAGTTCTATTTTGTTGTGTGAACACACTTTTCAAAGGCAGGTAAGAGGAGAGATCACACGAGAACTGTGAAGCAGCAGGTGAATTGTTAATAGAAACCCATTATGGGTAATCTGTTAGGGCCTCACTAGAATCCCCATCACAGTCGAACCCACCACAGTAATCACACAACCACGTCTAAGCTGTATCCTCCTAAACTGCAGGTCCGCCTCCAGACATGCAGCTGATATAGCTGACCTACTTATCTCGAACGAACCCGACATCATGATCTGACAGAAACTTGGCTAAATGAAACATCTACTCCCATCATGGACATCTTGCTAACCCCTAACTATGACATCACCAGACTAGACAGAACCGACAGGCCAGGTGGTGGGATAGCCTGCATACACCAGATCAGCCTAACAGTGACCAACTCCAATACCCCCGCTATATCATCTTGCGAATACCTATGCTTAAACATCACCAACAACAACAAACAAATATGCTCTTTACTCACCTTCTACCATCCTCCGGGAGATAGCCTCACTTTCATAGAACACTTCATGGACATTCTAGCATCAAATGACAACCAACATATTAAACAAATTTTCTCAGGGGATTTCAACCTTCACTGGGATGACCCTGGGCTAAACAGCCTCAAAAGCCTTCCTCACAGACCTCAATCTCAACCAAATATGCAACAGCCCTACACACGACAAGGGTGCAACTCTCAACCTAATTATCTCCAAAGCAGACTCCACACAGCTCGACTCTATACTCCCTAGCGACTGGTCCGACAATCATATCATTACTTTCCAAGTCCTGGAAACCATTAAACGACTCTCTACACAACCCCTTAGAACTAAGATCTGGAAGAGAAACCTGAAAAAACATCGAAGCTGACCTTACAGCGAGTCAAATCCTCTTCGTACCCCGGAAGACCTGACCGATGTACATGGGCTGACAAATCACTACTTCCATTCCATGAACAACCTTCTAGACAAAATGGCACCATTGCAACTGAAAAGAACATCCTCAAAAGACTCAAAACCATGGTATGATGGGAGGCTAAATGATGACAGACGCTCACTTAGTTTAATTGAACGATGCTGGAGAGACACATCCTCAACAGACCTCCTCAAACTTCTAAGAACATCCAGAAATGCCTATTTTAGAAAGATCAGAAAATCCAAATCTTATTCCTTCAGGTCTCAACTAGACCTAGCCAAGAACCGTCCCAAAAAGCTACCTAACTGTGATGAAGTTGCTTCCTTCTTCGCCTCTAAGACAGAATCCATTAAATCTGATCTTCTCAAGGACCTATTATCCATCTCAGACTTGAAAAAGAACCCATCACTGCCCCTGGCTGGTGCCCTAGCTAATGAACTCCCATTATTTAAACTAAAAAACAAGGCAACTTGGTCCCACTTCGACACTTACTGTGAAGACTACATATTAAACAACCTAAACACGTTGAAGCCCTCCAATCACTTCACAGACCCGCTCCCGGCGAACTACCTAAAAGACTTCATCCCTCTCTTACTACCCAGCTGGACCAAGATCATTAACACATCCCTCCTTCAAGGTTTCATTCCAGACATCCTGAAAACTGGACAGGTCTCTCCTATCCTAAAGAAAACCACTGCGGACCCCTCAGACCCAAATAACTATCGTCCGATATCTAACATCCCTATTTTAGCCAAAGTCCTGGAAAAATGCGCTAACATACAGCTGAATAGTCACATTGAAATATGTTAAACAAGTTGAATCAATCAATCAGGCTTCAGAGCAGGTCACAGCACCGAATCAGCCATGACACATGTATTAGACTACGCTTTCAAAATCCTAGACCAAATTAAGCATGTCTACTAATCCTACTCGACCTGTCATCAGCTTTTGACACCGTCAAACACGACAACCTGCTTGATCTCCAGAAACACAGAATGGGAATGTCTGGAAATGCATTTAACTGGTTCGCCGCCTTCCTCCAAATAGATCCCAAAGATTCAAGGTCAACCAATCCCTGTCCAACCCCATGTCAGTCACATTAGGAGTCTCACAAGGCTCCTCCCTATCACCCACCTTGTTCAACCTGTTCATGGAACCTCTTACTGATCTTCTCAGCCTCACCAGGATACACTTCCACATGTATGCAGACGACACCCAAATATACATAAAGATAAACTCACTAGAGGACATCAAATCGCTAAACACCATACCACAAAAAACCCAAACGTGGCCCGAAAACCATCTGAAACTTAACTCCCTCAAAACAGAATTCCTTTTAATCGCCCCGCCCCCCCCCCACCGAACAAAACTCACACTATCCTGGACTGGATGAAGCACCTAACAGCTCTCAATGGACAACCGCTCATAGTCGACTCAGCGAAACCTCTAGGAGTAACGCTAGACAGTAACTTAAAGATGCAGAAACACATTAGCGCCTCAACAAAAAGGAGCCAACTTCCACCTAAAGACCCTGCGAAAAATGAAACCCTTTCTGCCTGCACATGACTTGAAACAAGCAGTTCAAGCCCTAGTAATTCCCCGCGTGGAGTATGGAGCAGTAACACTATGTGGCCTCCCAAGGTCACCGACAGCCCCGCAAAAAGCTACGACCAACTCAGATGCAAGACTCATCACAGGTTCTAAGAGAAACGCTCACATTTCCCCAGACCTGAGAGCCCTCAACTGGCTACCGTTTGAAGCCAAAATTCAGCTAAAAATCGCTTGTATGACACACAAGGCCCTCTACCACAACGCCCCACAATACCTAGCTCAGAAACTGGTGCTCTCTGCAGGCAGCAGAGCCTCCAGGAGTGCCAAGACTCTTCTCCAACAACCTCAACGATTTACTAAGAAAAAACGTATGACCGGTCCTTTTCTGGTATGGCTCCGAGGATATGGAACGCCTTACCCAGTTAAACAAGAATGAACCCTTCCACTACCTCCTTCAAAAGAGAAGTGAAAGCTATCCTCATGGCTAAATTCACTTGAACTCGATGTCTATTGTGCTGTTCTTTGTATACTATATTTTGCCTTCTAATTATGACCTGTAAAGCGCTCTGATACTCGCAAGAGTCTTGTTCGCGATATATAAAACCTTCAAAATAAAACAAAAATCAAATATCGACAAAAGAAGCCTTCTGTCTAGCCATACTCTCATTTACAAACCCAAAACTGAATCACAAAGGGATCAGGCAAGCTGCCTTCATAAATATGGTTATACTAACTTTATCGGCGTATGTAAGTTTCACCAAACCATGCGACTGCGGATTGTCTGCACTGTGCAAAGTCTGCATTTGAGAAGTTTGGGTATTTTTCAAAGGTACAGTTCTTACTTTTTTATTGTGTTCCTTCGCATAGAAATCATTTTTCTCTGTGAAGATTTTTATTTATCTCCCACTACATGAAATAAGGGGATGTTGTGTACTATTAAAGGATAAGGGAAGACAAGAAGGTAAAAATAAGTCTGTTTTGAATGCATCAGTTACCTAACCCTAAAATTTAAATAAGGATAGAATATATTCCTTCATCCCAAGTTCCATCACACACCACTCACTCCTGGTTCATTTAGGTATAAATTAGTTTGGAAGGGGAGTGTGACGATGATATTGAAAATGTGAACATCTACAAAGTTGTTGCTTATTAAATATTCACCAAATGTTCAAGGACGACTCCCTTGGCACTCTTCTTCGAACTGCTTCTCCCACCTCCGCCCCTCCCTCCATGGTTTCATTTATGACAGTTGAATCTCTTTACACTTGGTGGAATTTTCACACTCACAACTGGCATCTTCATCCATACATAGGTACAGGAGGAGCCCGTACGGGCACCCGAGACACAGTCCGTGCCAATTAGTGTTATAGTAGTTTAGTGAAGTCCTGCCCCCTGCCGCTCAGGCCCAAGAATACCTCAAAGAGCAAAATACCAGTACACTGGATTAAAGTCTGATAATCTAACATAACATAATATGCATTTAACTACTAAATCGCAGGGAAAGGTCCTTCCGTATTTACCTAGAAACTATCCTGACCAGGTAGTTACGGACTATATTTTATCACGACTCAATTACAGCAATATTCTTTGTCTTGCTTCCCAGAGCCATCCTTAGCTTAACTTCAAAGGATAGAAAACTTGGCAGTGTGTATCGACTCAGAAATGTAATCATGTTACTTCACTAGCTTCCGTTCAAGCAAAAAGCCCTCTCTCCTTTATGCGCTGGATTGTATACTCAACAGAACATTAACCTCCATCTTATCACACTACCTAGAACACGCCGGCAAAACATTGTCTCAACTACTAATAGTACTACTACTACTACTACTATTATTTACAAGTAATCGTGTGAAACTCTCCTGCATCCGGGTCTGGTGGCTAAGTGGACTAATGCCTCCACTGCAGGGGCCTGTGATCGACCTCATGGTCACAGGTTAAAATCCTAGCGGGTCCACTCAGCCTTTAATCCATCTGAGGTCGATAAAATGAGTACCATTGAGTTAGCAGTTGGGTAACAAGAAAAATCTGTTATTCAGCACCAAGATACCTCCGGGTGAACGTGCGCTTTAAAAATACACATTAGGTTATGTTATGCATCAGTGGCCGTTCCTTTTCATTTCCGGGCCTTCAACTCCAAAACAACCTTCGTCTATAGATCACATTTTTTTTTTCTTATAGGATTCTTTCAGGAAAGTCTTAAAGCACTTCTCCTTCGGGAGCTCTCTTATTGGCTGTTTCAAATACTCTTTCCTCTTGCTGTAGTGTTCCATAGTGGCAAGATGTCAACAATGGTGAGAGAGCACTTTATAAGCAATCAGTCAGTCAACATCGAAAAAGACCTGCCCATGATGTCATAGAATATGTACACTGATGCACGGGTCTCTAATTGCTTCATGTTTAATAAATAGATATTTACTAATAAGAACAAATAACAATGAGGGGCGGTTCCTCCACTAGGGTGCAGGAACGTCCCCCCCACTGCTTCCTCGCAGTGCAAGAAGCAGAAACATAAAAGCTAATAACTACCATTTTATGTTTCCGCTTCTTGCACAGTGAGAAAGCGGAAGGGTTTGGTTGAGGGTGGGCGGGGCTGCTCTGCGAGCAGGGCTGGGCAGGGGAGGAGTAGTGTGCCCTTTTCTGAGTGCGCATGACTGGTTTGGTCGGACCAAACCAGTCATGCGCACTCTGCCCACATCTCCAACATGAAGAACCTGACCGGGCCATTAGCCCCTGGCCAGGCGGTGTCCTGACCACTCACCAATCACAACAATGCCTGCAGCGTTGCGATTGGCTTAGGTATGGGAGCCAGGTTGCCTGCTTTCTGTTCCTGCCAGAGGCAGGAGAGACCACACGGGACCCGGCCAGCTGGAAGGTAACTTAATTTTTTGTTAAATTATTAAATTACCCCCCTCCCGTGCAACCACCCTTCCCCCACCCCAAAGACATGCCGGCCATGACTGAATAAGATGTTAGCGAAGTCTCAGTCTTATACACTAGAAAAACTAAAGTTAATGTAACGCGTTTGATTAACTCACTCAAAATGTTTGTTCCCAGCATTAAAAGGCATTGTGACTTATTTGTACTTACAGTGCTGTGGACTAACCCTGGGTGTAGTTCGGGAAGTAGCGCTACGCATAGCTACGCAAAGTGCACTTCGCACTACGCGAGCTACACGTAGCGCTACACGTACTGGGTAGTGCACTGTTCACGATAATTGCACCGTGCCAGATGCTTGTCCGCTCTGTGCAATCATTGAAAACGGCATCTTGCACAGTGCGAGGTGTCTTTTATTGCCGCTCGAGTAGCTTTTTACTCGAGCGTCAGCTTTCTCAACACGGACTGGTAGTTTCTCATCACGAGCGGTCGAGAGCATATGCGACCATTCGCAATGAGAAACCTGACCTTCCCACGTTGAGAATCTCGCCGTGAGGTTTATTTTCCACGCTCGCGATGCCCACTTGATGTTGCTGATGGGGAAAGAGGAAAAAGTCTCGTTGGGTTGTCATTTTGCTCACTTGGCGTTGAGGACAACAAGCAAGCAAAAAATGACCGCTACACTACGCGTGTTTGCACTGTGCTACGTGCAATTTGCGTAGTGCGAAGTAGCGCAAACTACGCGAGCGTAGTGTAGTACTTTGCCCAGGGTTACTGTTGACATGCATTGAAATATTTGAAAAAGTCAGACAGTTTGCAAATAAGGTTTTGTCATATCCACGCGCTTTCTTTTTGCACTCTTTTCACTGTCACTAACATTCAGGTTATAAAAAGCATCTGCTTTGCAGTCAAACAAATTTCAAAAAATATGTGCACGAAAAAAAGAAAGCACAGATTGGTTTATTTGCAGCAGTATCTTCCTAGTCCAGTTACACCTGACCTTTGACTCCCTCAACACATGGAAGGAAACAAGTGAACCTAGTTTAAAAGGCCAGTCTGCTGCTGCTGAAATCTCGTCCAGTCAATTGGGGGTGCCAAGGCACCTGCTGCACCCCGACTTCCAGCACCATCAGTCAAAGTACTCAGGTTATCAAATTAGCTTTATGTCTACCAACAGATGAAACAAAGCAAGGAGCCCTATTTATTTCTAACATGAGAAAGATCGCCACCAAGAGGTGAAGAATAGTATTACACACAGGTGGATGAAGAGTGGAATATTATATGCCTTTAAGAAGCATGCCTAGTAGAGAATACTACAAAGACCTGAAGTATCAGATGTGCTGCAAAGACCAGTCACGCTTGGAATATTGTGCAATACTTCTTTGCACTGGACAACACCTCTGGTATCACTGAGAATGAAAATGGATTATTACATTGCTTATTAACTGGGCTGTTTCCTAGGGCGTCTGCTCATGTCAGACAAATGAAGGTAGCAGTGCTTAATTTGAACAGGGGTTTCAGGTGGTGGGCCCCGGCACTCAATTTTGAGGACCAGGATTTCTTTTTTTATCATGATACCTTGACTTAGAACAAGAGAGAGAAAGCCAGAAAAGGGAAAAGAAGCAGGAAGAGACAGATGGAAAAAGCAGCGATGAAAAAGAGTGGGATGAAGATACAGGGAGGGTGTGGTGGTGGATGAAAGAGGTGGATTGAAGTCTACACAGCCTTGTTTTTCCACATCACCAACATTCGGCAACGCCGGCGATGAGCTTCTCAAAAAGACTTTGGACCCAGTCCTTATTCTTTTACAAACTAAGCACTGGAAGATAGGCACATTCCATTAAGGTGAAGTGATCAGTAAGATAGAGTTTACTCACATGGGTAAAGGACCAGGCTGGAAACAAAATCAAGGCCTTGTGAAAACGTTCAGATAATCAGTGTGGGCGCTAGGCCTGGGCGGTAAACTTCGCTCCATTTTCGGAGTTTACTGTGCTCTAGTTTTTTCCGCGCTCCCCAACGTTAAGTTAGCAAGCGCAGCGAGGAAAAGCCAATGCTCTACCACCTCCCAGCGAGATTTCTTAATACGGGCAGTTGTGACCACTTGCGTTGACGAAACATCCTTTCGCGTTGAGGAAGCTGCTGCTCCAGTAGAATATCTACTCGAGTAGCAGAAAGAAGCAGCACCATTTTGCGCTGCATGAGGCCGTTTGTGCTGATTTTCTAGCGCGGGAAAAACACCGGGTGCTAAAAATCAGAGCAAATGGCATGACATAACGCACTCTGCACGCTTGTGGAACTCCGCATAGCGCGGCTGAGTTTTTGGGGGACTTTGCGGAGTTCTGCAAAACGGAATTTCACGAACTCCGCCCAGGCCTAGGGCGCCTGTGACTAGAATGGAGCCTGGGGGGCGTGGTTAAGTCATAAAAGCTTACCAGCTATGGTAGTAGCTCTCTAGCCTGCAGACTACCTTGTAATGAAGGGGAGTTTGAATACTTATTCGACAACCGCCCCTACTGTCACCCTCCCTCAGATCTCATCTCCTCCCACCTGTAAAATCTTGGCACCCCGAGTGCACCCTCCTTTACACAAGGTGTATGTTGGGTAATTGGCAATGTTCTCTTTTGTACAGTAATGTAAACAAATGACACCCACAGAGGGTCGAGTCACACTTACCTGCTCACACAGTAGAAACCAACCAATTTAAAGATGTCTTCAAACACCAAGGCAGATCCCTCAAGGTACAGCACTAGAGGGAAAACATATGAAGGGTCATTACTCGTGAAACAGACAAGGTAAGGCAAACATGGAAGAACTGCCCAGAGCTTTCCACTCTTGTCAATTCATTCAGCTTTAGGCCCAGTCATAAAGACTAAGAGAACAGGACACTACATCAGCACACTGGTTGATTACTAGAACAGATGATTTCCAAATATGTCTGTTCTCTATTGGAGCTTTACATCCAGAATTGTCAGGTGAGCCAGGTATGTGACTGAATTCAAAAGAAAGGCTTTCATGCCCTGAGACATCCGCTCGAAAGCCCATAATGTCAATGAGATTCTGGGTAAGTGCTAGGAGAGACCAAGTACTGGGTATTCACAAACCCCAGTTATAAGTTACACTTAATTAGGGGGAAGTCCCAAACATTCAAACATCTATTATAGCCTTTTAGCGAGCTGCCGAGGGATATACAGGTTGTTAAAGGCCCTGAACCGTAGGGATATACCGGTTGTTAAAGGCCCGAGTCGCAGACGAGCGCCTATAATAAGGGGGAGCTTTTAACAACAAGTATAGCCTAAGGCAGAGGGGCTGTAAGGCTATTAAAACATTCAACCGACTGAGGGTACAATGTTCTCAATTAAAATGGGAAAAACAGGAAGACAAGCATTGGAATGTTGGAGCAGCATGCTTATACCAGCTATTATAAGTCGAAAGCTACTCCATTGTCTTCTACGGATCTCTCAACATTCCAACGTTCTAAATTGTGTTCTAGATATTGTGGTGCTTCCATTCATGCTATAAAACAATGTTTTTCTAATACATTCCAATAAATAAGATGCATTTAGAACAAATTGTAATTATTCATATAATCAGATTTACGATTTGCAGCACATGAAGATGGAAATTATACATAAAGTAGAGAAACAAAGCACTCCAAATTAAGACTATGTATTTATTATATATGGATAACTTATTGGTGCGGAGAGAAGAAAGTGTACTGGAAAGTGCAGAATAAAACATAGTAATTGTACAGTAAAATGGACAGGATGAACTTTACTAAGACAAGTTGGCACAAATAAAATATACATATTACAATGCTGACCTAGTGGTGGTGCACCTATCATTTCTGCCTAACAAAAAATAGAAGATTAGAATTCATAGATGTAATAAATCCCATCCTCGTCGCCAATTGTAATGATGCTTCTTGCCATTAATTGGATAAATAGCTTTATTCAAGCAGTACAATAAATACAGGTGAGCGCCAGGGAACCGCCGCTATCCAACCCAGCTGCTGTAACAGTCTCCCTTGGTTCCAAAGAATGCCCACATTACATTCTACATGACCTCATAACATTCCTACAATACCACACGAGCCTTAAAGGCATAACACAGTAAAAAGGCAACACAACAATAGATCATAGTTACACATAGCAGATGATTGGCAAATCTTGTGCATCCGGGGAGTAAACATTTGCAAATCGAATATATTGAAGCCCTGAAATAACCAGAACAGCTTTTTTGTCCAGAACTCAGAATTTCTTTTTTTTGTAAGGTCTGGTGTTAGTCACAACTTTTTGATTCTACTAAAATCATATGCTGAATATACTTACTTGTAGACTCTTTAAAGCCAACCCTCTTCGGACATGACTGTCATTGAGTCATTCACACTTTAATTCCACCCACCACAGCAATACAACGTGGGACAATGGGTCAGACAACTTCAGCCAATCGCTAACTTCAGTATGAGTTATGGCATTCCGCCTTTTCACAAGGAGCACATCCACACACAAGGTAGAACCCTTGTCTGCTAAAGTCTACTATGGCGATGTGGGCTTTTTGACACCATAATAACAATTTTGCTTCTAGAAATTTTTTTAAATTTAGATTGACAAGGGCCAAATTGTATCTCAAACAATCACTGACAAAATTTGTATTGGCAAAGCCAAACGCTGGCAGCTAATGTTCGATCCATCGGCTCTGCTAATGCCCGCTTTAGTTTTTGCCTGCATATCTTAATTCCCAGGTAATTTCTGCAAGGTTTCGAAACACAATTATCTCTGACAGGTCGGTATCCGAGCTAGGTTAACTCTGTTAATCACTCCCACACTCCGAATGGGGCTTGACAGCAGATCCAATTGCTTCTGCCTGGGAGGGGAAATCATCTGTCATGCACTGCCGCGGGTTGTCATCTGCCGAAGCCCTGCATCATATGCTCCCAGCGGGTAATGAGCAGAATTATGCAAGGAAATTCTATAAGAGTCAAGACTTCCACCTGGGGGTTCTCGTGACCCAGAAACAGAAGAGAGCAAAGTTTCAGTTGAAAGGAAACTGCATGTGTGTAGCGTACAAGAGCTGGCTAGAGCTTCAAGGCGGTGTGTGCGGGTTCAAATACAGATGCCCAGGAACCATGATGTTCACTGTTCTATGAACAAACACTTCACTTTTAGACCACAAATGAATCACTAGTGAGTCAGATTGGGCTCGTGTTGGGGTCGGATTAGTTGTACTGCTGAGTCGGATGGTTTCACTGCCAGGTCGCACATGATTCACTGCAGAGTGTTACAGACTTCACTGAAGCATTTTATTAGGTCGAGCATTCGAGACCTCTTGTATGTACTTTAGTATATACTTTTATGTGTACGTAATTTGTGGGCTCTGGTGATCAGCCCTAGGACTTGTCTGCTTCCGCTTAGGGACTTTTTTTCTTTTCAACTGCCTTTATTTAACTGTCTTGATAGAAAACGATCACCAGAGGTCAGTAAAATACCAGAATCACTTTAGCATTCTCTAGATTCCAGTCCATAGAAATGGTCTTCCACGAGCACCCGTAGACAATAAAAAACATTAAAACTTGTATTTTCAGTGATATGTAAATGTGTTGTATTTGTAAAGCACACGGCTGCCCACGAGACAGGGCATCCCGGCGCTGCACTCATACCGCTGTGGAACCCTTCCTGGCTTTTCCATGTGAAATGTCCACTCCTGGGCA
Source organism: Lissotriton helveticus (assembly GCF_964261635.1). Taxonomy (NCBI): domain Eukaryota; kingdom Metazoa; phylum Chordata; class Amphibia; order Caudata; family Salamandridae; genus Lissotriton; species Lissotriton helveticus. Next base: position 346,017,507 of record NC_136070.1, on the reverse strand, counting down.
CCCCCAAGGTGAAGCCAGGCATCCAAGCGCTGCTGGGGCCGTTGTGGAGATTAAGCAAGCTATTGCCCAGAGTCACAGAGTGAGACCCATGATTAGACTAGGCACCGAGGCGAAAATTATCAAGTCCGGGGGGATTGAATCCAAGAGCCGCCGAGGCGGGAATTGAACCCTGGTCCCGGGCCGAACCTCTGCATCAGGGTCTGCCGCTCTAACCATTGAGCCACGCTTTTATATTAAAAACAGATCTTTGGACTATACCATTTCCAGCTGAAAGGCAATTTTCTCGCCATGTGTTCCCATACCTGGCATGCCACACAGTTTGGTGCTTACTTTTCCTCCATGTTAAAGAACAGTAGATGTTTCAGCACCTAGGCTAATGTGCTGCATAGCTAAATACATATAAGGTCTCAAGGGCGAGACCAATTGCTCTGCAAATGCTTGTTCATTTCACTGCCAAGTCTGACTGTATCCCATCCTAGGTCTGACTCCTATCACTTCCAATGCAAAAAGGATGCACTTGGTTCACTGTCCAGCCAATTAATTTGCAGAAGAGCCTGACAGGGCTCCGGACAGAGTCCAGTTGGTTTCACTGAAGTTTCTGGGTCGATTAACTGCGGCACTGGTGCAGGTTCGTTTCTAGCATCTGATGGCCCCAAAGTCTGGTTGGGTGCACTGCAGAGTTTGACTGGGTTCACGCTTGAGTCTGGCAGGTTTTACTGCCAAGTCACATCAGGTTCAATGCAGCTAGACTGGTCCCAGTACAGAATCCGACGGGTGCAGTGCCACGTCTGTGTATCTACAGCATAGGCACTCGCAAACATTTGCTCAGGAAGCCACAAAGTACGGTATGTGGTGTGACCCAGGGCCGCACTGATGCCAGCATGGTGGCCGTAGGGAGTCTGGGTGGGTCAGGGATTGTATAAAGAGGTCTAAAAAACGGTAAAATGAATGGGCAATAATTTATTTGCAGGTTAACAAATGCTTGCCCGTTTAAAAAAAATTCTGAATAGAAGTGCTCAGCAACTTAACAGCAGCTCGTGCTGCTGTTTACTGGGGGAGGGGGGGGCATGTTAAGTTCAAGAGGGCCGCATGCTGCCCATGGGCCGTACTTTAAGCATCATTGACCTAGAGCAACAAGTCTGACAGGTTTCAATGCTGAGACAGACTGGTTTCAATGCTTAGACATGCTGCAGGTTTCAATGCTGAGACATGCTGCAGGTTTCAATTCTGAGACATGCTGCAGGTTTCAATGCTGAGACATGCTGCAGGTTTCAATGCTGAGACATGCTGCAGGTTTCAATGCTGAGACATGCTGCAGGTTTCAATGCTGAGACATGCTGCAGGTTTCAATGCTGAGACATGCTGCAGGTTTCAATGCTGAGACATGCTGCAGGTTTCAATGCTGAGACATAAGGCGGTAAGGAGTTGGTGGCAGCTTCTCCTGACCCCGCTTGGCGCCTATCATTGCACTTATAGCAGCTACGCTGTGCTTATTTTTAAATATCCAAGATAGCTCGAGATCGAGATAGATTTGAAAAATTGTATTTGTCACCATTTATTGCTTCTGATTTTAAAAGCACAATTCATCACATGTTGGTAGAAATTTAGTGGTACGCTGTAACTATTACCACTTACTTTCAAACACTGAGGTTGCTAGGAGTTGTTTTAGTTTCTTTGCCTCCTGAACCCTGAACCGGGCCTGCACGCTCGGCAGCCAATCCCGGTGTGTGGAGGGCGGGGCATAGACAGGCCACACAGAAGACGAGCGGTTAGCGCTCTAGCCCGTGGTCATTTCAGGGCTATTTAGGCGGCGAGAAGGCACCGACTTTTGCGGTAAGGAGTTGGTGGCAGCTTCTCCTGACCCCGCTTGGCGCCTATCATTGCACTTATAGCAGCTACGCTGTGCTTATTTTTAAATATTCAAGATAGCTCGAGATCGAGATAGATTTTAAAAATTGTATTTGTCACCATTTATTGCTTCTGATTTTAAAAGTACAATTCATCACATGTTGGTAGAAATTTAGTGGCACGCTGTAACTATTACCACTTACTTGCAAACACCGAGGTTGCTAGGAGTTGTTTTAGTTTCTTTGCCTCCTGAACCCTGAACCGGGCCTGCACGCTCGGCAGCTAATCCCGGTATGTGGAGGGCGGGGCAGAGACAGGCCACACAGGAAGACGAGCGGTTAGCGCTCTAGCCCTTGGTCATTTCAGGGCTATTTAGCCCCTCGGCGGTTCCAGCGTGCAGCGTTGGCGCGCTGGGTGGCGCCTACTCCTGCGCCTAAGACGTGCCGAAGACCAGCCCGTCTGCGCCCGTCCGCGACAGGACGGGGCTAGGGGCAAGAGGCTATGGCGATGTCATCAAAAATCCTCGAAATCCCTTATATCAACCGGAGAACATATACCTCACAGGTATTGTTAGAGCTACGTAATCACCTCCCAACTGTATGTGATACAACCATAGAAACTCCCCTAGAAGGCCCGTTTGCTTGTCAGGCATGCCATACACAGTTTGACCTCTGTGTGGAGGAAAGAAGTCAACTATGGCAATCAGCTGCATTGCAAGGTAAAGTGCGAGAAACGGTCCCGATAAATATCATAGGGGACAACCCCATCCTGGGGAGCAAAAACCTACTTTGTAACACTCGTTCGCTAGTGAAGCATTCCACCCAGGTCTGGGATCTTATATCTACGGAGGAACCCGACCTCTGTTTCTTAACAGAAACATGGCTTAAGCCCCATTCAGTCCCAGCTATTACACTGGGTATCCCAATAGGATATAAAATAGCCAGGATGGACCGCCCTAATAAAATAGGAGGGGGGGGGGCAATTGTTTACAAGGAGGAACTGAACATAGTCATTCTTGAGGAAATTAGTACTCCTCAGATGGAACTATTAATTTTTAAACTTAGCTCTACCCCCAGGGAACAAAGGAAGGGTGCATTGGTGTACCGCCCACCGGGCGGGAAGTTTTCTGTTGCACTTATAGAGGCCTTAGCACCGTTTGTACAAGAAAACCAGGACTTTCTTCTGGTAGGGGATTTTAATGTCCATAGTGAGTCAGAGAAGTGTATGGAGGCAAGAACCCTCCTAATGGACCTGGACTCTCTAGGACTGAAAAAGATCAATCATGGACCCACTCATGAGGCAGGTCATACTTTGGATCTAGTTATGTCCAATTCATCTTTAACCAAATGTATGACGCCCACCCAGGTAGAATGGACAGATCACTTCATCCTAAAGTTTTACACTGCTGTCATTGATAAGCCACGAATTCAGATTGCCTTGGCTACCAAAAGGAGACCTTGGCATAAACTAACCACGGAAGCCTTCAGAGACAAGTATAAAGCTCCCCTGTTTAAAAACTCTTCAGAAGATGTAACAACTGAGCTGAATAGTTTTGAGGAGACGGTTAGGGAAGCAATAAACATCACTATCCCACAGAAAGTATACAAACCCCGCCTGGCTAATAGGCAAGAAATATGGTTCTCTGAGGATTTGAGATCGCTGAAACAAAAAACCAGAAAACTGGAAAAACTGTGGAGACAGTCTCGAAGGCTGGAAGATAAAGAACTTCACAGATCCTCCCTTAAGTTGTACCATAAGGCCATTAGGGCTGCTCGAAAAAATCATATTGCAGCACAACTAACAGAGGCTGGGAAAGACTCTAAAGTATTGTATAACATCTTACAAACTTTTACCAGGCCGGTAGCCTGTGAGACTGCAGAGGTTGCTTCCCAAGGTTTGTGTGGTGAGATCTCCCTATTCTTCATGAAGAAGATAGATACAATCTATGAAAGGATAATGGCTTCGAATATAGCTGCGGGAGCAGATAACAACATCTCTCAGACTAATGCACAACAGGTGCAACCTATTCAATGCCTTACAAGCTTTCCCCCCATCTCCTTAGAGGAGGTAACCTCACTGGTCACTCAAATTAAGAGCAGTAGCCCTCAGGACATCATCCCAGCCCGCATCATCCCTAGGTTGGCAGAAGTTCTGGGGCCAGGAATCCAGAATCTAGTTAACCTCTCTCTTAGTACAGGGGAGGTTCCTATAGACTGGAAAAGGGCGCTAGTGAGACCGCTGAGGAAAAACACTGCTATTCCCTGGACGGAACTGGCTAATCTAAGACCCATCTCTCTCCTCCTCTTTTTGGGCAAAATTATAGAGAAATTTGTTAAATCGACATTTGTCGAATTACATTGAACAAGTAGGTGGTTTAGATTCTTCCCAGTCAGGTTTTAGGCCAAGACACAGCACCGAGACCACCTTGTTGTCAGTCTCAGACGATCTACACATGTTCCAGGATAAAGGCCATTCTGTTATCCTGGTTCTGTTGGATCTGTCTGCGGCTTTTGACACCGTGTCACACAACATCATGATCACCAGGCTAGCTAACATCGGCCTGGAAGATAAGGCGCTGGCTTGGCTGAGGAGTTTCCTGACAGATCGCACCCAAAGGGTCACCCTGGGTGCTTATCGGTCAGAGGAGTTGGGGATCTCTAAGGGGGTGCCGCAGGGATCTTGTTTGAGCCCTACCCTTTTTAACATCTATGTGGCCCCCCTAGCTAACATCATGAGGTCCCATGGTTTCATCCCAGTGTCATACGCGGATGACACCCAACTCCTCTTTCCATTTAAAATCCTCACGGCTGAGGTTAGGAACTCCTTTGCTCAGGGGATGAAGGCAGTGGCTCACTGGATGGCATCTAACTTCCTGCAATGTAATGTTGCTAATACATAAATGTTTATAGGGGAAGGGCCCTGTTTATCTGTCCAATAAATTCTCTCTTTACACACCCACGCGCTCTCTGAGATCTAGCGAACAGGCCTTGCTGCGTGTTCCTAGAGCAAAAAAAGCAAGACAAGGAGACAGAGCCCTTTCAGTTGCTGGCCCAACTCTATGGAATAGTCTCCCACTAACTTTGAGACTTTGTAAGGACCACCTCCTGTTTAGGAAACAATTAAAAACTTTCCTATTCCAAAACTGCTAGCATTCACTGCCAGTACTCGTTATTTGCATTATGGCTGCCAAAGGCGCGGAGATACTCCTTCGGGAGTCGATCCCAGCGCGATACAAACACGCAAATAAATAAATAAATAAATGCTGCTGGTTTCAATGAGGAGACATGCTGCTGGATTCAATGCGGAGACATGCTGCTGGTTTCAATGCGGAGACCGGCTAGTGGTTTCAATGCTGAGGCAGGCTGGTGGTTTAAATGCTGAGACAGGCTGGTGGTTTAAATGCTGAAGCAGGCTGGTGGTTTAAATGCTGAGATAAGATGGTGGTTTCAATACTGAGACAGACTGGTTTTAATGCAGAGGGAGGTTGGTGTCAATGCTGTGACAGACTGGTTTCAATGCTGAGACAGACTGTTTATTTCAATGCTGAGACAGATTGCTTTTAATGCTGAAACAGGCTTGTGGTTTCAATGCTGAAACAGGCTTGTGGTTTCAATGCTGAAACAGGCTTGTGGCTTTAATGCTGAAACAGGCTTGTGGTTTCAATGCTGAAACAGGCTTGTGGTTTCAATGCTGAAACAGGCTTGTGGCTTCAATGCTGAGACATGCTGGTGGTTTCAATGCTGAGGCAGGCTGGTGGTTTTGAGACAAGCCAGAAGTTTCAATCCTGAGACAAGCTGGTGGTTTCAATGCCGAAACATGCTGATTTCAATGCTGATACATGCTGCAGGTTTCAATGCAGAGACATGCTGCTGTATTCAATGCGGAGACATGCTGCTGTATTCAATGAGGAGACATGCTGCAGGTTTCAATGCGGAGACATGCTGCAGGTTTCAATGCGGAGACATGCTGCAGGTTTCAATGCGGAGACATGCTGCAGGTTTCAATGCGGAGACATGCTGCTGGTTTCAATGCTGAGACATGCTGCAGGTTTCAATGCGGAGACATGCTGCTGTATTCAATGCGGAGACATGCTGCTGTATTCAATGCGGAGACATGCTGCAGGTTTCAATGCGGAGACATGCTGCAGGTGTCAATGCGGAGACATGCTGCAGGTTTCAATGCGGAGACATGCTGCAGGTTTCAATGCGGAGACATGCTGCTGGTTTCAATGCGGAGACATGCTGCTGGTTTCAATGCGGAGACATGCTGCAGGTTTCAATGCGGAGACATGCTGCAGGTGTCAATGCGGAGACATGCTGCAGGTTTCAATGCGGAGACATGCTGCAGGTTTCAATGCGGAGACATGCTGCTGGTTTCAATGCGGAGACATGCTGCTGGTTTCAATGCGGAGACATGCTGCAGGTTTCAACGCGGAGACATGCTGCAGGTTTCTTTTTTTTTTATTTTTTTTTTTTTTTATTGACAAATTCATAGTTAATACATAAAATTCAAAAAGAAGCAGAAGTAAGTATAACAGTTGATCACATATCTTAATTAACAGAACTATTTATACAATATCAAGTGGGATAATAACACCAGAGAGGACAAAAAGAAAGAGAAAAAAAAAAAAAAAAAAATGACAACAGAAAAATATAAGCAGATTAAACGATCAGGAATCTGAGAAACAAAAGGGGTGTCCATTAATCATTGGCAGAACCTAATTGGCGAACCTCATTTGTGTACCATCTTGTAATCGGGTCCCAAATCTGTGCTCCTATTGCTTTCATTTTTCTCCCCCTAGTAGCATATATTGCAATTTCTTGTTTATAGATTGCAAGAAAGCGACTAAGCCACATATGAAAAGTAGGGGGGTCTACGTCTTTCCAGCGAGCTGCCAAAATGATACGAAGTACGGCATACCCCAGAAAAACTACCGCTTGCTCCTCTTTATTATGACCCAGTGAGTCATCGTGGCCTAGTATACAGAGAGTTAGTGAGTCCCTTATCTGACGTCCAAAGACCTGGGCCCAGAACTCCAAAATCATGGTCTTTAACCGCATCAATTCCGAACATTCTGAGAACATGTGAAGTAGATTGGCCAGTGGCTGTTTGCATCTTGGGCAGTTGTCGTCGGCCCGAAGACCCCAAGCAAATAATTTTGCGGGTGTATAGTATAGGTTGTATACTGTTTTATAATATTGTGCTCTTAAATTTGAGGCTATAAAGTATTTTGCAGATAGCGCTAGTGAAAGATCGATATCAACATTAGGATTTGCCAGTTTTACAGCCCAAGATTGTTCTGTTTGTTCGATATCATCAGGGAGATTACCCATAAGAATCTGATACAAAGCCCCTATTCTTGTCGTTTTCTTACCAATAGCTTCAAGAAGTGGGAGTTTGTCTCGTATTATTATTGGTAAAGCATTGCGGATACATGACAGTATTTGAAAATATTTAAGAAAATCCTGCGTAGGGACACGATATTTTTCTTGAAAATATTCAAAAGATATAGGGATATTATGTCCTAATATGTCGCCAACTGTATTGATACCTAGATGTTCCCACCTCTGCGAGGTAGCATCATTAAGGGATGAGGGGATGATCTTACTATGCCAAAGAGGAGTATATCTTGTAAAATTGGGAATTGATAGGTATTTAGAGATTGCTTTCCAACCCACCCATGCGTCTAAGACTGTCTTCAATTTGATTTTTTTATAATACGAAGGCTCTACCTGTCTTAAAAAAAGCCCTTTACACTTATCACCGAGACTAAGTTCGTAGATCGATGGAATATATAGGTCTGGAGGCGTATAGGTATTAGTTTTTTTATCCGTAAGCAGGGGATCCATAGATTGCATCAGTGTTGCCCAGAGATATAATTTTAGATTGGGGATAGCTAGTCCCCCTCTATCCTGTGGAAGCGACATTAAGCGGAGGGATCTTCTTATCTTTCCGTAGCTCCATATAAATTTAGATATAGCAGACTCAATAGTCTTAATGAAGTTATCTCCCGCTAACAACGGGATCGCTCTAAAAAGGTAGAGGACCCTCGGGAAGATATTCATTTTAATATAGTTAGCCCTCCCAATTATAGATAGATGTAAGTTGTCTATTCTTTTGAGGTCTATTTTGATTTTATCAATGAGGGGAGTGTAGTTCAAGTGGATAATTCTCTCCACTTTGGTAGTAAGGCGTATGCCTAAGTATGTAGCTTCTTCAACTTTGAGAGCACTTTCATAATGGATATTATCAGTAGCTAACACCATGGTTTTGTCCCTATTTAACGAGTATCCTGAATATGTGCCAAAGGCCTGGGTAATTGATTCGATTTCCAGGATTGCCACCGTGGGGTTGTTAGTTACAACGGCAATGTCATCCGCATATGCCATGACTTTGGTGGAATATGGCCCTATTTTAATAGGCTGTATTAAAGGGGTCAAAAGTAGTTTCTGAATAAGGGGATCTATGTATAGTGCGAACAGGATCGGGGAGCATGGGCATCCCTGTCTTGTACCTCTGTGCACCTTGATAAGCTCTGACTCATTGCCACATATAGAGATTTTTGCGCTAGGATCGATATATAAGGCTTTGATGGCTCTGATGAATTTGTTTCCAAAATTCTTTCGTTCTAATATGTTCCAGAGAAACTGCCATGCTACTCGATCAAAAGCCTTTTCGGCATCAAGGAGAATCATCGCCATCTCGCCCCCCATGGTTCCCATGATATCAAAAAGGGTAGTGGCTCTCCGGGTATGATCTGTAGTGCCCTTTCCGGGTATAAAGCCGTGTTGCCAGGGGGATACGAGATGTTTGATAACCCCGTTCAGTCGGTTGGCTAGTATTTTTGAGTAGAGCTTTGAGTCAGAGTTTATCAGGGATATCGGTCTGTAAGATGAGGGAAGCTGAGATGGTTTACCTTTTTTGTGAAAAATTATAATATTCGTTAGTTTCCAGGAGTCTGGTGGGGCGGAGTGATACTGCACTCCGAGAAAGAGATCTAACAATAGCGGGATTATTTGTTTACCTAGGATTTTATACAGTTCTAGGGGGATTTTGTCGGGGCCTGCCGCCTTACCATTGGAAAGTTCGGATAAGGCAATCTCTACCTCAGTATAGGTAATTTCTCTCTCCAGTATTATTTTAATCCTGTCATCTATCCTAGTATTTATGTCTTGATCTGGGAGCCAGTTGTTCAAAAATGATGTGATGTCCGAATCCGAATTTGTCAGATCGCTGTGATACAATTTCTTATAATATTTTTGAAATATGTTTAGGATATCCTGCTTGGATGTATATTCCTTGGCTTCATATTCAATCATCTTTATATTGCCTTGCGATTGTTTTTGGCGTGTTCGTAATGCTAAGTGTTTGCCTACATTCTCCCCTGATTCATATAGCTTATTTTTGTTAGCTTGATAGGTCTCGGCTGCTTTTTGGATCAAGGTGTTATTAATTTCATTTTTTAATATCAGTATTTTTTTAGGGGTTTCAGATGTTGCAACCCCCTGGCCTATCTGAGTGGCATGGAGTGTCTCAAGATCAGAAAGTTCCTGCATGAGCTGTGTATTAATATTGTCTTCCCGCTTCTTTTTATTGGCGACAAATGAGATAGTTTCTCCCCTTATTGCCGCTTTAAAACAGTCCCAGACCGTTACTCGTGACGCACTAAAGCGGTTACAATCGAAAAAGCCCTGTGCCCAATTTTTCATATGTGTTATGAATTCCTGATTGATCAAGAGTCTTCTGTCAAAGGTCCAATTACACTTTGGTTTAACCAGTTCGGGGAAATCGAAGACAAAGGTGAGCGCATTGTGGTCCGAAATTGTTTTAGGGGACTTAATCATATCAATCATTACCAAGCCCTCTAACGATGACATGATATAGTCGATCCGAGAGTATTTATTGTGGGGGTAAGAAAAGAATGTATAACCGTCTGTCTTTTTGCCTGACTGAACCCACATATCTAGTAAGTTATGGCTTTCCATTAATTGCCTAAGTGCGCTGAATACCTTTGGTTTGCGTCCTTTATAATTCAAAGTAAAACTGTTGTTGATGAGTACGCCTATGTCTATGTTGAAATCCCCACAAAAAATTAAGGAGCCTGTCCAGGAGGCCAGTTCTATCTCTAACTCTTGGGAGATGGTGGGATCATCCATATTTGAGCCATAGATTGCACATATTGTAAGACCGCATTTTAGTTGAGCTATCGCCCATCTGCCATTTTTATCCGCTGATCTGCGAGTCGGGGGGCCTATAATAGGTTTAGCTAAAATAGCTATCCCTCTAGTTTTAGAGGATTGGGTTGTGGCTACCAGCAGATTATATCCAGGTAATTTAAGTAATTCCCTGTCAGCAGTTACAATATGAGTTTCTTGCAGGCAAAGTATGTCTACTGGATTCTGGCGTGTTAGTTGGAATAGTTGAGCCCTTTTACTTTTATCGTTTAAGCCTGCCACATTCCATGAACATAGACTCACTCTCCCCATTTAAAAAAAAATACGTTCAACCTGGTTTTCATATATCGACCAAATGAGTCGTAACTAGCGTCAAAAATTATAATGTCTCTTGTTTCTCTGCCATATTTGTTGTAATCCACAAATAATATTTGCATATACTTTACTTTGCGAATGAATTTGTACATTTTTTTGCATTTTCCCCCACCCACTCCCCCCCCCCCCTCCCACCCCTTAACTGCCCTCCCCCACCCCCCCGCCTCTCCCCCAATGAGGCATTTAGACTCTAGCTAGAGTCTGTTGTGATGGAGAGACATCCCTACCCAGTGCCACCCATATAAACTTACATCTTATAATGTCCTTTTGGAGGGCATAAGATAGGAGAAAATACATGGTGAGAATAGAATAGAGAGAAGAAAAAAAAAAAAAAAAAGAGAGAAAAAAAAAAAAAAGAAGCAACAGTGAGTAAAATAGAGCCAGAGAACTAGAAGAGCAAACAGTGTGACCCATTATAGAACTTTATATAAAGAGCTAAAAAATCCTGTCTGGAGAGAGCAATATACATCAGTTCTATGTATATATTGGTTATCTTTTGGTTAGGAGAACAGATAGCCCAAACGCTAGCACCCTAGGGATATCAAATTGTTAGAGTTTTTTTTTTTTCTTTTTTCCCCACTTTTTTTTCCTTTTTTTTAAGAATATTTAGTAGCTAATTAGTGGCTATCTCACAAAGACGTTATCTAATTCAAAGCCTTGACTAGGTGTGCTGTTTCCCTCTTGTTCCCTCTAGTTCCCTCTAGTCCCCCCTCTTTTTAAAGCAATAGGGCCTAACGTCATAGTGAAAAAGTACATCTCTAGTTCATGCTGTCAAGAAAGTCTTTTGCTTTGATTTCTGAAGTGAAAAACTTAGCATGGCCCTTATAGATGACTTTCAGGGTTGCCGGGTTATTCAGGTACACCTGGGCCTTTTTCTCCAAGAAAGGCTTAATCAGTTGTCGGAGACGCCACCTCCGCTCCACCGTGGTGTGGCAAAAGTCAGGCCTAACAAAATAGGAAATTTCACCTCTTGTCCGATGAGCATCTGGTCTTGCTTTCTCGGCAATAGCTTGGCGGAGGAGGAAACTTCCAAAGTACACTAAGATAGCCCTTGGATATTTAGACTGTTCCTTTGTGGCCCTTAAAGTAAATGGGGTTCTGTGGGCGCGTTGCACCTCTAGCTCCCAGTTCCAAGTGGAAAGTTCGGGGAGCGTATCCTTGAAGAGCTGGATTACAAACATACGCACATTTTCACCCTCAATTTTTTCCGGAACACCAAGTACTCGGGGGTTGTTGCGTCGCATGCGATTTTCCATTTCCTCCAGTTTCCACCTGACGTCTTTTAGTTCAGCATCATGAGCATCTACTTGTTCTTTTACAGCAGTGGCTTCAGCCTCATTTACCACTATGCGGTCCTCCATGTCGGTCAATCTTGCATTTGATGCAGCCACTGATTTAGAGAGTTTGCGTACAACTCCCTGGACTTTGTGGAGTGCTTGTTGAGCCCTGCGCCCATCTTTTGAAGTCTGTTCCCTATGGGAGGCAATTGCCTGAAGCACTGTGTCCATGACAGATGTCAAGGTGGCATTTTGCTGATCAAAAAAAGGGGAACTATCGCTATGGGGTCTGGAGGGAGGATCCTGCATGCTAGTATGAGGAGATTGGGCCCTAGGGCGACCACTAGAACCAGGGTGGCTTTTTTTCTTTTTTAGCACTGTGTGCCTCCTGTGTCTGCCCATAACTGCGTCCGGATCACTATCTTGTGAGCTTGCATCCGTGTTTGTACAGATTTCTGAGTCAGAATGGGGATCAGAAAGAGAGTAGGAGTCTGAGTCAATGTCTTGGTCCTGAAGCAGTATAGACTCCTCCGCACCTTCAGAGATGGTAAAAAACTCTGATGGTTCCTTGTCTGTATCTGACGCTAAGCCTGTCCCCAATTTGAAATCAGTTGCGCACTGCCCATCGTTTAGATGCTGCCGAGCGATGGTAATCTCCTTACCCAAGCTGGACGTAACTGTCTCAAGGGGGGTTGTGTATGCCTGGGGATGCACTGGAGCTGATTCAAGAGAGTTAGGCTCGACAGAAGAAACAGAAGAAACATCACTATGGAGGGTGTGCGTAGCCTGTGTTGGTTGAGATACTGGTGTGGATGCAGATGCAGGCCTTACCTCCTTATGAATCGGTGCCGACCCTTGCTGTGATGATACCAGCCCCGCTGATGTAGGTGCTATTTGCATTGTAGATTTTGATGGTATTGATGGTATTGCCTCTGTGCCAGGTGGTCCCCCATCCATTTGGGCCTGTGTATCAGATTGTTGCTGTGCGGTGGTATCAGCTGCCTCTCCAGCTGCCTCTCCAGCCTCAGTCGCTTCAGTGGAGGTCGGATCTGCCGATTTTCTGGCCTCTGCTGCCTCCGTCGGTTTCGAGCATTGTGAAGCCTCAGGGACTTCAATGGGAACCACTGTACCGGGCTCCAAAGCAAACACTGCCTGAGGAGAGAGCAGCGAATCAGGGCCGGCGGGAACTGCGGGAACTGCGGGAGCGGCAGCAATCACCGCCCCGCTTGTTGCGTGGTGAACAGGGGAGGAAGAAACAGCTGCTCCGGCGGGTAATTTTCGCAATAGGTCCACCACAGACGGCCCCGGACCGGGCCCCGGTGTAACGGGAGTCTTTACCAGCTTGGACTGACCTCGCTCTCTCTTGTGCGGTTGCTGGTCAGGGCAGGCTCCTTCCTCTGATACAGAACCGCAGGCGCGCCTTGCCGCAAGCTTCTGTTCCCTAATAGCCTGTTTAGCCGCTCGGGCTTTGGAGGCGGCAGTACCCGATGCAGCATTTTTTGGTGCCATCTTTGCAGGGATACAGGCGCCGTCCGTCCCCAGTCCGGATGGAGGGATTCTCTGTACCTCACTGCCTCCGCTCAGAGCGCTCGGAGCATTTGGAAGGCGGTGCCAGGAGAGAAGTCTCAACAACGCATAGCCGAGCACCGAGGCCACCAGGTGCAGAGATGGATGGGGCCGGTCTGTTATAGAAGGAGGATCAGATGCCAGGTAAGCTCCACGCATATTACTTCTTTCCTCCCGCATGTATGAGTTCTTGATTATATCTTTCTACCGCCATGAGGATACATGACATTCTCATGTCATTCTCAAAAAAGGAGAAAGCCCTTTGATTTTCCCAGGCACTGGGCAGAGGGTGTCTCACAGCGGTCTAGGGAGCCGCCGCCATCTTGCCTCATGCTGGTGGTTTCAATGCGGAGACATGCTGGTGGATTCAATGCTGAGACATAAAAGTGGTTTCCATGCTGAGACATGCTGGTGGTTTCCATGCTGAGACATGCTGGCGGTTTCCATGCTGAGACATGTTGGTGGTTTCCATGCTGAGACAGACAGGTGGTTTTGAGACAGGCTGGTGGTTTCAATGCTGAGAGACAGATGGGTTCGAGACAGGATAGTGGTTTCAATGCTGAGACAGGCTGGTGGTTTCAATGCTGAGGCAGGCTGGTGGTTTCAATGCTGAGACAGAGTCCAGTTGGTTTCACTGAAGTTTCTGGGTCGATTAACTGCGGCACTGGTGCAGGTTCGTTTCTAGCATCTGATGGCCCCAAAGTCTGGTTGGGTGCACTGCAGAGTTTGACTGGGTTCACGCTTGAGTCTGGCAGGTTTTACTACCAAGTCACATCAGGTTCAATGCAGCTAGACTGGTCCCAGTACAGAATCCGACGGGTGCAGTGCCACGTCTGTGTATCTACAGCATAGGCACTCGCAAACATTTGCTCAGGAAGCCACAAAGTACGGTCTGTGGTGTGACCCAGGGCCGCACTGATGCCAGCATGGTGGCCGTAGGGAGTCTGGGTGGGTCAGGGATTGTATAAAGAGGTCTAAAAAACGGTAAAATAAATGGGCAATAATTTATTTGCAGGTTAACAAATGCTTGCCCGTTTAAAAAAAATTCTGAATAGAAGTGCTCAGCAACTTAACAGCAGCTCGTGCTGCTGTTTACTGGGGGGGGGGGGGCATGTTAAGTTCAAGAGGGCCGCATGCTGCCCATGGGCCGTACTTTGAGCATCACTGACCTAGAGCAACAAGTCTGACAGGTTTCAATGCTGAGACAGACTGGTTTCAATGCTGAGACATGCTGCAGGTTTCAATGCTGAGACATGCTGCAGGTTTCAATTCTGAGACATGCTGCAGGTTTCAATGCTGAGACATGCTGCAGGTTTCAATGCTGAGACATGCTGCAGGTTTCAATGCTGAGACATGCTGCAGGTTTCAATGCTGAGACATGCTGCAGGTTTCAATGCTGAGACATGCTGCAGGTTTCAATGCTGAGACATAAGGCGGTAAGGGGTTGGTGGCAGCTTCTCCTGACCCCGCTTGGTGCCTATCATTGCACTTATAGCAGCTACGCTGTGCTTATTTTTAAATATCCAAGATAGCTCGAGATAGATTTGAAAAATTGTATTTGTCACCATTTATTGCTTCTGATTTTAAAAGTACAATTCATCACATGTTGGTAGAAATTTAGTGGTACGCTGTAACTATTACCACTTACTTGCAAACACCGAGGTTGCTAGGAGTTGTTTTAGTTTCTTTGCCTCCTGAACCGGGCCTGCACGCTCGGCAGCCAATTCCGGTGTGTGGAGGGCGGGGCAGAGACAGGCCACACAGGAAGACGAGCGGTTAGCGCTCTAGCCCTTGGTCATTTCAGGGCTATTTAGGCGGCGAGGAGGCACCGACTTTTGCGGTAAGGAGTTGGTGGCAGCTTCTCCTGACCCCGCTTGGCGCCCATCATTGCACTTATAGCAGCTACGCTGTGCTTATTTTTAAATATCCAAGATAGCTCGAGATAGATTATAAAAATTGTATTTGTCACCATTTATTGCTTCTGATTTTAAAAGTACAATTCATCACATGTTGGTAGAAATTTAGTGGCACGCTGTAACTATTACCACTTGCTTGCAAACACCGAGGTTGCTAGGAGTTGTTTTAGTTTCTTTGCCTCCTGAACCCTGAACCGGGCCTGCACGCTCGGCAGCCAATCCCGGTGTGTGGAGGGCGGGGCAGAGACAGGCCATACAGGAAGACGAGCGGTTAGCGCTCTAGCCCTTGGTCATTTCAGGGCTATTTAGCCCCTCGTCGGTTCCAGCGCGCAGCGTTGGCGCGCTGGGTGGCGCCTACTCCTGCGCCTAAGACGAGCCGAAGACCAGCCCGTCTGCACCCGTCCGCGACAGGACGGGGCTAGGGGCAAGAGGCTATGGCGATGTCATCAAAAATCCTCGAAATCCCTTATATCAACCGGAGAACATATACCTCACAGGTATTGTTAGAGCTACGTAATCACCTCCCAACTGTATGTGATACAACCATAGAAACTCCCCTAGAAGGCCCGTTTGCTTGTCAGGCATGCCATACACAGTTTGACCTCTGTGTGGAGGAAAGAAGTCAACTATGGCAATCAGCTGCATTGCAAGTTAAAGTGCGAGAAACGGTCCCGATAAATATCATAGGGGACAACCCCATCCTGGGGAGCAAAAACCTACTTTGTAACCCTCGTTTGCTAGTGAAGCATTCCACCCAGGTCTGGGATCTTATATCTACGGAGGAACCCGACCTCTGTTTCTTAACAGAAACATGGCTTAAGCCCCATTCAGTCCCAGCTATTACACTGGGTATCCCAATAGGATATAAAATAGCCAGGATGGACCGCCCTAATAAAATAGGGGGGGGGGTGGCAATTGTTTACAAGGAGGAACTGAACATAGTCATTCTTGAGGAAATTAGTACTCCTCAGATGGAACTATTAATTTTTAAACTTAGCTCTACCCCCAGGGAACAAAGGAAGGGTGCATTGGTGTACCGCCCACCGGGCCCGAGTGGGAAGTTTTCTGTTGCACTTATAGAGGCCTTAGCACCGTTTGTACAAGAAAACCAGGACTTTCTTCTGGTAGGGGATTTTAATGTCCATAGTGAGTCAGAGAAGTGTATGGAGGCAAGAACCCTCCTAATGGACCTGGACTCTCTAGGACTGAAAAAGATCAATTATGGACCCACTCATGAGGCAGGTCATACTTTGGATCTAGTTATGTCCAATTCATCTTTAACCAAATGTATGACGCCCACCCAGGTAGAATGGACAGATCACTTCATCCTAAAGTGTTACACTGCTGTCATTGATAAGCCACGAATTCAGATTGCCTTGGCTACCAAAAGGAGACCTTGGCATAAACTAACCACGGAAGCCTTCAGAGACAAGTATAAAGCTCCCCTGTTTAAAAACTCTTCAGAAGATGTAACAACTGAGCTGAATAGTTTTGAGGAGACGGTTATGGAAGCAATAAACATCACTATCCCACAGAAAGTATACAAACCCCGCCTGGCTAATAGGCAAGAAATATGGTTCTCTGAGGATTTGAGATCGCTGAAACAAAAAACCAGAAAACTGGAAAAACTGTGGAGACAGACTCGAAGGCTGGAAGATAAAGAACTTCACAGATCCTCCCTTAAGTTGTACCATAAGGCCATTAGGGCTGCTCGAAAAAATCATATTGCAGCACAACTAACAGAGGCTGGGAAAGACTCTAAAGTATTGTATAACATCTTACAAACTTTTACCAGGCCGGTAGCCTGTGAGACTGCAGAGGTTGCTTCCCAAGGTTTGTGTGATGAGATCTCCCTATTCTTCATGAAGAAGATAGATACAATCTATGAAAGGATAATGGCTTCGAATATAGCTGCGGGAGCAGATAACAACATCTCTCAGACTAATGCACAACAGGTGCAACCTATTCAATGCCTTACAAGCTTTCCCCCCCATCTCCTTAGAGGAGGTAACCTCACTGGTCACTCAAATTAAGAGCAGTAGCCCTCAGTACATCATCCCAGCCCGCATCATCCCTAGGTTGGCAGAAGTTCTGGGGCCAGGAATCCAGAATCTAGTTAACCTCTCTCTTAGTACAGGGGAGGTTCCTATAGACTGGAAAAGGGCGCTAGTGAGACCGCTGAGGAAAAACACTGCTATTCCCTGGACGGAACTGGCTAATCTAAGACCCATCTCTCTCCTCCCCTTTTTGGGCAAAATTATAGAGAAATTTGTAAATCGACATTTGTCGAATTACATTGAACAAGTAGGTGGATTAGATTCTTCCCAGTCAGGTTTTAGGCCAAGACACAGCACCGAGACCACCTTGTTGTCAGTCGCAGACGATCTACAAATGTTCCAGGATAAAGGCCATTCTGTTATCCTGGTTCTGTTGGATCTGTCTGCGGCTTTTGACACCGTGTCACACAACATCATGATCACCAGGCTAGCTAACATCGGCCTGGAAGATAAGACGCTGGCTTGGCTGAGGAGTTTCCTGACAGATCGCACCCAAAGGGTCACCCTGGGTGCTTATCGGTCAGAGGAGTTGGGGATCTCTAAGGGGGTGCCGCAGGGATCTTGTTTGAGCCCTACCCTTTTTAACATCTATGTGGCCCCCCTAGCTAACATCATGAGGTCCCATGGTTTCATCCCAGTGTCATACGCGGATGACACCCAACTCCTCTTTCCATTTAAAATCCTCACGGCTTATTGCATCGCTAGCTCGCGACCGAGATGGCCGCGCTTTAGCTCGGCTCCGTTCGCCCGCCTGTGTTTTTCACATTTATCCTGCATTTATCCTGCCCCGGGAAGCCCTCCTTGCTGTGTGGTACTACTACGACGCACTGCAGGCACTTACCACTTGTTCCGGTTGTCCTGGCTGCGGTGGGTCCGGTGCAGTGCCCCCGACCATTCCCGGTACTCGAGAGCGGACTGGCCTGATTCTTCGTCCCGGCTCCTGGGCCGGGTGCTGCCTGCGGGCTTGCCCTTCGGGGCGCACTGGAGGTGATTGGAGGGCCGCTGTTCGTGTGAGCCGGAGGTTCCTGGCTGAGAGACTCCTGTGTGGCGGCAGCCTTGGATGGTGACGCTGCCCTTCATTATTGGGGTTCCTCGTGTGTTTAACTTCCTCCCCCTTTGTTCTCCGGTCCGGCCATTTTGTTATTTGCCGCCCGGACTCGGAGATCGGGACTGGCGACATTGGGGGGCCGGCGAATCCCCTTCTTCTGGTGGCCCCCCTTCCTGTCCGGGGTGTTCTTCTGCCTGTCGGCGGGACTTCATCTGCTTGACTGCCGCCCCGGCGGAGGTTGTTGGCCGCACGGCCTGTTCGGGCTCTCAAGATGGCGACCAACCCCATTTGTTTGGGCCGGGCCCGGACGAGCACTGGGGGCCCGCCGCAAGGCCCGGGTGTCGGATACTGTGAAGGTTTTCCTGCACTTAAGGGGATCTTACGCATCTTGCTATCCTGGCGGCTCTCGGTGGCCGCGCCACTCCTGGCTTTAGAGATGGTTCCTCACTGCGGGCCTCCCGGGCCCCCACGACCGGATGAGGCATTGATATCGCGGGGTGTGGCTGGTACTCTCCTGGCGGACTCGGCCCCGGCTGCCGCCCCGGAGGTGCGTTACCTGATGGCGTCTTCTCCTCCTGTGCTGCCTCCTCTGCCCTTGGCCCGGGAGCTGGATTTTGTTTTGCCGGACTTTCATTTTTCTCCTGGTCCCTCTCAATCACCACTGCCCGATGACGTCTCCTGTGCCGGCCCGGATGGGTCGGTTTTTATGGATATATCCTTGGGACTGTGCCTGCATCGTTTGCTACATTCTGTGATTTTCCTGGATCTTCCGTGCTTTTCTTCCTGTGACTTTTTTGGACTGCCGTTGGACTCTCCTGCTGCCTGCCTTCTGTTCTTTCTGGCAGGGTCCTCGTTGGATCGGACCCTTATTGCTTTGGATAAAAAGGGTCAGGGCTGATGAACACTGACTCTTATATGCGGCAGCTCATGAACGGCTTGGATGATCTCTGTGTCCTGATATGGTTCGGTGTAACTGGTTAGTGCTCCTGGACTTTGGCCTGATACTCTTTGGCTTCCCGAGGACTTGGACCTTTAACCCGGGCGGGTGGATGGGTGCGTTTACTCCTGTCTTTGGCCCTCCCCCGTGTGTATGTTTGTATGTCTTTACTCCCCTTTTTCCTTCCCTTCCTTCCCCCCCCCTTTTTTTGTCTTTTAATTCCAACTTTTCTTGCTCCACTATATTTCGGGTTCTACTTAGGGCGACAGGCACGCTGCGGGGGGGGTAGGCCGTAGCCTTCTGCAGGGGTGCAGGGTGGGCTTAGGGGTGGGTGGGGGGGGTCTGTTTGTGTCGGGGGTCTTTTTCCCCCCTTATTTTCCCCTTTTTTGTTCTATGGCTCTTGTGTATTCACTTTTTCGGGACTCTGTCACCTCGTGTTTCCCCCGGGGGTTTTCTGTCCTTCTTCCGGTGTGTGGCTGATTGTGGTTCGCTGCCTATTCTGGTATCGTGTTTCTGTTACATCGCATGCCGGTCTTATTGTCCTGTTTTTCCCCCTGGGGGTGCATGGTCTGGCGGGTGTTCCTTTTGTTGTCTTTTTCTCCCTCTTTCCCTTCCTCCTTTATGGAGGTTCCCTCTCTCCGTTGGGGTACGTATTGCGTAGTCTTTGTGATGGGGCTTTTTGACCACGTCTTCTTTGTTCGGGTAGGGGCGGAGGTGAGTGAGCTCGATTGACTGTTGCCACTGTCGCTATTTGATGGCCTGATTCTGTTTCTGTACTTTGCTAGATTTGATTATATGGTTTCATTTTCTTACGTTGTGTCTATAAAATGGCGGCTTGCCACGGTCCCTCCCTTGTACTCTCATATACGGCCCGTTATTCCTTTGGTTCCCTCCCCGTGCTAGAAAATTAACCTTTATTATCCTGCTCTTGCTGAACGCTCGATGGTTTTTATTGCTTCACAAGTGCTCCTGATGTTATATCCTGTGCAGATCTTCTTTTTGTATGCTGATTATTTGACCATTCTGTTCTGGCCAGCCCGTGGGGTTGTAGGCCAGTATTTGTGAGCTTTCATTGTTCAATAAAGGTTTTAAAAAAAAAAAAAAAAAAAAAATCCTCACGGCTGAGGTTAGGAACTCCTTTGCTCAGGGGATGAAGGCAGTGGCTCACTGGATGGCATCTAACTTCCTGCAATGTAATGTTGCTAAGACGGAAGTGATGCTGTTCGGTGAGGCTAAACTTCTGTGGACCCCTGACTGGTGGCCTCAAGATCTTGGCCCAGTCCCCGAGCCCAAGCAGGTGGTGAAAAAAGTATTTCCTTTGCTGCCAGACTCTACTAGGAAAACCTTGGTGCAGGCTCTAGTATTGAGTCGCCTGGATTACTGCAATGGACTACTACTGTCAGCAAATGAAGCAGTAATTTCCAGGTTTCAGGTGGTACAAAATACCGCTGCTCGCCTTGTTTTAAACCGGCCCCCTCGCACCCCCTCTAAACCCCTTCTGACCATCAATGCGGAGACATGCTGCAGGTTTCAATGCGGAGACATGCTGCTGGATTCAATGCGGAGACATGCTGCTGGTTTCAATGCGGAGACATGCTGCTGGTTTCAATGCGGAGACATGCTGCTGGTTTCAATGCGGAGACATGCTGCTGGTTTCAATGCGGAGACATGCTGCTGGTTTCAATGCGGAGACATGCTTCTGGATTCAATGCGGAGACATGCTGCTGGTTTCAATGCGGAGACATGCTGCTGGTTTCAATGCGGAGACCGGCTAGTGGTTTCAATGCTGAGGCAGGCTGGTGGTTTCAATGCTGAGGCAGGCTGGTGGTTTAAATGCTGAGGCAGGCTGGTGGTTTAAATGCTGAGGCAGGCTGGTGGTTTAAATGCTGAGGCAGGCTGGTGGTTTAAATGCTGAGGCAGGCTGGTGGTTTAAATGATGAAGCAGGCTGGTGGTTTAAATGCGGAGGCAGGCTGGTGGTTTAAATGCTGAGGCAGGCTGGTGGTTTAAATGCTGAGGCAGGCTGGTGGTTTAAATGCTGAGGCAGGCTGGTGGTTTAAATGCTGAGGCAGGCTGGTGGTTTAAATGCTGAGGCGGGCTGGTGGTTTAAATGCTGAGGCGGGCTGGTGGTTTAAATGATGAAGCGGGCTGGTGGTTTAAATGATGAAGCAGGCTGGTGGTTTAAATGCTGAAGCAGGCTTGTGGTTTCAATGCTGAGACAGACTGGTTTTAATGCAGAGGCAGGTTGGTTTCAATGCTGAGACAGACTGATTTTAATGCTGAAACAGGCTTGTGGTTTCAATGCTGAAACAGGCTTGTGGTTTCAATGCTGAAACAGGTTGGTGGTTTCAATGCTGAAACAGGTTGGAGGTTTCAAAGCTGAAACAGGTTGGAGGTTTCAAAGCTGAAACAGGTTGGAGGTTTCAAAGCTGAAACAGGTTGGAGGTTTCAATGCTGAAACAGGTTGGTGGTTTCAATGCTGCAACAGGTTGGTGGTTTCAATGCTGAAACAGGTTGGTGGTTTCAATGCTGAAACAGGTTGGTGGTTTCAATGCTGAAACAGGTTGGTGGTTTCAATGCTGAAACAGGTTGGTGGTTTCAATGCTGAAACAGGTTGGTGGTTTCAATGCTGAAACAGGCTGGTGGTTTCAACGCTGAGACTGCCAGGTGGTTTCAACGCTGAGACTGCCCGGTGGGTTCAACGCTGAGAATGCCCGGTGGGTTCAACGCTGAGAATGCCCAGTGGGTTCAACGCTTAGACCGGCTGGTGGATTCAACGCTGAGACCGGCTGGTGGATTCAATGCGGAGACCGGCTGGTGGATTCAATGCGGAGACCGGCTGGTGGATTCAATGCGGAGACCGGCTGGTGGATTCAATGCGGAGACCGGCTGGTGGATTCAATGCGGAGACCGGCTGGTGGGTTCAATGCTGAGGCTGGCTGGTGGGTTCAATGCTGAGACATGCTGGTGGTTTCATTGCCGAGACATGCTGGTGGTTTCATTGCCGAGACAGGCTGGTAGGTTCAAGCTGAGGCAGGCTGGTGGTTTCAATGCTGAGGCAGGCTGGTGGTTTCGAGACAAGCCAGCAGTTTCAATCCTGAGACAAGCTGGTGGTTTCAATGCTGAGGCAGGCTGGTGGTTTCGAGACAAGACGGCAGTTTCAATCCTGAGACAAGTTGGTGGTTTCAATGCTGAGACTTGCTGGTGGTTTCAACGCTGAGACCTGCTGGTGGTTTCAATGCCAAGACCGGCTGGACGTTTCAACGCGGAGACCGGCTGGTGGTTTCAACGCGGAGACCGGCTGGTGGTTTCAACGCGGAGACCGGCTGGTGGTTTCAACGCGGAGACCGGCTGGTGGTTTCAACGCGGAGACCGGCTGGTGGTTTCAACGCGGAGACCGGCTGGTGGTTTCAACGCGGAGACCGGCTGGTGGTTTCAACGCGGAGACCGGCTGGTGGTTTCAACGCGGAGACCGGCTGGTGGTTTCAACGCGGGGACCGGCTGGTGGTTTCAACGCGGAGACCGGCTGGTGGTTTCAACGCGGAGACCGGCTGGTGGTTTCAACGCGGAGACCGGCTGGTGGTTTCAACGCGGAGACCGGCTGGTGGTTTCAACACGGAGACCGGCTGGTGGTTTCAACGCGGAGACCGGCTGTTGGTTTTCAACGCGGAGACCGGCTGGTGGTTTCAATGCTGAGACATGCTGGTGGTTTCAATGCTGAGACATGCTGGTGGTTTCAATGCGAGGCATGCTGGTGGCTTCAATGCGGAGACCGGCTGGTAGTTTCATAGCGGAGACATGCTGGTGGTTTCAATGCGGAGACATGCTGGTGGATTCAATGCGGAGACATGCTGGTGGATTCAATGCTGAGACAGAAAAGTGGTTTCCATGCTGAGACATGCTGGTGGTTTCCATGCTGAGACATGCTGGTGGTTTCCATGCTGAGACATGTTGGTGGTTTCCATGCTGAGACAGACAGGTGGTTTTGAGACAGGCTGGTGGTTTCAATGCTGAGAGACAGATGGGTTCGAGACAGGGTAGTGTTTCAATGCTGAGACAGGCTGGTGGTTTCAATGCTGAGGCAGGCTGGTGGTTTCAATGCTGAGACAGGCTGGTGGTTTCAATGCTGAGACAGACAGATGGGTTTGAGACAGGGTAGTGGTTTCAATGCTGAGACAGGCTGGTGGTTTCAATGCTGAGGCAGGCTGGTGGTTTCAATGCTGAGACAGGCTGGTGGTTTCAATGTGGAGACAGGTTGGTGGTTCCATGCCACTTCAGTTTTGACACAGCCATATACAAATTAGGGTATGCGCCCGTTACAACGCAACTTTTACAACGCATGATCCATTGCAACGAATACCATTACAACGCATTTTTTTACAACGCATATACTTTTACAACGCATACCATTACAACGTAAGTATAGGTAAGTAGGGTTTTTGGGTAAAGGGGTATTTTTAGGGTTCAGGGCTAGGTTTGGGTTTTTGGGTAAAGGGGTATTTTTAGGGTTCAGGGCTAGGTATGGGTTTTTGGGTAAAGGGGTATTTTTAGGGTTCAGGGCTAGGTGTGGGTTTTTGGGTAAAGGGGTATTTTTAGGGTTCAGGGCTAGGTTTGGGTTTTTGGGTAAAGGGGTATTTTTAGGGTTCAGGGCTAGGTATGGGTTTTTGGGTAAAGGGGTATTTTTAGGGTTCAGGGCAAGGTTTGGGTTTTTGGGTAAAGGGGTATTTTTAGGGTTCAGGGCTAGGTTTGAGTTTTTGGGTAAAGGGGTATTTTTAGGGTTCAGGGCTAGGTATGGTTTTTTGGGTAAAGGGGTATTTTTAGGGTTCAGGGCTAGGTATGGGTTTTTGGGTAAAGGGGTATTTTTAGGGTTCAGGGCAAGGCATGGGTTTTTGGGTAAAGGGGTATTTTTAGGGTTCAGGGCTAGGTTTGGGTTTTTGGGTAAAGGGGTATTTTTAGGGTTCAGGGCTAGGTTTGGGTTTTTGGGTAAAGGGGTATTTTTAGGGTTCAGGGCTAGGTTTGGGTTTTTGGGTAAAGGGGTATTTTTAGGGTTCAGGGCTAGGTTTGGGTTTTTGGGTAAAGGGGTATTTTTAGGGTTCAGGGCTAGGTATGGGTTTTTGGGTAAAGGGGTATTTTTAGGGTTCAGGGCTAGGTATGGGTTTTTGGGTAAAGGGGTATTTTTAAAAATTAAATTAAAAAAATTAAATTAAATTAAAATTAAATAAAATTAAATTATATTAAATTTAGTAACTTACATTTTTAAAAAAATTATATACTTACCTATACTTACGTTGTAATGGTATGCGTTGTAAAGGTATATGCGTTGTAAAAAAATGCGTTGTAATGGTATTCGTTGTAATGGATCCTGCGTTGTAAAAGTTGCGTTGTAAAAGCATGCGTTGTAATAGTATGCGTTATAACGTCATACATCCACAAATTAACCTTCACCATTCCCCTCATGGGAAAAGCCTTGTTTTGTGCTATATTGGTAGGGAGGGGTGGGGCAAAGTTATTCATGTAGAGGGGAATGGGCTACTGGACACCATTTTGTGGTAAGGTGACACAGTGGCTGGTAGCTAAGCATAGGTCAGGATTTTGGCTTTTGTCATGCGTTCAACCAGGCAGATTAGGGGTTAACGTTGGTGAATATGGAGAACTTACATGTGCTCGAGGTGATCCACCTGCTGAGGAAGGCGGATTGTGAGGATTTGTTGTCATGCGCAGGGAAGGCCCTACAAGTGGAGGCAGGTCGAGACCGGTGCACAGGCTCTGAAGGAGTGCCAGCATCAGTGCTTGCCTGCACACCACCCTGTGCAAAACTCCTATGAGAGGGTGAGTGCGGGTGCGAGTCAAGTGCAGCTGTGTGGGAAAGCAGCCCTCAACGATGAAGGTTGGTGTTGGCTCCCCTGGGGGCAGTAGTGTGCAATGGTGTCAGGGTGCGAGGGAGAGCGCTGGGCTTGCCATGGGGGGCAGCAGTAGCGGACATTAGCAATGAGGGGCAATAGGTGTGAGCATTCCAGGTTACAGGCCCACTGGACTTATGAGGGAAATAGCACGAGAGGGGCGGGGCTCATGAACAAGAACTTGGAGTATGCAAGGAAAGGGGAAGATATACTTCTTTGATCAAGTTGTTCGGCAGCATGAGAACAGGGAGAAGGGAGAGATGAGGAGTGGAGCATCTGGAGAAAGCGTGTAGGGTAGGTTTGTGGGTGCATGAATTGGCATAGGGAAAGGATTGCGGAGGAGCTGGCCGGCCGGCCCTCGGAGAAGGGTTCGGTGACAGCAGTGGTCAGGGCCAGACTGAAATGGGGTGAGGAGGAGGCATAGCACGTGGAGGGATGGGATTAAGGAGATACTAGAAGATGGGAAGAGCCATTCAGCTAAAAGAGAACATGGGAGAAGCCTTTGGTTGACTCTAGCAAGAGAGAGGGAAAGAAAGCAACCTCAACATCTAAGGGAGATGTCAGCCAAGTGTTGTCGAGATTTGTGAATTAGGCCGGTAAGATTTGAGGTACCATGGGTGGAAAGCAACAGGGTCTGGGGGGTGGGCAGCGTGAAGTGGGAGTTGGGGCAGAGGGAAGGGAGGATCTGGAGCTAGAGGTAAGTGAATGTGGATAGCACAGGCAGTGGAGGGTAGGGCACAGGACAGAGCTACATTCAGCACACCAGATATTATAATTAGAGATGCAGTTTCAGGTTTAGAAATTGAGGGACTTGGGAGAGTGTAGTGTGGCTCGCTTACCCCGAAAAGAAGTCATGGGTTGGTCCCGAGCGGGCAACCGGATAACAGCAGTGACCTGGGAAAGGTCTGGTGGGCCTCCTCAGTATCGGTACTGGGCAGGTCCTGTGCGGCCTTCCGGGGACTACACGGTAGGTTTCAGCACAACCTCTATTATGTCTTTGCTGGTGAAATGCCTAGTACAAGTGGTTTCAAGAAAAGAAATGGGGAGATGTTGGATGAGTTAGTCTTTGAATATGATGAAAAGGAGGTGGAGGAAAGAGAGTTAGTTGAACAGGACTTGGATGGAATTCATGTGGATTGGAGAGAGCTGTTGAAATTTGAAGCAGAAGGCTGGGGAAGAGGAGGGGGAACATAAACAGGCTTCTCTTGTTTTTTTGCAGGAAAGAGGAATGGAGAAGGCAGCGTAAGTGGAGAATGAAAGACCGTGGGGTGACCATAGGCTGACAGGGTGGCAAGCTTTAGTGCGTCCACTGGTCTTGAAACTAGGTAAGCAGGTCAAAGAGTGTGGGTGAACTGTGTCCAAAGGGGTGGAGACAGGAAACCGGGAAGCATCAGTAGGAGAGTGGGTAAGGCTGCAAAAAGGGACATATCTGACTGACAGTGGAGTGGGCACAGAGGACGTGGCGGGTAAAACAGAGAAAGGTACAACTGGGAACGTGGCCAGGGAGAGTACAGAGGATAAGGGAGCGACAGACGATGATTCTGGGGATAAGGAGATGGCAAAAGACAATGACTTGGGAGAAGATAAGGAGAAGACTAAGAAGGACAGTTAAGAGAATAATGTTAAGAAGTTGTTGTATACTGAAATAACGAAGCCAGTGGGGGCATATCTGATGGCGTCCTCAAAAGAAAGAATATGGAAGGGTGGGTACATGGAAGTCCTCAAGCTTTTACATAATAAGGGCAAAAGAGGGATGGAAGGAGCAGGAATATGAGCTGGCAAAGAGGCTCAAAGTACCAGTGACATTTGAAGATTGGACAGCAGCATTCTCGGTGTATGCCAGTGTTTACTGCAAGAAGTTCCCAGATATATGTGCTGCTTTGTTTAAATATATGGACGTGATCAGGAAGGTACATATAACGTTTGGTGGGTATGCTATGAAGAGGTGGTCAGGGCACGCCTAGCGGAGGATGCAGAAAGAAAATGGGCATAACTGAATAATGACTTGTGGCTTCATACATTAGGTCCAGCAAGGTCTGTTCTATGCCCACAGTCTTTACGGAGAGCGGCATACCAGTTATTAATCGGCTCTTTCAGAGGCCTTCAGAGCAGTGGGTTGAGGGTAGGAAGCCCGGGGGGGGCGGGGGGGGGGGCAAGCTAAGCATATACATAACAGGGGTTTCGGTAATATGGAATACTGCAAGTTTCGTCATGAGTGCTCTAGATGCACAGCTAGGCACCAGCTAATACACTGTGGAGGGCAGATGGGTGGAATACAAGGAATGCAGAGGGGGCCTGGCAGCAGCAGCTATTGCGACGGGGGAGTAGTGGGTCCCAAGGGGCTGTGAGAAAAGGCTTATATGCCTAATAAATTGGATAGGTTGGCTTACTGGTTGAAATGGTATGGGAAGGCAGAAGATGGCAAAATGCTATGGGGGAGGGAGTTTGTGACTATGACAGAGTTGGGATACAGTGGTCTACGATAAGCGGCAGGAAGAGAACACCGCTCCGCTGGCGGATTTTTGCCTACTCCGCGTTCCACTCAGAACGCGGAGTTTAGGCAAAACTCAGTCTCTGCAGCGGAGTGGAGTTCTGAGCCCCGGGCCCCACCTTTAGCTCCCTCCTCCACCACCCCCACCCCAATAAATATTTAAAAAAATAAAATAAATAACATTTTAAAATAATACACTTACCTTTATATGTGGCATGATAAAACGATGTGACCACACACGTTTTTGGCATTTCTGATATTAAAATTGATGCGGTAAAGATGGAGGTATGGTTGTTATTTTAGGTTGCAACAATTTGTACAGAGCACAGCTACTCAAAGAGTGTCCCGGAGCTCAAGGCACCAATTTAGAACCTAGTCTGAATGCGTAAATAGCCAGGTTTTCAGTTTGTTTTAGAAACAGTGAGCTCCCTGGTTAAACAAAGATCTTGCGGAAGTTCATTCCAAGTGAGCGGCCCTAGATAAGAGAAGCATTTGCCGCTCTTTCTAAGTTGATGGATCCGAGGGACTCTTGCCAGGTAAGCAGAGAAAGAGTGCAACGTGCGAGCTGGAGTGTATTCATGAATCCTCTCTATGAAGTAACCAGCTCCTGAGTCATTCAAGCCCTTGTGCACTAACACCAAGGCCTTAAATTGCACCCTCTTTTTCACAGGAAGCCAATGAAGGGCCTTCAGATGGGTGGACATGTGACTCTAGGGGGGAGTTTGAGTAAAAGTCTGGCTGCCGAGTTCTGCACCATCTGAAGTCTGCTAAGAAGGTACTCAGGGAGTCCGAGGTAAAAGGCATTCCCATAATCCAGTCTCATGGTGATCGAAGCCTGGATAACCTTTTGCTGGCTGACTCAGAGAGGAGAGGTAGGAAGCTTATCAGCTTGCGAACAGTGCTGAAACATGAAGAAATCAACGCTTGTATCCCAGGTTGGAAGGAGAGGGTGCTGTTAAATTTGATACCTAGATTCCTTACAGAATTCTGAAGAGGACCTAGCTGCTGCACATCCTTGGGCCAGCAAGGTGTCAAAGTTAGGAGGCGCATCTCTGAAGATCCCAATCTCCATCTTATCCAGGTTACATTGCAGTTGGTGACGGGCCAGCCGCTGAAACACCTTAGTGAGACAATTTGAGATGAGCTCCCCGTCTAGCTCCTCTCCCCTACCACAGGAGAAGAGAAGCTGCGTATCGTCCGCATATGAAATTAGCTTTGTGCCCATTGACTGCTAATGTTGCTATAGGATTAAAGTAAATATTGAAGAAAGTTAGGCTCAGGGCAAATCCCTGGGGGACACCCACTGTCAAATTTCTAGCTTGTGATGAAAATGGGGGCAGCCACAGTTCTTGGTTTTGATTGCTTAGAAAAGAGGTAAGCCATTTCAGGGCAGCGTTTCTAATCCCTATTGCCTGCAGGCATTCAAACAGTTTTAAATGTGGAACCATGTCAAAAGCTGCGGTTAAGTCCAACATGATCAGGATGGCTTTGCAAACTTAGTCAAAGGTGTTTCTGACATGCTCTTCTACTTCCAGAAGGGCAGTCTCTGTGCTAAAGTAAGGTCAGAAGCCTGATTGAGTGGGATGTATTAGTTTGTTTTAGTCCAGGTATTGGGACAGTTGGCAGTTAACTACTTTCTCCAACATTTTTGAGAAGGCAGGGAGGAGAGAGATGGGTCTATAGTTTGCTGGCTGTTTCGGGTCAACTGAATGTTTTTTCAGCTGTGCGAGCACTCCCCCCCCCCCCCCCCCACCCCCTTTTCCAGTGTGCCGGGACTGTGCCAGTTGCCAGCGAGGTGTTTAATATATTATTTACAATTGGATTGATAGTTTGGTTGCCCTTCTGTAGGAGGCTGGGTTTAGCATGGTCAGGTTTGTCTTTGCCGCACCATAGGCTGAGACTCAAATCAGGAGTGAAAGAGAATTTGAGGATATGTCGTTCGTTCTTGGAGCAATAAATAGTATTTCCCTGCAAGGGCTGGAGGAAGAAGCAGAATTGAAAATTAAGATATTTTCAGACACTGCTGGAGCCTTGAGGTTTGGCTTGTACTGGCCGGAGTATTGGTGTGCAGAACAGTTGCAAGACGGTGTGGAGGTCTTCGTGGAAAAGTATAACCTTTTTCGAATTCTTTCCATTGGTTGTTGCCTTGTATTTGTGGACATTCACCTACAAGAATGTATTGTTCAACGTTGACCACATGGCTGTGGTGCACATAGTTAACAGGCAGTCAGCAAGGGCTACGCTAGTGCTGAAGCTGTTGAAGATTTTTGTTTTGGCGTGTTTGCAACATAAGATAATGTTCAGAAGTAGGAATGTTCCTGGGATTGAGAATGAAATTTCGGACACTGTCTCGCTTGCAGTGGACGACATTCCATGGTCTTGTTTCGGGAGTGGGCATGAAAAGGACGCAGATGCCAGAGGAGTTCTGGTGGATAGGCAACAGAAAATGCTGCAGTTCGTAGTGGGTTCCCTGGCACAGTTGACGAGGAGGTCATACAGGCAGGCAGGGAAAGAATTTCTGCAGTCAGGGGCAAAAAGGAGGAATGTGCAGTAGGAGGCTTGGTTCCAACGGGAGTACATGGTACTGTTTATAATGAACATGATTGACAAAGGTTGATCCAAGGTCAGGGTATCAGTGAAGCTGGTGGGAATTGGTTTCATGGGTAAGTTGCTGTGGGACAATACCCCTTCTGCGTGTAAGTTGGGCAACAGCTTATTGGAGGGATGGGTGAGGAAAAGACGCAGCATGGGGCAAAAACAGAAGCCGTTGGTGTGGTAAGTTCTTGCTAAGGTGCTAGAAGATTTGCAAGCAGTCTGTCATTGTGAAGGGGAGAGGGTTTTGTTTTCCTGCTTGATGGTATGCATGTTTTGGGGATTTAGGGTGTCTGAATTGCTGGAGGGAAGAGCGTTGGGGTGGTTTGGTCTGATGCGCAGGGAGATAGAGTAGAGTTCCACATTAGGAAGTCAAAAACGGATCAAAGTGCGAAGGGCACATGGTGCAGCTTTGGGCTCTCCCGGGCTGTCAAGTTTGCCTAGTGTACTGGCGTCACAAGAGGCACCAGCAAGAAAATGGCAGACGAAGATGGGGCTTTTGACACAGAAACAGGTTGTTTCATTTGTTGGCAGTGCTACCAAGGCATTGCTACCTGGGCTTACCAGCAGCAGACTGTGACGCACACTTTTGGAAAAGGGGCAGCCACCGAAGCACAGAGGTGAGGGTGGTTGTAGTGATGTGACATGTACCTTTTTGGACTCGGCTGCGTCCAGTCCTCTGTGCTCCTTTTGGAATGTTCATTCCTCAGTGTTCCAGGAGCGTCAGTTGGTGTCTGGCTGGCGTTACTGCATGACGCTCGTTCCTCTGTGGAAACAATTTGCCTTTGGAATAAACTCTTGGTTTTGTTCACCGCGAGTGTCTGGTGTCATTACTACAGTGGTCAGGGGACAGGCTAGTGCACATGGGGAGTGGTCATCAGGGTGCTTTAAGCAACATGCTCAGTGTGGGGCAAGGATGGACAGGGCTGAATATTAATGACTTTTGCTTGTCTGAAGGATTCTTGCCCAGTACAACGAGAGAGGAGATAAACGTGTGGATAGGGGTACATTTCTTTGTCAAGTGAACATAAAAACAAGCAAGGGGAAAACCTTACAGAGTTCAGTTGGGTTTTTCAAGAGAAGGGGATAAGGATGACATGGAGTGGAAAGGGTGCCATGTTATGGACAGAATTATTGCAGAAGCTAAACGGGATGAAGGGTAGTAATGATTGTCCAGATGCAATTGCTATTCATTTGGGGAAAAATGACGGTGCGAGTGAAGGGTGTGTTGTTAATCAAAACTGTGAAGATAGACATGACTGAGATCAAGCAGTACTAGGCTGGGACTTTTGTTCTATGAACTGAGTTGATACAGAGGAGAAAGTGGAGAGGGCCTGACAGCCGGGCAGCTATTGATAAGGCAAGCAGGAAAGGGAATAGGGAGCTCAGAAGGTTTTGCAGGGATGAAGGGTTTGGTAGGGTTGTACATTCAGAATTGCAGTTCGATGTTGTTCCGTTTTTCAGGGGCGATGTAGTCCATTTGTCAACAATAGGGATGGAGTTGTACTTGTTTTAGCTTGGCGAGGCGTTGGCTGGGGAACTGGGCATTCGTATGTCGTCAAGAGATTAGCTGGAGTACAAGATGAGAGTTACCTGGTGTAGCCTAGTAGGGACCACAAGAGGGTGGGGGTTTGGGAGGGCAGAAAAACCTTTACGGGGGAAGGTATTTCTGGGTGTGGTTTGCAGAGATGTCTGCATGGTTTGAAATGGTTTAATTGCTGTTTGGGTGGGTGGAGCAATTTGAAGGGGACGGTGGGAATAAGTTTACACTCGTAAAGTTAAGTTCTGGAAGTGGAGTATGAGGGTATTGTGGGGGGACAATTAGGAGTGGGGGGAGCCCAACCAGTAGGTGGTTATTGGTGTTCTTGTGAGGATGGTGATTTGCCTAGGGCATTTGTTGTTTGTAACCCTGGGCGGTGAACTCCGCTTGCGGAGTTAGCCGCACTCAGTGTTACGCGGAGCTCGCAGAGTTTTTCACGCTTGCGTTCACCAACGTCAAGTTGGCGAGCTCGAGCAAAGAAAATCCAACTTCCGGCAAGATTTTTCCTCATTTGCGGTCAGCAACATTAAGTTGGGGAGCGCGAGCGTGGGAAATAAACCTCCCAGCGAGAAATCTCAATCGGGGGGGGGCAGGTTTCTCATTGCGAGTGGTTGCGTATGCTCGGGACCGCTCGTGTTGAGAAACTGCCCATTCGTATTCAGAAAGCTGCTGCTCGAGTAAAAATCTACTCAAGTGGCAGAAAAGGTAAGCTTGCACTGTGCATGGTGCTCTTCGCAATGATTGCACAGTGCGGACAAGCATCCGGCACTGTGCAATCACCGCGAACAGCGCATCCTTGGGCCAGCAAGTTGTCAGAAAGTTAGGAGGCGCATCTCTGAAGATCCCAATCTCTATCTTATGCAGGTTACATTGCAGTTGGTGATGGGCCAGCCACTGAAACACCTTAGTGAGACAATTTGAGATGAGTTCCTCGTCTAGCTCCTCTCCCCTACCACAGGAGAAGAGAAGCTGCGTATCGTCCGCATGTGAAATTAGCTTTGCGCCCATTGACTGCTAATGTTGCTATAGGAGTAAAGTAAATAATGAAGAAAGTTAGGCTCAGGACAAATCCTTGGGGGACACCCACCATCAAATTTCTAGTTTGTGATGAAAATGGGGGCAGCCATAGTTCTTGGCTTTGATTGCTTAGAAAAGAGGTGAGCCATTTCAGGGCAGCGTTTCTAATCCCTATTGCCTGCAGGCATTCAAACAGTTTTAAATGTGGAACCATGTCAAAAGCCGCGGTTAAGTCCAACATGATCAGGATGGCTTTGCAAACTTAGTCACGGGTGTTTCTGATATGTTCCGCTTCTTCCAGAAGGGCAGTCTCTGTGCTAAAGTAAGGTCGTAAGCCTGGTTGACTGGGATGTATTAGTTTGTTTTCGTCCAGGTATTGGAACAGTTGGCAGTTAACTACTTTCTCCAACATTTTTGAGAAGGCAGGGAGGAGAGAGATGGGTCTATAGTTTGCTGGCTGATTTGGGTCAACTGAATGTTTTTTCAGCATTCCGAGCACTCCCCTCGCTCCCTTTTCCAGCGTGCCGGGACTGTGCCAGTTGCCAGCGAGGTGTTTAATATATTATTTACTATTGTGGAGGGACAATTAGGAGTGGGGGGGAGCCCAACCAGTAGGTGAATATTGGTGTTCTTGTGAGTATGGTGATTTGCCTAGGGTATTTGTTGTTTGTAACCCTGGGCGGTGAATTCCGCTCCGCTCACTGAGTTAACGGAGTTTCCCGCACTCAGTGTTACGCGAAGCTCACCGAGTTTTTTCCTCGCTTGCGTTCACCAACGTCGAGTTGGCGAGCTCGAGCAAGGGAAATCCAACTCCCGGCAAGATTTTTCCTCGTTTATTTATTTATTTTATTTTGAAGGTTTTATATAGCGCGAACAAGACTCTTGCAAGTATCAGAGCGCTTTACATGACCAGTAGAAATATATAGAGTATGTCGGCAACATTAAGTTGGGGAGCACGAGCGTGGAAAATAAACCTCCCTGCGAGAAATCTCAATGTGGGGGGTTCAGGTTTCTCATTGCGAGTGGTCGCGCATGCTCGTGACCGCTCGCGTTGAGAAACTGCCCGTTCGCATTGAGAAAGCTGCTGCTCGAGTAAAAATCTACTCGAGTGGCAGAAAAGGTAAGCTTGCGCTGTGCATGGTGCTGTTCGCAATGGTTGCACAGTGCAGACAAGCATCCGGCACTGTGCAATCACCGCGAACAACATTTTTCTACCATACTCCGCCGCTTGCAGAGCTCCGCGTAGTGCGACAGTTTTTTTTTGCACTTCGCGTAGCTTCACGTAGTGCAACTCCGTAAACTCCGCTCAGGGTTAGTTGTTTGTGATGTGCGCCTTCTTCAATAGAGCAGCCTTTTTTACAATAAAAGTGGTCTGTGGTCCGTTCTGTACCCTCTTGCCTGAAGTCTTGCCTGTCACATTCTTTCTACGTTTAATCTGTACATTTACCAAAATAAGGCAAACGTCTGTGGCTGGGGAGTATTATCGAGGAGAAATTATTAATGTTAGTGAACAGCTGTAATGACTTTAACAGTCATAAAATTCAGTAATTGCTGTAATGTATTCGTCATAAAATATACTCACTAAACTAGAAAGAACTACGCGTTGTAAAGATTAGTTGTAATATTATTTAAGGCCACAAGATGGCAGTACCAATTGTTCGTTAGTCAATAAATTAGGGCGATCGGGCGGAACGTTCCTAGCTTTAATATTTGAATTAACTTATTTTTACAGTGTACGGTTATTTTGGTGGCAGTGTTTCAAGATGAGCAGTAATGAAAGGGCGAGATTTTGATCGATACCTTATCTCTATTGATCCAAACCTCGATCTGGTCGACTGAACCTTTGTTGCCTGTCTAGGAGGAAAACAGTACACCCATTTCCAAGCCAGTTCACCCAAGAAAGGACTCTACTCTCAAAGATCACGGACAACTTCTAGTTTTCAAAAGTTTATTGTAAAGATATAATGAGCTGCAAATACAGGCATCTCAGAATGAGATTCACGAGATACACAGGTCCAATTACATACATGTGCTCTCGAAAAGCCCTCAGACGAGCAACAGAAATCACTAACACAAGTTCTAGGAATAATAAAGCTATCAGCATAGACGCATATCTCTCCTTCATTTAGGTTGGAGGAAAACAAACACAGGTTAGGCGTCCCTACCCTGTTCTAGATGGTATCCCTACTTAACCAAATCCCAACCTAACAAAGGTGTCAGCAGTGAATGACCCCCAAGGGAAGTCACTCACTCTAAGTCTCTTGGTGAAAACCTAAAGTTCTCCAGTCATGACCCCTCACTGCCTACCCATCCGCTCTCTAAAGGGTCCTCAGGTCTCTGCTCTAACTCCACCCAGGGGTGCTGTCCCTAATACAAAACAGTCAACAACATTTGAGACGCCCCTTGCGAAACGCCTCTCACGTGGTGCAACTTCAGGCTTTTTCCATGATGCTTTGTATTGGGCCTCAGACGTTAGAGTTGACCTTGCTTCTCAGACTCTTCTCCGGCCCGCTGATACCCCCTAAACATTCCAGAACCCTCCTCCATGTCTGGGCCGGCTACTGAACAGACCTCTATTCATTCATTTATAATTGGATCCCCCCTTTCCTGTTGCAGACAGATAT
The DNA here is from genome assembly GCF_964261635.1 of Lissotriton helveticus. Taxonomy (NCBI): domain Eukaryota; kingdom Metazoa; phylum Chordata; class Amphibia; order Caudata; family Salamandridae; genus Lissotriton; species Lissotriton helveticus. Next base: position 345,982,147 of record NC_136070.1, on the reverse strand, counting down.
CTGCCGCCAAGAACCCAACTCTCATAGACTTCTAAAAAGGCTTGCAACATTTCTCAGCCCAGACATGTACGTGTAAATCAATGCTAAAACATTTCAGGCCTACAATATTTCTCATTATGATTATAGCATTCAACTTCTTCATTTAATTAAAACATGTTAATACTCTTATTCTATTATTAAATAAACATTTCTATAAATCATGGTCTATTAATGCAATGACCAAAAACCTTAATGCAATCTGTGTCGTGAAAAGAACCATCTTCCCTTTCAACTCCAGCTCTGGCTCTGAGGCCTACCACGTTCTGCTTTTAACCATATACCATCTTATGTTTTAGCAGCTTCACGACATGGATTCAAAAATAATCACGTCTAGTAAAGTCATATAATGTCACACATTTCTGTATTAGTTCCACTTCTATTAAATCTCTACATTAGCTATACATTTTTGATATATTTGCAGATACTATTAGCACTCATGGCATTTCTCCTCATGATTTGTGCTTACTACAGGTAAGTGTGATGTACTCATACATTTAAATCAGTTTGCGCTCTCTCAGTTCCCCCCTTTGATGACCTCTCGGGGTCATCACTAACATTTAAACTGCAGTTATTGCTGGCATTCTCTGCGCTTCCAGAGCTCTCAGGCTCCTGTACTGATTATCTTGTATGGCAGCCAATCTCTGCAGCTGCTCTCTTTGGGCCCTTTCTGACCTTCTTGCTCTGTACCATTTGAATACCCTCACCAATCCCCACAATATTATCCCACAGATCAATATTATGATGATAGGCTTTAGAATGTACCATACAAAGCTTTTGCCTAAGGCGGAAAACCACCCTCCAACCGTACTCATTCCGTGGCCCACCTTTTCCCAGACATTTTCTCTACTCAAGTCTTCGATCTCCTTGTGAATACTAGTTATGTTCTTAATAACTTTCTCAAGGGGCTTCGAATTGTCTGGAATGTAGGTGCAACATTCCTGGACCTTCAAAGCCTTACAGACTCCGCCCTCTTTTGCTAGTAGGACATCTAATGCAAGACGATTTTGAAGAACCATAGCCCTTATCGATTGCATCTCTCCTTCTACCAGCATTAAGGACTGAGCAGTGCTGGCAGACAACCTGTCGACAACTGTTGCCAGTCGTCTAATTTTAACATCATTAAGGATTATTCCCAAAAGAGGAAACATAGCTCCAAAGACATCTCCAACCATTTCGGCATCACCTACATCTCTCCTTCCCCTCGATGATGTCTGACCCTCAATGATCACTAAGTCTTGTGCATGATATATTTTGGGGAAGACAATTGCCAAGTAACATGATCCATACCAGTTGTCAGGTAGTCTCACGTAAGCATTTCCTCCACATACAAAATACACATTTGGAATCACTTGCATTCCCTTCAGGAAATCCTTAGTGTAGTACTCTAAATTAAAAGCATGTTCACAGTCAACTTCACCTACGTATACATTTTCATAATACGTTTTGGCTCGGTGAAGACATAACTTTCCTCTCTGCGCTTTATCTAAAGCTATTGGACCACTACTACCCTTTCTCTTATGTGACTTCTCTTCCTCGGTCCAATCTATTTTCCCTTGTCCTGATTTTTTCAAAATCTTTTGTCTCCTGTAACGATCATCCACCTGCCCTATGAACTTCTTCTCGACTTCTGACACCTTGCATGTCAGGTTATTTCTACGGGCATGTGAAGTATCTAAGGTAATCCAAGGAATGAAGAATTTGGCCAATCTGTCTTCACTCTTCCAGTAATCCCATTTATTCATCTGCTTATAATTCGGGACTTCTGGCAACACTGAATCATAATTAGAGAAATAGTATTCAAAACTATCTCTCTCATAAAATATACTAAGCAATAAGCTACATGTAATGCCATATGTCAGAGGGAGGTGATGATAGCGAATTCCTTCATCTACAGACGCAGGCAACTGCATGCAGACGTAGCAATCCTTAACCTCCATGGCATCCACGTATTCATATAAAAGTTTAGCATAAGCATTTGACCTAAAGTCTCCTTGGGACTCGTCTACATGTAACCTGCGGGCTTCTGCCGCTAATAACGCTTTCTCTTGAGTGGTTTCCCTTTTCTCACCAGCAACAATAGGTGTAAGCGTTACTACAGAACTCACATCAGTTACCTTTACCTCTTCTTCATTTCCCTTTACATAAGAAATTGTTACCACTAAAGCTATTAATATTATCACTCCTACTATTAGTGTACCTATTATACATTTAGCTCTGCGGTTCGGGGTGCCGGCCTCCATTTCGTCAGACAATCTAGCTCTCTCTTTATCTTTGCAAAAAGTTCTTTTCCTCTCGTTCCTTTACAGTCTCTTTTCAATCCTTTTGTCCTTAGAATCCACACAACTGGAGGCTGACAACCTTCTTCGCAAAAGTCCTTTAACAGTTCAAAAAGACAACCCTAGCCCTTCTCCATCAACTCAAGGGAAGTTCCCTAAAATTCTCTGCTTCCTGGGCGCTAGGTAATCTTCTTTTTCTGCTTGCTTTATTTACAAAGTCCTTTAACAGTCTACTATCAGATTTGTGGTTGCAGCTTCAATAGCATAGTTCAGTATTTCCAAACGAAGATTGTGCTCTTCATGTGCTGTTATCGTTGTACCAAAGTCGGGGAATTGCAATTCTGTAAGAAACATGTGTTTTAACTTGCTGAGGCGGGGAGGTCTGGGGAGCACGAATGTTAGTGACCCTTCTTGTTCGACACCGGGTACCAACAGTCGTATTTCCACGGTGATAATGGGCTCAGAACTGGACACCACCACCGCTCGGATCCTCCCTGTCTCCGGTTTCACAGACATTTGTCGCCAGATATGTCCACTCAGGTGTGGAGTATCTTCTGTTAGGCACTCGCACTCTTCTTGACCTTCTTCGGTCCGGTGCTTCAGCGCCCTGAGCACCTTCTTCTGGGTCTGAGTCTTCTGATATCGGAGGAAGGGTTAACTCTGGAGTTGACCTCAGGCTAGAGCTCCTTCTTTGCGGCCAATTAGCTTCTCCACGTGCCCTTCTACTCCTTCTCCTTCTGGTCTGTTCTCGCTCTCTTTCAGACCTGTCAGGGTCAGACTCGTACTCCCAGCTACTTTCTCCTTCTGTAGCGTCTTCTGTTTCGCTGTTGTACTGACCGTCCTCAGCTTGATCAGACTCGTTCCCTGCTTCCGCTGGCACCTCTACAGCTTGGCTAGCCCCCTCTATGGCTTCTCGGTCCTCTGCTGGACGTCTATCCGAGAGAGGAGCTGTTTCCAGAGGTGCTGGAACCCTTTTCGTATGTGACGCGTGGATCCAATTGGGCAGGCCTCCCACCTTTACAGCTGTGTTTGTGATCAGGATGACCTGGAAGGGCCCACGCCAACGAATATCCAGACAGCTTCTTCTCACGTGTTTTCTTACCAGGACCCAGTCCCCAGGGTTCAGGTCATGGCACGGGCCCTGGCACGCTGGAACCTCTGCAGCCTGCACCTGAAGGGACACAGAACGCATGGCGTCAGACAGCCCCTTACAATAGTCCAGGATCATATCATCTGTGATATTTAACAATGCAGTAGCTGGAATAGATGGCAGCCTCATTGCTCTCCCCATTAACACCTCATGTGGTGACAACCCTGTTCTTCTGTCTGGGGTACTACGAAGGCTCATGAGAACTAATGGCAGGGCATCAGGCCAACTCAGGGTCGTTGAGGAGCACACTTTCGCTATTCTGGCCTTGATTGTGCCATTGATTTGTTCCACAATTCCTGAGGCTTCTGGTCGGTAACTGCAATGCAGCTTTTGGTCAATATTTAGTGCCACACAGATCATCTTCACAAGCTCGCTGTTAAAATGTGTTCCCCTATCTGATTCCAAAAAGGCCGGCACCCCGAAGCGAGGGATGAGTTCTCTAAGCAGTAACTTGGCCACTGTGAGGGTGTCGCACCTACGTGTAGGGTATGCCTCAACCCATCTGGAGAACACACAAACAACCACCAGAACATAGCGGAGGCGGTTGCACCTTGGCATTTCAATGAAATCTATCTGCATTCTATTGAATGGACCTCCAGACCTTCCTATGTGACTTAGTGCAACTGGTGTTCTTTTCCCTACGTTCAGCTGCTGGCAGGTCACACAACGCTGGCACACTGCTTCTGCTGCTATTCTAAACTTAGGATTGTACCAAGTCTGTCTAAACACTCTCAGCATAGCATCTCTCCCTAAGTGTACGGGACCATGTATGAGCCTAGCCATTGGACTCACCATCTCATTGGGCAACACTGCTCTGCCATCTGCTGAGACCCAAAAATGGGTCTCACCCATTACACATCCTGCCTTCTCCCATGTTTCTTTTTCAGAATCAGGAGCATTTTCTTGCATGGTTGACAGTTCATCCCAAGTATCAACAGTTTCCAATATCATAGCTAATTCAGTTCTTACATTTATTCCACCCACATCCACCTCTGTGAAAGAGTAACCTTGTTCCGCGCAATACCGCGCAACTTCATCAGCATATCTATTGCCTTTCGAAACAAAGTCCTCACTTCTGGTATGTGCGATGCACTTTACAACTGCGATACTTGCTGGGCATTGCAATGCTTCTAACAACAGGCGCACAAACTCTCCATTGCGAATGGGAGAGCCTGAAGAGGTCATGAACCCTCTTTGAGACCATAACTGCCCGTAATCATGAACTACCCCATAGCCATACTGGCTGTCGGTGTATATGGTGACTCGAATTTGATTGCCTGCTAAGCAAGCACGTGTCAGGGCAATAATCTCGGCTACCTGAGCGGAGTGTACTCCTTCCAGGCACCCTGCTTCCACAACTCCTTCAATTGTGCAAACAGCATAAGCTGCTCTCAACTGCCCAACTTCGTCTCTTACACATGAGCCATCGACAAAGAAAACTTCGTCTGGGTCGGTCAGTGGCTCATCTACGATGTCGGGTCTGGGTTTGGTGCATAGTTCAGTCACATCGAGACAGTCATGGTCTGTATATTCATCATCATCCTCAATATCATTTGGAAGTGGCATCAATGTAGCAGGGTTCAAAACAGAGCATCTCTTGAGGGTCACGTTCTCTGCAGCAAGAATAACTTGCTCATAGCGCGTGAGCCTGCTGTTGGTCAGATGCTGTGTTTTGGTCCTGGTCATCAACAGTTCAACAGAATGTGGCACGCACACCTCTAACGGGTGCCCCATAACGATATTTTCACATCTTTCAATGCTGACACCTGTTGCAGCAACGGATTTGAGACATCCGGGCAACGCTGCGGCTACTGGGTCTAAAGTAGCCGAGAAATAAGCAACTGGTCTACGGGCATTCCCATGGATTTGGACCAACACAGACAACGCACAACCTTCTCTCTCACAACAGTAAAGAAAAAATTGTTTATTGTAATCAGGCATTCCCAATGCCGGAGCACGACACAGGTCCTCTCTCAGCTGTAGGAACGCCATCAAACAGTCTTTGTCCCATGGTACCGGATCACTCACCTCTTTGTGCGTCAGTTTTTGCAAGGGCTTTGCTTTCAGTGAAAAGTTCACGATCCACTGTCAGCAATAACCCACCATCCCTAGAAACATCCTGACCTCTCTCTGTGTCTTAGGCGCATTCATTTTCATGATCGCCTCTATCCTGTCTGGTGACACCTTTCGTTTGCCTTTCTCAATTCTGTGTCCCAAGTACTGCACTTCTGTCAGGCAGTACTGCAATTTTCCCGGGGACACCTTGTGCCCATTGGCAGCTAGGTGATTTAACAAAGCAATGGAGTCTTCTCTGCAAGCTTCTTCTGTCTCTGACGCCACAAGGAGGTCGTCTATGTACTGGACCAGAACTGACTTCTGGGGCAGCACTAGACTTTCAAGATTTTTCTTCAAAAGCTGGTTAAAGATCGATGGACTCTCTGTATACCCCTGAGGGATACGACACCATGTTAGGACGCGATTTTCCAGCTTAAATGCGAAAAGAAAATGGCTATCTTCGTCCAAAGGGATCGAAAAGAAAGCCTGACAAAGATCGATCACTGTGAACCACTCTGCTTGGAATGGAATCTGAAACAGTATCACTGATGGATTCGGTACCACTGGACAACATGAAACGACTATGTTATTAATCTTTCGCAGGTCCTGTACTATCCGAAATTTCCCATTGGGTTTCTGCAGACCCATAATCGGGGAGTTGCATGGACTACCCACGATTTCTTTCAGTATTCCCTGTTTAATCATGGACTCGATCACGGGTTTTATGCCTGCAATCGTTTCTGGAGTCAATTTGTATTGGGGTGTTCTTGGGAACTCAGCATGCGGTTTCACTACAATTTTCACTGGGTCCACCCCTTTGACCAATCCAATCTCTTCCCCAGTGAAATCCCATACTTCTGATGCCACTGTCTCTCTCAAGTCCCAGGGGAGCTCATCTACTGTCAAAGTAGGGTACAGCTCCACACATATTCTTGAGTTTGCAACTTTGAAGTCTGCATCATCATCATTGGTCAATACCTCCACTCCCTGGGGGGTACAGTATATAGTACAATTTAATTTACACAACAGGTCTCTTCCTAGCAGACACACAGGGCTTGAATCGCAAACCACAAACTGGTGCTCATCACTGTACTTCCCTATTTTCACCTGCACCGGTTCTGTCAATTGGCTGGTTATTCTTCTGTTTGCGACCCCTACCACCTGTATAGTCTCTCCAGACATGGGCAGGTCTGGAACTGCAGCTGATCTGATTGTGGATCTAGTGGCTCCTGTGTCCACCAGAAATGTCGTAGGGCACCCTGCTACTTCTGCTTCCACATAGGGTCCCCTCTGATCTACCTCTAAGGCTGCCCCAAGGGTGCAGTCTTCTCTTTCCACTCTCTGTCCGGTTAATGGGTCCACATAATAGCACTCTTCCCCTTCCACAAACAGGGGCATTTGTCTATAGGTCTTACCCATACTCCCTACCCGAGGAGGTTGCGGGAACTGGGCTCGGGGAGGAGCCCCCCCTTTGAGCACCTTTCCTTGGTATGGCGTTACCCCTCTTGTAGGTGCGCTTTGAACCTCTTCCTCCTCTATCTCTTGTTCTCCTATCTCTACATTGTAGGGGCACTCGCGTTTCCAATGCCCCAGCTCGTTACACTGGTGGCACCTAGTCGTTTTCTTCAAGGTAGCTATGTCTATTCTGGGTCTAAAGGTGGAACTCTCCTCATTACCCTTGTTCTGACTGTACTGCTTCTTTCCTCCTGTACCTGTCCCTTGCTGCTGTTGCTGTTGTCCCCCTTTCCCTGCTGCCTGCATCTGTACCACCATCAACTTTTCCTTTAGTTTCTTAGCCTTGGAATCTATCTCATCACAACAGTACCTTGCATATCTCAGTATTTCATCTAGGGGTTTAGTTTGCCAACAAATCGAGTGTTGCTGAATCATTAAACTAATATCCGGTCTCAGTCCCAAGACGAACTTGGATACGAATTGTCCTATGTCTTTTGGGTCCATTACATCCAAGCCGCTATACTGTTTAAACGCCTTCAGCAATCTCTCGTAATATTCGTGGACTGTCTCTTTGGGTTCCTGTCTCGTTCGGTCTATTCTGACCCAATCTATGTCTTGCATTGGCACCTTCTCTTTCAGCCAAGTCATCACTCTCTCGAATTTTGCCATCACAATCTCGGACGGCCCATTAGTCTTGGCATCTCTCTCTGGCTCCGTTGTGGGCCACTCAGCGCTAACCTTGCATGCTGTCCACAGATCGCCTGGTACTACAATGTCAAACAGCGTGTTCAGATCTATCCAAAGGACCTTAGAGATTTTTACAAACCTCTCGACTTGCTTGTACCACTCCACAGGGTTCTCTCGTAATTTGGGGAAAGAGGTGGTAAAAGCAGCTAAATCTCCCCTACTCCAAGGGACATGTACATAGTTCCCATTTGCAACTTCCCGCAAAGGGTAAGCTTCTATTCCCTGCTGTCCTGGTGTCATACCAATCATGCTTCTCCTGCCGGTCCCTTTCTTGGACCACCTCTCTTCCCACTTATCTAGTGCCCTCCATGTCCTTATTCCAGTAATCAGTTCCCTTATGTGTGTTTTCAGCCCAATCGTTCTCCTCTCATCTAGGTCTCGATCTGAGTAATGTAGCCTGTGGTTACCCTGTAATGCTTTGGTTCTTGACAAGTCCACCATATATTAGCCTGCTAGTTCGACTAACTTCTCATGGACTGCTCTCGCCTTTCGAGTGATGTCCTTTGCCATATACAGTATTTCATCCTGCTCATACATTTCCATTCTTTCTAAAGGCAGGGTACCATCTACCATGTCATCCAGGTCTGACCTTAAACTGGAGACATCAAGTCTCTTGGCTTTTATCTCAGCTCGCAATATGTCTTTCGAAGGGGGCTCGCTGGTCTCCCTACCATCCCAACTTCGAGCTCTGCGTTTGGGCTCAGGAGAGTTAATGGGTGGCCTCCCTTGCTCCCATCTCTCCAGGTCCCATGCTCGGCCATCCGATCTTGGAAGGTGATGGAACACGGGCCTGTTACCCCTATTCTGGCTCTGCCCATTCTCTTCTTCTTCTCTCCTCTCACTGCACACCTCTCTGTTATTTTCTCTCTGGTCGCTACACTCCCTTTGCCTCGTATCGCTCAGTATCCGATACGATCCTTCCTGGTTCCCCATATTCCCTGGGCTGCGCTCATTTCTGTCATCACAGGGACTATGGTGCGACCTCTCACAACTCCCATTCAGTTCTCTGGTGCCGGGCACACAGTGTGGACACTTAAAGCTGTTTCTGTACTCTTGTGCTCTCCTCTCCTCTTCACTGAGTATTGGGCGCGCCACCCCTCCACTCCCGGGGCCCCCGTTTTCCAGGTCTGTTCTACCTCCACTCCGGGCCCAATGGGTGACTCCCCTACTCCCTCTACAGTCCCACTCCGGGCTACTCTCCCCAGCCCCGCAGTGAGTCCGTGCTCTGCTGTCCTGACTTTCTCTTTCTGCTTCTGCAGCATTGATGCACTTTTGAGCCTTCACTGCCTCATCCCACTGCTTCATGTACTCATTTAGCTCTTGAAAGGATTTTCGTCCCGATCCCCTCAGATCCATTGGCCATCTAGGGCCCCCAGGATCTCCTCCTGGGTCCCCTGCTGTGTGCATCGGGGTGCTCCACTCTCTGGGTATTGGCATCTGACTTGGGGAATTAGTGGTATCGTTCCTCCTTGCCTCCTCTGCTCTTTCTCTGTCTTTCCGTTTCCGTTCTTCCCCTTTTGCTCTCTCTTGGTCATATATCGATATTATAGGACCTATGGTAACAGGTACCTGTAGTGCATCTGGTAATGGGTAGGATGTGGCGCTTTCCGTTTCCGGCGCTCTTTGTACCACAAACCTACCGACTACCTGTTGCACCTGACTAGGCTGGAACAACTCTTTCTTTGGCTCAGGATCCCACTCTGAACTGGGAAGCGGTCTATGCTCTCCTGCATTGCCCCCCTTTGCTCCTTCAGTATTCTCGACCTCTCCCCCTGCTCTATTATACGGGGGTGGCCTGTCTGTCAGTAATCTGTTTATCAGGCTGTCCTCTGTTTCGCTCTCATCATCTTCTTCCAGGGGACTTTTATTTACTGGCGCCTCTAACACTGGGTACAGTTTATTTATTTCCAAATTATGCACTCTCCATCTTTTAGCATCCGCATCCCACCTGGCATCCTGCACTGCCCTTACCGAGCGTTTCACCCTTTCTTGTCGTCTGTTCATATTCTTTTCATGCGCTGCCCTAATCCATGCTTCAAGAGCTTCAAACTGGGTTGGTCTAGGCAAGGGTCTCTTTGAGGTCATGACTGATTTTAATCGATGTAACACCTCTAATCTGAACGTCCCGTACTTCGGGAACGTCAGTTCCTCATTTCCTTCAGTAATCTTACTCCACTCTGATATCCAAAGGATCGTATGCAACCCAACATTTACTGCCATATAACGAGCTGGCGTACCCTCCGGCGGGGCTTCTTCCCCTTCATACGATCCCCGCTTCTCTTTTTTAAACAGCGCTTTCAACCATTTAAAACACTTCATAATTATGCGCACAAAATCCAGCCTCGCTACTCTGTTTACTTCCTGATGACAATCCACCAATCCTGTCGCGGCTTTGCTAGCTTGGCCTATCACAGCGCGGTCTTTCTCCTGTCGGCCAATCACTGCGCGACACCACCTGACGTCACTTTTCTCCGCTTCGCAGCAGCACCCCTCCTTTCTCAACTCGTCTCCCGGTTATGCATGCGTCCCATTCATACACCGAAAAATGACTACTTCCGACCAAGCGGTCACTTCTCTCGACTGTACGTCCACAGTCTATCTGTAATTGTCAACACAACTGACGAGATGTCTATCGTCTCTCTGATAGGTTGCTTACACACACAGTAACTTCCGACCAGCGTCCGTTACTCACGCACTCACTCTTACGTTCCCCCTATCTCGGTCTCTCGGGTGATCAATGGTACCTCATGACCCCCTTCACACTAGTTGACAATTACTCTGGGTGTCCGATACACCCGAACCACTTAAGCTCTCCTTGAACTTAAGATTTCCACCGGTTGCGCGCGCTCACAACCTGTTCCACAGTCTCTCTACAGACATTCAACTCCGCCAGACATTACAACATAGATACAATACAAAACACCGCAATCTAACACGCATAACCCTTTATACTCACTCTCGACCGATACTGCTGCTTTTTCTGTCTCACGTCATCCGGATCTTCATCTGCGGGCTGTTCTTCCGATCATCGATTTCTAGGGGCCTTGGGGTAAGCTAACCTGGCCTAGGTCACCGTCCTCAAGAAGGCAACCATCCTCTATAGCTACCAACTGAAAGGGCGAGATTTTGATCGATACCTTATCTCTATTGATCCAAACCTCGATCTGGTCGACTGAACCTTTGTTGCCTGTCTAGGAGGAAAACAGTACACCCATTTCCAAGCCAGTTCACCCAAGAAAGGACTCTACTCTCAAAGATCACGGACAACTTCTAGTTTTCAAAAGTTTATTGTAAAGATATAATGAGCTGCAAATACAGGCATCTCAGAATGAGATTCACGAGATACACAGGTCCAATTACATACATGTGCTCTCGAAAAGCCCTCAGACGAGCAACAGAAATCACTAACACAAGTTCTAGGAATAATAAAGCTATCAGCATAGACGCATATCTCTCCTTCATTTAGGTTGGAGGAAAACAAACACAGGTTAGGCGTCCCTACCCTGTTCTAGATGGTATCCCTACTTAACCAAATCCCAACCTAACAAAGGTGTCAGCAGTGAATGACCCCCAAGGGAAGTCACTCACTCTAAGTCTCTTGGTGAAAACCTAAAGTTCTCCAGTCATGACCCCTCACTGCCTACCCATCCGCTCTCTAAAGGGTCCTCAGGTCTCTGCTCTAACTCCACCCAGGGGTGCTGTCCCTAATACAAAACAGTCAACAACATTTGAGACGCCCCTTGCGAAACGCCTCTCACGTGGTGCAACTTCAGGCTTTTTCCATGATGCTTTGTATTGGGCCTCAGACGTTAGAGTTGACCTTGCTTCTCAGACTCTTCTCCGGCCCGCTGATACCCCCTAAACATTCCAGAACCCTCCTCCATGTCTGGGCCGGCTACTGAACAGACCTCTATTCATTCATTTATAATTGGATCCCCCCTTTCCTGTTGCAGACAGATATCTGCCGCCAAGAACCCAACTCTCATAGACTTCTAAAAAGGCTTGCAACATTTCTCAGCCCAGACATGTACGTGTAAATCAATGCTAAAACATTTCAGGCCTACAATATTTCTCATTATGATTATAGCATTCAACTTCTTCATTTAATTAAAACATGTTAATACTCTTATTCTATTATTAAATAAACATTTCTATAAATCATGGTCTATTAATGCAATGACCAAAAACCTTAATGCAATCTGTGTCGTGAAAAGAACCATCTTCCCTTTCAACTCCAGCTCTGGCTCTGAGGCCTACCACGTTCTGCTTTTAACCATATACCATCTTATGTTTTAGCAGCTTCACGACATGGATTCAAAAATAATCACGTCTAGTAAAGTCATATAATGTCACACATTTCTGTATTAGTTCCACTTCTATTAAATCTCTACATTAGCTATACATTTTTGATATATTTGCAGATACTATTAGCACTCATGGCATTTCTCCTCATGATTTGTGCTTACTACAGGTAAGTGTGATGTACTCATACATTTAAATCAGTTTGCGCTCTCTCAGTAATCTTCAGTCTTCAGAAAGGACGAGATGACTGGCGCGTGGTTGACGCTGCACGCAAAGCTTTTTGTTTTATTTTCTGACTTACGCACGTTCACTGACTTGGTTGAGAAGCAATTTGACAGGACAATTTTGTTTTCAACATTTAAAAATCGAATTTTATAGCGCACCCCACAAACTCAATATTTTCCATGCAATCAACTAATAGGCGCTATTAATATTACCCTATTCCGAGGTACTCGTTTCAGCAATCCTAAAAGGATGAACGCCCATGTCTTCGTTTCAGTGTGGAAACCTGTTGCCTACTGGGCTCCAGGCTAGAACTCAGGAGACTGACCTATTTTACAGACATTTTGGTTTGGAAAGAAATTAAAAACAGTCAGCATTTACGCATGGGGTGGCTGTAAAGCTAAAACATCTGGAAACGCAGATGTTTGGAACGCAGCCAACAGTCCAGTCTTCAATGATGCCCATCCAAGACCGAGGCAAAACCAGTGCTGCTCAGCCTAGCCCAACCACCTGCCCTGTAAGGCGCAGCCACATGCTACTCAGGGAAACATTTTGCTTCCATGCCCATGATGTCGTATTATGGGTAAATGCAGAGAGGCGAAAAAATCGGCCTTTGCCAGCGTGCAGCTGCCCTGAAGGCATTGTATTATCTGCATTAGGGAGCACTGTCCCCATTCGCACTTGGCGCACAAGTTAAAGTGCGCCCTATGTATAATACAGCAAGTTTTTTTATAATTAATATTGGGTGAGGACCTTAATGCTGAGGGCAGTGTTGGTTGGTGACACTATGTCAGGTATTCTATTTTGGGGGACAAGTGGCACCATAGCCAGGGGATGGAGGGTGGCAAGACACTGGGTGCAGCATGGGCAGAGGGAGGTTAGGCCACGTTGTGTAGGATGCCCCATTTGTCCTTCAACCCCATATAGATGTAGAAGGCAGGGTCAGATGATTTTTGGTGGACCAGGCATAGCATAAAAATGTGTAGATGGGTAGCAGTGAATAAAATGGATGGGTTTCACTTCAGACTTCTCATATTTCACTCAGGTGACTCTGGCTTTACTTTCGCCAGTTTGAGGTCGCTCGGAATCTCTTGGTGAAAAGTATCCCTGGTATTCACTGCTACCTACGTATAATTCTATATGGTACCAATGATAAAAAAGCTTTTGAAATCGGACTTGTTATATTATCAGCTAAGGGACGGCACAATACAATACAATCATTAGCTCCTAAGTTGTCCATATAGAAATTTCATGGCATTAGAAAGCCATAACATATCACAGAGCCACCCAAGAATCCCCTCGGGACTGGGTATATTCAATAACAAAATCAGATTGTCCCTACAGGAAACATTAGAAAAATATTTATAATTTGTAATAATGTCAATTTCATGATCATTTAGTCAATATAACCACAGGGAACATATGCACATATACCAGAATATATCAAAACTGTATATTTTATTCCACTTGGAGTATAATCAATTAATAACTGGCAACAAAAATACTACCGAGGTTCATACATTAATTAGCAGTAGTATACACAACACCTTTTGTAAACGTGATTATATGCTGTGTTTAATTTCCATCAATATGGTTTTTTGATTATCCATAATCCATGCGAAAGGTGTTATGTATAAAATATACAGTTTTGATATATTCTGGTATATGTGCATATATTCCCTGTGGTTATATTGACTAAATGATCATGAATGTGACATTATTACAAATTATAAATATTTTTCAAATGTTTCCTCTAGGGACAATGTGATTTTGTTATTAGAAAGCCATGGCAACATTGGAGAACATTGAGAATACATGATTTACGGAGACATTTAATAAAATAAAGGAATTTAATGGAGGCATATCATAAGGCATGAGGCCATTTTATGGCTTAATGCCACTGAAAACGTTTCTTAAGCTGATGAATGGTATTTTATGTGACTGTTTAATGAGCCAATAGCTTTTGCCTGTTGTCTTTTCATGAATTAGGCCATTTTATCAGACCGGTAAAGCTCGATGGCGTGCTAGGCCCAATATCATTTTAGGTTCAAATGGGCACCGCCAGGTTCATGGTGAAACGCTTTGTCCTACGGATTCATGCAGAGAAGGTAAGTAAAACATACTTGATTTTTCTTCTTTTAGGTTGCATTCCATAATATCAGAAGCCTTGTTTTCGGCTGTAACGTGAACTAAGAGCACCAGGCCTTTTAGATCAGCATCTTTTCTGACCAGGAACACCTAGATAAGAGAAAAATGAATGGTCTTGCATTAACGATAGGATATCACTCACAATTACAGTTTTCAGTTGCACTGAATTAACCTAGTACATAAAATAGCACAATTACATCAAAGGTTCTTACTATATACAACTGTTCAACCTTGTACAACAAACATTGACAGAGACACAAGTTTTTATTTTTGTATATGAAAATGTTTTCTCAAACTTGCCCCACACACAGGACATTTACAGCATGAACATCAGCAGTACAAGCTTTGCTCACACGGAGAGAACAGATACAACATGAGCAGAAAGGGTACAAGCTTCCCTCACAAACAGAACAGCACAGGCAGACGCAATGCAACCTTCTTTTTTATTTCTCAGTCTCTTATATATATATATATATATATATATATATATATATATATATATATATATATATATATATATATATATATATACACACACACAAATATATATTTACAAACACGTATATGTATGTGTGTAATATATATTTAGCGAGACATATAAAGATACACTCCCTAAGTCCAGCAAGTATCATGTACCAGTGTAGCCACAGAAAAAGTTTTTTTAATCTTTTGTGCCAAAGTACAGTAGGGTTTGAGTCATAGCTAACTTTCGTAAGAAAATGTATTGGGTTCTTTTTCGCTATTAGTCAGGCTGATCTTGTTGTGTATGCTAATTTACCAGATGCATTTATTATTCGACAGAGAGAAAGGATGCGGTACCCAGGTAGGATTGGGACAGAGTAAGTTACAGTGCCTACATACAGAATGAGTGCTTGCCTTCGGGGGACATATATATATATATATATATCCCCCGATATATGTGGCGAGTTTTAAGTGGGAAAATTAATTCTGCCTCAATCCTGAGGGGCCCTAGGCGCCAACTAGCCCACCAGGTACCTCCAGTATGCGCCAGAGAGCTGCGCTGCAGAGAGGTGTTCAGAGGCCAGGCCCCTTTTTACAACACTCTGCAACACAGCTCCTTGACACTTACTGGAGGTACCTGGTGGGCTAGTTGGCCCCCAGGGACCCTCAGGATTGAAGATGAATTAATTCCTCAACTTAAAACGCGCCACAGGGCATGTTTGCACACATATCACCTCAGGCCCTGCCCCCTCCCTTCAATACTGTGCAAACGTGCCCCGTGGCGCATTTTAAGTTGGGGGATTAACTCCCCTTGAATCCTGAGGTCCCTGGGGTGAAACTAGTCAACCAGTTACCTCCATTAAGTGCCACAGAGCTGCGTTGCAGAGAGGTGTAAAAAGGGGCGTGGCCTTAGAACACCTCTCTGCAACGCAGCCCCCTGGCACATACTGGAGGTTCCTGGTGGGCTAGTTGGCCCCCAGGGACCCCCAGTATTCAAGGGGAATTCATTCCCCATCTGCAAACGCGCCGGGGCGGGTTTGCATAGTGCTGCAGTGAGGGGGCGGGACCTCCGCGTGATGCAGTTTTTTTTCCATTTTTATTTTAAGAAGGGGGCTGTGTGGCCCCCCTTCTTTTCCTATTTTTGTGACCCTTGGGGACCCCATCCCCTGGGCCTGTTCCCCTTTTAATTAAAAAAAAAAATTTGGAAGGGGGCTTTGTGACCCCCCCTCCCAAGGCCTTAATCGGCCCCGGGGATCCCATCCCCGGGGCATGGCCTTTATTTTTTTATCTTTTGGAGGGGGGGCTGCGTTGCCCCACTCCTCAGGCCACTTATGGCCCTGGGGACCCCAACACCCGGGCCGGCCTTTTTAAAAAAAAAAATATTTTCTTACATTTTATTTTGGGGAGGGGGCCACGTGGCCCCCCCCTCACGTGGACCCCATCACCTGGGGCCTGACCTCTCCTTGGGGACCATGGGTGAGCTTTGTCCCTGTCACCAGGCAAGTCGCTTCCCTCAACGCCACGCAGCCCCCTGTGTGACCCGTGAGCCCCGCCTGCATCGCTGCTAAGTACTGATTCTGTTCTGATTGTTTGTCCATCTTGCATTCTGTGCCCGTTTTGTTTCCTTTTGTCCATCTTGCATTTTGTGCCCGTTTTTGCACCTGTTGCTGTTGTTTCTGCCCATCTTGCTTTTGCTCACCTGTGCCCGTTTTGCCCCGGCGCCTCCTTTCTCTCCGCTCCCTCGCCTTCCGTGCCCCCTGCTTCTGTCCTCCCGCCGCTGCGTCCCTGCGGCCCGCCCCCCTGTCTCCCATTGGCCTCCCCGCTCCCACCTCCCAGCTGCTCCTCCCTCCCTCTGCCCTCTTATGGAGGCCGCGCGGCGTGCGCGCCACTGGCGTGCCAAAGGCAAGCCCGTCTGTGCCCGTCCGCGCCTGGACCACGCCCAGCGCCAGAACCCTTGGACCCTGCACCCCCCGCAACACCAGACTGCACTACGACTCCAGCACCCTCCACGCACTCAACCCCGGACGAAACCACCCCTGCTACCGGGCCATCCCGAAGCACACCCAAGGGCCTTTCACCTGCCGGAACTGCGGATTCACCAGCAGCCAGCCAACCAAACCACCAATCAGAGAACCCAACAACCTCCGCTGCATCCTCCTCAACACCCGCTCCACCCGCAAGCACGCCATCGAACTCTGGGACCTCCTAGACTCCACGGCCCCCGCCGTCGCCTTCTTGACGGAGACCTGGCTAAACGCCACCTCAGCACCAGACATCGCCATAGCCATCCCACAGGGCTACAAGATTTCCCGCAGAGACCGCACCAATGGAGTTGGAGGGGGAATCGCCATCATCCACAAGGACACCCTCAGAGTCTCGATCAACACCGACGACACCCTCACCACTGCCGAGCACATGCACTTCCAAATCCACACCGACCCCAACACGACCCTCAGAGGAACACTCGTCTACAGACCACCCGGACCACGACCACAGTTCAGCGACACCATCGCTGACCTTGTCAGCACCCACGCCCTCGCCTCCACGGACTAAATCCTCCCCGGGCACCTGAACTTCTACCTCGAGAATAACAATGACACAAACTCCACCGCCCTGATCGATAACCTCGCAAACCTCGGACTCAAACAGCTCATGACAACACCCACCCACGCCGCTGGACGCACGCTGGACCCCATATTCTCCACAAGCCCCCACGTCTCCTTCAACCACACCACCGAACCCCACTGGACCGACCACAGATGCGTCCATTTCACCTTCAGGAAACCCACCACACACCACCGCACCCAACAGCTGCCACGCCGCTACTGGGGCAAGGTCACCAAGGACCAACTGACTACCACCCTTGCCCTGAGACCACCCGCCCGCCGACCCCGACACCGCCGCCACCAACCTCAAACAGTGGATCAACGACTGCGCCAACACCCTCTCCCCTCTCAAGATCTCCACAACCAACCACACCAACAAGAAAGCCGCCTGGTTCACCGAAGACCTCCGGACCTCCAAGCACACCGGTCAGAAGCTGGAGAAGAAATGGCTCCGCGACCATTCACCAGACAGTCACACAGCCCACAAGAACGCCACCCGCAGACACCACCAACTCATCAGGACCTCCAAGAGGACCGCCTTGAAGGACCGCCTAGACAACAACGCACACAACACCAAAGAGCTCTTCAGCATCGTGAAAGAACTCTCCAACCCCAGCTCCAACACCAATGACATTCCACCATCACAGGACCTGTGCAACTCCCTGGCCACCTTCTTTAACCGCAAGATCACCGACATCAACTACAGCTTCAACCCCGACACCCCCGCACCCACCACCGAGACCACCACCCCTGTGACCTCCACCCGCACCAGTTGCCGGACCGCCAGGTCCAGCGTCAACGACGAAGAAACCATCAAAACCATGAACTCCATCCACTCCGCATCCCCATCCGACCCCTGCCCTCACCACGTTTTCAACAAAGCCAGCACAACCATTGCGCCCCACCTCCGGAAAACAATCAACATCTCCTTCGAGACAGCAACCTTCCCGGAAAGCTGGAAGCACGCCGAGATCAACGCCCTACTGAAGAAACCCATGGTGGACCCCAAGGACCTCAAGAACGTCCGGCCCATCTCCCTGCTCCCGTTCCCGGCAAAAGTAACAGAGAAAATTATCAACAAACAGTGAACCTGCTACCTCGAAGACAACAACATCCTGGACCCCTCCCAATCCGGTTTCCGCAGCAACCACAGCACCGAGACCACCCTCATCGCAGCTACCGATGACATCAGGATCCTGATGGACAAAGGAGAAACAGCCGCCCTCATCCTCCTGGACCGGTCAGCTGCCTTCGACACGGTCTGTCACACTACGAACACGCCTACACGATGCCGGGATCCAAGAGAGGGCCCTGGCCTGGACCACATCCTTCCTCTCTGGCAGAACCCAGAGCGTCCGCCTCCCACCCTTCTGCTCAAAAACCACAGAGTTCATCTGCGGCTTCCAACAGGGATCCTCCCTCAGCCCGACGCTGTTCAATATCTACATGGCACAGCTCGCCCACGTCAAACGACAACATAACCTCAACATCATCTCCCAGCTGATCATATCCCTCACCGAAGACCCCCACACCGCCAAAACCAACCTCCACAGAGGAATGAAGGCCGTCGCCGACTGGATAAAGGACAGCAGACTGAAGCTGAATTCAGACAAGATGGAGGTCCTCATCCTCTGACCCACCCCATCAGCCTGGGACGACTCCTGGAGGCCCACATCACTAGGCACATCCCCGGAACCTACCAACCACGCCCGCAACCTGGGGTTCATCCTCGCCTCCGCCCTCTCCCTTACCAAGTCAACACCGTCTCCGCTTCCTGCTTCAACACCCTCCGAATGCTCTGTAAGATCTTCAAATGGATCCCTCCCGACACGAGAAAAACCGTCAATCATGCCCTCATCACCAGCAGACTCGACTACGGGAGCGCCCTCTACTCAGGAACAATCACCAAGCTCCTGAATTGACTACAACGAATCCAGAACGCCTCGGCACGACTGATACTCAACATCCCCCGACGCAGCCACATCAAATCCACCTGAGAGGCCTACACTGGCTCCCTGTCAACAAGAGGATCACCTTCAAACTCCTCATCCACGCACACAAAGCACTACACAACACCGGACCCACTTACCTCAACGACCAAATCAGCTTCCACACTCCCACCCGCAACCTCCGCTCTGCCAACCTCGCCCTCGCCACAGTTCCTCGTATCCGGAAAACCACGGCCGGCGGCAAATCCTTCTCCTACCTCGCCGCCAAGACCTGGAGCGCTCTCCCCACGAGCTTACGACAGACCCAGGACCTGCTGACCTTCAGAAGATTTCTCAAGACCTGGCTCTTCGATCAGTAGCAGCCCCCCCTCCCCCCCCCCCACCGCCTTGAGACCCTCACGGGTATGTAGCGCGCTTTACAAATACAGTGATTGATTGATTGAATGATGGGGGGTCCCCAACCCCCCCACGGTCCCAGCTGGCTCTCCGCCTCCTGCAGGAGCTGGCATTGCTTTTCCACATGGGGAGCTGCTAAGATGCAGCTCCCCGTGTGGAAAAGCAATTTGGTCTGCATTTTGAAAGAGAGAGCTAGTTTCCCTGCTCTCTCTTTCAAAATGCAAATCAAGTTTGCTATGACAGGGCGGGAGCTGCATAATACATTCATCATTGAGATTCAAGTAGAACATATTATTGCTGCTACATCTACAAGGTTTGATTCAGAGGGCACCTTTGATCAAGTCGCTGTCAAAAGCGGATCATTACATCAGTGAGACACTGAGAGCTATGGTTCACGTCAATGAGATGCGATAAAACAGGCACCAACATCAGCATGCGGTTGGTGCCTAATATACACTGGTGAGATCATGTCTGGAAGTAGAGGTGTGGTTCAACCTTGTGGCACCACCAGGCATCGCTGGACAGACTTTGCATATAAAAAAAGTGTTCTGTGATGGTCTGAAGCCTGGAAAGCGAGGAATATGCAGGAAGATATAGCCATTAGGAATACTAGAGTTTGGTTTACTGGAGTGTTGGAGTTCAAGGACTTTCTGATACAAATTGTTGCAAATGGGGCAAAGACAAAGTGGCTGGACGATCAGAGGGCCTAACCCAGGGACTTTGGGTAGCACTTTAAAACAAGCTGGACTATTACCCCTGGGGAAAAATGTATAAGACTTTAGAGACACTCTTACACAAAGTAGGGGGCTCTCTGCTATCAATGTAGCTCAAAATTAGGTGACATTTTAAAACAACAATGGAGTGCCTTGTAGGTTAACCCCAAAGGATATTTGAAAAAATATATTGGAATCCTGGCATTTAATTAACATCAGAACTAAGCATGTGGTCAAATCTGGACAGCAATCAAAAACATTTACTGGTTGGTTTCAGCCTCCAAACATCAGCTTGCCATTCTCCTAAAATTTATTCATTTCAGGCCACGGGTAGGTTTCAAGGGATGGCGAGGCTTTATCTCTTGGGGCTATTTTTGCCTGAGAAAAGACGACAACTGACAAGGGATTTATTTGATGGATCTTTGGAAATGTACAGCCAGATTAGATTGGTCAGGGAACATACAGGTGCAGTCTCCACTTTAGTCCTTTTAGTGCAAAGGCCATGAACATCACATCTTCCCAGTTAAAGGTGAAAATCCCTCTAGCACAAATCAACTCCAAGCTCCAATCATATTGGGAGCGGTATCATAGGATAGATCTTCCCAGTGGATCCATGCTTGTGGATAACTGAAGGAGGGCGATCTCCAAGGAGAGATCACTTACTAGACACCAGGGAATTTTAAAGGTGGGAGAACATGGGCCATTGCTCCCCCACCCAAGAAGGCCTCATATAATTTCCAAACCCCTTGGTTGGGTAGATTGGGGCGTTTACTCAGTCTTTTCGCCCCAGGTGGGCTCAATGTCCTCTAGACAACAGGACAGTTTCGTATCATTAAAAGGGAAGGGGGGGCAGTCCATTCTGGCATCAGACAGAATTCCGACCCATAAAGCACAAACAGTATTTCAGCCCCTCACACTGCACCCCACACTCATTTAAAGTATGAACAGTCTTTCTGCACCCTTGAAGAGCAAACCCAAAATTCATCTCTCTTGCCATGAGGAAAGGTGGCGTATTCAGGCTCTGGGTGGGTAGGCTGGCACCAAGGAAACCCTACAACTCTGGGAATTTCTGAAACCTCAAGACAAAAGGGACTCTGGGGGGAGGTGGGAAGATTTCTCAACAAGAATACCCCACAAACATAAAAAAATAGGCCTTAAAACACTCCCTTATCTCTTTTTTCCCATAGGGGACAGCTGCAACACGTCAGTCCAGGATCCACCCGGACCCAGAGAACCCTACCAGCTCATGCATTCCTGAAACACATGGAGCCCCATTGGAATCCAGGGTGATGTGGCTTGTGTGGACCCCAGCATATTTTCCTACCTCAAATAGAGTCCATACTTCAAAGTATGGGTAAAAAAACCACTATTTTACCCATATTTGGGAACTTTCAGCTAATACCAAACTCTTACCACTCTCTGCAGTCACACTACCACCAATACGGAACACACCCCGCCACACAAGTCATAGGAACAAACCTAGACTGTAACCATGCGAAGAGTACATTGACCTCATACGGCACAAGTTTTGGCCAGTTTCTGCTGTGGGAGATAGGCCCACTCACAAATGGGGCAGCGTTGTTTGTTGGAGAAGTGTGGGAACCCTGATTGGTAGGACTAATGTAATTCCTGCATATTCTAGAACTTTCTTTCAAACAAACATGAGAAATTTCAGTTTTTCGGTCAAGCAAACGACACCATGCTGACCTGCCTCTGGGTCAGCCGCGGCCCATGCAGGTGAGAGCAGTAGGGCTGTGGGCCCAGGTTGGGGGGATTTGACAGGCGACCACGAGGGAAAACTAAATAAATAGTTAATTTTCCATCGTTGTCTGTCGAAATACTTCCCCCACTCCTCTGCTCTTACCTGCACGAGCCGAGTCTGCTCTGGTGTCTAGTTTTTAGATATGCCTGGGATTGGCATGTTTCCATGGGTGCTGCCTGACCCTGGGTCTAAATACTGCTAGCTACTCGCATCTACAGAAAGATTAAAATTCAATGGAAAAATATTAATGTCTCTATATTGTCTATTTTTGGCCTTTTTCCTTTCTAGGGTGATAGGCCAAACCACACAATCGTTCTACCGTTTTCATGAAGAGAAGCCTGGGAACACAGATTATTAGGACATTTGAAATTATCTATTGGATTTCGCTCAATTTCTGGCTTCACAATGTCAGTCAGTGGGCAAAAAAGAACACCTTTTGCAAAACGTCCTCTGAATCACATGATATTATGGGTAACCCCCAATTCAGAGTCCTACAAATAACCACTATTCCTAAACTCATAATACTGGCCAGGTTAATGCATAGCTTCCTTCATACCTATTTATCATAAATAAGATTTTACTATACAATCTAATGCATGGTCAGTCCATAACGAAAAATTATTGTGTGCTACATCTTGGTTGTTGGCTCTGGGCATCATGTTTTTCGACAACCAATGAACCCTAGAAATCCATTTGACTTGGGATAGGTATAACAGTATACTACGTTTGTAGATCATACAATGAGGGAGAAAATATAGACGAAAACACTTTCAGCTACTGTTATTTTTTCCTCCTTAACTACATTAATTTTCGATTTCAACAGCTAGTTTCTTTCGGACAGCTCTAGATGCTGACTATTGTCTATTGTCTATTTTTAGGAAATTTGCAGCTTTCTTAGTTAACCCATGTATTGCAGACCTCCTTCCCCCTTCAAACTGCAAGTAGGTAGAAGCCACAAAAAGAGAAATATTGTCTAGCACCTAGAAAATTGCACAAACTATTGTGAAAAATGTTTTTTTACATCTCTGCTTGTCCCTGAAAGCTGTGAAGATTGGGATTTTGGCACAGGAACCTTCTTGGAAAAAAATACATAAACACACACACTTTCTTGCACAGCACTTTGAATATATTATTTTAAAAAGCCAAAATTGTGCTACATTTTGGATATTTTTATTTTTTCAGTTGCCTTCCACACAAATTATGAATACCTTTAGAATCTTCGACAGGATTTGGACAAAAGGATGCGAATTTGACTGGATATATTTTGAGGAAATAAAGTTACCAACCCTTTGCACAAACTGCCCCAAACATCAAATAAGGGCTCAGCACTTTTGGCGGAGGGGGGTAAGCTGGTTTGGAAATCTTCGCACTTAAGGGGATATGGTCAGAGTTTGAATCACTCCAACAGGGAAGTGTTGTGAACAGTAACCTTGGTAATGCTGTGTATTAAGCTGATAACAGATGTCTTTCTTAAAGCTGCGGCCAACGTTTAAAAAAATACTCTTTATAAGTTCATGGCAGCACATGAAGAATAAATACAAGGATTTATTTCACCATTTAGAATAAAATGGGGATCAAGCCATGGAATCTGTTTATTCCGTTTTCTCATTTGGAATTTGATCAAATATTGGGGATTACGATAAAGATCAACTTGGTAAAAATTGGGTCCGCTACGTAAAGTAATCGGGGAGCTCACAGCTAAGATCCCAAGTTATTACATGTCTGGTGCGATTAACTCGACTAATTCACTTTCCTTTCTTTTTCTTTCGTTACTTATAGTTTTGTCTTTCATTTTTTTGAACCTGCATTTATATTTAGCAAAAGTTTCAGTTCTACAAGTAAAAAACAACAAAACAGAGCAACATCGGTCTTTGTTGTACTAGGACGGTACATATACAGGCAAAGTAGCCAGTTTGGGGCGGTGGGGGAATTTCAATCCATTACTAAACGTACAAGAATGAAAACAGAGTACCCACACTGGGTACGTTACTCACACATAACGGAAGTTGTACAAGGTCTCAGCTATCCTAATAACTTTCAGTCAACAAATGGGCCAGAAATTGCACACAACCTGTAGTTTATTATACAGTGCTGTGCACACTGTGTGCTTCTAAAACAGTTTTGTGTATCGGGTTTACGAGATGGCTGCATGAGCAAAGTACTCACTGCTGACACTGTTGTTCCATACAGGCCAAGATGGAGAATCTTAGCATGGAAATCCCAGTCTTCCATTTTCACAAGTTCAATCAATTGATTACAATTAAATTGAAATGTAACACCCGAAGCCTTATTACAGATATGATGATTTCTTCAACTCTGTGCCACATCACACCCTTAAGTATATGTACCAGGACAGTAGGTTTTAACACAGAAAATGTGCTGTTTCCAATGGAGACGAAAACTCACACCTGCACATGGAATAGTGCACTACTTAAATGTAGACCAGCTGTTTCAAGTCTCATCATTTACTGTGGGTAGGGACCCACCCTTCATTTCAAAGGGAGACACAGATCCCCAGCAGATGGGTAGAGTAAGTACTGTACCCCCTGCATAGCGGTGTGTGGGAGGACCCTTGCACTACCGGTGCCCAGCTCGATTTGCAGTACCTTCCTATAAAGTGATCACCACTGGGCCTACTCGCCCTTTTAGCTTCCAGCTTTTATCTTTTAAGTTCCTTGTAAGCGTGCTAGGCGCTGGGAGTTGCCTAGCTTCTATACCATGTTTTGTCATTATTTTGCCATTATATCACACCCTTTTAGTTCCTTGTAAGCACACTAGGCGCTGGGAGGTGCCTGGCTTCCCTGTGTCCTGCTTTAAAAAAACGAATTTTGCCTCACCTTTGTGCTGATCACTGCTGCTTTGCAGCTCAGGCTTGGTTTCCTTACTCAGCTGTCTCCGATCTCCTGAGGCGCAGTCGGACCTGAGGCCACGTCCCTAGAGGCGGGCTACAAATTCATGGCAGCTGCATCGCTGTGCAGCAGACCCCTGCAGTGAGCACGCCATTGGCACGTTAAAGGCAAGCCAGTCTGCGCCCGACCGAGACGGGACGGCGCAGGGGTCAGGACCCCTGCTCCACACACCATCCAGCACCCTGTTAGAAGTGGAGAAGCAAGTAGACATGGCCATAATTCTCGGAACGACCTTCTGAAGCTCAATCGTCTGGTGAGAGGCGTGTGCACTCACATCCTAAACCTATCATTAACACCTAATGGTTGCCACAGCTGCGACTTCCACCTAGGTGAACCCCATACTGTTGCCTCCGCTGGTGAAACCTGCCTATCTGACAATGGGAGGAAGCAATACTTACTACTCAACTGCTGCTCGTTACCCAAACACAAACTAAAGATAGCAGACCTAATTTCTGAGTTTCGACCGGATGCCCTTTTTAGGTCGAGCCTAGAGCAGCAAATGTGCCGTTTGCTCGACTTTTAGTAAGGGGGTTTTGAAAGTGCTATCCACAAGCTTTTCCTGGCCTCAAGCTAGCGTGCACATGTGCAGCCGCCATCTGCCTTTCTTATCTCTTCCTCCGCATCCCTGGCCATTACTTTCACTTTCGTGGCCGCGTGGCCATGTCACTTTCACGGCCGCGCGGCTATTGCTTGTTAATGCAATTGTATTAAAGCAAACTTCCACATTACAGCTATGAATTAAAATCACAACTCAAGTGACTATTAAAAATGTAAGGAATACCATTTTAAATTACACGTAAACAAGAGCCCTTTATCAGACTGTCTTATAAAAGAAATAAACAGACCACCAAGTCAGACAGCTACCGTAGAGCATCACCCCACACAAACCTCAAGCCAGTTATGATGAACCATACGTCATTAAAGTGTTGCGACACAAGCCCATATTACACAGAGGTATCCTTCCTTTTGAACACTACAGCCTTGTATTTAGAGAGAACCATATGCCTTAAACAGTCCACTAACCAGGGTTTACTTTAGTTGGCCATACTTCAAGAACTTGCTTTTTAACCCTGATAAAGCCCTGTTAGGCAACATGAGCTGGTACAGACACAGTCTACCAACATTCACACAATCTGAATTATTTGTTGTCTGTTCCTCCGAGACTACCCCCACTCCCAAAAATAATCGTTGGCAAATGTCATCCAAAAATACAGTTCCCCTTTTCTGCAGTCGCAAAACAACGACTTGGTTGGTGTACCAGCATTATATTTCACATGACTAATTCTTAGCATTACCTAAAAGATTCATAGGACTTCAATCGAACAGCAAAGGCATTCTTATGTACACATCTTTGACTGAAATCCAGCTCTCTCCAAAAAATAGTGTTGCATCTGCACTGAGATTTCACAGCCAAGTGTACAGAGGAGCCTGTCTGCAACGAATCTAAAGCCAGCAGTTTCGCCAGAGGCTGTAATATGACTTTTGATTGAAGTAACCACATCCATGACCAGGTAAAATAAGTCTGGAAACTCTTGGAAAACATCTGGAATCATGGACACAAGAGTAGTGAGTAAAATACGCCTTCTCTGTATCCCTATTTACTCCACTTTCTGCCAACTTATACTTAAACCACAAAAAGCAAAGGTGACTTAAGTGGGGTCCACCCAAGCAGCCGAATCTAATGAATTCCAACAGCACTCCAGCTTCACCAAAACAACGTATTAATGCTAATAGCAGGCCTGGCTCACAACAATG
The DNA here is from genome assembly GCF_964261635.1 of Lissotriton helveticus. Classification (NCBI taxonomy): domain Eukaryota; kingdom Metazoa; phylum Chordata; class Amphibia; order Caudata; family Salamandridae; genus Lissotriton; species Lissotriton helveticus. The sequence goes on along the minus strand of NC_136070.1, from coordinate 345,955,201 downwards.
CACCCGGACATGTAAAAACTGCCCCTTCTCAGTCAAACAAATCCCACCAGACCTTGGCAGGATTACCAACAGTCTAAGGAATCTTTCTCACTATATGTTTCTAGCACTGAAAGCAAAAACAACTCAAAATATAGTACCCGCAATTTTTCACAATCAAGTTCTATTCAGGAGCATTAATAAGACCTTCTGTCAAACTCTAATGCAAGTTGCCTAAGTGTAAAGGCGCTGTGAAACGTTTATCAGGTCAGAACAGCTGAAGCGATTATGCCTGACCATCAAAAGAGGAATCGTCCAAGCTCCTCTTAATATTTCCCTTCACCTATAAAAACATCAAGAATGGATAAGGACCATGTGTTCTTCTGTGGACGACAAACCAAACACATGCTGTTTTCAGACATACAAAACAGCACTATATAAAACATATTATTCTTCTGTGCCTCGTCCCCATGATGCATCACTATTTAATGTGGAAATACATGTTCCGCAAAAAGAATGTCCTCTCCTGTAAATACCTCCAACAACAAAGTGATGTTCTTCGTCAAAACATCACTTGCATCTGGTTTTATTCTCTATTTTTTGTCTTTATCTTATCCATTTGGGTTACATTAAAAATACACTTTTGTGACTTTGATTCCTTACGAGTTAAAAAGACCAATATTAGTATATAGTTGATTATTCTTTCCGCTTGTGTTCAAATGCATTTAAAACAAGCATTGGCATAGCCAATAGGTCTCGCTTTTGGGACCTTATAAGTGTTTAGCCATGCCATGGTTGATATTGTTGCACCAAGGATATTGTGCTGCATAACTAAATATTTATAAGGTCCCAAAAGCGAGACCTATTGACTATGCCAATGCTTGTTTTAACTGAAAATTGGCTAACAAAGGCCTTGGCACCGGACATATTAGATGCAATGCCCCATAACTATGCTATACTCCGCCTTGACTCATCTACACTCAGAGGAGGAGGGCTAGTGATACTTTTTTTAAGCAATTTGCGTTGTCAGCTGCAACCGGTTAATATTGCAAACTCTGAGGGAGCCTTCTTCAGCCTAACCCTAAACAGTAAGGTTACACTGACTGGGTTTCTAATGTATCGTCAACCAGGTCCAGCAACAACTTTTGTTAGAAGCTTAGCCAATATGATTCTGGACTACATAGTCAGATATGCTAATTTCACAGTTTTAGGGGACCTTAACATTCACATAGATAATAAGGCCTGTCCAATCAAGAAAAACCTAATGGATGATAGGAGTATGTGCCAACTCACGCAGTTATTTAATGTCCGTACACATGATCTGGGCCATATACTGGACCCCATTTTTACCAACTCTCTTTCCTTAACAGCAGCCGAACCCATCCTGGTAGCGTGGTCAGACCACCATTTGATTCCCTTTGGAACTAAGGGACCCTCACTGGAAATACCACCACCCCTAAAACCCACCTCGCGTAAATGGGCGCGGATAACCCCCTTCCGCATTCATGAAGGTTCTACGCTCTCACAGACCAATTCTAGTAGAATTCCAGTCTGTAGCTAATACTCAGATTAAGGAGTGGATTAATCTAGCCTTAGATGCTCTAGCACCATCTAAGCCAATTACTAGCAGGCGATCTAAGCCCTCAGGTTCTCAGAGGTACTTCAGGAAATAAGAGGTCATGCAAAAAGTTAAAGTGAACATGGCGCAGAGTACAATGAATATAGTATTGTATTGTATTTATATTGCCCTTACTACCCCTATCGAGGCGTCGAAGCGCTTTTTCGGCGAGTAGCACGCTACTCCGGGACCCATAGAGGATTAGTGTTGAATTAGTATAGTGAAACATGCAAGTACATTTTAAGTGGCGGATAGGTTAATCAGTTATTTGGATTTGGAATGATAGCAGAAGGATAAAGGAGGACAAAGGTTTGTATTTATGTAGCGCTTGTTGACGCACGCTATTCAGGAAGCCTACAAAGGATTAGTTGCGAATTAATATGGTGAAATATGAAGTAATTTCAGTGGTGGATATTAGTCAGTTACTTGGAGTGAGAAGGATAGCGGAGGGATAAAAGGAGAAGAAAGATTTGCATTCACATAGCACTTGCTACCCCTAATGGGTGTTGAATCGCTTTTCTGTGGAGTAGCACGCCACTCCGGAACCCAAAAAGCATTACTGTTGAAAATTAGTATAGTAAAATAAATATGAAGTAATTTGAGTAGTGGATATGTTATTCAGTTATTTGGGTACTACATTAGCATAGTTTAATATGGAATTTGAGAAGTGAACATGTTAGTCTGTTAATTTCGATTGAAAAGGATAGTGGAGGGATAAAAAGAGTGAAAGTTTTTTTTTTAGGTCTTAGCAATAGGAGGAGGCTTTTGGATGAGTAAAAAGGTGTTTTGGGTATTGCTAAATGAGAAAAAGGGGAGCATTTCTGGTCCTAGTCCCGACCAGTCTCGAACCGGCTCATACAGGCAACTACCCTTGTCCTCCCCGCCCTTAACAGGCTCAAACAGGCAACTACCCTTGTCCTCTCTGCCCTTAACAGGCTCAAACAGGCAACTGCCCTTGTCCTCTCTGCCCTTAACAGGCTCAAACAGGCAACTACCCTTGTCCTCTCCGCCCTTAGCCTCGACGCCCGGGCTGAGACGCCCTAAGCCTGGCCTTTTTTATAGCCCTACGAATCAGGTGACCCCTTCAGCCAATGGGAACCCCAGCCCTAACACTATCCAATCACAACACTAGCCCTAAAATCTAGAACCAATAGGAGACCAGGACCTTACTGCCAATCTTAGCCCTAGTCCAAGCACCAAATCAGTTCAAAAACCCTAATCTCTATGTCCAATAAAGGCCTTAGCCCTACCAGTAGTCCCAACCCAAGTCCAAGCAGCCAATGGTACAGGTAGCCCTAGTCCCTACTTCCAATAGAAAGCCTAACCCTACTTTTAGTCCCACAACTAGTCCAACAACCAATCACACCAGAAGCCCTAAATAGCTACTTCCAATTAAAGGTCTAACCCTAGTCCCACCCTACTCCTAACAACCAATAACATAGGAAGCCCTAGTCCCTACTTCCAATAGAAATCCTAACCCTAGCCCTAGTACCAGCCCTACAATGATTGAATCACAGACCTAGAAACCAATCAGAACCCTAAAATACCCAACCAATGAGGACATTAACCCTAACCCAATAGAAACACCAGATACAACCACCAATCAGTGTACACATGTGCCAACCACTAGCAGACCATATAAGGTCCCAGCGACCTCAGACAAGGTTTGCTGGCCAGGGAGTTGGAAGCTGCTTCTCCTGTTCAGAATCTCCTAGGAGACAGACAGGCTCAATCCACACTTTGGACTTCTGCAGGTAAAGGCTTCACTAACTCGAACTCTAACAATACTGTTTAATAAAACTTTACTCCCCCTGCTGGTCAAAAAACGAAGTGCACAGGCCCCAATAAATACAGTTTAAACAGCTCACAGAAGCACCACCTGATGTAGAATATCCCTGTTGCTGGGGGGGCAGGGGGGCTGGCCTCACTTGCTTGTGAACACAAAATGGTGGCTGGAGGTGCACTGTTTTAACACACAGGTCTTAGAACAGAGCAAAGGAGAAATTTGGAGGGAAAACAGATTTGTCACCAAGGAATGAGAGGGACAAACTACAGAGGTTGGACTGCAAATCCCACAATTCAAAACATTAAATGCAAGCAATCATGGGCAGGGAAAACCACAAGTTTAAAACACAAAACGGGTGATAAAATATGCAATCACAGGCAAGTCAAAACTGCAATTTTAAACTGTAACAACCACATGCAAAGACAGTAATCACAGTAAGGGAAAATCATTTTTTAAACAACTTTTGTTTTGGGAAGAGAAAGCACTAGTCTGTCTCCTTACCACTTCCTGGACTCTGCTCACTGCAATCTGGGGCACAGGTAAGCTGCAATTCACAAGATGGAGGAGAATGATTTGGGGTGCACCCAGCAAAGCCTTAAGGGGGCTGGGCAGGTGTGAGAGGAGGGCTCAGACTTGCCTGGTAGCTGAATAGCCAATGGTCTGCTGGCCTGGGGTGGGGTCTGGGGAGCTGCTTCTCCTGTTCAGAATCTCCTAGGAGACAGGCAGGCTCAATCCACACTTTGGACTTCTGCAGGTAAAGGCTTCACTAACTCGAAATTTAACAATACTGTTTGAATAAAACTTTACTCCCCCTGCTGGCCAAAAAACGAAGTGCACAGGCCCCAGTAAATACAGTTTAAACATATCATAGATTCCACTTACCTGGCAGCCTTAAAGAAGTACCACAAAAATCTTAGGCAGGCCTGCGTGAATTATTATGCCCTTCAAATTGAACATTCCAAAAACTCCACCAGGTAGCTCTTTCAGGTAATGAAATCCCTTACCTCCCTAGACGTACCACAGTGACAATCCCTTCACCTACTGAGTGCTGTGATCAATTTGCAGAACCTATTGTGTCTAAAGAGAATAACATCTACACCTCTTTCCCGGAGAGTGCTAGGACCTTTAAGAAGCTGCTTCTCTCCAACACCTCGCCAGACACCACGGGTAAGCTCCTCAATTTACAACCCATCTCAGAGGCTGATACATATGTACAGTCTTATGCGGAGTGTCAAATCGGGATCCCCTCTAGATCCCGCATCCCCAGCCACCTTGGAAAACAGATGTGCTGCCATTGTCCCAGTACTAACGGAGCTGCTCAACCTGTCATTTTGCTCTAGCAGAGTCCAGAAAGAGTGGAAGCATGCCATCATAATTCCCCTGCTCAAAAAACCTAACCTAGATCCTTTACAGCCTAAAACTTTAAGACCTATCTCTTACTTCCTTACTTTGCAAAGATGGTGGAGAAGTTTGTCAGCCAACAAATAATGCAGTTTGTAGAGGAATACAATCTCCTCCATGAGACGCAGTCTGGCTTCAGACCCCTCTTCAGCACGGAATCAGCGCTACTTCTAGCTTCAGACTCATTACACAAAATTGGTGACTGTGGTCAAACACAGCACTTATCATGCTTGATCTAAACACCGCCGTTGATTCGGTCTCTCATGGTCTGCTACTTGACAGACCACTATGTGCTGGTGTAGATGGTTTTGTTTTGGGTTGGCTGGCGAGCTTTTTTGGAAGACAGCACGTTTTAAACTACTCTACAAACCCATATTTCGTCTATTCAGCATCTGAAACAGGGGGTGCCGCAAGGCTCTGCCTTGAGCCCAACCCTTTTCAACATATATATGCGACCACTGGCAGATGTGCTGAACAAACCTGGGGTGCAGACAATGTCATTTACAGTTGACACGCAGCTGTTCCTCACCTTGGCCCAGGACAACGGCAAAGCAGCAGAGAATTTCAAACTCTGCCTGGAGGTCATGGCAAATTGGATGCAACATAGCTGCCTTGGGCTTAATGCCAGCAAAACAAACACCCTAGTGGTAGGAAAACAACCCTCCATCTCATCGCAGCGTTGGGATTGGCTTAGGGGAATCTGGGAGCCGGTGTGCTTCCGGTCCACACAGATTTCAGAAAACAAAGGTCCTGAGCAATTTGGAAAAAGTGACAAAGTAATGAAATATAGCCCACAATGGGATACTATATATAGCCAATGTCCAGCCGGACATTGAATTTTATTCATACAATAGGGAAAATAAAGTAAAAATAATGCTTAGGCAAAAAGGTTAGTAGAGCACCAGCCTGTACTCTGGTACATAGGGGAGGACATGGGGGAATGGGGTAACAATACAGACAATTAAACATTAAATATAGGCAAAGATTTTGAGCTGAGGTAACTTGCATTCAGAGGTAAATAACAGTAAGTTTAACCAAAATAGCGACCACAGTAATTAGACACAATGGAAAGTTGTGTCTCTATTTGGAAATGTCGACGTTTCGATCCCTGCTCATAAATAAAAACGGGATCATCAGGACTACAATATTACATTTGCCTAGTTTAGAACGTTAGTGCCACTCAATTAGAGTAACGGGAGTTCTAATCAGAGGGAAATGGAGGCGGCGTGAAGTAGCTCAATTCCGCTATACTTCTACACGTCGGATTCAGGGCCGCCGCCCGGGCAGGGAGGAGAAGGCGTCCGCCTTTCTCCTGGTGTGGCACGGGTTGTCAAGATGCTGGTGTTTAGTTCAGTGCTGTACCGGATTAAATCAATATGCACGCTACAAGACGGGATCCTTAGGGGTGCGCGATGGCAATGTCCTTCGATAGCAGCGGTGTGCTGTCCGGTACCGGTCTCGATGGCTGGTACTCACAGAAGCAGAGGACAGAGAAAAGGCGGTAGCCAGCCAGCCAGCTGGCAGGTTAGTGCTCTTTTCTGTTCTTTTTTTTCTTTTAATTTTTAATCACCTCTCCGTCCCACTACTACTGGCCGGGAGCAGTCGCCACTGCTAATGGGTAGTAATGGATTGCTGAAGTTCAGGGATTGATAGGTTAAGAGGTAAGTAAGGATAGTAGTGATCAGGGAAAGGTAGCATTAAGATGTAGTGAGGATGTTTTAGGGGTCAGGGATGGGTAGCATTAAGGGGTGGTTTGGGATATTATGGGATCAAGGATGTGCAGCATGTCTTCAATATTGCATGGGTGAAAAGGCAAAGGATTCCCTCGTCTGCATAGGCAAAGTCTCTTTGCAAACGAGGGCAGGTCCCCATGGGATTGTGTTTGCGCACATTTACCACTGGTGCACCCAATATTACAACAATGCTTGCCCAAGCATCTGCTACCCCATCTGTAATATCATAATGACCCATGGGCATATTAACCGGGCACAAATGTTCATTAAACCCCCTGTGCACTATGTATATCAAGGCCCCTGTAATTTACAGTATTTGGAAATTACAAAACGGCGGTATTAAACTCTTTTTAAAAATGACCCCATAACACAAGAGAACATTAGGTACCTGAACATATATCTATACGTATCAAAAGATAGTGATAAAGAAATGGAAATTGGGTAAGTGAGCATTTAATACTTGGAATTGAGGGAATTGTGTTACAGTTCTCAATGCTGGATTCCAAAGCTTTGTTGAGATGGATAATGAACATAGGGCTGGACAGTCTGTAATCTATTACAATTTAACGATAAAGTCAGGTGCCCGGTGAAATGAGTAAGTGGTCACAGCATATTTGGGTTGTCAGGAGCCCCCTTTCTAAGGCCACCCTCTCTACCAGCGAAGTTTGGTCCTGAATGAATATAGGGAACTTTGTTCCTCTTTACCGTGCTGACATCTAATGGCTATTGAAAGGCAACTCAATATGCTTGTCCATCTGGGGGGTTCTCCCTGTTTTCTATTTGATCCCTTTCATTAGCACCAACTACACCCCCAAAGTGCCTGAGGATTTCTCAGGAGGCAATATGTAGCCATAAAGGAATGCCATACTCATTGACTCACCCCGACTGGCTCCGCCCTCAGCACCTGGGCCGCCTTCTCCTGGTCCATGCACAGCTGCAGCCACACGGGGCAGGTTTTGATGAGCTTGTCCAAGAGGCTGATGGCTGGCGGTGACAGGCCATTGCAGAGAGCAGTGTCCAGGGCCGTCCTCTCTTCCCCAGTGAGATGGTTGGCACTTCTGCAAAGAAAAACAAGGGCCATTAGGATAAAACAACATAAATACAAGCGCATCACTGACTACTAATTTGTGTGCTATAATTAACAACACCGCTCAGAAATACTCAATACATTGTAGCAAAGTATTATATTCATCCACTCATTCAATCAATCAATTAACTTTATTCAGTTTCTTTTCAAACCATAAAAGTATACAAAAGAATAAATAAAACTTGGGTGCATACAGTCTCAAAACAGACAAGATAAACTACATTGGGGTAAGTAAAATCCAGTTAGACACCCACTCATTCAACACAATCCCTGTGACAGGCACTAAATCTGACCTTAATTAGCAATGTATTCCATTGGTATGAGCCGGTGATCTAATTTGATGTTCAAATTATAAAATGTCATATACTTGGCGTTCAGATCATATTTTAGGTGGGCCCAGTTTTGCAGATTAATACTCGTAATTGCACTGAATCGGAGTGGTCAAATGATTTATTGCTCGGGGTTGTCTCCAGAATATTACTGCTATGTCATCACAATGTACATCCTGCTGCACCTTGATACAGCCTCGGCTAGACAGTTAGATGTTGGTGAAATCTGGTATAAAAACAATCTATTGTTTGTTGCGAGTTGATGGGATGCTTAGAAAGAAATCGTCACTTGTGCTGTTTTTTTACAAATGTATTAGCAACCAAGAGTTGGCTCTAATCAGTTAGGCTGAGCACTTATATCTATAAAACAAAGGAAAGTGCCTAAACTGATACAACTAGTCACACGTGATTTGAACTCACCAAGGAAGAAATCGCATTTCCGTCCGGGGTTTTGCTAATTAATAGCGGTTTATTTGTTCAATTTTTAAGAAAAAAGTTTTCAAAGTTTTTACATGTTATATACAATAAGACACTACACCATTAAACTCAACAATATTTTGACACTATAGATACTCAATCATACTAGTCAGACATATCACAGTCATTCAAAACTCCATACATCCATTCATACACAATCTAGAAAAACAGTCTAGAAAAAGAGAAACAAAGGTTGCTCAATAAATCAATACACAAGGTATAATACATAAATGCATATCAACCTAGAACAAAGTACACTTGAATTTAAACACAAAATCAATTATTTGATGAAAGACTTGTATATCAAATGTGTACAAAACTCGAGTGCAGTATTTATCAACACTTGGGTTTTTAAAGAACAGAGCAACACTTAATATAAAGGCCTACGCGTTTCGAATCCCAATCGAAGTCAAAGAGGGATTCTCCTCAGGGCCAATGGAATATCTGGAAAACATAAAAATGATCTCTATGTAAAGAAATTCATGAGTGACTCTGTGAAACTAAATGAGTGAACCACCACCAACTCGAACAGCTTACCCCACTGGTCTACGAGGCGACTTGGAAGGTGAAGTGGAGCAGAGGTATTACAAAATAAACATCCAAAAGTACCTCTTTTTTATATTTTACCAAAGGTACATAAAGACCAAAATAAACCCCCGGGGAGACCTATCGTGGCAGGATGAGACTCCCTGCTCGAACCAGTTGCCAAATATGTCGACGTGTTTCTGAAACAATTCATGACCTCTGTTACATCATATCTGCAGGACACTACAGATTTTATCAATAAACTTGAAACAATAGAGTTTAGTGAGGGCAGTGACATCCTGGTCACCCTGGATGTCACTTCACTCTACACCCAGATCCCCCAGGACGAAGCAGTGGCTGTGCTCACCCACTTCCTGCAACTGAGATCGAGACCTGTACAGGTGCCAACAAAATTCCTGATTGACCTCGCTTCTTTTGCACTTAAAAAGAATTACTTTTGCTTCGGGAAAGATTTTTACTTTGTGTTGATAAATACTGCACTCGAGTTTTGTACACATTTGATATACAAGTCTTTCATCAAATAATTGATTTTGTGTTTAAATTCAAGTGTACTTTGTTCTAGGTTGATATGCATTTATGTATTATACCTTATGTATTGATTTATTGAGCAACCTTTGTTTCTCTTTTTCTAGACTGTTTTTCTAGATTGTGTATGAATGGATGTATGGAGTTTTGAATGACTGTGATATGTCTGACTAGTATGATTGAGTATCTATAGTGTCAAAATATTGTTGAGTTTAATGGTGTAGTGTCTTATTGTATATAACATGTAAAAACTTTGAAAACTTTTTTCTTACAAATTGAACAAATAAACCGCTATTAATTAGCAAAACCCCGGGCGGAAATGCGATTTCTTCCTTGGTGAGTTCAAATCACGTGTGACTAGTTGTATCAGTTTAGGCACTTTCCTTTGTTTTATAGTTTTTTTTACAAAAGCACGCAGGGGGGAAAATTCTGACTTTTAAAAAATCCATTGCTGTCTGTTTCCACTGAAAAATCATTGGCACAAAGAGAATCGTGGTATAAATGTATTAAAAAGGGTAATGATAGTTTTAAATTTGAAAAGAGGAAAAGAGTGCGTAGGAGTGCCACTCAATACAGTATTGTTAAAATAAAGAAGTGTTAAAGGAGAGCCCCGGATGTGTTGGGGACAGGCACTCTAACAAGACCCCACGGCCGTCACAAGGGGAGGCAATCTGAGTCTCTTTATCCCAAGCTCTGTCCCTTTTGGGCCCTGCTCCCTGTAACAACATGGTTAATAATAATAATAAAACAGTCTTGTTCCTTCTTAATGAAGCTAACGCAGCAGCACCACTAGATGACGCCACATACCGTATTTTCATTTCCCCTAGAGCACGCTTTCCTAATTTCGGGCTGCTTTTCGGGCCTGCATACTAATATAGGCTGCGCACACGTTTTTGTATGTGGCCCCACCAGAGCTTCTAATATGCCGGCTAGTCTTTTATAGGTAAGAATTAGTCGCATTTTTATACAATTTCCAATCTTTTGAAATGAATGGTTGAGAGGCCCCAAACACAGTCGGGAAGACACATTTGCCCCTCACACCTTAAAATAAATTCCGTTCAAACAAATACATGGTTTCCACAGAAAGCATCATAGTGACTTCAGGTCCTATGAAAAATAAAATGCCGATTGCGTAAACCTGCAACATCAGGCCCATTGGGAGCTGTGACATCATGCAGACACCAGAACGTGGCCCTATGCTCTCTGAATCCACAGACCCCAAAAGCCCATGCCATAGAGCTGGTCCTTATGACATGGCTCGCAGGTGTGACTGCTGAGCGCAGTAAGTGGTGGGGAGATTATTTATTTTACGTGCACGATTTTCAATACGCATACCAGGCCTCAATGACTTTGGAGCGCCATACAGGATAAGCACTGACTTAGTCAAGAGGTTGTGACTTGGGTACTTCACCGACGGTTGTTTGTCACAGGGGTCAAACCCTTCCCCAACAAACGCTACAGAGCCAAACAAGCGCTCCCCAGAATTAATGGGCCTAGCACCGAAGTTCACGGTGAATCCTTAAGCCACATCCCTCAATGAAAGGCAAAGCCCTGCACAACCAACAAAAAACGTCAATGTCCAGACTGGTAGCCAATCGCCACATTCAGCAAGAATTAGTGAGAAGAAAGTCGAGAAAATCTGCTATGCTACCAAATTTAGGGGATTATTCTACAACATCCACCCAGCCACCAGTCAACGCTCCGCGTATATTCAACTCGCCAGACAGCAGGAGCCCAACCCCTATTCTATTAAAAAACCTGCATACCTCCCCCAGAGGTTGGATCCCAGGTACTCAGAAGCCAAACTCCAGTAACCTTCTACAAATCATTTACAAAGTGACACTGGATCTGAAAAATATTGCACGCCTCACAGAAAACGCACTCTCCAAATTCAAAAATATGCAGGAGACAGTACTCTCACTACATAAAAACATAAAAACAACACCAATGTCTCTTTTAAACAGACCTAATTGACCTCGAAAACTCCCTAGCTACCTATCAGATGAGGAAACGCAAGTACTACTGCAATCCTACGAGGCATCACTGGCCACAACTAACCCTTGCGACAAGAACAAGGTCCATGTCATCAACTCAGTCCCAATCAACTCCTTCAGAGAAGTCAGGCCTAGTGACAGAAAATTAAATGCGAGCAAGATGAAGTAAGTAACACTAATCAATCCAAAGCAAGACACCATCCAAGATGCGCAGGAAAAGATCACAGGGCTACTAATCAACTGGTGCTCAGCAGTGAAACACGCGTCAGACATTGCTGACGTTGTCCTGAGCCAGGAGATTGATGTTGCGATACTAACGAAAACATGGCTAACAGAATCTTCCTCACCATGCTTGGATCTACTGATGCCCCCTAACTATTTCATTGTGAGGCAAGATAGGCTAAAGACAATAGGTGGTAGTATTGCTGTTATTCATCGATCGGAGCTCGTGGTTACTCCATTGCCCGCTGACCCTCTTAATTCATGCAAATACCTCGCACTCTCCATAGTTAACAATGAGAAACAGCTATGCAAGGTTCATGTATTTTATCACCGACCAGGCAAGAATGATCCTTTTATCGACCACCTAATGGAGATAATCACAGCAAACACCTCCCCACACTCCAATAACATATTACTAGGAGATTTCAATTTACGCTGGAACAATCCTAATGAAAGCCAGGTAAACTTCATCAAAGACTTTCTAAAAGATCAAAACCTAGTGCAAGCCTGCACGCATCCAACACATTTGAAAAGCTCCACGCTAGACTGGATCATATCTAAAGAAAAAGCTGTGAGCTTAACCTCAATCATACCTTGTGACTGGTCAGATCACCACATAATAACCTTCCAAATTCCCAGAGCACTAAAGAAAAGAACCAATCAACCAATCAAACCCAAACAATGGGTGAGGACCACTAAGAACGTGGACAAGGTGAAGCTGGCGTCGCTATGCAGGAGAGATCTCCCCTCCCAGCAATATGTCAAGAGCCAACGAGCTCACGGAGCACTACAATGCGAAGATGTCACATATAATGGACACCATTTCACCGTTACAACTAAAACGAACATCGGACAAAGACAAAAAACCATGGTTCAAAGACACGCTAAATGAAGAAAGACTTAAGCTGAGACTAGCAGAAAGGAAATGGAGAAAGCGGTCATCATCCCCACAGCTTAAACTGCTAAGAAAAACCAGAAGCGCCTACAATAAAAATATTCTAAAGTAAAAAAGAATTCTTCAGAACGGAATTGGAAAACGCGAAAAACAGACCTCGAAAACTATTTGAAGTAGTTAAACAACAATCAAATAAAATGTACAAATCCGCACTAGAAGCAACAAAATCTCAAATTAGCTGTGAGGAATTCACAAATTTCTATAAATCCAAGGCCACGTCCCTGGAATGCGAGCTTAAGTCAGCAGCTTCTGCATGGGAGGCCTCTCAATCAAATATTCCATCAATCCCCAACAATTCAATACCCAAAAATGAAGCTCATTGGTCCACTTTTGAGCTATATGACCAAAGCGACATCCTGAAAACCCTAAGCCTAACAATCACCTCAACGACCCACTCCCTGCAAAATGTATGCCGTACATAGACCAGGAGATCATCCCCAGCTGGACATCGATAGTAAATGCTTCCCTGTCTCATGGAGTCTTCCCAGACTGTCTAAAAATGGGACAAGTCATTCCCATTAAAAAAAAAACCGACAGAGAATCCCGCTGATTCTAGCAACTTTCGGCCAGTATCCAACATTCCCCTAGTAGCTAAAGTGATTGAAAAATGTGTTTAGCAACAACTAATCCAGCACATATCTAAATTCCAATTACTAAACAATGGCCAATCAGAATTTAGACCAAACCATAGGTCAGAAATGGCAATTCTGCACATAGTAGATGACGCACTACTCGCTCTAGACCAAAACAAAGCATGTCTGTTAATCTTGCTTGATCTATCATCCGCGTTCGACACAGTTAACAACAAAATGTTCCTACAACGTCTGGAGAACAGGGTGGGTTTTTCTGGGAACATTCTTGAATGGTTCAAGTCCTACTTGAAGAACAGATCACAAAGATTTCTGATGAATAAGAACCTGTCAACATCATTCCCCATCCAGATAGGGGTTCCACAAGGTTCAACCCTCTCCCCGTCACTATTCAACCTATACGTGGAACCACTAACGGACATACTCCACCGAGCCAACATCTTTTTCACATTTACGCTGATGACACTCAGATTTACATTAAGATCTCCTGCTTAGAGGAGATCAGAACCATGAAGAAGGCTCTACAGGCGATGATGCAATGGCTAACAAGCAATCAGCTTAAACTAAACTAAAAAACAGAATTCCTTATCATTTCACCCACCAAAAGTCCGCCCATTATAAAGGAATGGGCCAATTTGATCACTGCACTCAAGTGTACCCCGATAACTGTAGATTCAACCAAATCCCTAGGAAGAACACTAGACCCAAGCCCATACATGCAGTCACACATTAACACACTGGCTAAAAGTGCAAAATTTCACCTGAGCTACATTAAGAAATTGAAACCTTTCATCGAAACGGTGGACCTCAAAATGGCAGTTCAAGCATTAGTAATCTCGAGAATTGAATACAGATGCACAACACTTTCTGGGCTTCTCAAAATTGCAACAGCACCTCTAAAAGCCTGCCTCAACGCAGCATCAAGGCTCATAACAGGATCAAAAAAATTCGACCACATCTCTCCTCACCTGAAAGCACTAAACTGACTACCCTAAGAAGCCAGAATTCTGCTCAAACTGGCATGCATAACACACAAAGCTCTACACTTCAAGTCACCAAGATACCTAGCACAGAAACTGGTTATTTCTGGGCGAAACAGACAATCAAGGAGCGCCAGAGACCTAGTGTGGAAACCACCGATTTTCCGCAAAAAAAAAAAAACTTACAACAGAGCGTTCTCTGGTGCTGCACCAAGAATATGGAATTCGCTACCCCCAGACATCTGAAGGCTACCCAACCACGCAAGATTCAAAAAAGAAACCAAGATCTTCTTAATGAGTAAATTCTTACCGTAATCATTACAGAGCATCTATACATGGCTCGCCCAAATATTCTCTCTCAAAGACACAAGAGTTTTAGAGCTAATGTTGTTTGTCCTTTACATGGCTCTTGCCTTCCTTGGGGACATGGTCCCTCTAGTCTTACAGCACGCAAACGTACTATAACAGTTATCAAAAGAAATAGAGATGTCAACTTTGAACTGGACTGGAATACATTAATGCTATACAGAACTCTGTACCGGAAAAGTTACCATGTACTGAACTGTGAAGCGCTCCCCTACCGTACAGGGTCAAGTTCGTGCTATATAAAACACTGAATAATATTAATAATAATAATAACGTACCATTAAGATCACAAAGTGTATACAATGTAAATAGATCAGTGGGTTGTTGCTTTTGTCAGAGATCTTTTGTTACTTGCAGTTTATAAATTATAATCCTAACATAGAACAGTGAGCTATTAACGGTCATCAAAGAGCTGCATGCAAACTACAAGGTATAGATTAGACCGTTATGATTTATTCCCCAATCTTTCCTAATCTTTTTTATTTTTAGATGGAGTTTTATATAGCGCTAACAAGACTAGAAGGTATCAGAGCACTTTACATAAGCACCAGTTGCGTTACAGACGGACACATTCATTTTTGTTAGGCACCGGGGAAATTAAGTGATTTGCCCAGAATCACAGAAGGTTGAGCGTCCCTGCCTAGACTCGAACACGGTTTCCCAGTGCTGAAGTCGACTTCTCTAGCCATTAGGCCACATTCTTCATTTGGATAGAAATCAATTCTGATTATTAAAGAGAATCCCCCAACCACGGTGTTACATTTAAAATTCGTAGCTTCTGCTTATCCAGACCAAGCACTCAAACTATCCGGCCTACCAGTATGGATGACATGTGAATTCTACACCTTGTAGTCCTCGGTCTTGGGTAACAATTCCTATGCACTGATTTACACACCTATGATTTATTGTCTCTGTGTAGCGTATGTGATGTAAAGTCCACTGACATCCTACACGGGTATGAGTAGTGATGGCACTATAAAACTAATTAAATGCATCTGAGAGAGAGCAGTTATGGAGACTTGAGGGGTACTGTTAAAGGGTGGTAGTGAGGGGAATCCGTGGATGAGGTGGTCATTGGGGGCGCCAACAAACACTGTTGCACTGGGCGCCACCAGCGCTAAAACTGGCCCTTCTGATGCTGTGTAGCAAGTCTAAAGAATTAAAAAAAGAAGAAAAAAAACACTTATGACACTGCCAGATGTATCATTTTGTAGGCGAGCGCACCACACATGCTCATGCCTACAAAATGATGCAGCTGCTTTATTTATTTTTTTAGTTACTGATCACTGTTGGATTGGTAACTACAGTCGGCGGCATAATTTTGCAGGAGAACCCGCACCATGCATAACTGCATGGTGCGGTCAGTTATGTCATGAAAAATGACATAACTGCCTTTCATTTCTTTTTTTAGTTACTAATCCGTGCTGGATTGATAAAAAAAAATGTTTTTTTTTGTTTTATGGAGGTGGGGAGAAGCAACAGGAAAATGGGCAGAAGCAATATAGGGGGAATAGGTGCGAGGAGGAAGCAAAACAGGGAACACAGTGAGGGAAGAAATCTGGAGGGCACAGGTGGAGGGAGCAAACGGCCAAAAGACAGCAAAGTGGAGGTGGTTGGGGGGGATGCTCAAGGATGAGAAAGTAATGCTGGGGTTGGGGAAAATCGAGAAGGCGAGAGAGAGAAAGGAACACGGAGTGTGGTGAAGATGAGGATAGACGTGTACGAGGGAGACAACATGGGAAACACATGCACTCTTGTAGAGTGTTTAGACAAAAATAAACAAGCATTGTTAAATCAAAAAGGCCTCACTTACGAGACCTATTGGCTGGTCAATGATTTGTAGCCATGTTGTGCAGCAGCTCATCTGCTCTGTAACATGGCTAAAAGTAATAATAAATAAAAGTGCTATGACATGAACAGCACTGGCTGCATCATAGCACTTTTTCTAAGTCTTGCCTAGTCAGTAGATGTGCTGTCTTTTGAAACATGCTGTTCGTAGATTATGGGCTTTAAGCACCGCCCATCTTTTCAATTGGCTCCTTTTATTGTCCTTTATAAATGCCTTCTTTTGATTGACGAATAAGCTTAGTAGTCCCTTCTTTTGGACTTTCGGATCTTTCCATGAGGACTGTTCAGGTTACTTGGGCTCTTATTTTTCAGGTTATTTCCGAAACTTTGAGAGCATTTTAATTTTTGTTGTTGGTCTGCCTCTGCTCCTGTTAAGTGTTCTGTTTACTTCATGCACAGGCTTCATGAAACACTTGCGGCTGCTGCTTCATTTGCTGTGCGGTTTGCTTAGGTGTTCATTAAATTATTGCTGCCACTTAATCTCCCTCCCACAACACTGCTTTATTTCATTTTAATTTTATGCAACGTTATTTAGCGCGAACTTGACCCAAAGGAATCAGAGCGCTTTACATAATCAGCATTACAGAGGGACGCATTACAGAGGGACACATTCCATTTTCAGGCACAGGAAGATTAAATGATTTGCAAACAATCACAGGATGCTTGAGCTGAAGCAGAGACTCGAACCTGGTTCCCCAGCTTGAAGGTCAGCCCCTTGGGTAGTTACGTCACATCCGACTGCTGCTCAATGTTCTGTGTACTTCCTGCACAGGCTTCATGAAACGCTTGTGGCTGACTCTTCATTTGCCATGCTGTTTGCTTTGGTGTTTATTAAGCTTCTGCTTTTACTTAATCTCCTCATGCTGACCCCTCACCCATCACTGCTACTGTTTGTTTTTTGCACCTCTACCGCAACTTAATCTCCCTGTACACCCCCACCCAACTACCCTCTCACCCCTCCCACAACACTGCTTTTTAAATTTAATTTCTTTATAGTGTTATATAAGGTGAACTTGACCCAAAAGGGATCAGAGCTTTAAATGACCACCAATTACATTACAGATGGACAGATTCATTTTCCAGGCATGAGGAGATTAAATAATTTGCACACATTCACAAGATGCTAGAGCAGACGCTGAGACTCGAACCTGGTTCCCCGACTTTAAGGTCGGCCGCTCTGACCATTACATCACATCCGGCTGCTGCTTTCTCCTCTACTGTTCCTCTTTTTCCTCCTCCTCAGGTGGTCACTCTTTCTAGGAAGGCCTCACTCATGATTTGCCAATGCTTGTTATTTGCCACACAGCTAACAGACAATATTTCTAACCCCTTCCATGCGCCCGTGGGCCAACGGCCGTCGAGAGCACTACCTTCGTAGTGCTGTGCACGTCCGTTGGCCGACGTGGCCCTGCCCACCTAATCAAACCGCCGCACCGCGGTGAAATTGCCGCCGCGGTTAAGCGGCCAAAAAGCGAAACATAGTATTCAATTCAGCTATAAGCCCTAAAGCAACAGGCTCAGAATATTTAAGGACAACAATGTTTATACAGTTTGAAATAGCAAATGCTTTTAGATGTCACAGGCACATTCCAGTAAATGCAGGTTTTTGATCATCTCGAGGGCTAGGGGATGAACTGCAGCAGGCGCGATAGGCAGTCTCAGTGTGCCCTTGTGCACTAGGGCCGGTGTATGTAGCCTTTGTTGACAGTTCGTCCCAAGCACTTTGTTGCTCACCCCCACCCCTCCCACAACACAGCTTTATTTTTTGCACCTTTCCCGCCACCTCTTACCGCTCCCACAACACTGCTTTTTTAGGTCTTGCCTAGGCAGCGCGCATGGGCTGCTCTAGGAGATGACCTTTAGAAATTGGTGAGCTCTTTTGCACACACTCGTTCATGTGACGGCATCCAACTTGCGGGAGCGAGCAGCAGCGCGCGCAGGGGCCATCTGTTTTTTTCTAACGAGCTTTCACGTGAGTGCTTGTTTACATTTCCCTGCTTGCTGTCACTTTCACTTTCTAGCCGGCTGGGCGTTTGGAAGCAAAGGCGCCTGCAGGGGCCATTTTCAAGCACGTGAGCTTGTTTACATTTCCCTGCTTGCGGTCACTTTAACTTTCTTAGCCGGCTCGGGCATTTGGAAGCAGCGGCGCGCACAGGGGCCATCTGTTTTACTATTGTTTTTGACCCTCACCCATCTGTCTGAGGGTCAGGGATCTCTGGCAAGGCCCTGTTTTCGCGCTCTCTAATAACGGGCTAGATTTCGTTTTTTTTTCCTCTCCACATAATTCCTGAGGAACACATTTATAATACCTGACTCACAAAATCTTACAAAACGTTTGCATATCTAGTGTGATCCGGAACGAATCATAGCCAAATAGTGACAGGATTCATGCTGGTCCAATTCACTTTGCAGGCTTGGCGGAGTATGTCTGATATATGAATCGACCCCTCGAGGGCAAGAGGCTTGTTTTGTAACTGCGCAACGGGCACATGCACCTCATGCAAACAGTCCTTTAGTGTGCTGCCTGTCGAACGAGCGTGTTAAGATAAGATACGTTGTGACTTACGCATTTGGCTACCTGAGTCCGTTCAGTCACAAGCTCCTATGAGGAATGCAGCTCATTAAGGCTGCTGAGGAACCTGCATGAGTGAATTCAGAAATGAACGAGCTCCAAGGTCGCAGGAAGGTTGCCACAAAGTTTATTTTAGGGAGCACCAGATCTCCCTTGCATGTTACTAGTTACTGCCTTCGTTTCCTTCCTATTAAAGTTGTAACCGACTAGAGAAATTGACTAGAACACATCTAGTGGGTTCGCACGTCATTGCACCCAAAGCCTGATCCATTCAGTGGAGCTTCCCAGATGAAGTAGCTGTGTTAAGAGAAGAGGGTCGGCTCTTGTTCTGTGCCCCTGACTATAAAGCCGGATCACAAAACATTTCTGCTGGATCTATTAAATAGTGTGGCGTGGATAATATAAGGCAATGCTTGGCACAAATATACTTTTTTATTATGAAAGCAGATTTGTTATGATGCCATGTGAGGCTGACAAGAACATTTGTGGTGCATTTCGTTGTGGTTATTTTGTACTGCGGTTTTTGTGAGGCATTTTTTTTTACTATTATTTGTGTTTTGCACTGTTAGGTTTTTGTTGTGTGTTTTTGTTATGTTATTGGGTGGTGTTCAGTAATTACATTAGAAAGGTCGACAGGCAGTATGTCTTAGTACTTCAATACAGAAGTACTGGTACTCACCATATAGAGTACCCATTTGCTCCTGAGAAGTGCCAGTACTGGCCCATTAAATGAACTGCAGCAGCGCAGGTACTCACCGTTTCACATTAAACAAGCATTGGTATAGCCAATAGGTCTCGCCTTTGGAACCTTATTAGTATTTAGTTATGCATCACAATATCCTTGGTGCAACAACATCAACTTATAAGGTCCTAAAGGCAAGACCTATTGGCTATGCCAAAGCTTTTTTTGTTTTGCAGTGTTCTATAGCGCGAACTCGAACTGAAGGGATCAGGGGGCTTTACATGCCAATCAGCTGCATTACTGACGGACACATTCAATTTTCAGGTACAGAGAGACTATTATTTGTGCACAGTCACAGGATGCTCGTTCATCTGCCATTGTGGTTTGCTTGTCTAGTTCCCAGTGTTGACTAAACTTAGTTTCTTTTTTACTGCGCGGAAAGCCCCTTGTTGACCGACTCAGGAGCTTTAAAATAGCGTTCAAAGTTGTTTCATGGTCAAAACGTTTTTTAACCTAACTCAGTGGTGGTTGGTGAATTCTGAAAGTGGGGAGGCGCATTCTCCACATTGCAAGTAGAAAATGACTGTGGTGAACAAGCATGCTCAGCATACACCCTCCCCATTCTTAAGCTATTAGAGAAACTGTATCTTTGTTTCTTTTTTTAATAATGTGCAAACAGTGCATTTCCCAGTGTATTTCCCACGTGAAACAACTCAATTTCTGGTTTAGCCAAGCCAGTCTTAACCTCCCCAGAGGTGTGGTCCCTTGCCAGAGAGATAGGGCATTGTGGAGAGGGTACAAAGGGACAGACATATTTGAGAGGTTGGAGAGTGATAGAGGAAAAGGGCAGAGAAAGACAGGAAACAAGTACAGAGGAGGATATTCTTAAGAGAAGGAGAACCACAGCGAGGAAAGTCCAGACAATAGTATAAGGATAACACGAAATGGAACACTGGAGAGCAGTGCTTAATTTGTAAAAAAAAAAAAAAAAGTGCAGGTGATGGAAATGTTGCCAAGGAGGCCACTGCTCACGTCTTCCTCTGGTGAGCCCCACTTTCAAGAATCACACTGCCTCAGTCTCTATCTTCTAACCTTGATCTGTTGTCTGTCCCCTAAGTCTTTGCTCTAAGAGTCTATCCTCTCACCTCTCTAATTATGTTCTATCACCTTTGTCACACCCTGTATTTCTGATTTGCCCTCTATTCATTCTAGCCCTGCCCATTTTCTTCTTCACGTTTATCCATGCTCTGCTCTCTCTCCCCTCGATCTTGGCTCTTTACTATCACTCTTCTAGCAGTGATTAGCTGTGTCTCCATTTTATCATTCGTCTGCTTTTTTGGGTCTCGCTGGTAATGCATCCGAAGGATGCATGTGTCCAGCTGGAGACGTATAGTTATCTGTTACGGGGGAGGGACGGACAAGAGGGTGGTACGAGCTTTTGCTTGGATTTGTGTGTGCGCACGTCGCGTCCCGCGCCGTACACATGCGCGCGCATACAGACAGACACTCGCTCACACACACCCCCCCTCCCCCACAGTCACAAACACGCACTCCAAGACACATACACACACACACGCACACACACACACACACACACACATACACACACACACATACATACATACATACACAGCCCCCCACCCCGCACGCTCGCGCGCACACATATATATGCTCCCCCCCCGCCCTCGCAGCTCAGCAACCCACTCACCGGCTTCCTTGGTGCGGCGGCTCTCCTCAGCTGCAGGGCCCGGCAGCAGGACTCTTCTTCCCTCCTTCGGCACCGGGGCGCAGGGTAGGCTCCTGCCTGCTCCGGTGCTCCAAACAATCACGGCTCTTCCGTGGGAGGCGGGGTAGGCTCCCGCCCTCCTACTTCCTGTTTCCGGTTGTCGCGCCGGCCTGCCTGACTTCCTGGTCGCAGGCCGGCTGAGTGACGAGGAGCGTACTCTGGTTACAGCTGGTTTTCTTGTGCAGCACTCATGAGACTCTCTTTAAATATCAGTCCCTGGGAAAGGAACCGCTCTAATTTCAGTAATGATTACATCTATAAGAGATCAATGCATGCGTGTGTGTGGTGCTGTTTGCGACTTGGGTAGAACCGGACTCTTTGGTAATGTGCAAGTTGTGAAGGCCTGACAGTTACTTCTAAGTAGAGGGAGAGCGAGCTGTGACTGGCAAGCAGTCTCTGACGCAGGGGACCGTTGATTCTTTTTACTTTTTAAAATAAAGTATTGCTGGGCATGTGTGATTTGCAAGCCAGCAAGATGGCTACGTTTTGTTTTCTCTGCTCCGTCGATGGCATTGGCATCTAATGATCTAATTCAGGGCTTTTATTTGTCCCTTGATTGCATATATACTGTCCGATGCCCAAGAAGCATTCAAGCAGCAGCTCACTAACTTAAAGGCTCTAAGACCAGGCTTAGAAATCCTCACCGTAAAGTTGTACGGCTCAACGCCCGCCCTGAAACAAGTCTTACAACGTGCAGTCCGCTCTCTAACTGCCATTGCGGATAATGTGATAAGGCAATATAGCCGTACTGCACGGTGTGCGCCGTACTGCACGGTGTGCTGTGGGCATGGTTCGATCCTGTCTTTTCTGCCCGCCTGCCACGGCCATTCAGAAAGGCTTGCCTGCTTCTTTAAAGCCCTGAGCATTTTGCTAGGACTCTGCCCTAACCAGGAAGGCGCAACACCAGGCTGGTAAATTCTTTGCACTAATTTAACTGAGGAGGAAGGGGGCATAAAACTGAATTAATGGTCGTAACTTTGCAGAAATCTAATCATAATAACGTAGTAGTCCATCTTATGATGTGTAGTACTCTATTCAGAGAGACTGAGGAAGTGTAACCAAATACCACAGACGAGTGGTGGAAAGGTCGTGAGGAACTGGACTACTATGTCTTGCGTATATAGAATGATTGCCCTGTTTCAAAGTATATTAGTGAGGAGGCTGCAGTTGCTGTCAAACAGATAATGGTCAAACATATCCAGCTCTAAACATTTTGCTATTTAAGCCAATGTTGTGGAAAGGGATGGACTCCAGGAGATAACTGGTCTCCCTCTGCAGTGGGAGGCGAGTTAGTTATTACATGAAATTGGAAGAAGGCATGGGCAACAAAGGTGATATGTGGCATCTGAGACAATATAGAAATGGCCTGTTGATGGCACAGACAGTTTCTTGGCTGTAAGGCAGCCCCCTGTAACTTACAAGGAGAGACAAGATATTGAAGTGACATGTCCCATTAGACAACGCTAAGGCTATTTGACTTAAGACACCTCTCTGGACGGTACTAATAGGAAGGTTGAAGCTGTTGAGCCATCAAAGTGGTAACCGGAGAAGTTTTTAAGTTTCTCACTCTTGGATGAGGGTGATTGGAGAGGGTTTACTTTTAGCTGAATTTTGGGTCGGATAGAGAAAGTGGGTGGAAAAAGGTGATATTCTGCTAATAGTGTTTTTGAATTATGGATCGTGCGCCAATGCATCATGCCACTACCAAAATATCAATGCTTTGTACCGCTTTCTGTGATCCAAGAAGTGCAAAAAAAAAAAAAAAATCTTTTGTTTTAAATGATACATGACCAAAGTTCCTTTTTGGGTCTCGCTGGTAATGCATCCGAAGGATGCATGTGTCCAGCTGGAGACGTATAGTTATCGTTCTGGGGGGAAGGAGAGACAAGAGGGTGGTACGAGCTTTTTTCCTGGATTTGTGTGCGCGAACGCGCACGTTCCATCTTGCCCCGCGCCGTGCACTTCCCTCCCATACTCCCAGCAAGTCAGCCTAACGCGCATGCATGCACACAGACACACACACGCGCGCACACACGCACTTACACAGACACGCAGGCACCCAGACAGGCAACCCCCTCCCTCCCCCCCCACAGTCGCACACACACACGCATACACACAGACTCCAAGACACATACACACACGCACGCTCACACACATACACAGCCCGCCGCCGCACGCGCGCGCACACACACACACACACACACACGTCCCCCGCCCTCGCAGCCCAGCAAGAAGGCGAAGCCCCACTCACCGGCTTCCTTGGTGCAGCGGCTCTCACCGGCAGCAGGACTCTTCCTCCCTTCTTCGGCACCGGGGCGCAGGGTAGGCTCCTGCCTGCTCCGGTGCTCCAAACAATCGCGGCTCTTCCGTGGGAGGCGGAGTAGGCTCCCGCCCTCCTACTTCCTGTTTCCGGTTGTCCCGCCCGGCCTGCCTGACTTCCTGGTCGCAGGCCGGCGGCGCGAGCTCTGGACGGACTGCAGCACGCGCTCTCGCGAAGATTTCCCTGCCCTTGCAGTTGTTATAAGGTAAGAGAAAACTGCAACGAATGCTTCACTTGGCTCCCTAATGCTTCTAAGCACTGTTCTGTTTTTGTGAAATACATTGTCTGGAAGGACGTTGTCTTTCCTCACAGAATCAATCTGTGCAACCATTCAACAACAACTGGTTCAAATATACGCTATCAATGTTTCAAGCTTTATTGCAAATGTCACAAAAAGATGTTAATATTTCACTTCTGTTCTTGGATTTTCGTCACAATAAAATACACTGAACATAATTTCACAAAAGTTCTTTAGAAAAGTTTAAGCTATTTCCATTATAAATTACAATAACTTTTATTTAAGTATTAGTTATTTAAAAAAATTAAACGCCATTGTTATTTGTAATATCAATACATCGAAGTCATGTAAATACAAAACATATTGCATTACAAATGCTATAGGTATCACATTTGCGAAAGTTATAACTATTGGCATTGTAAATGACAAAGCTATTAATTTAGCTATTTAAAAAAAAAACATAAATAAAAACTTTGCCATTTATAATACCAATAGCTCAAACTTTCCTAATGCGAGACCTATTGCATTGCAAATGCTTGTTTCCTCTGTCCTGTCCTCCACATCCTTTCATTCTATCTTCTCTCTTCTTAATGCTCTCTTCTTCACATCATGGCTGCTTTCTCTTTGTATCTGATTTGCTCTCCTCCTTTTCTTCTACTTTGCTCCGTTTTATCTCTCTCCTCTCGTGTTGTTTCTTCTCCTCTTTACTCTTGCTGTCTCTCATCTCTAACACTGCTGCTGCCTGTGACCCCTGTCATCAGCCTGTACATGTCCCTACTATTTTGAACTCTGTGCTTTCCTTTTGTCATTTCTAAAGTAGCGGAAGATGACGTGTTTTACTTGCTTACCTACACTGATTGCAAAAACAAAATGTACACCAAATGAAAATGCTTTTTTGCATATATTAATCAGTGTGGTATGACTGGGTTTATTGCAGAACAGGTGGCTGCTTGAGCACAGCAGGTAATGTCACTGCTAGTGCTGCCTGTAATTAGTAGGTCCAGGGATGACGACTGCATCAGCATCCACTGCTCAGCTTTCTGTGATCCTGCCTGCTACAGCACAGGCATTGTCCCCAGCAGTAATGCTGCCAATGTCGGTAAGTATGGCTGTGGTGCCTACTGGACTCACTCGCGCTCAGCAATTACCATGCTGGGGTGCAGCGCACAGATTCTACTGGTGACACCATGGCGCACAAAAGTTGTGTTGGGCCACAGCCGCATCGAGCACATTGAGGATAGCAGCAATGCAGGGCTGCCGGATATGATACTATGGCTACGCAACAAGTGGAAAGTCCACACTTACTTTCATTTATTCTTCCTCAAGAGCCCTCACTCCCAAGTTCCAAATGCGCTCTTGCAGCTTCCTTGCCTCAACTCCATCATGAGCCAGCCCCCAGCTACAATTATCCAATGAAAGGTTTAGGCTCAGGCAGTGGCAGGGTGCAGCAGACTAGGGGAATGGAATGCAAGCCATAGTTTGTCGATGACTTCTTGGATTTGTGATCAGCGTGATGACATCTTTACTAACGTGGTGATTCACAATCATGCCCGACAGGTCAGGCATATGCCGCCTGCCTATAAACATTTACCAGCCAGTCATGTATGTTATTCTTTTTTATTTTGAATTGGACAATTATTATTGAGACCACCACCTGCAGGTTCAGAAATTGTGAAAGAAGTGCAGGTGCTGAGCACCTGAAAGCACCTGCTGGAGAGTGACACATAGTGGATATAGAGGGGGAACATAGGACACAAGTGATATATAGAACAGGGAGAAGAATATAACTTATTGATAATAAAGATTGTCGAGACAGGCAAGAGAGCCAAAAATGATGGAGGGGAGAAAAGTGGCCTAAAATGGAGGGTGGGAATTTGATGGTACGGAAGAGACAACGGTAGCAGGGTAGAGAGGATGGGGAGTGGGAAATTGGAGAGAGAATATACAATGAAGAAAATGGTATATGCAAAAAGGAGAGAGAGCAAAATGCCATAGGCTGGGTAAAAGAAGATAGAAAGTTACATTAGTGCTTTGAGGAGAGGAAGACTGGGAGGGAGAGAAAAGACGACGCTCTATGGTGATAGCAGAAAGTGTTAAAACGAAAAAAGCTGTACACAAGGAAAAGAGAGCAAAGAGGGAGGAGAGACACTGGGTTAAGAAAAGCATGGGAGAGAATCGGGGAGACAGGGAAACCCAAGGGGAGACATTATAGTGAGAACGAGAGCAAGAGACAGGAAAGAGATCAGACCAAGTAATCCAATTACATCACATTTCTGAAGTGATGGGGGAGATGCCTGCTCTTTTCCACGTTTTGACTTATCGAGCAAGAAATAAACTGCTCTTCCTTTTTTTCACAATATATGTGTGTTGTGCGCTGGATATGATAAATGAGAAAAGAACTGGTATTTCAGCTGTCAATCAAACTGTATGCTTTAGTGGTCCACTAGGATTGGCTCAAGCTAAAGATTGTACCTTTTACGTGCTTGGCAGTGTGTCTTTCTGTAAACTTAAAAACAAGCATTTACAATGCAATGGTCTCGGCAATATTATAGGTAGAGCTATTGGCATTGCTCATTATTTTTTTTGTATCCCTAAATAAATGGCATTGTCATGTATATTGGCAATAGCTTAATTGCTAGCATATGCGAGACCTATTGCATTAGCAGAGAGAGTGAGGTAGTGAGATAGAGAGTGAGTTCATGAGATAGAGAGAGAGAGTGAGGTAGTGAAATAGAGAGAGAGTGAGGTAGTGAGAGAGAGTGAGGTAGATAGAGAGTGAGGTAGTGAGAGACCGAGAGAGTGAGGTAGTGAAAGAGTGGGGTAGTGAGGGAGAGGGATGTTCTGAGGTAGTGAGATAGAAACAGAGAGTGAGGTTGTGATGTAGTGAGATAGAGAGTGAGGTAGTGAAAGAGAGTGAAAGTGAGATAGCTCAACTTGCTTAAATACGAGACCGATTGCATTGCAAATGCAATAGGTCTCGCATTTGCGAGAGATTAAGCTTTTGGCATTGTAAATGGCAATGCCATTTATTTATCTGTTTGCAAAGCCAACACATAAATCAAAAGTTTGTCATTTACAATGCCAATAGCTCTAACTTTTGCAAAAGCGAGACCGTTGCATTGTACATGCTTGTTTATTTTCCCGTCCTGTACCGAACTTCAGGGTGTGGCCTGCTGAGTGACAGCAGGGAGGAGTGGTGTGTAGAGGGGCTGCCTTTGCACTTGTTCAAAGTGCGCATGTCTTTTGGGCCGGCCGTCTTGAGACCGCCAGCCAGACATGCGCACGTTAAAGTTCTCAACCCAGACAGTTGGGTTGAGAGCAAGTACAGGCATCCAGTGCCCTCGGGAGAGCCAAGAGAGGCTGCTCCCACCAATTGGGGTACTGTTCACATGCTCGTTAACAGCACGTGAGCAGGCTAGGATTGGTCGAGGGAGTTTGCTGGGGCCTGCACTGCAGTCCCAGCAGAAGAGTTCGGGGTGACGTCGTCGGTCACGGTCCAGATAAGTGGTTTTCTGCCCCCTCCCGCCCTCAGTTGATGCCAGCTGCCACTGGGTCTGCAACACTTACTTGGGGTCTGTGACTGTTAAAAGATGTATAATAATAATGTTAGCAGATTAATATAGTATTTCTTCATAACAAAGATAAATTTAAAATTTAAACTTGTTAAATGTTCTGTAAATGTGAAGGAATTTAAAATTGAGTAATAAAAATCTAGTTGGTATCCTTACCTTGATTCTTGAGAGCTCCTCAAGCACAGGGAACAGTAGTAGGGACAATAAACGACCTCAAAGAACAAATAGGCACTGGCAACCAGCATACATTAGGAGCAAAAAAGACAAAGCAATGTGCCACAGGCTATCATATCGCTTTGTTGTTTAGAAATAAATTAACATTTTGAAATGCTCCAACCTTTCAATGCAAATTTAAAACAAGAGATTTTTATATATCTTTTGTCTATGTATGAAACAAAAAATACTTCATAATTTATGTATTTGTATACTAGTTTCTGTAGTTTTATGTATTGTTTTGATGTTCAAATCTTAGCAGTTGCTTAGGTGGGGCTCCCCACATGTCACACATTGGGGGTCCCCAAGAGTCATAACTGCTGTTCTAGATTCGTACCTATAATAAGTCTGCAATGCACCCATCCACCACGAGTGGGCACTAGACGTCTTGCTGGAAACATGGTGTCTTCTCGGAAATAAAGCGTTATTTCTTTGCTTAGAACTGAATTAGAGGCTGCATATTGTAGGGCATAGAAGTTGCTTCGTAGGCGAATGTGGCGATAAAGGAGAAGAACGATAAAAAATCCCTGGTACTCTCACTTTTAAAATCCTATTTAACAGTTACAGGCATAAATAAATACGAGATTTGTGAGCATCGAAAAGCGCATTCATGTTTGGAGAGCGCCACGTGGATGTGGGGCACCCTGAAAAGCAGAACATGCAGCACAATAGCTCATTAAAACAACAGGACTGGCCGCCTCTTCGAATCCTCCTAAGACGCTGAAGAGGGAGGGTACTCTGCAAATAAAGACATGCTACGTCATCCTGTTTGCACTGTCCGCTCTCGGTACCTAGCAACTGCTTCCCGTCAGCAGCGGCCCTCGCAACTGCAGACAGTGCCTGAACCCGACGCCCACAGCGCGAGGCACGGTGGAAACCCTGACCTGAAGCACAGAATGCAGACTTCGTTCTTGGCGGCTCAAACAAACTTCCGAACTATCGACTATCGCATTCCTATTGGGTTCTCCGATGAGCCAAACATATATTTTTTTAATTTTATCATGCAGGAACAAAACAGAGCTGCTCCAGCAACGGGAAGGAGGGGGCCGCTCAGCGAAGCTTTTATGAGCGCCGCACGCCTCTCTGCAGACTCCCCCTGCATTCCAGAGAGGCGCGTGTCGCAGTCCGGTATGCCATATCACGCTGTGAGACAAGACCTGGCCGCGCGCACAACGTTATCCTATGGGGAAACGCTGCGCGCGACCAGGTCTTGTCTCCCTTCGTCGTTCTCAGAATGCTGAGACGCCGACTATAGTTCTCTGGCGAGAACGCGCTTTCAGCTCGTTACTAGCCGAGACCTAATAAACCAGGATCTGTGATGCAGGGCGAGCTGCCTTGCTGATTCAGGTGTACTTATGTTTGGATAACTGTCTGCTCCACTGCTTTTTCCATCACAGGACTGTAGAAAGAAATACAGGAGCTGGGCCACACAATCAAGGCAGGCCTAGATATGTTATAGGACCAAGCAACAGCATCACAGCCCATTCGATTACGTGTCTATCCTGCGATAACTCAGATAGGGTCGGATTTGTATAAGATTGACGTGACACACAAACGCCCAGGGACAGCATTACATCCAGCACGAAGGAGCCGATTGCCTCCCAGCTCCAATTACATTGCACTAAGGGCTGTAAAGATATGCTTAGGTTGGGTGGCCATACAGGGCCTGGCTACCTTACCTGCTCTTGGAGCGAGAGAGTCCAATCGCTGACAATAAGGATTTTAAAACTAGTTGTTTAATCTGTATGTTGACGGATTGTAAATCTTTAAATTGGGATTCGAATTAGCAAGGGGCGGAATCCCAGCGTCCTAATGGAGAAATCGTCCCTGACCTAACTCCTGACACTTCACACTTGACTGGTGGTTTTGTACTATCTGTGTTCATTTGTTAGAGGATCGCCACCCACCCTACTTTTTTTCAGTGCACCATGTGTTGCAGAGGCGCAACTAGAGCCAAATTTCGGCGGGGCGATGGGGGCTGATTCTTCCAGCAATAGGCAGAGTGGAGATGCAGGGGCTCTAAGAAGAGGTGAAAAACATCAAAGCCTCATTAACAAGTAAATGGTCTTTTAAAGACCTGTGAAGTGCTCGGGTGCGACTGTGTGTGTGCCCGGGAAGTTGTCTCAGCCTGGGCTGATTCACACGACTAGGGGGTCGGGGGGGGGCTGTAACCCTTTGAGCCCAATGGGACACCGAAGATTTTGCAGCATGCATGAGGAATTACTTCCCCGTGTCTGTCACTAAACTGTAATGTGTACGTTTCCTTATTCTGTACCAAGTTTCATGTCATGAACATGTGGTGAAAGGGGTCTGGCTCAATCCTCTGCGAGGGTTCTCTGGAGGGCCTGGAATCCTCTATCTCTTGGAGAATTTCGATCACGCAGAAGATGTGGATGAAGAGAACTCCTGGTTTGCTCGATTCCACAATGGTCCTGGCAACACATTCACAGGCCTTGAGACACGTGCAGCCCAGATGGTGGTCTTTTGCCAGCTATGCCAGGGTAGTATAACAAAAGCCCATTGTGCAATTCACTTTCTTTCTTGCACCTTTCCTAACCTCTTTTGTCACTTTGGCAGAGGCCGGTAGATCTTTGCGAGGGTCAGTATAAAAAAGTAGAGGAGATGAGACTGAACTCTGACCCAACCCAGGTTTTTTGCTCAGAGCTGCATGTTCAAAAACCACTGGAAGATGCAGTTTGACTCATTGAATCTTTAGGCTATTTGAAGTGATTGCAAATGAATGGTCTGTTTTTATAGTTTAAGATTATCTGTCAGCGTGAAGAGTCCGTCTAGGACTGCACATAATTAGTCCTTCAAGGACAAGTGGCCATATAGGTCTGCACATTAATCTTTTAAGGTCAAGTGGCCATAGGCGAATATAAAAAAATTGGGCTCGACATCCACGGCTAAGTAGCTTTTCACCATATGGTGTGTATAGATTGCCACTCATCCGATCCTATCTTAAAGCAGTGTAAATTCTCTGCCATTGTGAGTTGTGAAGGGATCAACAGAAAACATGCTGGGGGGTGGCTTTTCAAGGATTGCTTTAGTCCTCGTGTCAATAGCCAGTGTACAGAGCTAGGTTGGAAATGTGCAATGATGCCCAAATGGCAGCCTTACAGATCTTATTTATGATTAATTCAGTGGAGGCTGCTTTGTCAATGGTGGAACTGACATTAATGGCATTAATGGCTCAGGCACCAGTCTCCTTAGCAGAATGGTAATATAATGCTGTGCCTCCCACAGCAGGTCTACACTGACTTTTCAATAGCAACTTCACTGCAATAGTGGCCAATAGCAACACAGAGCTTGCAGGATTTCCCCAGAGGGCGTTTGCTACTGCAAGTGAAAGATCCTACTGATGTGTTATTTGAATGGCACAATTCCTCAACTAACAATTCCAATACAAACTACATCATACCACTATAAAACCCACACCAATCAATAGCACATAGGTAAGAGACATTTACATCTACAACACCATTAGCTTTAAATCTCTTTAATGGTTTTTTAACACCCAAACACACAAATCTGGAGCTTAGCTCCTACCTATTTGTTCTTTTTTGCCACCAAAAAGGCAAAACTATCCACAAAGTTTCATGCCACATAATTCAGCTCCACACATTTCCAATCCAAACCACATAATTTGCCAACAAACCACATAATATAACTCAACACCACAATTACACAACACACCACATCTATCCAATCCACACAATTCTACATCATTCCACAAAATTCAACAGCACACCACATAAACTCCACTACATACCACTCCACAACACAAAATGCCACTCCACATAATTCCAGTACACTCAATACCACATAATTACTAGCCACCTAATTCCACAGCACACCATGCCACATAATTCCAATACACAATTCCACTCCATGACGCACAAGTAACTAATCAATACAACACACATAATTCCACTACACACCACATATATACACTCCATAACACATAGGTAAAAGACATTGCCATATACAATGCCAATAGCTCTAACTCAAACTAAAGCGAGACCAATTGCACTTCCAACACTGGTTTTATTGCTCCCAGGCACACAGCGCGAAGGAGTGTGGGAGACAAGGGTGCGGTGAGGGAGGAATAAAAAAAAAAGTAAGCAATACAATATGACAGAGCCAGCGCAGGCCACATTAAAGCACTTTTTTTATTGCTTCTCAGAGAAAGTACAGAGGGAAGGAGGCAAAACAGAAGGCAAGGATGTGGGTTGGAGAGCAGAAGGACAACAGAGGGTTGCATGAGTGGCTGGGGCAAACAGTTGGACAATGAATGGAGGGAGAAAAGGGTGTGGGGCAAGCACACAGACAATGGAGGATGGCAGGGAGGGACGGTGGCAAGAAGACAGACAATGGAAGGTGCAAGGGAGGGACTGGGGTCAAGCAGACAGACAATGGACAATCTGGCACTATACATGCACTAAATACGCAGTATTTTGGTTCCCTGCTGTACTTTCTGTTATTGCATCCAGATATATAATGCAACACCTGACATGCACTTAAAACCAGTCAGGACTACTGGCGTTGTCAATGCTTGTTAGCTGTTTAACATAAATGAGAAACAACAATGATTTTGTTTTAAATAATATTGAAAATGCTTAAATTCTGAATTTGTGAAACTGTGAATTAAATATTGCTGAGGCTTAAAATAAGGCAAGTTGTCTACAGAGTTTATCAATCTCTCCTGTTATGTTCACTGTGTTTTCAACATGCACCCTTTTTCTTTCCAAATCTCGCCCATCTATATTTCACACACGTCATTCTCTCTCTTCAGGACCCTCTTTTTCACTTTCTCCTGAATGCACTTCCTTGCATCTCCTTCACCTCACCACCTCCCATACACACAACATAGCCACTCACAAGCAAGCAGTGCATTTTCTTTTACTTTAGCCTTGTCAATATTTTGACCACTGTGTATCCCCTTCACACACATCTGCTTTGAATCACATTTGAAAGTGAAATACATGGTCATTGCTCTGTGCGCTCTGCAGAGGCCAAGGATTAGATGGCCATCTATTCTGAACATCTTTCTAACCCTCAGTGAGAAACTCACATTGACTTCAGCCACAACTCCAGAGTGCTGAGTCGTGGACAGTCATAAATAAGTGGAGGAGACAGCTCAAAGTATGCACTATACAAGTGTAATATGCTAAACTAAAGAGAATACAGAAACTCAACATCCTGGAACAGTGGCATAGAAAGAGATGGAGCAGGGGTGGCAAACCAGGGATCACCAGCAACTCCCACCCTCGCTTGTACCTGTGGCTGCAGCGGGGCAGCAAACGCAGGGACCGCCATGAGCGGCAAAAGGTCTCCTGAAAATAGCTAACACTCTTAAGGAATTCATTATTAAATATGGCATGTGAAATACAAACCAAAACCAAATCTCTGGCATGGATTGCCTAAACGTTTTTTACATATCTTATTCAAAAATAGACCAGTGTTTTTTTTGTCGTCACAGCTAAGGACATGACTATAGAACCCGTTTCAATGTCGGGTTTTAATTACTACTGGGTCTGAGAACCAGCCCACCTTAAGGCCCTGGTTTTTGAAACAGACACAGAGACACACACACACTTTTCAATACAAAGAGGTGGGGTAGAAAGTAAAAAAGAGGAAATTACGTATCGCCTTCATTATGCAATAGTTTCAAAGAGTAAATGAGCAAAAAATAAATGATTCCACAAATTAAACAATTGTCGGTTATGAAATTACAATTATGGTGTAAAATTATCTTGTGTATAGAAACATGAAAATATGGAGTCTTAAGCTACTATTTTCTAATTGCATAGTTCAAAATAATTTTGAGAGCTGAATGTACTTTCAATCCCTTCCTGTTTACTCTACCAATTGGCGGTTCTCTCTCCACCACACCACCCAATCAAGCAACTGATCTCTGCTTACCATACGGTGCATGAATCTAGTGGACATCACGTGTGACTCCTCCCCTCCCGACAGGGTCCTATACCTGCTAGCCCAATGAGTTTTACTCTGCAATTTTCCTCTTCAACTTGGGATGAAAGCTGTTATTATATGTGTGCTGTACACATTTAGACATAGTCACTACCTTAATGACATTTTACCTCTAATGATTAATGTGAAACTATCATTAACCACAACACAATTATAATGTGGCCACTTAATATAAACTCAGACTCATTTTGGTGCTCTAGTGCTCCATAATGGGTGTCACGTGCCTACCTTCTACACTTTAGATTCGCGCTGCGCATCATTGCCACTCAATACGCCATCACTTTCTTGGATCGCATTTTGACTTCTAGTAGACCTCTTCTTCTATATTAAGGAGACAGGTGACCATGCAAACTTTAATAAAGTGACTACACTTACTTTTATGCAAATGTTACCTAATAAACACTACATATAGTTCCTCCTAGTAATAGGTTGGTCACAGACTAAGATCATTTTGTTAAGGTTGATACCCGGACTGAGAGTATGTGTACAAAGAAGACATATCAATATTTTACCTTTCCCACTTCTTCAATACTTAGGGCCTTGAGAAAGCCCCAGACATCCACAGTGGGTGAAACGTGTTGCCCGGCTACATGTAGAACAGTGAAACATTTGGAATATATACTTTATACCGAGATCTATCAACAAAACTCAAAACCAGGGCCTTGCACCCAATCCTGCAGGAGGCCAACATCCCGCTGGAGGCCAACATCCCGCTGACTGCCAACCATCTGCCACACAAAGCTGAGACCTCGTGTCCTGTTATGTCGGCTCCCAGATTTTTCTTCATGTTGTGGCAAGCCAATCAGATCGCTCGGCCCAGCAGACACCTTCCTCGTCCAATCAAATCGCTCTACATTTTTTTTGTAATTTACGGGACCGCGGAACACACGTAGGACCAACCGTCCAGATAGATCTATTTTTTTTTAACCCTCTCTTGACAAGCCCAACCTCTCTTTGAATGCTAATTTCTCCAAAACGGCTTAATGCATTTACACCAAACCACAAAAAGCACGCTTTTGAGTAAAGGTCTAACACTCTGCCAAATTTGGTGTGATTCCATTCAACTATCTTTTTCTGTGTCGGAGAGCAAACTTTCCTATGGGAAAATGACAGATCAGTGTAAAACGTTCCATGAAGGAGCCAAAGAGGATGAACTTATTTTGTGGGAAAGTTTTGGGTATATTCATCAAACTGCGTCAAGGTTATTAAAATAAATATGCCTGAAAGCCTGACCTAACCATAACCAGCTGTGGCCCCTCCATTAGGGCGGAAGAGTGTCGCCCCCTGCTACCAGCACAAAAAAGGTGAAAAATAAAATAGTAATAAAATTATTTTATTACCATTTTATTTTTCCCTTTCCCCAGCCCGAGCGATTTTGGGGGTTGGGCCGCTGTTGCTTACTGCCAGCAGGGGAGCGGTGCTAACTCCAGTTTAGAGTGTGCATGTCACGTGGGCTGGCTGTCTTACAACAGCCCATGTGACATGCACACTTTAAACCTCTACACCCAGCTGTCTTAGACACTGACAACCACGGTTGCAACACACAGTTCCGTCAACCTCAGTGCAGAGCCCCCAGTCGTGGATCGTTATAAAAATAGCAATGGCTGACATTTTTGGTGTTGCACTTAAAGGCATTGCTGGTCAGTGGTTGCCCCACCAATTATTCAGGATAGCAGAAGCCACTAACTAGAACTACATTCACACTAGTGGCACACTAGTGTTCTATATGAGTGTGAGTCTAAAAGGTGAAATTGTAACTTTGGTAGGGTGGCATTCCATGAAGTCTATTGGTATGGAAATTCTAATGTGCATGGGACCGGAATAGTAAATTGTCCCTGGGCCTGTCAGTAAGATGCGCAGTTTTTAATTCATTGAGCTAAATAACAATCAAGAGCTGGTTGTCCCACCGACAGTAGTAAACTGTAGTTATCTAGCCATATTAATTTTTCAGGTTCTGTGTCAGTCCTGCCAAGTATCACGCATCAGACGTGACACTAACGCATTTCAGTGTGGTGATCCGCATCCCCGCACTGAAATGCATTGTCACGCATTTGCATACTATCTCAGCATCCCTGGCACTGCCTAAATATTATGGAGTCAGTGAAAGTGTGGCAGTTGTCAGAGCGCCATTCCCGGTGACGGCGCGCTGTTCCCCCTGCAGGCTTGAGTCTTGCCGAGTGTTGAGGCTGCTGTGAGGCTAACTGCAAAATGCAACAATGTTTCAAAGTGATTTCCGGCGCCGCGCGGCTTTCACACAACTTGACGTCAAGGCAGTGGTGAGTGGTCCAGTATTAGTCTGGCGCCGAGGGGCTGGGAGATGTTAATTTTCTGCTTGCTAGGCGGGGAGTTGGTTTTTGGAAGAAACGGTTTTGGCCGGCTAATGGTGCGCAGGCTCCGACGCAATCTTGGCGCTCGCAGCACTGTCTATTGCTTGCACCTACCCGGGCCGCCATTGCGTGCTGTACCAGGGTGAACTTTTTTCATCACCGGAGCTCGGCCTCCATGTAACTTTCAATTTAACGAAGACTGAGGCAGACGGTTGCGGCAGGCCACAGCTTTAGCCAGGACTTTCACTTGACCCGATTCCAGGCCTTGACCCAGAAGACTCTGAGGAGGCTGCGTGATGTGGCATTCGGTAAATGCTGCCCGGTGGCTCGTGCTCCTGCAGCTTTGAGAAGTAAGTGGGAGAGCGGTGTTGCAATGAAGCCTGTGCGTGTGTGATTATGTAATTTCTTCAGAGTGCGCGATCGGCAGATGTCACAGTGGATGCCTGTCGTTTACAAAAATGACTGTAATCAGAATTTTTGTAGTGTCCTGGCATGGCTGCATGTTGCTCTATTGCTAATTTGTTTACTATGTTTGAAACTGTTCATGTCTGCCTAATTGGGGTGAAAGGTGAAGTGGGCCTCTTTCGATTAGAAACGTAGGAGTGAAAAATGAAATGATGATGTCATGGCAATGATGTTGAAATAACGTTAATTTTACTCTGGCGCAACTAGATCCAAATTGCCCGGAGGTGGGGGGGGGAGGAGGGGGGGGCCGCGGCTGATTCTTCCAGAAATAGGCAGGGTGGAGAAGCAGGGGCTCTAAGAAGGGCTGAAATACAACAAAGCCTCACACACGACGGGGGACGGGGTCTGAAGCGCTGCTCGCCTGTTCACACCCACCTGCTGCATCTCTAATTCAACTGAGGTGTTCAGCGCATGTCTGTCTATATTTACTAGCTGCAATATGTCAAGTGCCTCACATTTGCATATTCCCTTCCATTTCTGCTTTTGGCCATCTCTCTCTCCTCCAATCTCAACCATACCCATTCTTTTTTATCTCTTTCCCTCTCCTCCTTTTGTCTACCTCCTCCCCTCTCACCCTGCTCCCATTGTCTCTCTTCTCTTCTCTCCCCCCTTCGTTTTTTTTCTCTTCTTCCTTCTATTTTTCCTTCTGATCCCTTTACCTCCACCTTTTAGTGCTAAAAGAATGATAATAGCTGTAACCAAGTGTGTGTATCTGTGCCTTCCTTTAAGTTTGCGGTTTATTTCTTGAAACTGCAGGGGGTAATTCAAAACAGGTTTCTGACAGCAATAAGCTATCCTCTATGTTGTATGGAAGATTATTGCACTGGCCTTAGCCTGTGAAGATAATGCAGCATGGTGCTAGGCAGTCTAGGCTGTCTGTGCACGTGTCAGCTGAGACAGTGTGACACTTAGATAACTGAGTGCTTCGTGGGTAACTTGTTCATATTGGTGCCTCACACATCCTTCCTGTTGGGCCAGGTCCCATGTGGAGAGAGGCCATTTCTAGTGCTTTGCAGCACTTTTAAGATGTTCTTGGAGTTTCTTGTTGCTCAAATGGGTGTAATTTCTGATATTTATAGGTTTCCCTCATCTTCATTGCTTGATTTTGCTTGTGAGAAAGTGTCACTCCTAGTCGTTGAAATGTCACTCATAATTACACTGACATTTTGAAAATGTCACACGTAGCAATCTGAAACCTTGGCAGCTATGCTGTGTACCGTTTCAGCCAAAGAGAAGATAAGTATATTTCATTGGAAGGTAATAAATACCACAACATTCTGAGTAGGCAGTTAAATTGCTCACTCACAAGATCACCCACATACAGACTACTACCTAGCCTAACCAAATTTGGGAAACATCTCCATCATGAGCATTTCAAAGGTGCACATTACAAAATCCTATATTCCAACCAGCCAACATCCCTGCAATAAAGCCATATCTTCCATTTACAGCAATATTCAGTTAAAAGGTCACACGGTTTGGAGAAACTGATGAAACCATTCAAAGGATAGAAGCAAGAGATTCCTAGAGAAGTATACTTCAAAGCCTGGGAGCCTGATAGACACCTCTGGTGCTCACGACCCTTATGCCAGGTCTTTGAAGTAGGAGTTTGAAGCCTGCTCACAGTAGAGCATGAGGGGATGTAAGCGATCAGATATACGGAGCCAGACAATGCAAACTATTTTATAATTGAACATGTGTTCAATCACGTTTCCGTACACTGAGCCAATAGAGTTTTTTTCAGAATAGGAGAAGCTGAATACCCATTTCTTTGCCCACAGATCAGAGGAACAACTATGGATTCTCTGCCGACAATAGCAAAATCTTTTTTTTTTAATTTATTAAGGTGCCAATTATTACCTTATGGAGGAAGGCTGTTTGAAGGAAACACCAAAACCCTTGTTCACTCGTCCCCCCCTTCACCAACAGCCCCACCGACAAGCTCACACTTCGATCCAAGTGCCATAACGCTCAAAGATTCTACGGTAAGCAAAAAACCCGCAGGTGCCTATTAAAGTTGGGTATGGTCTTGTGAAATGAAAATGGAGGGAACAAAGTTGAACTAGCAACAGTGTATACATCTTAGGTTGGTTGAGTTAAAAAAAAGCGCATCTCTCGTCTCAACAACAAGCTGAAGAGCATCTGACACTGCCTCAAACCAACTCTTGTGTGCCACTTACTTACAAATACATTTTCATATTGTTGGACCCGGTCCTTTGGGCAGGTTTACCCCGTGACTTTTTGTTTTTTCCTAGCCTGTTTTTGGAACCTGGATTGGTGATTGTAGGCCTCTGCGCACTTTTTCACTGTGGTACAGTATAAAGTGCGTGTGCTTTCTGTGTATGGATAGTGAGTGACCTGCCCTCCCATAGGAATGACTGGGAAATATGTATGCCCATGGTAGATTCCTGATGCGTGGGGAGTGCAGGGGCGAGTTTGATATGTATGAACTCGTGAGAATGAATGCTGCAGAATGGTGTATGCAGCATGGCTGTGTGTAGTCTAGAAGCGCCACTTTTAGAAGTTGGCATAATTGTGTAGTGAGTCTGCTAGCACGTGATTGGCTGATGGGCCTGGCCCAGGCATGCCTGGGCCTGTTGGTAGATGGACTGTCTGGTTTGAGTAGGACAGGGTCTGCAGGGTCTGCAGGGTCTGCAAGGCCCCAGAGGAGGGGGTCTGAGTCAGCCGTAGATGAAAGGCCCCTCTGCTGTCAGGGATGGGAGGAAAGAGCATCTGGTGGTGCCGGGCTGTGCCTGTCGCCCACCCTGCTGGCTCTCCATCCTGGCGGCCCCCTGTCACCTCTGGCCCTGAAGCTGTCAGGGAGACGTAAACCAGAAACATTCCAGTACTCAGGGCCCCTTGCACGAAAGCTTCAAAGTACTTCAAAGGCATTTCTGTGTATAAGAAGGGACGGTGTCTCCTTCCAAAATGTTCTTGTTCTAGCTCTTGTGGCTGACTTGGATCTACCAGGGGTGGGCGCTGCCCAGCCCCTGGGTGCCTGGATTCCTGGACTCCTGGGGGACCCTTCTGCCCTGCCTGGGCTGAAGGGGGGACTTGGCTTTGCCCCTGGGGAAGCTCTGGGACCCTGGCAGCATGGAGAAGCTGCCTTTTCCTGGGGAGAGCGCTGGAGTTGATTTCTAGCGCCTGGAGGCGCTGGGCTTCCCCCTGAGCGCCTGGGAGCGCTCTGCCTGCTGTCTAGAGCTCTGGGGCGCTTAATTTCCCCCACGCGCTTGAGAGCGCCTTTTCTGGACTTTCTAGCGCTTAGGAGCGCTTTTCCTGCTTGTTTATAGCGCTGGATGCGCTGAGGATTCCTGCCTGCATGGATATAATTATCTACGAGTGCCCACCTCGATCTGTCGCGGAGGAAAACAAACCGCGAAGGGGCCGCGACCGGATTGGCCGAGACCCGAGGAGAGCCGTGCTCTGATTGGCCCGTGGATCGGCGAGGCCGCGCTGCCATTGGTTGGCGGCCTCGCGTCATGAGGGGCTCGGCGCAGGAGCCGCGACGTGATTGGCTGGGCCGCGCCGAGGAAGAAGGAAGATGGCGCTGCCTGCTGGCGGGTCGGCCGGGCTCCCGTGAGCTAAGGGAGCCCGGCGGCATCTGAGGAGACGAGGCGGCCGGTTGGCAGGGCTCCCGTGTACCAAGGGAGCCCTGCAGGAAGAGAGAGGTTCGACCGCCCCCGTCCTGCCGCGAGAGAAGAGACTGCCCGGGAGCCTGGCTGGCTCCACTCTGCGTCCCGGTCCCGAGACGGGGGACCGGGCCAAGCGAGGAGAGTCTGCGAGGAGCAGGAGCTCCTCCGTTGCCGCCGAGCCCCGCCCCCGCCGCGCAGGAGACCCGGTGAGTCTGGGCGGAGGGCTGGGCAGAGTGGGGAAGAAGAGAGGCGCCGGGACACGTTGTCGGTGTTCGCGCCTAGTGCCATCGCGAAGCCGTGAAGGCTTCAAGGGCAGCCCCGGTTGGCAGTGGGTCGCCCCAACGTCCACGGAGCCCGGAGAGGCTCCCCGCCTCATGTGGTATTCAGAACCCTGAGAGGCTCTGGGGGGCATTTTTAGAAGTTGGAGTCCCCCGTGGGGGACTCCACCGTGAACGACGCGGAATCAGGGCGGCCCCGATTGGCAGAGGGTCGCCCCACCGTGGAAAAGCCTGGAGAAGGCCCTGAGGGGGCATTTCTTTGTCCAAAGTCCGACGAGGCTCATGGGAGCACCAGTGTTTTAAGAGCCTGTGTGGCTCCAACGGTTGGCATCATTGCTTTAGAGCCTCTGTGGCTCCAACGTCTGGGGCATGTGTGTTATGCCCAGAGCCTGTGTGGCTCCAGCAGTGGCGCAGTTGGCGCCGAAGGGCCAGTGAGGGCCCTGGCTCAGTTCTGTTGTTCTCCAGGTGCCCAGCACTTAGTGGGCACCTGCTACGTTTAGGCTTTTTGGTACTTTGAGACTGGCGCTGCATGGCAGCGCACCCTGACACTGAGACTCAGGGCGTCTGAGCCCCAACAAGGCCAGTTGGCCTAGGGACTGCCACAGGTAGTGGCTCATGTGATAGTATTTGCCTAATGTGAGTTTTGCGCATTGTGATGTGGTGCTAGGAAATGTAATGCATTTAGTATGATTACGCACCTTGATCTTACACCTCTGAATGTTTTTAGACATCATGTGATTCTTGCGCTATTGCTCTACTCTTGACACCTCTGAATGTGTAGGTTTATGCAGCATGTGTCTTACTTTTCCTGCGCTGCACCTCTGAATGTTTAGTCATCATGTGTCTTCTTGCGCTGCACCCCTGAATGTATTTTATTGCATCATGTGCTTTATTCTTAACACCTCTGAATGCTTTAGGCCTCATGTGTCTCTCTTTATTACTCCTCTGAATGTGTTCATGCATCATGGGTAAGGTGTTCTGGGTTATACCCCTAAATGTGTTTATTCTTAGGTGGTTGTCTTTTCTACTCCTCTGAATGTAGGTTTATTGCATCATGAGTAATGTATTCTTTCTTAGACCCCTAAAAGCTGTGTGATACTTAGGTGGTTCTTCTTTCTTAGTACAGGTAGTCCTAGTAAGGTCCTGGTCCCCTGCGTGACAGTCTCCCAAGGAGTTTAGGGTTGCGTAGGTGGTACTTACCTGTTCCCAGTAGTTACTGGGTGTGATCTATAACTGTTCCTTTGTGGTACGGTGATTTTATACACTTTTATTCTAAGTTCTATAAGTACTATTTCTATTTTAGAAGTGCTGATTATGACAGTGGCCTATGTGGCCCTGTCCTGTGTACATAATCCCTTGTGAATATTGCCGTGCCAGTTGGCACAATGTACATGTGTGATTTCTATCTGATAGGTTTTGACAATACAAAAGTTATTTTAATATAACCTTGTGTGGAGTCTCTTTTGTGGTGTGCCTAGTATGTTGTTGCTGTCGTGCGCTGACGCAAATGCTTTACACATCGCCTCCGAGTTTAGCCTAGACTGCCCGCGCCATGCTACCTAGAGGGCGAGCAGGGGTTATCTTGGCGTGTGACTTCCTTGCCCTGACTGGAATGGTGGTTTCTGCCTGGCTTTGGCATAAGCCTTAGCCTACCAGAAATAGCCGGTTTCCAACACATATCATTCCCATGTAAGAGGTATACCAACTACCAGGAGTGA
This sequence comes from Lissotriton helveticus, assembly GCF_964261635.1. Classification (NCBI taxonomy): domain Eukaryota; kingdom Metazoa; phylum Chordata; class Amphibia; order Caudata; family Salamandridae; genus Lissotriton; species Lissotriton helveticus. Next base: position 345,912,971 of record NC_136070.1, on the reverse strand, counting down.
AGAAAATCCATACGAGGCACCATGCAAATGTTAAGTAAGGGAGAAGAAAGGTGGTCGCCTTGGGTCACCTAACAGTTCAAACATACTAGAGAGAAAACAAAGAGTCCAATGTTATCCTATTGCTCTTGACGTGCAAGAAATGACCAAAGCCACTCAAAGGGGGGTGCCTCAAACCTGGTCGAATAATGACAAGCACTGCAAAAGGGCAGAATGGCGTATAATGTTGAGTGGCGTCGAGAGAGCTGCAAGAAGAGCAAATAGAATGCTTTCTCATCTGCATGCATGGAATGTCATCAGCTGCTGATATAAGGGTTATTTCTGTCCCTTCTCCAAGGTGGAAACCAGAATGAAGTGTGTTTGGAAGTTTCTCTGTTTTCAAAAGCAATATAGATGCTGTACCACGAATATTTCTAGAATTTTAGATAACCAGGGAAAGGCATTGATAGGCCAATAGTGCATAAATCAGTGTGACCCAATCTCACTTTTTAATGAAGGAATATGAGAATAGAGTTTAAATTCGCCTTATCAGGCAACTGCGGAAACAATAACCTTACCAGTTCAGTGACACACAGTTCCAGGGTTTCCACATAGTTCTTAGCCTCTTGAGCAGGCAAAGCATTTCCTACATAATAAGTGGGATTAAGTGAATAAAAATTATGAAAATATGTATCTCAAATCAATTTTAAGGAAAGGAAATCTGTAAAATAGGAATTGCGCTCATCAACCCTCCCTCCCAGTACGCTCAAAAATGGTCGCATAAATTTGCAGATGTTATTTTTGTTATATCTCCGTAAGGTTTAATGAATTTCCTTCGTATTTGTGAAGTGCTCGGCTGCCTCTGTGGCAAGGTCCATGCTATATAAGTAAGTGAAATAACCAGGATCATTTGACACGCCACTGGTGTTCGGAATAATCTGGTATCAAAAATTATTAAATTTAAGGATGAACAAGTAATTATAAAACCCTGGCTGAAAGCTGTTAAACTTGGATTAGGACTTTCAGGAGCCAGCAAATTTTGCGAAACATGAAACATCGCTCTTGGCTCCATGGCCGCAAACAATATGTTGTCACTAAAAAGTACATTTTTACAATCAAAGATGAATGTTTTGGGGATGGGCCACCGATTTGGTTTATCAACACCTTTGTTCTTTTCTACATGCAATCCCCTACTTATGTTTTAACCAAAGGTAGTCTTGCCTTATATCAACAAGAGCAGCTCAAACCCAATAAGACACTGGATCTGGCCTTGTTGGTTTACCAATTGATGTATAGGCTAGAAACATAATTACAAACAACAGGGACAACCCTAGAACCTGAACCAGGGGTAGCTAACACTGGAATCACAACAATGGTTCAAGTACACCACTTGGAATAAAGGCAATTTTAGAAAGTTAAACTAGGGAAAAAGACCTCCCAGAGTAAGAAAGAAAAATAAATAATGAAGGGAAAGAAAAGTGCTACCCAACTATTAAATCACCCAATATCCATGTACAAATTATTTCACTTAGTTCTCAAAAGGATGTTTTTAATATTATCTAAAAAGTGTATCAAAAACACATATACAATAATAATGGCGCTCATACAGTTACACTAACAGTGTTATAAATGTGAACAATGACAGGTGTAAACAGACAAGTTGTGGCCGAGAGAAAAATGCATAACTTTTTTTTTTATTTAGCACCATATTCAGCTAGCGGTGCCACTAAACTATAAGGCACGAAACTGTACAAATGCTGCAAGAAGAGTATGCATCATGTAGCGCACACGGTCATCTGAATCACCTCTGGGCACATTGTCTTCAGATCCTCAAACAAACAGCCTCTGAATGAGTGAGTGCAGTAGCGCCTGAAGGCCATCATGCACAAACTTAGCAAAATGGAAGCAAACCCAGCAATGATATTGAACCGTGAAAAGTTTTCTTTTAGGTCCCAATTCAAAGGCCATCAGGCAAAGAAGGCTAATCAGTACACAAATGCCTGGGGCAGTTTAGTGAACCTTTTAAACCAATATAGGTTACAAAAGGAAATTATTGGTTTCAGATATTTGTGGGCGGAGTCAGGATTTTGATAAGGACACAAATCAGTTTAAAGACAATTGTGCCAAGCAAAGGAAAGAACTCAAGCTCCAGAACTGAGTGTTGGGACTAAGCACTCCTCCATCTAAAGGCACTTCCGTTAGGGGTCACAATTGCTACCAGAGGTGTATGTTAGGCTGTTAGGCTGTCTTTTCCAAAGGAACAGGGCCAGGGCACCGTCTATTTCTTCTCTGCAATGAGCTCCAGTATTTACCCATTAGATCAGATACTTTTTACCCCCTTCCCTCCACCCCCCCCCCCCCTCCCGAAGTCATGGTGGCATCAGCTCGGTCGTCTCGCCAGATCATCTGTGCCACATCAACGAGTGTGTGCTGTGCACATAAACATAGGTTATTTGTAATGCTAATAAAAAAAATGGCATAAAATATAACTATACTTAGAGGTGTGTCTTTGCTTGGTTTGGTGTACAACTGTTTGGTAACTCGTGGGAAATAAGTGTTTTAAAAATGCGCCATGCGGGCTTCAAGGTATTAAATTATAGAGCTGTCAGGAACATTAGTTTACAAGCTATCCTTGAACTTGGGTTGAAGGATAATCCACATCCCTAAATTAAAAAAAAAATAGGAACCCTCATTGGAAAAGAGAGCTTTTTTAAAGTCACAAACCAAAGGGTGAGTTTGCAAACCCAACAGATCTGATTAAATGACCACAGAAAGAAGGCTGCCATACCAGGACCCAGGGCACGGCCCCTCTCTAAAACAAGACTCTAATCCAAGTTTGGGGGCAATACAACTCTTGGACCTATGTTGGGACTCCTGCCATTGTTTGTGAATTCTGTACAGAGTTTGAGAACTACACTCACTATTTGGGCGGGTTGCAACTCTGTGGGCTTGATTTAAAATTCCCTGATTATATAGACATTTGAGAGCTATTTAAAATATAATAAATACTTTAAGTCATTTTTTTAAAAAGAATAGGTCATATTGGGTTGTAAGGAGTGCACTTCTAATAAACTAACTTTTTGAAAACACTAAGCTTGCAAACTTGCACCAGGATCCATGGACCCGGTACTCTTTGCAGCAAGGGGAGAATTTCTTTTAGTCTGCAGACTATTTTCAGAGCCTGCTAACGTTTTGGTAAGTTAAAGAGCATTCTGAGGGTTTCATTGGCTGAAAGCTCATATATCTATCCTTCTACCGCATCCAAAAGTGCATGTTTCATGGCAACAAGAGGTCCATCCACAATTTTGCGAAGAGCAGGACATCAGTGCATTTCACATCCTGAGTCAGTGGTGTAGTCATGAAATGAACCATGGCAGATACAGCAAGTGATTAGTTTCCTGGATGATTTGCACCCAAGGAAGACAAAGGCATATGCTCTGGAGAGTAGACAGAGAGAGAAAAACACCAAAAGATTCCATTGCCTGGAAAGAAAACAAGCATTTACAATGCAATGGTTTCGCCTTTGGAAAAGTTTGAGCTATTGGCATTGTAAATGACAACATTTGTATTTATGTGTTGGTTTTGAAACAGATAAATAAATGGCATTGTCATTTACATTGCCATTAGCTTAATCTCTCGCAAATGTGAGACCTATTGTACCCTACGGACGAGCTCAGCAGACAGCAATTACTACCACACACACCCAGAGCCAGCCACACACACACACACACACACACACACCCAGAGCCAGCCCCACACACACACACACACACCCAGAGCCAGCCCCACACACACACACACACCCAGAGCCAGCCACACACACACACACACCCAGAGCCAGCCACACACACACACACCCAGAGCCAGCCACACACACACACACACACACACACCCCCAGAGCCCCACACACACACACACCCAGAGCCACACACACACCCACACCCAGAGCCACACACACACACCCAGAGCCACACACACACTCCGGGGGCAGGGAAGAAAGCACGGCGAGGGGGCAGGGAAGCAAGCACAGCGAGGGGTTTTAGGCTATGTAAGATACACTATAGGGTAGCTTTTCCTCAACACATTATCTAGAAACATGACTTGCCCCTGTGTCACTGTGATGAAGTTTCCACACAAAGCACAAGTCACTTTATACTGTTTTGCCCCTTATAGACTGATTAGAGGCAAGATTATTTAATTTCTGTTTCAAAGAATTCTAATTCAAGAATGCATAAAGAGGACTTGAGCTTCTTAAAGAAACTTTCTACCCATGAGATATACTAAATGTGATAAGAAACGTCCCTGAACTAAGGAAATATATGAAATGCTGGGATTATGAGTAACATTGGTAATTAAGAATTTTTAACCTTGGTATAGTGCTGGTGATGTAATCGGTTTGAGTTTGAGTTTTAGAAAATAACAAAATATTGTCGAATTGGTGCATTATGAGACCCAGTCCATTTTTTAGTAAAATGTGAACGAATTTAAATGCTTAATAAACAAGCAGCAGGCAACAGAGGCAGACGCAAAACCGGAGCACAAGCAGCAGGCAACAGAGGCAGACGCAAAACCGGAGCACAAGCAGCAGGCAACAGAGGCACACGGAAAACGGGATGTAGTTTCCGTGATGACCTGGACTGAGGTGGTCACCCTATATAGGACTGTGGGGGTGACCAGTAAGATCACGAGGCCTAACGGAAGGTTGCAGCTGCATGCGAGAGAGAAACCGAGGAGAAACAGTGAAAGACAGAAGAGAGCTATTTTAAAAAAAATGCAGACTAAGCTACACAAAGAGAAGAAATAAGAAAGACGAGATGGGTAGAGAGAGGAGAGATAAGGAGACAGGGAGAGAGAAAAAGAGACAGTTTAGTATAGCGTGAGAGAGAGGATCTATGGAAAGAGAGAAGGATAGGGGAGATAGATCGAGAGAGAGATGGGCTCTAGCACAAATATGCCCCCACGAGTTCCGTGGCTCTGAAGACGAATGCCTCCTGTCGTGGGAATCCCTCGTGGGGGACTCGAAAGAAATGCCCCCGCTTTGGAAGAGCCTCGTGGGCTCTGAAAACAAAATGCCCCTGAAGCTGCTAAGACGCCCGCACTCACCGGGAGCTTCTTGCGGACACAGCGCTCTTCTGCCTGTATGCTCCATGGCTCTTCCTTGCTCCAGGCGGGAGGGGCTCACGGACAGCGGGAGGGGGGACGGGCACACGGACAGCCTATGCTGGTCTAGACGCAGAGCCGCTGCCAGTGCGCCACACTGCACAGAGTGCACAGTACTAATGTGCTGTGTTGCGATAGACATGCAGTGCCAAAGTTGATGAAAAATGCTGCACTGCGTGTACATTGCTCGAGTCATGTCCGGCGAAACAGCCAGTACTTCTTCCTGAAATCCGTGCCACAGGTGGGTCACTGGCAAGGACTCGGGGCAGTCCAAGGACACCTCCTGAAATCCACCTCGGATTAACTGTTTCAAGTAGAGAGAGTTACACAATTGAAAAAAAATCTTCGTTAGTAGCAAGTCGATCTACTGACTAACTTTAATATAAAATAAGTATCCAGACTTTTTAGCACAGTGTTTTAAATACGATTAGCTATTGCGTCGATTTTCGGAGCTCCAGGCATATTATATATTGCTGTTTGTGTGCTTCCTTTCTTCTAGCAGCGAGGGCATTGTTTGCCCATCTCTTGGAATACAGCGCTCTTTCGTAGCAGTGCTACAGAGCATATCTAATTCTACCACCATCTTTGCATTTAACTCTGAAATAAAGTTGACTTTATGCAAATGACCATCATATGATCACATATCTAGACGTTGGGTTAGATTATAGGCATTTGTATAGCGTAGTGTGTCTGGTGTGAAGTATTCTTATGTACTTTGGCAAGGTTTGAGCTGTGTAAACCGGCCAAAAATGAAATGGGGATTCTGCCTGTCACCCAAAATAAAATGTGGATTCTGCCTGTCTCCCACGCTCTAATCTCATCCTTTAAGAATTAAAGGCAAAGCATTAATCTTTCATGTGAGATAGATATCCCTATATAGAGGCTGAATCCAGGCTACATGACAACTGACTTGCTTCTGAGCTCACTGATAACATTGCCATCAGGTTGGGGGCTGGAATATTGATTAATGTTTACAAACTCTGACTTTTAATAAATGCTTTTAGACGCACAGACATAATCTGGTGTACTAAGGCGAAACTCTTCTGATGGTTAAACAAATACACGTTTTGAATTCTAAAGACATCTTATCATATTCTAACATGATGTTTGTGGAATGATTTGCGTGCCACCTATTTTCAAACCTCGGCTCGTTCCAGGGCTCTTCGAGACAGAGCCGAGCCTTGGCTCGACTCTCCCTAATAATTAGTTGCCCCGTAGACCCCAATCTGTACGAATATATAAAAGATGAGCATGTTCCACATTGACTCCAAGTCGCGTTGTTGGAATCGACGACCCCCTATAGAGATTCTGTAATGTCACGCTGTCCCTTTACCCCAGTCTCCGTCCTATGCGCATGCCTCCGTGCTCCCCGCAGCGCCTCTCCCTGCCCTTGACTCTGCCTGGCTCTTACCTGCCTCGGGCCGGGCGCAGCAGCACTGCCCGGCGGCGGCGCCCCGGAGCTGTATCCTGCCCATCGGCTCTCCCGCAGCAGGACTGGAGCTGGTGCCGGCTTCCATCCTGGAGTGAGGGCGGGATCAGGGGCTCAGACCGTGCCCCCTCCCTCCCCCCTCCGGCCATCCCAACTCCTCAGCGCTGCCTGGGAATCAGCAATGCAGTGGACCCGCCGACGGGAGCGCCCTGGAGAGGGGGGTCTGGAGAGGGGCAGAGACTGGCGCGGGGGGGGCAGAGAAAGGGGGGAGTGGGTCGAAGAGGAGAAGCACAGGCTCTTGAACAATTGGGGCACAGTGATCGCACCGTGCGAGCAGGAGGGTATAAAGAGAGGAGGCGCGGCATACAGAGGTAAAGGGGCGCCATAGAGGGGTGACAGCAGCGCCACTTGAGGTGAAAGCAGAGGTCAACGTGGGGGGCTATTATAGAAAAGCAGGAAGGGGGAGGACGGGGTGTTGGGTATGGAGCAGGAAAAGGCAGGTAGGGTAAGAGAAAGGTAAGCGGAGGAGGGAACTGCTCGAGGTAGTGGCAAGGTCAAAGTTCATGGAGAGTTGGGAGAAAAGGAGCGAAGGCAGAAAGTGTGGAAGGGAATGGGGAGATTGGGGGGGTATTTTTATTTAGGGAAAGGACATGAAAAGGAAAGTAAAACGAGATTGTAATTCAAGGTGTGTCACAGAAAAGCAGCCTTTCGAGAGGTGGAGGTGAGCAGGGAGGTACGGGGTGCGTTAAAGACACCTTGAAAGAGGAGAGGTACAGTACAGGAAGGAGGTGAAGAAACGGGGAGCGTAAATCAGTGGGAAGAAATCGCGGCAGAAGAGGAGAGAATGTAACAGAAAATACTGGAGAGTAGAGGCAAGGGGGGAGGTGGAGGGGACACACTACGCAGCAGAAATTAAGAGAAACGGAGCAGAGAAGGAGGCAGGAGCAGGACATGGTAGAGGAGAGAAACCCCAAAGGAGGGCACAAACGGAGAGCGAGAGCCCTTGGGGTGAAATACATGGATGGAATAAAATAGGACAAGACGAGAGGGCAGTGTAGGGACATTGGCACACTCACGAAAGATAAAAGATAACGCATAGGTAGTGGGCCAAAGGCGGTGTGTTTTATGCGTTTCTATGGAAACGAGAACCGCGGAGTGACTGACCCACTGGAGGGCGCTGGCACTCGAGCTCCTTCGCGCCGGCCGCTCTTGCCCCCCCCTTGTCTCTTGGCATCATCCTGTGGCACTTATGATGTTTAGATGTATCTGCCCAGTAACTCTTGCAGTATGTACACAGAAGTGAAAATTAGCTACAAACAACTGAGCACAGCAAACAAAGGGGTATAATACAAGACGTAGAGGAAAGATGTTAGGGCTGGCAGGAATAGAGTGTTTAGACAGCAGCAGTCTCGTACCAGAGGGAAAAGGTGGGCACTGTCCACCGCTGGTTTACCAAAGAAGACAAGGGGTAGTCACAGGCAAGGTGACGTAAAAAAAGGTCATCTTCGGAGGGAGAGCATTGCGAAACTACGCTGGGGCAAGATGTTGCAGCACCCTTCTTCTCTGTAGTCAGACTGAGTGGCCCTAAACTCGTATAACCGACCTTAGCAATAACAAGTCAAAGGTACCTGTTCTCAGACCGTGAAGCAGCTACCCTATTTGGAGATCCTAAAATACCTAGGACAGAAGAGCCAAAATACATATAGTTACTGTGCATATTACCTAGCAAGGAATCAGCAGTACATGTGGTGAGGAAACTCATTATGCCAAATGCAGCGAAAGGTTTGTCATATTTTGTTGCGTCGGTAGAGCTGGGAACGCAAACAAATTCTATAATTAAAAAAACAACAGTGCCAGTACAAATTAGTAGTGTTCTCTCGCTGTCCCATGTTAGGTGCGAAGAGTCCTACCCGCTTTATACAATATTTATATAGGAAAAAGCAAAGCCCGATGTGGGCTACAGCAGAGATATACAATTGCCAAGCCGTTGTTTTTAAAGTCGAATCGTTAAATTTTGACTTTAAGAATCTATTCTTCTTTCCATTTACATGCACGAACACAATAGTTGCCAAAAACCCACACCACAGTCCAACCCATGCTTTTTCAGTCAGCAGCACTTTGTATACTGGTTTGTAGGGTCATACATATTCCTTTTTTTTTGCTGTGCTAGGAATTTTCGTTTCATATTATTTGACAGGCATTTATTATTTTCAGTGTGCCTCGCTGTGGCTGTAAAAGGCGACTTCCCTGTATAGTGCAATCGTGATGTCTTCTCTACCCCCTTCGCAATTTCCCCGTGTATGCTCCTAATTGATGGCGATCTTATGTATATTTACTTTCAGCTTTTGTAAAGTGGCGTGTGCTCTTCAGGCTCTGCCCGGTTCCTTCTAGTCGCATCTAGATCTTTGCCACCGATACTGTTGGGCTATGTTCTCCTATGCCACTGTTGTGTAAACACCACTTCGTTTGCTCTTTATTCCTGTCAATACTTCATGCTATTGCTGTTTTCAAAAGTTAATGCATTTTGATATACATCACCTTTTCTTCCTCTGACCCTTCACTGTACACGCCTTTTTTCTACTTAAAGCACCTTTGCTGTTAGTCTGTTTTCAATGTCTTTTTCTGTGACAGTCTTGTTTTCAGCTGCCTTAACCAGTGCCCTGCAGTGCCCATGTCGGTGCCATTTAAACGATAGGCTCTCTACAATCCCGTCTGCTGCTTACCCCTTCTCTGGCTCGCCATGAGCTGACCTCCGTACAGCACTGTCCGCAGCCTTGGTCCAACCCTGCACAACACACGACCCAGGGGCGTCGCCATTTTGGAATCAGAAACGCTGGGCATAGGGAAAAAACACACACACAAAAAACAAGCACCTACGAGGACACGGGGGCGGGAGAGAACACGGACGGCGGGAGGGGGGCGGGAGAGAACACGGACGGCGGGAGGGGGGCGGGAGAGAACACGGACGGCAGGAGGGGGGCGGGAGAGAACACGGACGGCGGGAGGGGTGCGGGAGAGAACACGGACGGCGGGAGGGGTGCGGGAGAGAACACGGACGGCGGGAGGGGTGCGGGAGAGAACACGGACGGCGGGAGGGGTGCGGGAGAGAACACGGACGGCGGGAGGGGTGCGGGAGAGAACACGGACGGCAGGAGGGGGGCGGGGGAGAACACGGACGGCGGGAGGGGGGCGGGAGAGAACACGGACGGCGGGAGGGGGGCGGGAGAGGACACGGACGGCGGAAGAGGACACGGACGGCGGGAGGGAGGCGGGAAACGTGCACAGGACAGCGAGGGGGGGGCGGGGAGGCACACGGAGGGGGCGGGAATGGACAGCGCATCTGAAATCACTTTCAGTGAAAGGGGAGGGAACGGGAAAAAACGTAACTCCGCCCAGGGAAAAAATCTCGGGAACGCCCCCGAATCTGGTCCGGCCTTGACGGACAGATCCGGCACCCAATGGCTAGCCTCCATTTATGGAGCTAGCCAATGAGAGCCGGGGGACGTTCCCGAAGTCCTTATTGTCAACAAAGGATTTCACCTGCGCCGAAAAGCTGCGCAGAGCGCAGCCTTCGGCAGGCGAAACCCAAAATAATGTCATAAGTAATGTGCAAGCTGTGGGACATAAAACGTAGCTGTTGAAAGATCGATCTGTCCTCCTCAGAAACTTCGACAATGATAAGACATCTCAAGTCGAAGCATGAAAAAGAGTATCTGAAGTAACAAGAAGAGCAACAGAAAAAGAGACTCCGAGCACAAACTATGACAGATGTCCAAAGATGACAGAATGTTCTATGAACAGAAGACAAAGCCAGCACAACAGGAGGATAATCCGGACCTGAACAATTTTCAAATTGTACTGTGTGGAGTGCAAAGTGAAATGAATGTCCTATTTTTATCAAACATGCTTTTTAATTATAAATATGCATTTAATTTCGTATGTAGGTTAGAAAACGTGAAAATGATAAGTACTGTAATCCGTTTCATACAGCTTGCTGTCAGGAATCGAAAAGATTACTCACATCTTGAGGCATTGCTGTATGAAAACTGGGATGATTACTCATAAATATTGCTTTGTTTTTACTATTGATTGATTGCCAAAAATGCTCACTTTGTATTCCAGGTCTCATTATGTCCCTCTTGCACTAGCACTTTATCTCCCGCGACTGAATGTATTAACTCTTGATTAGCTTGCAAATCCTTAGTCCCTTTAAAAAATGCCAAGATTGATTATTGATGGCCATATGGACTTTCTGATCAAATAGTTCACAACTGTATTTTACATAATTCTTTTACTGTATTTATCTTTTAAAATACCAGAATAACAATGTAAATTTAGGAAGGTTTTCTTTTATAGTATGCTTTTATGGTGATATTTGTTACACTGAAATACACGATGGAAGACCACTACGGAAAATTCCACCAAATAGATTTTTTTTTTTTTACATTTATGAGGCCATTTGTCACCAAAATTAAGCTAAAACACAAAAAACACCCACCAAAAAAAAGAGCTTGTTTCTATTAAATTCTAGGTCCTGCAAGACCTCCTGTGGTGGGCTGTGGGCAGGGCCCTGTGACCAACTCCGGGTGCCAAATGCTTTGTGTGGGCCAGGTGAGTTAGATGCTTGTTATTACAGGAGTTGGGTGCAGGGCCTGGCCACAAGCAGTGAGCAACGCAAAAAGAACAATTGATGAACAGAATGGTGAAACCCCAAAACCGGCCCTAGGATGCTGGTTTCCGGTCCAGGGAGGACCTGGCTTGGCAGTTCGGGCTGGACTGTTCCCATGAGGAACAGGGTCAAGACTGATTTGCATACGGCCAGGTATGACCTGGGGTGGCATGGTGAGCAAAAGAATGATGGATTTAACCCAGATATCTTGACTGGGGTGAATGTTTTGTTTTGTTCTGCATTCCATCCATCAATTATGTGTCTTTCACCAGCAGCAAAGGTAATGCTTCATAGAAGGCCACAGGGTACAAAATTTGAAGTTCTCCTGTTTGGAGGTTTTTCCACTTAAACCAACGGCTTCACTGGGACCTCATCAAAGCAGGGGCGGATCCTCCTCTAGCGCCGAGGAGCGTCGCCCCACTGCTTTCTCGCAGTGCGACAAGCAGAAACAAAATGGTAATAACTTTCCGTTATTACCATTTTATGTTTGGTTGCGGGTGAGCAGGGCTGATCTGAGAGCAGGGCAGGGGAGGAGTGTGCAAACACAGTTTAGTCTGCCCCCTGTGGCTGCCCAAACCAATCATGCGCACTCTGCCCTTCTCCATCCAGGCTGCAATGCAGCCTGCATGTAGAAAATGACCTCCCTATTAGCCCTTGGCTGGGCAATATCCAGACCAATCACAACACTGCTTGCAGCGTTGTGATTGGCCTAGGGGAGGGAGGGAGCTTGGCTGCCTGCTTCTGCTTCCTGTTCCTGGAGAGCAGGAGAGCAGAGAAGATGCGGGACCTCCCCCCCTCCCACAAGACCCCCTCCTTGTGCAACCTCCCCACCTACAAATCATGCCAGCCACGACTGAATCCAATGCCTACACCCAAATTCTTGGAGCTCACCTCAGATACCGCCTGCTATCTTACCTTGATGAATGATTCCGGTTCCCGGAAAAAATACTTACTCCCAAGATCAGGGAAAAGACCCATGGACTGCGTAAATGCCCCATTGCCTTGAAATGGTGACACTATTCTTGTCTTTTAAATCCCATGAGGACACTGAATAGACTTTGTGCCATTTCCTTATAGACAACTCTTACTGTCTGCTTCAGTTTGTTAATTACCTCCGAAATGCATGCATTGATTATGTGACACAGCTGAACTCTAAAAAGTCCCTTGGACTATTGATTAAGAACAAAGCTGGTTTCTGGTTGTCCACTACAGTCACACATTCCCTTCAACGCGCTTACTACGAGCTTCCAGCCTTCATGTTACACCTGTTCAAACAAAAGTGGGCTAGGAGTCTAAGGCAAATTGAACTACACAGAAAAAAGGGAGCCCCCAGTCTGGGTGATGCCACAAAGTAACAAGACGTGAGGGGTAGGGTCCATTCACCCACCAGGCTCGCCGGACATACAGCATAACCAGGATCGAACTGGTAGTGCCAGAAGGGCTGTTCAGGTTTTTTGGATGCTAGTCGGCCTGTTTATGATCTGGTGGGCTGGGTTTTACTGTTGATTTACCGGATATTAAAACAAACATTGCCTGCAACAAGCACAAATGCATGCAGTCTCCCATAGCTTGCAAAACACCCTTACAGAGTGTCTTTACAAATTGAAAACTTACTTGATATGCAAAAGTGGGCCACTTTCCTAGCTATCTGATTCGCTTTTGGGAGCCATGTTTATTTTGCTGCTCGGGCCTATTTTTTGCCTCAATGCAACCCTGAACATGACCTCTCCAAAGTCAAAAGCCCCTTCAGTACTAGCTTGTCGCTAAAACCTCTAGATCTTCCTATACTACGCCAGTCTGCCTCTGGCATACATAGGGTTGATGTGGTTTAAGTACAGCATTCTTGGCTGCATTCTGGCATTTTTATGCAACACACAAACAAGCAGCCAATGCTCTTGGCAAAGCAACAAAGAAATAAGCAAGAACGTTGGTCTACTGAACAATCAATCCTGCTGTTCAAAACAGTGCCAAGAAGACCGCATATCGTCATAAAGACATACTGTCTCCCGCTCTTCCGGTTTTTGCTGCCAGGATGGAATAAGAAAACAACTGAATGGAATAAGAAGACAAGTGTTGGGGAATTTAGGTCACACCTGTCGACATCAGGAAACAAATTCTTTGGAATCAAGGAAAAAAGACCACACTTGGATCAAAACAATCAAAATTATATTTCCTATTTTTTCTGTTAAGTGCACAAAAGGAGAAAAACAGAGAAAAGACTCAAAAACTGTAATTAACCCAACACATCAAATATGTTTATAGTGGGCCACGGAATCAACTGCTCAGACAAAAAAAAACGACACCTCTGAATCAGATATTCAGATTTAAAGACACATGCCCTGTGCCCACCATCACAGGTCAGACCTGCTCCTTATACCATGCGATTATAAACCCACAGACCTTCCCACTCCACTCACACACAGTCTTTCTTCCTACTAATCCATCACCTATATCAAACTACTACTGTCAATTTCACCAGATTCTCCCCAGGTGCACAAGTCACTCTTCTTTGTTACTCTGGAGATCATAAAGTGTATCCCTCTGCCAGGGGAAATGTGTCACTGCACCCTAAGTGATTAACAAAAATGGTCTCTGTGTATTCTTGAGGCGGCAAATGGTCATGGGGGTCGGGTCCCTAGGGGAAAGCCCCCGCAATTGGTATTGCAGAGCTGAGCACATTATACAATAGACAGATGGCAAAATGGGCAGTCTCCCTTGTTGTTTAACCTAATTGTCATTCACATATTGATCAGCCCACATTCATCAGCCATTGGCTGGCTCTTTCATTCGTGATCTATGGAGTGCTGCCAGTGCATGGGACAGGCCCAATTTAATGTGTACAGTAAGTGAAAAATTCCGCATATGAAGGGGTATCTTACCTCCTTTCATCCTATGCAGATGGAGTGACCTCCTTTCAAAAGCTTTACTGGAGAGCCCATTATTTCAGTTGCAAATCTGTCACCTTGTATTACTTCTATAAATGATGTCCTCTGTTCTGTAATTATGGCTAGTATAGTCTTCACTGAAGTGGCTTTAGTCTGACGGGACTGCCATAATGGTGGGAAGGAGAGAGAATGGAAAGAGAGGGTGAATGTTCCTGGCATCTTTGTACCTCAGTAGCCACCGAAGTAATCCCTATCACACTCCATGGCATTTGCTGACCCCTCACCTTCCTTTCCACATACTGTGTTCTTCTCTGACATGATAGTGACACCTCTGGCATAACGGTGATAATTATTGGTATTAAAGAACGATCGGTTCCATTCAGTGGCATCCTTTGCATGCTGTGGGCAACTAGGACATGATGGTGCCACCTTTTCTCATGATGCTATGCGCATGCTGGAGCTGGCATTATGGCGATAATTATTAGCATAATAGGGACATCCATGTCAAGATGACATCCTCCTCTCGCCAGCACAATGATGGCCCTGGAGTAGCCGCCCAAATCCTTGGTTTACTGTAGCCACTCAAGGCATGCTCGCATCTTTTTATGACATAATGCTGGGACTAACATAATGAAGGTCATTCCTAATGTATTGTGGGTTTCCAGGGTAGGACAGTTCCCAACCTGCCATAAAACTGCCCCGGGCATTATATAAATCATTTTCTATGTGGGCATTCATGGCATGATGGTATCCACTTCTGACTAACCCTGGCCAGGGCGTGATGTTATTCCTTTCCATAATATGGACATTCTTGCACAATGGCATTAGGCCCTAGCCTAATGCTGGCTCTGCCACTCTTGGCATGATGGTACTAATCTCTGGCATAGTGCTGCCCCTTGACTATAATGGCAAATATTGGGACAGAGTGAGAATCCAAATAGCTTTCACTATCAGTTAAGTGCAACCAAATCGGTCTATGACAGGGTACATCAATGCTTTCTGTATCAGGAAGAGAGGTGTCAAATAACTTACTTTATTGTTGGCAGTCCATACACCCTGTTTACGTCAACATTTCTAACATAACCCACTTACCTGTGCACTTACTAATCAACTTACCTATTAACCATTCACTCACACGTGAACGCCTCATGGGCTCAATCATACACACACCAATCCAGTCATCCATTAATCAGTTCTTTCAACTATGACCTCATTCTCAACTTCACCCACTCGACCATCCACACACAAAATTGCCAGTCAATATAGGAATATCCTACTGGATTTGCCTGTGCTTGTTTAGGTGGCGTTCTCGACCCCACCTCCTTCTTTCTTCTCAACTGAAATATCAGGCATCTCAGGTTATTTGATCAATTGCATCTGGCAACCAAAAACACCATGCAGTACAAATCTCCCCCGGAGACCAGAAGCTGGGAAAGCCATCAGCAATCTGTCCTTCCTGGAGGCCTGTTTTTGCAGCTGTTACTAGAAGAAACGCATTTCGTTCAAGATTGTCCTAGTGCTGTTCCAGTACTATTTAGGGCAGAAATACCACACTTAGTAAACAGCTCACACAAACTGTGTCAATCCCCAAGAGACCAAGCAAAACATTAACGAGTGCCGCGCTTACCAAGTCCTAAAATTCAATCCTGGAAAGAAATCCCCAATTAAGAGCAGGCAGGCAGGCAAAACAAATATATAAGCAGACTGATGCACACACAGATGGACTAGACATACAGCCTGCCTGATAGACTGATGTATGGATCAGACCGACATAAAGCTTACTAAATAGTTGGGTAGATGACGAGATGCTGCGAGAACCCCAACACTTCTATTTCTACAACATATTTTAGTTTCTTTTGTGATGCCATCAAATCTGTTTCAAGCAGAAAATGTAACAGTCTGCACTACAAACAATGGAATATATCGTGTTTTTACGTTGCTGTTGTAAAAGTATGTTTTGCCTGGGGCAGTCTTTTGTAATGCTCAGCTAAGGTAGGGATTTTTTCGCTTTAGAGTTTGCAAGTAATTTGATAATGGGGTTATGCAGAAGAAGCAGAGACCTAATTGGATGTTGTTATTTTAAAGTTAATTATTCATGGGGGCACGGGGTTCTATGTGAATTATAAGAAATTGGCGGTGCTATTTCGGTATGCAAATATACTAACCAGGGGTATATTACATATGTTGGCTGCTACTTTAAATTGCCCAAATAGCAGTCTCTAATGTCACCACAACTCGCAAGGCACAATCCACCAAACTGAAAAGGCTTAATATGTTAGCTAATTAGATACCTAAAAACACATAAGGAGTGTAAAAAGAGTATACACATACCTTTAGATGCTTTTAGGGGTGCTTGGGCAGGAACAACACAGGTGGGTACATCGCAAGAAAGTGACCTGCAATCTAAAACTCGTATTTAAATTCAATAAAATAGAATTGTACAAGATTTCAACATACCAAACAGGCCTTTTTACCCATTGTACGCAATCCATGGAAGAGCAAGGGAAATTCAGTATCTAAACAAATTGTTCTGCAAAATTGACCCTTTGTACATGACTAGAAGCCCACTTGGGTTTTGTGCGGCTTTGGCACAACCAGAGACACTAGTCACACCATGCAAGCACTATGGTGGCAGTGTTGGGTCAGCGCAAGAACATTACTCATTGGCAGGGGGACGTACACTTGTTCAAATGATAAGGTTTAGCCATTCATATCCACCCTCAAACATTGCAAGACTATCCTTCATAAAGTCAAACCGGATTCCTTTAGCATGGCAGTGAATCATACCCTGGTCTATTATGTGAACTGTTTTTGGAGGATAACGCCTTTTGCTAGCAGGGATGCTCCACAATCCCAGTTTATCCATACTAGGTTTTATGAGACAACCTTGCAAACTTCTTTTCATCTAAAATCTTCAGTATCTCTGAGGACATAAAAACAAGAGCCTGAGAAGCGCCGATCGCTCTGGCACAGCCTTCTCTTCATCTGCTGACTCCCCATGAGGCGGAGTGTGTTGTTTACCTCACTGTACGGTCTTTAATATCTGGATCTCTTAATGACCCATGATGATCCTACAGGCCTAGAGACAACTATCTCCTACAGGCTTTATAAGAGTATCAACCACTGGTTCAGACTTCTGAAAAAAAGGACATATTATCCTACTGAACATGAAACCAGTCAGATCTGAATCCAATCTATTCTATCGCACACCCACCAATCTTGGCCAAGCCAATGGAGTTGCACCGAAATGGCTAGTTAACCAGCTACAGGACTAGCAACAAAACAGCTAGTTAATCCTCTACAGTCAACAGAGCTTGTAGATGAAGGACAAGACTATTTCTGCTCTAGATACAACACAGAGGTGGAGCACGTGCATGTCAATGATCAGTTTCAGACATGATAGGATGAGACCTTAACTGTATGCTTCCCATTACTTGACACGTCTGCAGCATTTGATACGATTGCTCATTCCATTCTTACCTTTGGTGTTGGTGCTGTAGGACTGGCAGGCTCTATATCAAAATGTTTTTTGGCTGTTTTCAAAAACAGACCGCAATTAGTCGCTGTACCTCTTTTTTCCTCTTTCGAACGAGGGATCCTTGCAGTACCCTCTCCCTGACCTTAATCACCCTCTCCTTGATCTTATTCAGTCTCTCCATGCAACCCCTTGTAAAGCTCATCAGGCCAATTTAAAGTTGGATATCCTCAAATGTATTGAAAATGAATGGGACCAAAACTGATATTCGTCTAATTGATGAGGATTCCGTCATCTGCACAGGTGACTTGTAACCTTCTAAACCGGACTGCTTCCTATGTTAGTTAGCTCTGTGAACAATGTAGGTGTCTAAATAGATTCAAACATCTCCTTTGGTACCCAAATGTAAAATTTGCAGGCCTCCTGGATATTGCTGCTTAAACTTGTAAAGAAGATTTTGCTTTTCATTCCATCAGCTAAACATTTTTCTAGTATCCCTTCTCACCCCTTGGATTGCTAGCACTAAAATCTCACCAAGTGCAATGCTCCAGGCAGGAAGCTTTACGATACCATATGCTTGTTGTTTGTTTAAACACAAAAATTAAATGTATAAAAAAACGAGGAATCCAAAATGGTGCTTTATTGTGAATAAGGTTGCAGCGCAACCGAAACGCCAAATAAATTGATAATATTGCCACAATCTGCAGGGAGAGTCCTTGATGTTAAGCTGACGAGGGTGAAATATAGATCTATATCATACATTTGCCCGTGAGATTTTAGTGCTAGAAATACGAGGGGTGATTAGGGATCCTAGAAGAATTCCTGGAGGAGTGAGGAGCTGGGGCAGGAGTGAGATGTTCGTTACTGGCAGAAACACTGGGGTTTTTCCTCTTGCGAGAAGCCCTCTCTCTGCCCCATTGATTGCACCAGATGTCAGGAGAAGGGCACCACGGAAGGGATCGGCCTAGTGGTGTAAAACTGGGGATCAAACAGACGGTTGGTGGATCAGACCGCGGGAGCCTGATGGTAAATATCAAAATGGCACAGCGCATTTGGAAATGCGATTACTGTGAAACTGCTGAAGTGGTAATTTCATCAGTGCAACTTTAACATTTATAGAAAACGATCATGAGCAAAAGCCCATTTATGGTGGATATAAACTATGATATAGTTGTTGAACAAATGGCTGATTTATTATTGTTGCACACGTGGTAACCTGAAGTATGTTCTTTATGTTTATTAAATGGAAGTATACTAATGGTATTGAAACAATATTCAAAATAACGATTTGAATTGAGAAAGGCTGTTGAATCAGCCGAAATGCATTTTCTTGAACATTGGCGATTACTATTAAGTGGGCTGCTGTGTCACTTGTTATGTTGGTGATTGGATTCCTATGCAGCCTGATGCAATTAAATGGATAAATTGTCCCTCGGTTTGGAGTGCGAGCTCTCTCTGTATGTTGGAGAGGTATTTTTGGATATATATATATATATATATATATATATATATATATATATATATATACACATATATATACATATATATACCTTTCCCTGGTATACCACCACGATTTTTCGTAAAAAACCAGTGCCGAGGCCCAAATGGTGCTTGATGTTTGTATTTATTGGCTCACGAACAAAACCCAACGCGTTTCGAAGTCAAACTTCTTGCTCACGGGTAATATTACTCAAAGCGGCCATTCTATTTAAAGTGACATGATACAAAGTAACGTGCACGTGATTACAAGGACATGGAAAAAATACTATGTTGCAGTGTTTTCCTTTTTTCCAAAACCATAAAGTTACAAAGAACACGTGATTTTACAATTAATGAGAAACACATTCTTATTGATAAAGATTGTCCTTGCTGGCATTTTTGCAACAGTTCATATATGCGAAAAACCCAAGTGGGTAGTATTTTTAACCAAAAAGTTCCATTTTGTAATGCCTCACAGTAAGTGAAAAAGTCAATCAAAATAGTTTCCCGTCAGGTTGAAGATGTTTCTCAAATGAAAGTCATTAAATTGACTGTGTACTGCCCAAGTGGGCGATTTTTACGAAACAATCACGTCTTCAAGATTCCATCTGTAAACAAAAGGAAAAACAAAAACATATGCAATAGTCTATAATAAAAAAGACCTTGAATCAAAGTGAGTTTAAAACATTCATGAACTTCAAGAATGGAAAATGATTGAGAACAATGGACAGCTATTAATACAGTTTTAGGTTTGCAAATGGACAGCCAATTCTTCCCCCAAATTATGCCCATTAGGATGTGTGGTGTTATAGCGTATGATGTAACGGGACTCGAGTTTTCGCAATGCCAACAACCTGTTGCCACCCCTCTCTTTCTTTTCCACACAATCAATCACCGTGAATCTCAGCAGATCTGGATTTTGGTTATGCACAGAGGCAAAATGCCTTGCCACAGGGTATTGTGGATTGACATTTTTGATGGCCCTCATGTGTTCCAATACCCTCAATTTAGCCTTTTTTGTGGTCATCCCTATGTAACATTTGTTACAGGGACAGTGTAACGCATATACCGCGTATTCAGTGTTACAACCCAGTTGTTTCTTAATTTTGTGTTCTTCCTGGTCTTGAGAGATTTTTTAACTTTTACATTTGTGGCTGTGTTTGCACGCCTTGCAGTTTCTGCAAGGAAAAAATCCCGCAGTTTGCAAGCTTTTAGTTTTTTCCTTTATTAAGGCATTGCTTAAAGTATCTTTAAGAGACTTTGCCTTTCTAAAGGTGACTGCAGGACGATCACTGATCACTTCCTTTATGTCATCATCGAGTTTTAGAACGTCCCAATATTTCTCCAGACTTTTCCTGATTCTCCATGACTGACTGTCAAAACAAGTGATGAATCTGATCTGCTCAGAATTCATGCGTACTTTGGGGACCAGTAAATCTTTCCTTTCCATAAGTTCTACTTTGGTTTCTGCTTGCTTGATAATGTGTTTGCTATAACCTCTTTCACCAAATCTCTTACACATAACACTCTTCTCAGCTTCATACGACTTCTGCATGCTGCAATTTCGTTTAGCCCTGATAAGCTCACCAAAAGGAATACTGCGTTTTAAATTCGGTGGATGGCAGCTTTCAGCATGCAGTAAGCTGTTGCCAGCCGTTGGCTTGCGAAAGAGGGAACTGGTTAACACTTCACCCTCTACAGACAAATGGACATCCAGAAATTCTAAGTGACTCTTGTGCATGTGACTGGTAAATTTTAGATTCAACGAGTTATCATTCAAGATGACTTCAAATTCCTGGGCCTCCTCCAAACTACCCTTCCACACGCAAAAAATATCATCGATGAAGCGGACCCAGAGGACTACGTGGTCAGAGAAGTGGGAGATGTTCTTCACCACTTGCTCCTCCCACCAGCCCAGGTACAACCCCGCAAAGCTGGGGGCGAAGCAACTGCCCATCGAAGTCCCCCGGGTCTGCCTGTACATCAATTTGTTGAAAATGAAGAAATTATTCTTCAGACAAATACTGATCATCTCCAACAACATGAGTGTATGGAGTAAGTGACTGATAGACCTGTCTTTAAGGAAATGTTTACACGCGTCCACACCAAGATTATGCGGTATGCTTGTGTATAAACTAGTTACATCAAAGCTTAAAAGCCAATACTCCTCATTCCAAGTTAACTCATTGATGATTTTTAAGAAATCGGAAGTATCCCTGATGTAAGATGGTAAGGCATGAACTAAGGGCTGCAAGAAATGGTCAATGTAGATGGAGGTATTCTCAAGCAAACTCCCATTGGAGGAAACAATGGGTCTGCCAGGGGGTACCTCCAAATTCTTGTGCACCTTGGGGAGCAAATATAGCGCTGGAATCTGTGGGTGTCTGCATAGGAGATAATTATACTCATTGTCTTCAATGATCCCCCTATCCCTCCAATCCATCAGTTTGTCATAATACATTTGTTTTGACTCATTGTACTCCTGTGTATTGGAGATCACATAATTATCCACATTGTTGAGTTGCAATAAACCTTCTGCCAAATACATTTCTAAGGGCCATATAACAACATTTCCCCCTTTGTCGGAGCCTTTAATGACCACATCGGTCCAACTTTGTATCTCTTGTACAGCCAAGTATTGTGCTCTGCTCAAATTTAGATTAGGTCTAGTTTTACATTTTTCAGTCATCCTAATCTCTTTGATCATGCCTAACTCGAAACTTTCAATACAGCTATTACTGATTTGTGGCAAAAACACCGATTTAGGCTTGAATGTACTAGCACTGCTAACCCCAATATCGACATTGCTGTCTAGTAAATTCAGGAGTGGATCATCTAAGATATCATCACAACCCGCTAACTCATGCACCAATTGCAATGTCTCTGCATCATTAACTGACAAAGTATTTTTTACTGTTTTATCACTGGCAAGTTTGGGGCGTGACTTAGTTGCAAACCACTTCCTGAGTTTAAGTTTTCTCGTAAACTTAAATAAATCAATTCGGGCATCAGTAAAGTTAAATTTGGCCGTCGGGCAAAATGACAGGCCGCGTGACAAAACTTCAATTTGTTCTGGTGTTAAAATATGCTTAGAAAGGTTTACCACAGTTTTGTTGTCTCCCATCATATCTGTGCTTTTTTGCCTCTTGTTCGGGTTCCCACGGGGCTTGCTGATCTTGTTGTATTGGATAATCCTCCTCTTGCTGCTAATCCTCCTCTGCCGCCTCTTCCACGACCTTTTGGTGGAGTGTACGTTTGACGGCCACGATTCAGGAGGGCTATTTCGTTTAAAATTCTGTCTTTTACATTCGCTGGAGCAGCTACTTCCGTCGTATCACTTTCTGAACTTTCACCATCAGACCGCGCCGGTGGAATTTCATCATCATTCACACTCGCTTCAAGGACTGACGTTTGATTAGCGGTAGCTTTTGTTTTGCTCACTTTTGTAGTCGCCTCACGCAGCACTTGATATTTTTGGCAAAAGTTAGGATTTGTCCATTTTTATAATCGATTTCATCCCTGATAAATTTTCTTTGTTTTTTTGCCTTTATTTCCTCCTCTACTTTTTCCAATTTCTTTTCCATATTCATCATTTCAGCAGAGAAATCCGTCTCTGTATATTTTTCCTTCAATTTTGCAACAAGCGCCTCGCTTTCCAAATTCAATTTTATACATTCCTTCTCCGCATGTTTGATTAACATTCTCAGCATATTCATGGAACACGTGTGGTTATTAGTCATCCACTCGTCGATCAACTCGGGGTCAGGGTCCTGGAAAGTTGGGATCACAAAAATCCGGAGCCCCCGTGGAATCCGACTACATTCTACATACTTCGTGAGGGCCGCCGCCTCCCACCATTAGGATTGTTCTTTTTTAAGAATTCTCCATAAAGTGTCCCACAGTTTTTTTACATCATCGACCTTTGGGTTAGAGGACGAAGGTTTATCGTCACTTGTGCTGCCATTGCCTGCAAACAGTTTAGTTGCTGCCTCTTTTCGCTTGCTATTTCGTGATTCCGCCATTGTAAATACTACTCAACGTGCGTCCAAGCGCTTCGCTGCGAACATGAAGCTTTTCGCCATATCGCTCTGTAACAAATCTGCTAGTGGAACCGTTCCTTGGTCTTTACCTCCACACGGACTTGAAAGCCTTGCGGTCCTCGGACTCACCCTGCTCACGGTGTGTGTCGGATTAAACCTCCGGAAGCGTTTGTCGATCCTTTCTCCCCAGCAGTTGTTTTTCGGCGGGCAAAAGCGTATTTTCAAAAAATAAAACACACTGAATTTTGGCTGGCTTAAGCCGCTTGCAACGGCGGGCTCCCGGCGGAATTGCCACTTCCTTCGTATTATACCTTTCCCTGGTATACCACCACGATTTTTCGTAAAAAAACAGTGCCGAGGCCCAAATGGTGCTTGATGTTTGTATTTATTGGCTCACGAACAAAACCCAACGCGTTTCGAAGTCAAACTTCTTGCTCACGGGTAATATTACTCAAAGCGGCCATTCTATTTAAAGTGACATGATACAAAGTAACGTGCACGTGATTACAAGGACATGGAAAAAATACTATGTTGCAGTGTTTTCCTTTTTTCCAAAACCATAAAGTTACAAAGAACACGTGATTTTACAATTAATGAGAAACACATTCTTATTGATAAGGATTGTCCTTGCTGGCATTTTTGCAACAGTTCATATATGCGAAAAACCCAAGTGGGTAGTATTTTTAACCAAAAAGTTCCATTTTGTAATGCCTCACAGTAAGTGAAAAAGTCAATCAAAATAGTTTCCCGTCAGGTTGAAGATGTTTCTCAAATGAAAGTCATTAAATTGACTGTGTTTAATGACTTTCATTTGAGAAACATCTTCAACCTGACGGGAAACTATTTTGATTGACTTTTTCACTTACTGTGAGGCATTACAAAATGGAACTTTTTGGTTAAAAATACTACCCACTTGGGTTTTTCGCATATATGAACTGTTGCAAAAATGCCAGCAAGGGCAATCTTTATCAATAAGAATGTGTTTCTCATTAATTGTAAAATCACGTGTTCTTTGTAACTTTATGGTTTTGGAAAAAAGGAAAACACTGCAACATAGTATTTTTTCCATGTCCTTGTAATCACGTGCACGTTACTTTGTATCATGTCACTTTAAATAGAATGGCCGCTTTGAGTAATATTACCCGTGAGCAAGAAGTTTGACTTCGAAACGCGTTGGGTTTTGTTCGTGAGCCAATAAATACA
Source organism: Lissotriton helveticus (assembly GCF_964261635.1). NCBI lineage: Eukaryota > Metazoa > Chordata > Amphibia > Caudata > Salamandridae > Lissotriton > Lissotriton helveticus. The sequence continues at coordinate 345,888,654 of NC_136070.1, read as the reverse complement.
AACATCAAGCACCATTTGGGCCTCGGCACTGGTTTTTTACGAAAAATCTTGGTGGTATACCAGGGAAAGGTATAATACGAAGGAAGTGGCAATTCCGCCGGGAGCCCGCCGTTGCAAGCGGCTTAAGCCAGCCAAAATTCAGTGTGTTTTATTTTTTGAAAATACGCTTTTGCCCGCCGAAAAACAACTGCTGGGGAGAAAGGATCGACAAACGCTTCCGGAGGTTTAATCCGACACACACCGTGAGCAGGGTGAGTCCGAGGACCGCAAGGCTTTCGAGTCCGTGTGGAGGTAAAGACCAAGGAACGGTTCCACTAGCAGATTTGTTACAGAGCGATACGGCGAAAAGCTTCATGTTCGCAGCGAAGCGCTTGGACGCACGCTGAGGAGTATTTACAATGGCGGAATCACGAAATAGCAAGAGAAAAGAGGCAGCAACTAAACTGTTTGCAGGCAATGGCAGCACAAGTGACGATAAACCTTCGTCCTCTAACCCAAAGGTCGATGATGTAAAAAAACTGTGGGACACTTTATGGAGAATTCTTAAAAAAAGAACAATCCAAATGGTGGGAGGCGGCGGCCCTCACGAAGTATGTAGAATGTAGTCGGATTCCACGGGGGCTCCGGATTTTTGTGATCCCAACTTTCCAGGACCCTGACCCCGAGTTGATCGACGAGTGGATGACTAATAACCACACGTGTTCCATGAATATGCTGAGAATGTTAATCAAACATGCGGAGAAGGAATGTATAAAATTGAATTTGGAAAGCGAGGCGCTTGTTGCAAAATTGAAGGAAAAATACACAGAGACTGATTTCTCTGCTGAAATGATGAAAATGGAAAAGAAATTGGAAAAAGTAGAGGAGGAAATAAAGGCAAAAAAACAAAGAAAATTTATCAGGGATGAAATCGATTATAAAAATGGACAAATCCTAACTTTTGCCAAAAAATATCAAGTGCTGCGTGAGGCGACTACAAAAGTGAGCAAAACAAAAGCTACCGCTAATCAAACGTCAGTCCTTGAAGCGAGTGTGAATGATGATGAAATTCCACCGGCGCGGTCTGATGGTGAAAGTTCAGAAAGTGATACGACGGAAGTAGCTGCTCCAGCGAATGTAAAAGACAGAATTTTAAACGAAATAGCCCTCCTGAATCGTGGCCGTCAAACGTACACTCCACCAAAAGGTCGTGGAAGAGGCGGCAGAGGAGGATTAGCAGCAAGAGGAGGATTATCCAATACAACAAGATCAGCAAGCCCCGTGGGAACCCGAACAAGAGGCAAAAAAGCACAGATATGATGAGACAACAACAAAACTGTGGTAAACCTTTCTAAGCATATTTTAACACCAGAACAAATTGAAGTTTTGTCACGCGGCCTGTCATTTTGCCCGACGGCCAAATTTAACTTTACTGATGCCCGAATTGATTTATTTAAGTTTACGAGAAAACTTAAACTCAGGAAGTGGTTTGCAACTAAGTCACGCCCCAAACTTGCCAGTGATAAAACAGTAAAAAATACTTTGTCAGTTAATGATGCAGAGACATTGCAATTGGTGCATGAGTTAGCGGGTTGTGATGATATCTTAGATGATCCACTCCTGAATTTACTAGACAGCAATGTCGATATTGGGGTTAGCAGTGCTAGTACATTCAAGCCTAAATCGGTGTTTTTGCCACAAATCAGTAATAGCTGTATTGAAAGTTTCGAGTTAGGCATGATCAAAGAGATTAGGATGACTGAAAAATGTAAAACTAGACCTAATCTAAATTTGAGCAGAGCACAATACTTGGCTGTACAAGAGATACAAAGTTGGACCGATGTGGTCATTAAAGGCTCCGACAAAGGGGGAAATGTTGTTATATGGCCCTTAGAAATGTATTTGGCAGAAGGTTTATTGCAACTCAACAATGTGGATAATTATGTGATCTCCAATACACAGGAGTACAATGAGTCAAAACAAATGTATTATGACAAACTGATGGATTGGAGGGATAGGGGGATCATTGAAGACAATGAGTATAATTATCTCCTATGCAGACACCCACAGATTCCAGCGCTATATTTGCTCCCCAAGGTGCACAAGAATTTGGAGGTACCCCCTGGCAGACCCATTGTTTCCTCCAATGGGAGTTTGCTTGAGAATACCTCCATCTACATTGACCATTTCTTGCAGCCCTTAGTTCGTGCCTTACCATCTTACATCAGGGATACTTCCGATTTCTTAAAAATCATCAATGAGTTAACTTGGAATGAGGAGTATTGGCTTATAAGCTTTGATGTAACTAGTTTATACACAAGCATACCGCATAATCTTGGTGTGGACGCGTGTAAACATTTCCTTAAAGACCGGTCTATCAGTCACTTACTCCATACACACATGTTGTTGGAGATGATCAGTATTTGTCTGAAGAATAATTTCTTCATTTTCAACAAATTGATGTACAGGCAGACCCGGGGGACTTCGATGGGCAGTTGCTTCGCCCCCAGCTTTGCGGGGTTGTACCTGGGCTGGTGGGAGGAGCAAGTGGTGAACAACATCTCCCACTTCTCTGACCACGTAGTCCTCTGGGTCCGCTTCATCGATGATATTTTTTGCGTGTGGAAGGGTAGTTTGGAGGAGGCCCAGGAATTTGAAGTCATCTTGAATGATAACTCGTTGAATCTAAAATTTACCAGTCACATGCACAAGAGTCACTTAGAATTTCTGGATGTCCATTTGTCTGTAGAGGGTGAAGTGTTAACCAGTTCCCTCTTTCGCAAGCCAACGGCTGGCAACAGCTTACTGCATGCTGAAAGCTGCCATCCACCGAATTTAAAACGCAGTATTCCTTTTGGTGAGCTTATCAGGGCTAAACGAAATTGCAGCATGCAGAAGTCGTATGAAGCTGAGAAGAGTGTTATGTGTAAGAGATTTGGTGAAAGAGGTTATAGCAAACACATTATCAAGCAAGCAGAAACCAAAGTAGAACTTATGGAAAGGAAAGATTTACTGGTCCCCAAAGTACGCATGAATTCTGAGCAGATCAGATTCATCACTTGTTTTGACAGTCAGTCATGGAGAATCAGGAAAAGTCTGGAGAAATATTGGGACGTTCTAAAACTCGATGATGACATAAAGGAAGTGATCAGTGATCGTCCTGCAGTCACCTTTAGAAAGGCAAAGTCTCTTAAAGATACTTTAAGCAATGCCTTAATAAAGGAAAAAACTAAAAGCTTGCAAACTGCGGGATTTTTTCCTTGCAGAAACTGCAAGGCGTGCAAACACAGCCACAAATGTAAAAGTTTAAAAATCTCTCAAGACCAGGAAGAACACAAAATTAAGAAACAACTGGGTTGTAACACTGAATACGCGGTATATGCGTTACACTGTCCCTGTAACAAATGTTACATAGGGATGACCACAAAAAAGGCTAAATTGAGGGTATTGGAACACATGAGGGCCATCAAAAATGTCAATCCACAATACCCTGTGGCAAGGCATTTTGCCTCTGTGCATAACCAAAATCCAGATCTGCTGAGATTCACGGTGATTGATTGTGTGGAAAAGAAAGAGAGGGGTGGCAATTGGTTGTTGGCATTGCGAAAACTCGAGTCCCGTTACATCATACACTATAACACCACACATCCTAATAGGCATAATTTGGGGGAAGAATTGGCTGTCCATTTGCAAACCTAAAACTGTATTAATAGCTGTCCATTGTTCTCAATCATTTTCCATTCTTGAAGTTCATGAATGTTTTAAACTCACTTTGATTCAAGGTCTTTTTTATTATAGACTATTGCATATGTTTTTGTTTTTCCTTTTGTTTACAGATGGAATCTTGAAGACGTGATTGTTTCGTAAAAATCGCCCACTTGGGCAGTACACAGTCAATTTAATGACTTTCATTTGAGAAACATCTTCAACCTGACGGGAAACTATTTTGATTGACTTTTTCACTTACTGTGAGGCATTACAAAATGGAACTTTTTGGTTAAAAATACTACCCACTTGGGTTTTTCGCATATATGAACTGTTGCAAAAATGCCAGCAAGGACAATCTTTATCAATAAGAATGTGTTTCTCATTAATTGTAAAATCACGTGTTCTTTGTAACTTTATGGTTTTGGAAAAAAGGAAAACACTGCAACATAGTATTTTTTCCATGTCCTTGTAATCACGTGCACGTTACTTTGTATCATGTCACTTTAAATAGAATGGCCGCTTTGAGTAATATTACCCGTGAGCAAGAAGTTTGACTTCGAAACGCGTTGGGTTTTGTTCGTGAGCCAATAAATACAAACATCAAGCACCATTTGGGCCTCGGCACTGGTTTTTTACGAAAAATCGTGGTGGTATACCAGGGAAAGGTATAATACGAAGGAAGTGGCAATTCCGCCGGGAGCCCGCCGTTGCAAGCGGCTTAAGCCAGCCAAAATTCAGTGCGTTATATATATATATATATCTACATATCTGTATCTATATATCTATATCTCTATCTATATATATATATATCTATATCTCTATCTATATATATATATATCTATATCTCTATCTATATATATATATATATATCTATATCTCTCTCTATATCTCTCTCTATATATATATATATATATATATATATATATATATATATAATTCCAATGGTGTCTCATTCCATGCCGATTCTCATTCCAACTCTTCGGCACAGTTCCAAGAACGGGCAGCACAACCAGGCAAGCTACTGCAATGAATTAATATTTTTTTTAATTTGTACTCTCCTAAGTGCAGACACACACGAGTGGCGATGCGTTTTGGCTGGAGCCTTCAACTGGCCATAGAGTTGATTTGTGTACAGAGTGCTCTTAAAGGGGGAACAGTCCTCTCCCCTCAACCCACTTAAAGTTGAGGTCATTTGAGATGTCATCAGTGATGTCACTGACCACGTCATGAGTGATGTAATATGTGAGGTCATAAGCAGTGCATTGTGGGGGCATAAGTTAGTTAGCTCAGGTAAATATGACTGCTGACTTTCGCTGGTTTTGTACGAGTGAAATGTAAACCGTCCCAGTAACCTCTGGTTTTTCAGTGAATTTCTAAGTTTTTTAAATTCCATTTCCTAACTATAACGTCCCTGTAACCTTAGCTTTTTTCAGTGAATTTTTAAGGTTTGTTAATGTTGTTTCCTAGCTATAACGTCCCTGTAACCGTTGTTTTTTTAAGTGAATTTCTAAGATTTTTTCAATTTTAGTTAACAACTGAAACCACTAACCTTTGACAGTGAGTGTGTGAGTGAGTGAATGAGTGTCTCAGTAGGTCTGTGAGTGGGTATGAGAGTGGGCCTGTCAGTGGGTGTGTGTGTCTAAGTGGGTTTGTTTATGGGTGGGTGAGGGTTTAGGATGTGTGAGTGGGTGTGAGTGAGTGAGTACATGAGTGTCTGAGTGGGTCTGTGAGTGGATGCATGAGCCGGAGCTGGAGCCGGGTCACAATTCCATTGGTGCCCTGGTCCCAGCGTGGACACCCAATGTGTATTTGGACCGCAGGGGGAAACTCAGGGCCCACGGTCCCAGCGGGTTCCCAGCCTGCTGCGGGAGCTAGCATAGCTATGGTACATAGGTAGCTGCTGGAAATGCAACTCGCAGTGTGCAAGAGCAATCATTTCATCTCTTTCCCTGCCCGGGGACATGAGTGATGAAACCTTAACTTCCAGGGGGCGAAAGCACTTTGACAGTTCCCGCCTGCCTGAACCAGAGTCTTTACTTTTGGTTGGTGGGAGTGGTCAGCTCCTCCTGTAAAGCAAAAGCAAACAGCCACTTCTCTGGGGTCGGCTGTCCCCAGGGCTATATATGGCTCCAGGAGGTGGGCACCGCGGCGCCCCTCATTCTCTGTGTACAGGCCGGCCCTGGGGAGGTGGTGGTCCCTAGGGCCTTATATGGCCTGTGAGGAGGAGGGGGGTGGAGTCTGACCCCCTCTCCCAGAATTATTTATTTTTTAGGCCCCAGGGAGGTGGTGGTCCCCTAGGTTCATGGGGTCTGTGCGGCCCCTACAAATGTTATTATTGCTTGGGGGAGGTGGTGGTCCCTGGTGCTTCTACATGCCCAGGAGGGGGGTCCAAGTGGACCCTCTCCCTTACTGAAAACAAAGCCTGAGCGAGCTGGTGGTCCCAGGGGATTCTAGAAGCCCATGAGGGGGTCTGTGTCCCCCCTGCCATTATTTGAAATATAGCGCCGGGGTTGTGGTGGACCAAAGACCTAAGACCAATGCTTGGGAGTCATGGTTTACCTACCCTGCCCCCTTTTTTTCGGGACTCGACTAAGATGGCTGCCAAAACTTCCTGGTTGTAGTGTTGGCAGCCAATCAGAGCTCTGCAGATCTCTGCACGAGCTTGTCATTATTCGAGAAGACTTTGCCATCACAGATAAACAAATTTAAATTTCCTCAAATTTCTCAACAACTACTGAACGGATTTACACTAAATAACAAAGCGTGATCTGAAAACCAAAATCTATCTTTCTGCCAAATTCAGTGCAATCCTGTCCAGCGATTCAGGCTGCAGGCGTGTGTAAATACTCCATGGGAATGAACATGGGAAATGCACTTTTTTTTGACCCACCTCCCATTTTTCTCTGCCCCCACTTGACAGATCACCCCAAAACATTTCATGCAGAAGAAAATTCAACAGAGTACTTTTTGAGGAAAATTGTGATGATTCGTCTAACAGAACCAAAGTTATAGGCAAGTCAATCAATGTTTTTCCTACGGAAACATGGTCCTATCTAGAACTACCTTCTGGCAACTGCCTAATATATATAAAGATTAATGAATAACGTTTTTTTAAATAAAAACAAAATGATGCTACTCTGAAATTATGTTAAACACGTTATTAGGTAAATTATGCTAGTCTGAAATTAAAACTGAGAAAGAATGGCTTCTGAAATAATGGAATGGGACGTGATAAACAACTGTACATGCAGATGTAAATCATTAATTTACTCCTGAAATAAAAGCATAATTTCACCGAGGTTGCACAAGTATATATTTTTTTAATTGATCACCTTCTCATTTTCAAAAGTCATATTGCTATAATAAAAAGCCCGAATAGTACTGCGCTAGAGATAAATGTTAAAACTAGTATCTGCGCCTTTTTTCTTCTCATTAATGTTTTTAGTTCATTTTATGCTTCTCAGTGAAATGTGGAGGTATTTTGATCGGGAACCTCCCAGAATTAAGCTTTCAACCTTGGATTTGTCAAGAAGCCAGGATCCTTTTGAAACGTGGAGTGCTCGTCTTTATAGAACTGTACCCAAGTATAACCATTCTACTTTTCACAAATGCGTCATCTGTCATATGGTGCACAGCATTCATTTACTTAAACAATAACCTGTTTGGAAATAGCCAAAAAAGATCAGATCATGCAGCAATCATGAATTCGGACCTTCTGAATTTGCCACTCCTTCGCTACTCCCTTGCCCGTGTCTCCCTCTGCTACAGTTTCACCGTGAGCCAAACACGTTTGTTTGCACAATCTGAACTGATTGAGGGCAGCCATCTTCATAGTGTTGTTTGCTTTGTAAAGTTTTCATTCCTTGGCACCTCAGTTTGTTTTTAATGTTTTTTTAAACAATGACTGTTTCAGATCTCGGAGCATTTGCGACCGCAAAATAGCTTTTGGGTATGTCCAAACCCAAATTGTTATTTGGTAACTTGTTATCGTATCTCAAAATAGGTTTCCAAATACACACTGAATCGAAACAAGGAACGGGCTCAATTTGCATTTCCTTAAGGTATGTATCAATGGTTTGCGACCGCAATTGCAGCTGCAAACCATTTGATAGGTTATCAATACCTCAAGGGAGGTGCTAAACTTTTGTAAATATGAAGCGGTTCCCTCAGGACCTCTTCTCCTTTCTGAATGTTAAGAAAAACTTTTTGGGGATTAGCAGTGGTCCATGGAACCTCGGTGATGTGATCTTAGCAAGCCCAGGCCCTGCTTCCCACCAGAAGTCCCGCCATAAACAACACTGCAGCTTCCAGCTCTGGAAATGGAGCACTTTAAAAGGTTTCGATGTCCTTCTTGAACCCTTCTAGAAAGCCCTGGAGAAAGGCGAAAACCAACCATCAATGAATAAAATACACGTTTCCTTTCCTAACCATGTACATGTAAGTGTTGCATGAACACGGTATGCGACAATTTTCCTCAAATAAAGACGAGGGGGGTAAGAAAAAGAACTATAACAGCTGTTCACGTGCAGGAAACGTTTGCCCGTTAAAAAGAGCGAACGAGTATCCAGCTAAAAAAACGTCTTCCAAGAAACATGCCTCTTTTCCTACCAAATATTTTTGCTCTCCGATTAAGGTTAGCATGTGCGGTGCACATGGACATGAAAGATGTCTGCCTCAACGCTGCATGCAGTCCAAGGAAGGGCTTCGATTTCACAGACGCTGTCAATGCTTTGCATCTGTTCGATGCTGTTTTACAGATTCCCCTAACAACAAGCCTGGCGAGGGCTGAACGGAGTGTGTGCCGTAAGTATGTCTGTCTGTGCCTATCCATAAATTATACAGCACATCCTGTTCCAGTTTTAAGGGTCTATTGTGTTTGGAAGCCTCTTTCGAAAGGAACATAGTACTGAAGCTTCCCGGCTGTCAACTTGGGAACTTTTCAAACAAATAGCCCACACTTGCAGGGATAGGTTACTAGATGGCCAATGTGAGGCTTGAGAGTGGCTCAAATAGGATTTGATGGGTAGCAAAGTGATCAGGCTGCACCTGAATGTTGCAGTCTCATGCAGTATATGGACAGCCTAGGAGAGCTTGCATGGTGGTTAAATGGGAACCCAAGCCCTATCGCAGCAAGATGACCCACAAGAAAGGACCATTCTCAAGGTGCTCCAACAAGAACCCTTCTGTAATCTAGAATTCAGAAAACCCAGTGACTGCAAAGCGCTAGATAACGAGCTCTAGCAAAAATTAAACAGATTTTGTTTAACATCTACAGCGGTCTCTAACATAAGGAACTGCTAAGAACAGTATGGCCTATGACGAGCCTGGAATCTGCTGCTCTGTCTCTTTCACCTGCCTTTGCTTCTAAGAATACCTACAGTACTGGTGCAAAGCTGCATCAGATGTATTGGGGGAGAGTAAAAAAAGAGGCAATGACTAATCTACCAGTACTTCCCTCCCAGATCAGTCCATCGACTCTCCCACCATACTGGAACTCCAGCCATTCTCTCTCTTGCTGAGCCCGTCATCCGCCTTTGCACAGAACAGATGCTTCTCTGCAAAGCCAAGAAGGTGCTGGAGCAGGACATGTGATTGCGGATCTTCTTGGATGAGAGCTCAATGCAATATATTACTCCACTGGGCTGGTGTACGCGACCTCAACGAGGTGAAAACCCAAGAAGGTGCAGAGCTTTATCAGAAACATTGGCTGCCCAGCCAGATAAGGGGAGGAAATGACATCACAGAGATCATAGATGCTGCATGACAGAGGGCTTTGGCAGGCCAAGGGAGACGTGGTGGCCTCCTAATGAATAAGAGACCAGAAGATTTGAAAGTGGGAAAGTGGGGCTGTCCATGTGGAGCGAACTCAGCCCATGACACTGTGGTCGCCTTCCGGTGGAGGCGAAAGTGAAGAAATAGACTAGAGGAGCGACTTTTGTCCATGTTACAATGTTGAAAGGCCAAGAAGCACTCACAAGATGGATCTGTTCTGCATTACAAAATCCCGGTGCAACATTTCTTCACAGTCTCTTCTGGATTTTCTGGTCCCTCAAATTCTACTCTGTTATTTTTGAAGATAATTAAACAGGTTGGTGGGTTTGTTATCAAGCACAAAGATTCTCACATCTGCAAATAGATGTTAACTACGACTGATACCTCATTTGAATGTTTCGAAGACCTATTTCTCTCTCACATTCAAACACCTCTTACCTACAACTCATTTATCACTCGGAGTCATACCTCAGGCACAGCTCCATGTTGCAAATCCCAAGGTGCCAATCTAGCACCCGCTCTGTTCACGTTGTATCTGAAGCTGCTGTGCTCAGTATCTCCGGAGTCGCTATACACCAAAATGCTGATGGCTTGCAACTTTACTTAAAGTTGCTGTTCAAAAACAATTTACTCATCTTCATTAGTTCTCACCAAACTCCAAAACTGAGTGGTAGCCTACTTGTGAAGCTCAACCCTCCAAACCAGAGTTCCTGTTTTTCACGCCTAAACAGAAGAACCACATCTTTACACTGTACTCATTTTCTTTCACTGGTTTCTCGCATAAGCAAAAGCCGCCAGTTTGTACCTGCATCTTCTGTGGCGTGACCACCAACGATAGGCTGGTCATTGCATATTGTTTGCATTGACTTTGGCAACGTCACCATTACTGGAACACCTCAATCTTCAGTTACCCCCACTCAAGGCACTATTACACTCTTTAGTCAGATTGGCATTCCCCATCAAGATGTTTGATCATGTCATGTCACCCTCACCCTGAGAAGTCCACATTGGCTTCCCTTAGAAGCAAATTTAAAATAGACTCGAACGCCTTGCATTTAAATATGCCTTGCTATCTTTCCAAAGCTCTGTGTACTTACAAACACAAAGAATCCCAGTCTTTCCCAGGAGCAGTTCATGCATTCCGGACCTTTTTTCTTGTTGAACTCAGAACCAGCACTTCTCTTTTCTCCTTCGGAAGACATTTAAAAACCCACCATGTCCCTTTGTTTCACTCCATTCTGAAAGGTTACATGTGCACCACACCAAGTGTATCACCGGGACATTATCGAACTGGCACACAACACTTGGGACTGGGAAGGCTCGTGGGCATGTGGAAAAGGGGCGATTAAAACATTAGGCTCTATAAGAGTTCCCACAAACCACAGACAACAATTCAAGCAGAAAAGCAAGACAAGCTGAGCTCTGTGCTTCATTCACAAGAAAGTATTGGGAATGCAGGAGTGCAGCATGACGCTATACTGTAAAAATGCAAAGAATGCAGGAGCCAAAGAATGCAAGATTCAGAAAAATATTGAGTGGGCATAAATGTTTCCATGTACGACTTCTATAGCCTGCATCTTTGTTGGACTATAGTTCAGTTGATTAAGTATATAATGCAGAGATCTGCTGCAACTTGCAGGTCAAAGTTTCAAACATCAACAATGTCAACTCAACCTTTCATCCTTCCAGGGTCAAGAAAATGACCATGCAGCTAGATTGGGTATTAACACATGCTCACAAATGGTGTTCTACGCGAAGCACTATAGACAAGAGTGTGAAAATATCTCTACTATAAAGAATGCGGTTATTCTTATCACCCATAAAAGTACAATGCTCTTGTTCCGGTCATTGTTTTTAGGTCAGGCCTACTGGACAGCACGTGTGCTGTCTGTTGCAAGGTATATTGTAGGTTACCACGAACATAGAGGGGACAACAAAAGAGGATCTCCACAGCGGACCAAGCGATTAGCACCTCAACTTCAACAGTCCCATAAAATGTTCGATGTCATGTGCTGACAACCTCCAAGACCTGCTGTGGTTCGGTCTTACTGGGTTCCCAGATAAAAGCTTGCAAAGATGTAGAGGCAGCACCATGTGTCAAGTAATTCGCAGAGGCAAAGTTTTCTGAAAATATATTCTTTTTATTGATCTTTTTTTTAGGGGTGCACAAGACAGCTAACGCATTTCGCTCCCCACCTTGGGAGCTTCGTCAGGGCAAGATCAAAAGAAAATGCACAGACAGCAATATACTGGTCCGAGTCAGGCAGGCAATATGAAGCTCAGTCAGAGTCCAGGTAAACAGAAGATAAGTTTCCAGCAATATTCTAGAAAACTACACAGTAGTTTGTGCACACTGAGCGCCGTGGGGACCAAGTTAGTGTAGGGTAAAATTCAAAGGCACTTGAAATGTGTTGAGACAATATAAGTGTACGAATCTCTGGAGATTTGTAGGGATGAGGTCTTTCTTAGGAGGTTGGCAGGCCTTAATAAGCTGCCGAACCGGCTCGTTCTCAAGGAATTGTATCGTACACACAGAGTCCCTCGTGCAGAACGCAAGAACATAGAGGGGTTTGGAGCCATCCCATTACTTACCATTGGTTGGCTTTTATTGTCACTCAATGTTCCTTAGATATGTCCCAGCTTGTCAATCTTGCGTTTGTGCCTCCCATGGAGCAGTTCCTCTTCACAATCTCTGACAGTCTGGCATCACTGCTTCCACTCTTGCTTTTCAAGCACTACATTTTTATTTCGTGTGGAGTGCTACATAAGAGTGGGTGTGTTTTTGAGCCATCTTTACCATTTACATTTCTCTCCTGCACTTCACGTTGCTCTCTGTTGCCTGACTACTTCACCCAGACCTCCTGCATCTTGAGCTCGCTTGTGTTTTTCTCCCCATTCCTCCCCCACCTGCACCCTCTGTGTTGGTTTCCACCCCCTTTCCCTGGATTGCGTTTGTTCCCGCCCTGCCCCGTTTTTTGGGCCCCCTCCAGCCCTCCCCGCCTGTTGCTTTTGTATTACCCCCTATGTTGGTCTGCCGTTCACCCCACCTTCCCCTGTGTTACGTTGCCATTCAGCCCACCCTCCCCCATGTTACTTCGCTGTTTCCTCACCCACCTCTGTGTTGCTTTCAATCCTCTTGCTAACTCGCTTAAAAAACAAAACCCTTTTAGGTGTTTTATTTTCTTTTTAGTTACCAATTCAACTCAGATCAATAACTAAGCAGAGAAAAAGTGCCTTTATCGTTTTGTAGGCACGCACAGGAGTGCTGCACGTGCCTACAAAATGACTAGGAATGTCTGGATACTGCATCAACTGGGACCAGTCGTTGCAGTTTCCACTGGTGGGGGGTATTCCAGGCCCGATCTCCAGGTGTAAAATACCTGTAGTAATGTCCTGTTTTAAATACCTGGGGATCCACATACCTCGGGACCCTTGTGTGCTTAATCGGAAAAATGCAGAGATAGTTAGCAAGATTGTCTATAGATGCCAAACGCTGGCGTTCAATGCCTCTCACGCTAATGGGCCGTGCGGCCTTATTTAAGATGAAGACACTTCCACGGTTGCTATACACAATCAAGAACACACTGTATGAGATCCCTAAGCTATTTTTTCATAAAATTTACTCTGACGTGAGACCGCTTGTATGGAATGGGCGAGCGCCGCGCATAGCCCTAAAAAAAACTACAAAAAGGAGTCTATGAGAGGGGGAGGGAGGAACTGCCCATACCAGGCGTCAGGGCCTACTACTGGGCCTCCCAGATCATGTATATTAACAACTGGGTCTTCACGGATAGGTCAGAACCGGCCTACTGGGTGGGCAGAGTGCCGATGGGGCCTGGAGGCTACCCCTCTCTCCTATACAGCAGCCCAAAACTGAAAGACCTACCCCTCACACTAGAACGGTGTTACGAGCGTTGCAGGTAGCCACCAAATACCTGGGGTGGGAGGAGAGGTTAACGGGGATGACCCCACTCTGGTATAGTGACCATCTGGCAGGAGTTGGCCAACTCGCACATTCCGTGAAGTGGAGATTGCAGGGTCTGGACAACCTGTGGAATGTTTGGAGAGGATGCCAGGGAATGCAGAAATTTCATCTAGTGATAGGGAACTGAAGTAGGCTCCTGTGCCCATGATTGTTAGCAAAGCGGACGTATGATCATTGGTAGAGGTCAGGGGGGAAACTAGACCCGAACTTCGGGGGGGCTAATACTCCCAGCCAGGGCTGGTCCTAGGGCTGGACGCACACTGTGCAACAGTATTTTTTGGCACCCCTCCCCATGTCCTCCTTCTCCAGGAATTCCCTCAATACCACTCACCAACAATGCACCTCATGTCTTTATAGCACCTTTCTGATAAAAAATTATTTTTTTTACGCTACTCATAGTTTTGTCAAACTCAGTTCTGTGATTTGCATGGTACACACACTCTTTGTAGCAGGCAGATTAACCCTCTGCGCTGTGTAGGTGGCAGAAGTGCCCATGTAAGTGCACGGTGAGCAATGCGCCAGTGTAAAAGTAGGGTAAGAGGAGTGACTGCAGGGTGAGTGATGTGACCATATGAATGTGGGTGGGATGTAAGTTCAGAGTGGGATGAATGCATGCATGGTTAGTGATGGGCTTGTTTGAGTGAGATTGCAGATTGAGCACTGACGGGACAGGTGAGTGAAGTGTCACGAGTGCTGGGTGAGTAGTGTGCTCGTGTGAGTGCAGGGTGAGGTACAGGGTGAACAGTGCAAGTGCACTGTGAATGCAGAGTGATCACTATGAGTGCAGGGTGAGTGGGTAAATGGTGCGTGTGCATGGTGATTGGTCTGAGTGCATTGTGATCGCTGTGAGTGCAGGATGAACGTGAAAGTGAAGGTCGAGAATGAGGAGTGAGTTGTCTGAATGCAGTGTGCCTTCCTAGACACTTTAAGTAACTCAGCATATTAGTGACGGAGGCGTAGGGTTTCGATATAAGTTAAGCTATTGCTATTATGGCATTAATCAGGGTTTGAGGGTGGAGGGAATAAATATTGTGCTGATCCTGCAACAAAATTCCAGTCTTCTAATTGGGGTTGCCAGCTCATTATTTTGATGTCCCAGATGGTACAAAAATAAGCAGTCACCTGAAGCCCCATTTTCAGCACTTATCTGTGCGTACCTCGAGGAGCAAATATAAATAGAAAGCACTTTTAATTGTGTTCTAGGGCTGCCTGCATGATCCATGACTTATAATCAAAGGGAAAAAAGACAAAAAAGGCACACTCTAAACGAAAACATACTTTTTTTATAACCCTATTTAGTGTCAAGGGGAAGTTTTTGCAGCCTCTTAAACAACACATGGCTGGCATTTTTCTTTTGGAAACCCTACTTTATATTCCTTTTCATGAAATGCATTCTTACACCATAGCAGTAAATATAAAATACAAATGTAAGGAATAGGCAGAATAGGGGCCCCGGGGGTACTGGAACCAGAAAAAACAAGCATTTGAAATGCAATAGGTCTCGCATCAGGAAAGTTTGAGCTATTGGTATTGTAAATGACTAATATTTTATTTATGTGTTGGTTTTGAAAATAGCTAAATTAATAGCTTTGTCATTCACAATGCCAATAGTTTTACCTTTTCGCAAATGTGACACCTATAGCATTTGTAATGCAATATGTGTTGTATTTACGTGACTTAAATGTATTGATATTACAAATAACAATGTCTTCATTTTTTTAATAATTAATACTTAAATGAAAGTTATTGTGATTTATAATGGCAATAGGTTAAACTTTTGTAAATAACTTTTGTGAAGATTATGTTCAGTGTATTTTATTGTGATGAAAATCTAAGAACAGAAGTGAAATATTAACATCTTTTTGTGACATTTGTAATAAAGCTTGAAACATTGAGAGAACATATTTGAACTAGTTGTTGTTGAATGGTTGCACAGATTGATGTTGTGGTGGCGACGAGTGATGCTGTGGCATTGTGATGCTGTGGTAGCGCATAGTGATGTTGTGGTGCCCCGGAGTGATTCTGTGGTGCCCCGTGGTGGTGCTGAGTGATTCCGTGGTGGTGCTGAGTGATTCCGTGGTGGTGCTGAGTGATTCCGTGGTGGTGCTGAGTGATTCCGTGGTGGTGCTGAGTGATTCCGTGGTGGTGCTGAGTGATTCTGTGGTGGTGCTGAGTGATGCTGTGGTGGTGCTGAGTGATGCTGTGGTGGTGCGATAGATAGAGGGAGGGCGATAGATAGAGGGAGGGCGATAGATAGATAGAGGGAGGGCGATGGATAGATAGAGGGAGGGCGATGGATAGATAGAGGGAGGGCGATGGATAGATAGAGGGAGGGCGATGGATAGATAGAGGGAGGGCGATGGATAGATAGAGGGAGGGCGATGGATAGATAGAGGGAGGGCGATGGATAGATAGAGGGCGGGCGATGGATAGATAGAGGGCGTAGGGTACTGCCCCTAGAGTACCCTATTCCTGCTAAAAGCAGCACACAGCATTGATGACACATGAGCTGTCCTGCAAAAAGTGTACATTTGTGGTCCCTGAGGATTAGTTTTTGCCCCTTTGCTCTAAGACAGCAAAAGTGAGAAAGAACGAGAAATAAATAGAGATAGAGAATGTGAGAGAAAAATTAGAAGAGGAGAGAAAGAGACAGAGAGGGAAGGATGACAGAGTGCAGAAAAACATGTAAGAGAGAAAGAAAGAAAAATAAGGCAGAGAAAGATAGGATATGAAAATAGAAGAAATAAATGAGGATAAATAGATATAGAAAGGAGCAAAAGAAAGGCAGTGAAGGAAAAAGGTACATTAGAAGAAAATTAAAGGAAGAAAAAACGAAACTGTGAAATGAATGAATGAAAGGAGAAGAAAAAAGAATGACAGAACGGCATAAAGAGACAAATAAGGAAATCAGAATTGAGAGAGGAAAGAAGGCAAGAGAAAAAAGACAGCAAGAAAAGGATGTGGTGTAAGGCAAGAAGAAAATGAGAGGTACAAAGGCAAAGAGAGAAGAACTTAAAATAAAATGGGAAAGAAAAAAAGGATATATTTTGTGAGTTATTAATGTCTTGAGTAGATGATGTTTCTTGCAGTTATTGTAATGATTTAAATAAATCTGTTATATGTATGTGTTAAACAATATCCTATATAGAAGACACGGCCATGATCTAAATATTAAAAGATGATGCAGATATTGAAAATACCACTAGTTACGTTAATCACCGATACAAGAATATTGATACATTAAAAAAGCGTAATAGGTTATTGTTGTTGGATAGCTAAGAATGTAATTAAAATAAGAATGAACCCGGCCTAAAAGCATAAAAAGTCAACATTTTGTAAATGTCAGTGTCTTTTACTCTGCATCATGTTGGAAACTGCAGAAAGTGAGAGGTGTCTGCCTTATAGTGTAGAGTCTGCAGCAATTATGACGGTTTTGTCATAAACAGCTTTGCATTTAAAATATACAAGTCCAGACCAGCAGTGCGCAACAACTTTTAACTCCTTACAGAGTCAATAGATTTCACGCTAACAATGTTTTTGAAAGGTCAAAAGAAAAGCCGAGCGCAAACATTTCCTGAGCCTATCATATATTGGGGTACTTTGCGCATCGGGGTTGAATGATAGGATAATATGCGTGAGCTAAGTAGTACTATGCACAAAGTGGAACGAAAGTGTCTATTGTCTATGTCCTTTTCCCATTCAACAGACACGTAATGGGTGTGAAAACTGTGGTGTGGTGAACGTAACCCCAATGATCGGATTGCGACACAAGTATAACTCATGTTACATGAAATGACAAGTTTCACATAAATACGTTCACCATTACATTTTCTTACACAGCCCAAAGAAATTAAATCTCAAATACTGATTATTCACGACAGATTAACAAAATACACATGTCAGTTATTACGTTCCTATTAATACACATTTGCGGGGGGTGGGGGGTTGTGTTGGGGCGCGCGGCCGCTGCCCTGTTCGGATTTCACGGTTTGCTGGCCTGGGGGCAGAACGGCTGGTGGGGGTGCTGAGGGCAGCAGGGTGCGTGCCGCAGTGAGTGCATGGGGATAAAGTTCGCGCGTCCGTAGGGTCGGGTTGTCTTGGGGAGGGGGAGGGGGGAGGAAGCGGCGGTGGAGTAGTGCTCTTAGGAGGCGCTCCTTGCTCCGGCAGGCTGCAGGCATTGTGCGGGGGCCTCCGGTTGTTTCAGCGTGTCGGGGGTGGGAGGTGTTGCAGGGGTGGCCTTGGGGGGTCCCGGCTTCCGCTTGCGGTTTGCGGACTGCGCGTTTTTGCAAGGACGCTATTTTGTACCTTGTAACATAGATGATGCAGGCCCTTCTTCCACATTCTCGCCAGAAACGCCTCAAATAATTGTCCCGGCTTCCGCTTGCAGTTTGCGGGCTGCGCGGGGCCGCGCGCTCTCCGGCGGGGCTGCCCTGCTGCTGCGGTTGTCCTCGTGGTAGGCGCCCACGTGGGACGTGCTCGTGATGCCTTGGCGGGGCTTGCTGGGCTTGCTTGTGTGCTTCCCAGAGAGACAGGAGATTGGGAACGCGCGCGGCCGGCTCCGATCGCTTTTCTGAGCGTGCGCGTGACAGTCTACTGTCTCCTGGGAAGCAGACCAGGCAACAATAGTATCGCGCATGCGCCTGCGCGATGGCATATGGCTTCGCCATATGCATCGCAGGCGCGAGACCTAAAAAACTAAGCCTCGGTAACCAGTTTACAAAAGGTATGTAAATATGCAAATGGTCTTTAAAGACCTGTGAAAAACTTGGGCGTGCCGAAGATAAGGCTCCAGACACTGCCCTGCTGAGTACACATCAGCTCGAGCTGCAGCAGCCCGGGCGGAGACCTATGGGCCGATAGGTCTATACACCTGGTAAAGGTAGACATCATGGGTCTTTGTAGAATGTTATTAGCTGTGAGTATGTTGTGGTCAATTACTGTTCCAAACAGCCTTAAGTTGTATTTTTGGTCACTGCCACTATATAAAGTGTTTTTAAAAAACTTTTCACGGTTTATTGGCAAAGTTGTCTAGAAGAAGTAGTCTCTGACCATGGGTATCAAGCAAGGTCGGACTGGCCGTAGCGGGAATTGGCTGTTTCTGCAGGAGGCTGGAAGGGTGAGGCCGGTTTTGGAGTTGGTGGGGGCCGTTTTCTTTTACTGGGTGCGGTTTTGCAGCAGTGCCGAAACATGGCCCCTCAGTAACAAAAGCAGCAGTGCTGGGTGCTGATTTAGTTAAGCAGCAGCATCTTTAACGTGTCGTAGTGCGAGTCTGGCTTTGTCTCCATCTGCCTATCTCTTGCTGTGCTGCTCTTTTCCACCTCTTGTTTCTCCTCTATGTTTATGTATTTATTTGAAGAGTTTTATACAGCGCTGGCTACACCCGGAGGTATCAGAGCGCTTTACATGAGGATCAACGGGATTGCAAGTTACAAAAAATATGTAAAATAAGTTACACAGCGTTGCAAAGTAAAAACACGAGTTACTAGCGAGTGGCAAAATAAGACAAATAATTAAACAACGTTACACAGTAGTATGACATTATTAGAGCATGGCGAACAGAGACAAAACATCCTAAGGGGCAAAGAAGGTAAGTGGGAAAGTAAGAAGGGGAAAGGAAAGCAGATCAGAGCAGGTAAGTGAGAGATAAACAAACCGGTGTGTGATTCTACCCCAGCAGCTCACATTGTTCTCTCATCATTAACTTTTCCTACCCCACTTCCTCTTTTAACATATCACCAAAATGATCTATCTATCTATCCATCCATCCATCCATCTATCTCGGTCTCTCCACATCTCTTGCTCTTTCGCTCTGGATGCCTGTTTACTTATCCATGTCGCTATTCCCACCTGTCTATTGTTTTACCGATCTGTTATCTCTCAGTTTGCACTCTCTGCCATGTCGGTCTGTCTTTGTCTCTGCCTGACTGCTTGTGAAGAAAGTCAGACATGTTCTGGTGACTCGGGGACAAAGAAATCCTTCATGCCCGAAGGTTTGAAAACAGCATAAATATAGTGGGATCGACTGGGGCAGGTACTTCAGGGTAAATCGTTCTGGAGGCCCCAGAGGAACCTGCATGAGAGGATACGGCAAGAGTGAAGCTGAAAATAGGTTTAACCTCCTTTCACAAATTCCTTTAGGATTTAAAGGTAGCACGTGATACCGGGGTCCAGCCTATTTAGGACCGAGAGTGAGAAAAGGTGTTTTGGGCAGGGTCAAAAAGGGGTTGAAACTGTGAAGTTGGGATTAGAACTCTGGTCTCCTTGTTCATTCTTTATACGTTATTGTATAGGCACTTCTGGGTCATATTCTGCAAGTGTGCTGATGACAACGGTTTCCAGTACCTTCATGTAGCAGAGAACAGGTTAGATGTCTTAGGTAGCGCCTCACACTGGCATTTAATCCTGTTGCAAACACTCTCAATTGTAGTAGCTAAAGGATCGGAGTGAAGGTGCTGCTTAATGGTGATACTTGTGCTTCAAGACCCAACCACCTCCACACTGAAATAACATGCATGATTCATGCAAGCAGGAAAGCGGAGATCTGACACCAGATTTCTTTATGCTTACAGCTTTATATAGAGTGGGGGCTGATGTCCTGCTGCTGGTTCCCCTTTCTAGATGAAGTGTAAATGCGGCATTTGCCTCCATTCCTATGGCTTAAGAATGGAGACCAGATGCGGAGATGGGAAGAAATGGAGACAGGGCTCCTCATGAAAATTAAATGAGGCCTTCGTTAGGGAGAGGCTGTTAATTACTTGTTCTTCTGGAGTATTGCTGGTTTGGCAAATGGGAAGTGTGAAGAGTGGGGCTACAGTTTCTATTGCTCAGGTGAGGATGTTTTATATGGTACTAACAAAAGAGGAGTATCACCACAAGGACCTTAAAAAGGTTCTAAATGAGATGTCAGTGAACAGAAAGGAATAGTATCCTTTTGTTAGAAGACCCCTCACTCACCAATCTGGTTGGTGACATGCTTAATCATCGGGGTCCAACCCTGACGGCCGAATGCCATCAGGGTGTGCTATGACACCCGACTACAGTGGAGCTGGTTTATTGAATGAAAAGTGCAAAAAGTGATGTTAAAAATTGTCCCGGTATAACTTTTTGAAAAAACTTTATTCATAAGCTACTGGACAATGTTAAAAACAGAGTGGAGATACGGATGGGTGATAATGACCGTGAGTATCTATGTGAAAGTAATTAAAAAGGTCTACATGTTTCAACTTGTAAACGGTAAATCCCAGGTTTTCGTCAGGACCAGAAAGAGGAAAATGGATGGTCTACACACACGAACGTGTATCCAGTCCTAGATTCCTGTGGCCTTACTGCAAAAATCTGCAGTAGGCAACCTCAAAAACCTAAAATAGGTGAGGAAAAAAGAGACTCCAGTTGCGGGTCTCAAAGACTTCGTGGGGGCTGAGTAGCGGAGACACCAGAGAGGGGCGTAGGTAGACCGACAGCGTTGTTCAGCGAAACTAGTATGTTCCACCGTTGAACAAGCCTTCCCTCTGCCCCCACGAAGTCTTTGAGACCCGCAACTGGAGTCATCACACTGCTTAGCACTGCGTCCCATAACAGGATAACCACAACTCTGTGGTCTCCAAGCACGACATGGAGACACTTCCCACACAGGATTAGAACAAAGAGAACAGACTTCCAACCAAACACCCAACATACACAGTGTACCGTGCTACCCATGAAGCCAAATCATACATGCCAATAGACCCAATTCAGGCGGAAGACTACCCATTCTCTTAAAATGTTTGTATATATGCCAAGTGTTATATTGCCCCACATAGAAGTAGTAGGCGCTACATAAATGTTGTAATACAATGTATAAGGCCCTAATGTACATTGTGTCTACCTTCTGTCGCAGTCGCACAGAATGGCTTATTTGTAGAGCATCTCTCTCAGCCACTCTGGTCAGCTAGCCATTTGATCTGACTAATGCTATGTACGTTTCGCTCTTGCATACATTTCTGATCAAAATATGTCTTGCTTGATTAATACATTTGCTCCAAGTGCGGGTCAGGTGGTTAAGTAGCTCGGTCTTTTTATATCAGAGCAGCAGAAGTGGAGCCGCGTGATCCAATCAATCCAGAGTATTTGGAATCAGCTCACGCGGGCTGTGGTTCACTGCTGCGCTCCTGGTATGTTCTGTGTTTATTTAAATGTTTCCGGTGCATGTTTGAGCGCTGAAGGAGTCACTACATCGGCTCGTGCTTTTCTTCTTCGCGCCAAACCACCGGCTCGTTTCTGTCTCCGCCTTCGAACTGACTTGCCCAGTTCCATTAAGGACACTGACATATCCAGTAGCGCTTGGCTTTTAATCACACTTTTTTTTAAATCTGAATTTTCAATCAAAACCGAAATCGGGTGGTTTGGGGGCAGCTGGACTGTACAAGTGCCTGGTGTTCTTTAGCAGAAATGCTACGTCACGGATAAATTATCGTAGCAGCCTATAAGAGACGAGGGGCAAGTCAAATGTTTAGGCCCGAAAAATGAAGAAATGTGGAAAACCAAAACTCATTCCGTTTTTGTAGGGTCAGCATGATGAAGATGGGACACAAAGTGACAAAAACATCTTGTTCCAGAGCGGTCAACTGGCCTGTATCAGCCAGGGCGGTTTTAACCATCAGTTATAAAAACAGAAGGAAAAAAACAAAAAAACTTCCCTCCTCTTTGGTGAATCATTAGGCACATTAATATGTCTACGAGAAGAAAAAAAGCCAGTGACTGTGTTCTTGTAAAAGAAATATCAACAAGGACAAGCATTGACACGAACCTATGTAGACAGGCCATCACAGATGTTGTTACATGCATTGCATTAGCAAATGCTGTTTATCCCATTAAATCTAGCCTTCTTTGCTTTACTACTGACTGCAAACATAACAAAAGGGATAAGGGATAGTTTACTGTCTCGGAAAAATATAGGAGAAAAATAATCGAATGTGATAAAGAATGTGATGATGGAATTTACTTTTCAGATATAAAATATTCCCTTTCGCATCCCAATGTAAGCACTTCCTAGAAGGTGGAATGAAACACCAAACATCTAGTAGAACGAGATTTCAAAGTAATATTCCTCTTGGTGGAGCCAAAGCCCACTCTGTATTTGCCAAATTATTGTTAGCAAGTACCTAAGATGTCAAGCCAGACATAACAATGCACCTCGGGTGCATGAAATTAAATCAGCATGAATCCCAAACTAATGCATAACAGTGGTAAAATAGCAGTGTAGCTAAAATGATCAAAGTGCACCAGTGTAACGATACAAGAAAATTAATTTAGTAAAAAAAAAAAAAATTTATAAAAATGAAGAAAGGCTACAGTTGCACGAGTAAATGGCCATCCATCAAGACACTAACAATTAGTAAATTTGGTAGATATTGACAGTTCGGCCACCTATGCAGAAAATGGAGATATCATCAGGACGGCGGCAAACTTTGAAGCCACCAGTCAAATTATGAATCGCAGAGGGAAAAAATATTCCAATTAAAAATTAACTAAAACAGCAAATTGTAGAATTTAAATGTGCCACAGCATAACCCATTATTAATCGGCAGTAAAAGGCATGTGAGTGTTCCTTACGTAATGCTACAGAAAAACCGGTTCCATGGAAATTGCTTATTGAGGAATCCCCAGCCAAAACCCCTGTGGATTCCTGCACTTGAAGATCTGCTTCGTTTGACAAGTGTCGCCTACACGCATAAGCATGCACAAAGCAAACTTTAATGACATGAGGCTAGTTGACAACTATTTTGTCTTCTATTGTCTGGGTCAATGGAATCACGTGATTCTGCGGCTGCTGCATTTTCCACATAATTATGGGTTTGCGTGCATGTGCCAAATAATCCATCATTTGCTTCATAATTTATATATTTAAAAATTGTTTCTAGATTAAACAAATCAAAATTTAATAAGACTGTGGCAGCACATGTTTCAGCGCAGTTGAAAGCACCTTTGTAAAGGTTAAGTGGTCACTTTTCTGTTGCTCATTGCAGAACCTGGGTATTAAACTAGTACTAATGAGATTAAACCTTTGCTCAGACAGTATTACCATGTGTACAAAAATGACACAAAAGTTAAGTAATACTATCACAAAATGTGTCATGTTACGCCGCAAACTGCCTTTTTTGCTACAATATTTTGTCAAACTTGAAGCATCATTTGGTCCTTTCCTGTTGCATAATTCCAGCGGCCCTCACTATTATATTCACAACAGATTTCAGATGTAAGTAGTATTGCTAAATTAAGGGAATCCAATAGGTAAACTGCTTATGAAAACAAAACCATTATCTTTTTAATGTAGGTGTGGAAGGATGGGGGGAAATAAGGTCTAGGAGCCTTATGTTTTGTACTTTCTGCAATTTTCTTGGTTTCTCTTTCTTGTTGTGAAGTGGCAATTGAAGTTCCCCATGGCGGTCTCCAATTTCTGCTGTCCTTCCATACATTTCTGGTCAAAACCCTACATAAAATCTGACTAACTAGAAACTTCCAACTCTCGACTCTCCTTTCAGGAAGTTTTTTCCCTCCATCCAGATAGATAACCGTCTGAGTGGTCGGCCGATGGTTTGAAGCTTGCCACAGTCCTTCAGCACTGTGCCTACTCTTCAGCCTCCACTGGTGGTGACCACCACTACTCGGTCCCCTAGGTCCACCCTGGTGTGCTGACGGTACGCTATCTCCCTCTCGCTTTGTTGTTCAGGTTACAGTAGCAGACTCCCCTGTCCTGATGCACCGACCTTGGACCTGGACTCTTCTACTTCATCAGAATTCAGTCTCCCACAGGTATTTTTGTCTTGCTCCTACTTCTTTCCTCAACGTCCTTCTGTAAGATCCAACTCCTTACGTGTTTCCTGCAATATATGGTCCGATTTCATGTTGTTCCTTCTCCCTACCAATCTTTCCCTTCCTGTTTTGGAGGTGGGTCTTTTCCTTCATATCTAACTGTGTTCATTCCCTTTTCTTACCACTTGCAGGGTGTCGTGATGCCTGTCGGGAAGACTGGAAGCATTCTCGAAAGATCTGCCTCATCAGGTAAGTCCTGTACTCTCATAGAGTAGGGGTGTTTGTAATACAGACTGCATGGCCCCTAGCTTCGCTTTGTACATTATTTAGAGATTAAATGGGGTTTGGTGCCACGTTCTTCAAGAACAAATTTCGACATTTTGGACTCTCAATCTATTAAAGCCACATTTTCAGCATAACAATATTAGATTTTGTAATACGAAAAAGAGGCAATCTTACTTCTTGGGAGTGGGCAAGGATGTGAAATCCTAATAAAATTTACCTTTATTCCATATGCCACTGGAAATTCCTACAGTCAAGAATACTCTGCAATCAAGGGATACAAATTCTAATTCTGGCTTCCTGACTTACCGAAATTGTGTGATCCTTAATACAACAATTTATCCCATGCACCTTCAACTGACTAAATCAGAAGCTTAAACCAACAGGATAAAGTTCAGAAATAAGCAGCACAAAACCAGAACACTCACATCAAGATTTTTTCTTCACTTCTTACATTAACAAATTTCTTTAGAATGCGCCCTTGGTTATTGCCAAAAAATATGTAAAACTAGAAATCCAGATAGCAATGCCTGCATTAAGTTCTTGCACTTTATTCTATGGTAAAGCAATATGTTGCATTATAGGCAGGCCAGAGCTTACGGGGTAGGTAAACTGGCCCTTTCGGAGAGGTGCAGTGAGTATGCTTGATTTCCTTCAAATAATGGTGACTATTCAAAGGCAAATAAAAAATCTAGACCCGAAGCAGGTGAAAAAGACTCCTTTTTGCCACTCCGAAACATGATGGCACAATACAAGGCTGCTTTATAATGTTTTCCAGGGCAGTTGCGCTGCTACTGCTTTTTAGTCTTGCCCTCACATACGTGGGTCAGAAATCAGCTCACTTTAGTTTGAGTGGCACAGGTAAGCTTCAGGACTACTGGAGTTCCTCCTCCTTCGTCTTTATAGGCTCTAGGAATTACTGTGCAATGCTATTTAAATAAAGGATGACATTAATACTTTAAGAGACCCTCCCAATCTACACAAAACACCATTAGATTGCCAGCGACGGCCCCTCAGGTTCAGCCAATCCCAACTCAGAAGTCAACACTGCCAATATATCCATGTCTGAGCTTCTTCAAGGTCCCCTGTATGGGTCAGAAGGTCTTACATGCCAGATTTTAATTTTGCTAATGCCCAATAGCGCACACTTTCCTGATGTAAGGAAACTCGTCTATGTGGATGTTCCTTTAATGTTCTTTTCCCACAATGTGGAATACTGTCTCTTTGGAGTTTAGAAAGATCCGTTATTCGCTACCTCCCGTCTGAAAACTTAACTATCCAGAAACTTCTTGAGCTTATTATGCGGTCCAGGGTCAGCGGCTTCATTCTTACTAGCAAAGAGGGACCATTTACATACCTCAGCATTCTTTAAAAATACTGAACAAAGCACAGCATAACATAACATGAACCACAAGCTAGACAGAGTGAAGATATAGTGCATGCGTTAACGGTGACAGCAAAGAAACAATCTCAAAAGACTATGGCATGCAAAGGTCGATGTTAATTGCGAGAAAGTCAGGGTAATGCTGGAAACTATGTAGAACTCCAGAAGGCTTCAATAGGTGGGATATGGACATACTTGATGGGTCTGGTTGTCTTTTTCTGTTGCTGTATTCCATGAATGCATGTAACCAGAGGTGCAGATTAGTACTTTGCAATTAGGGCTCCTATTGCTTTCTGTCTGTATATTTAGAAATAAGTAGAAATAGAGCCTTAATTGTGATGCAGGCTCTCAGCTCTGCTTACGTCATGATTTATATAGAGTACACACACTGCTGCTAGACCGATCTAAAGCAGTATGTTGGTGCTATGTGAACACCAAATAATTAATAATGCAATAGTTTATTCTTCAGATGCTTAGTGTCCGCAAGGATACTTCTACCTGAATTCCCCAAGACAATGATAGCCAGCGTTGGTCATCTTGGGGTCCTAAGCAATTCCAGGCTTTTATGATAGTCACAAGAGATTCAAATTCATACAGTGAATTTAAATGTAATAACTTATGTAGTGGTTAGTATACAAAATCCAGCTCGGCTCTAGTAAAGATGCAAAAATGGCACATGGATTTTTAGTCCCACACTGTTTTCCATAAGGTAAAAAAGGCACATTGGTAAAAAAAAAAAATGGAATCCGCTCGACTTCAGTATGGAAGTGCTGCCCTTGCCCTCACAGACAAATGTTGGACACCTATGACGTTACAGTAAGTAAACTAGGCACTCACACATTTCACTAGGATAGGTACATAAGAAAAGATAACCTATCAAACATTTTGCATGAAATGTTAGTCCTCGGCTTCTTTTAGTAGCTTGGTCGAGCTGAAGACTCAGTCCTGCATCAATGACAAGAGATTCAAGAAGCAACTCAGGGTTAAAAGCCAAAGAGACCAATAACTTTGGGTTTGTGCAGCTGAAGCTAATCATAGAGAAATATATTAATTTAATACAGCGAGGCTACCAAACACTGCTCAATATGGCTTCTAGATGCAAGTCAGTCCAATGGCCAACAGCAAAGTAGAAGAGTCTGCTAGTACAGAGTATTGTCCAGGGACTGACAGGCCAGTCGTGGAAGCATTCTTCAGTCCAGTGGGTGATACACTCCAGCAGAAAGGGCGCTTTATATCAAAGAATGTTCCGTGGAGTTATCCACATGGCATTATAAAGATATTACCACAACTGACTGGAGGCTGTCAAGCCCTTAAGCAACTATGGCATTTTCTTGAAATAGATCACCCACACAGTGCCCCAATAGTGGAGAAAATTAATTTGGTGTCATTCTTGGAAATACCAAATTCAATTTTCTGTTGGGAAGACATGACTAGGAACAAGGGATGCTGGGTAAGCATTATAGCAAAGAAGGTATTTCCTATGTGGTGAACAAAGGGATTTTCCATGCTGAATTTAGGACGTTTGGCTCCAGTTCATGGGTTGTATCATATGTTCTTTAAATACAAAATGTCTAACAACTGCATTTGAAAAAAAAAAAAATGGATGATTTTACATTGGATGCCTAATGTGAGATCAGAACTATGAAGTGAAAAAACAGACAATTCAATTGTGAGCATCACTGATTTGACTGAAAAAAGCAAAAACATACAACACGCCTGCTTTCAGTTTGGATTTACTCTAAATGAGTTTAAAAGGTGCTGAACAATCAAAATTGTGTTCAAATTATCTTTCCAATAGTGGTCAACTCTCCTACTGTTTATTCTGAAAAGGCAAGTAAATGGGAAGTGGCTTTAAACTTCACAGTTGTTTCAGGTTTGGTTTCCGTAGGGACGAAAGAAGCAGTGATACCTTCTATCTTTATTTGGAAGTCTTTGGGGAAAATTTTAAATTTGCCTCACAATATATATTTTAAACATTGATCAGTACACCCAAGCATCATCTGCTGTCATTAGATAACAATCTTCTGGCCATACCCAAAACCAGATGCATAAACAGAGTTGTCATAGGATTCCCGCTGGTGGTCACCCACAAATGGAACAAACTGCAAGCCCAGACATATATTCCAAAATCAAGCTTTGATGCAGTTTAGGTCAAGACTCAGGACACAAAGCCATCTGTTCGAATTATGTTAAACGCTCTACCTCTCTGACCTTCTATATGCCCACTGTTGCTATTATTTATACATTCACCCCTAAACCGTACTGTGTTTGCATCACACACCAGTTACATAGTTTTCATCCACAGTCATAGTGTATTCCACACTGATCTCTATGCACCTATAAACAATTACATTCTGCAGTGCACACATTATAAGTGAGATTTACAAGGACTGTAACCTGGCAGGGCATATGCTGGCAAACTCGCCCTTTTCACTTAATAGTGCAAGTTTCAATTTCTTTTTTATTGACAATATCTGACATCATAGAATAACAAACACAATTATATCATTCTTAGCGTGTCCATTTCATCTACATTATGGAGCAGAGTTCATCATATCCCCAATACAACAAGTCCCAGCAACTCCTTTTATATAAATTCCCCATTTTAAATCATTAATCATGTACTTTTCCAAATACTGCTGAAGCCATCTCCAAGTAATCTCCCAAATAGACCTAAATTGCTTATCAGCTTTTCTTCATTCAGTTTTGTACATTGCCTTTATATTACCTACTGGCGGTCGCCAGTAGATATATATAGTTAGGATTTTTCCTCTATGGGTTTTTTGAAAATTCTAGGTCTAATAACTTTGGCGTTTGTGGACGGAATTGGCTGAAATTTTCAGGAAAATGGCACATTTTGTTTCTGAGCAGCCCCTGAAAATTTTGGGGGGGTTCGTCAAGGGGGGGCCGAGAAAAAAGGGGGTCCCAAAACGCGTTTTTCCCATGTTAATTTCCATAGGGCGGTTGGCCTCACTTTTAGCCCGAACGGCTGAATGGATTTGCACGAAACTTGGCAAAATTGTAGGGACTGGTAGCCCGATGTGCCTTTTGTAGGTCTCAATATATGTGCTCCAGTGGATTTTGAGAAATTAACGTTTAAAAAAAGATATATATCTGTAACAGCGGACTGGGCAGCGGCCCAGGACGCGTACTTGTCGCGCAACGGAGCTTTGTGAAGCGAAGCTGATTGGTTCTCCGGCGTCTGTCAACATTCCAAACAGTCCGTAGCGGCCGCCATCTTGTCTCTCGGTAGGATCGAGAGACAAGAGGAGGTCAAAACAAAGGGGGAAATAACTATAAGGGGGCATAGTAGATCCTCGCTGACCCCCTAGGTTTGATGTGGAGGTTTTAAAAGGGCCCCGCGGGGCAAAAAAAAATAATAATAATAATAATCGAACGGCTGAATGGATTTGCACGAAACTTGGCAAAATATTAGGGACTGGTAGCCCGATGTGCCTTTGCTAGGTCTCAATATATGTGCTCCAGTGGATTTTGAGAAATTAACGTTCAAAAAAAGATATATATCTGTAACAGCGCTCCGCTTCGCGTAACGGAGGTTTGCGAAGCTGATTGGTCATTCTGTCACTGGGCTATAGTTGGGCTACATCTGGCTGATATTTGGGCTACATTTGTTTTTTTGTGTGTCTGGCGGCCATCTTTGGGCTACATTGGGCTACATTGGGCTTCATTGGGCTACATTCGGCTAATTAGCAAATAGCTCATCGCAAACTAGGAATGGTAAAGAATCGCTATTTATTCCTTAAAGTTCGCTATTTAGGAAATGCAAAAAACTTTGATGATACATATGGCGGTTCATCTCTAACAAGATAAGAAGCATAGGGATACATTTATGATGACTGGCGCATCACCAGGGATGTGTTAGTCATTCTGTGCCGCTGTTCCGTCACCTATGGTGTGCTGCATTTACAATGCGGCGCATCATGGGGCAAAAACAGCACAGATGCGGGATGTATCTGTGCCGTAAAGGTGGCGCATTGCTGGAGTTGTATCGCAAGTGTGATGAAGCTCCAGCAAGGGTCGGGGGTGCCCCTGTCGCAGGGTTTCTGTTCTCACACAGAACTGTGGACAGAGGATTGGAACCTCGGCGAATGCATTGCTGGAGTTGTATCGCAAGTGTGATGAAGCTCCAGCAAGGGTTGGGGGTGCCCCTGTCGCAGGGTTTCTGTTCTCACACAGAACTGTGGACAGAGGATTGGAACCTCGGCGAATTAGGGTGTCCCAAAACTCACGTTAGTAATGAAAAACTCCTTAGCAAGCTAGGTACAGTGTCACATTGGATATAACAAACTCTCAATGTTTAGACAATCCAGAATATGAACTTATAGTACCTCAGGATACGTGGAACTCATGAACAGTCGGTCGTTATAGATTTCTTAGAAACCAGAACATGGAGTTAAGAAGAACAGATGTGTATTTGAAATGTTTATTTACTAATGCCGTCTTCTCAGGCGTAGTACCTTAGATAATAAAAGTACACATATTATCAGTAGCAAAATTACCAGCATAGTTACTAGTACATAAAAAGTGAATGGTGATAGTATGTTAACATGCTGTAAATGAAAAAGAGTTAGCAACACTTATAAGCAGCCGCGGGCCGTGGAGGGAGTTACCGTGAGGCAGGGAGGCGGGGAGGGGGAGGGGCAGGGTGGAGAATACAAGTACACATATTATCAGTAGCAAAATTACCAGCATAGTTACTAGTACATAAAAAGCGAATGGTGACAGTATGTTAACATGCTGTAAATGAATAAGAGTTAGCAACACTTATAAGCAGCCGCGGGCCGTGGAGGGAGTTACGGTGGGGCAGGGAGGCGGGGAGGGGGAGGGGCAAGGTAGAGAGGGCTCCACCCTGCTTCTCCCCCTCCCCGCCTCCCTGCACCATCGTAACTCCCTCCACGGCCCGCGGCTGCTTATATCTCACCCTCCCTAATACACATATTATATTATTTGCTAAGAAGGTCTCTTTGTGTTGGTTTAGGGCGTGCCCATACTTTAGTGTCTTAGATTTGAAGGAATCACATCAGCATACACCAGCTCTCTCTTCATGTGAACCGCATCAACTGTTGTGTATGTGTGTTCGGCAAAGCAATATAAAACCCGCCTCATGCCCAGAATTGGCAGAAGTTGCACTTATGTTATGAGTATGAAGTCGTGGAGATCAGACCTCATAACAATTCTGTATCGTGTTGTTCTTGAAACTTTAGCACTCGCTGTACAGATATAGTTTAACAAGCAAAGCAGATAGTAGAGCAATAACATATTATTCTCATGTAAACCACGATGAACTACTAGGTGGAAAGCTAAAGCAACAACTAAGTGTCGTGTGCAGAAGTTGCAAAAAAGGAAAAATGGCGTTTAAACCGGTAATGAGCCCATGCTAACTTAACACGGTGTAAAGATATCCAGGACCTAGATGACACCTCCCCATGATCCGGAAACGAACTGAATAAGATAATAGAAGTGCCATCTCATGAGAGCAGATTGCAAGTTTATATGTGGACGGTCCGCAAGGTAAAGCATTAAAAACTAGGAAAATGTAATGCTAAAGAAAAATAAAACAGCCAAGTACTTTATCGAGTCTTAAGCCAATAGGCAAGGTAAATAATAAAAACTTGACAAATAAGTCAATGAATTGTCAATGAAATGCTAGTACTCAGCATATCAAACATGAAAAAGGTCTATGACATAACTGTGTATGCAAAATAAGCTGCAACAGCCTCCAATAGGAAGTCACCGTCTTCATCCGAAAACAGTTCAGCCATCCAATTTAAAAGCGGAAAAGAACATACGTGCTCTCCCAGCACCGGATCCTCTATCACCATCAGAGGACAGCTCGGTGGGTTTTCAAGAAAGCTCTGTTCCAAGAAAGACTGTGCTGCCGCCAGTAAATTCCAGGGACCAAGTAGTCCATGCATCAATGCCACAGCCATAATCCTTTCGCCAGGACAAACCAACTCGTGAGTAATGATAGGAGTCATCAGCTGATTAAAGTCGACGTCAGGAGAAACCGGTCCGCAGAGACACAAATCAATGGCCCAATCGAAATCACAGGTCAGGCAGTGAAATACAGGCTGGACACAGGTGAAGTAGGAGAATCGAAAAGATAATCCATATGCCGTGCTTAATATCGCCAACGGCATTGTGCCATAATATTCTAGCATGCGATTGCGGAACAGTGTCAGCAGCTGCAGGGTGGGAGGTTGCATAGGAGGGACATCCATATTTAAAAATGTAAAAAAGCACAAGAGCGTCCGCTGGTAATGCAAGTAAAAATGCCAATCCACGAACCAGAGTGGAGAAAATAGAATGAAAGGAAGCAGGGATGACTCCAAAGATTTTCTCAAATGAAGTCACGAGACCACTGGTAACAACTTTAAAAAAGTGCGCCAGGGACTTTGTGGAGGATGCGTTAAAGATAGTCGGAAACATGTTGCTGAAATTGAAAGGCAAATCTTAATTGAAAAGGGTGTGCACCTCTGTACGGGTGTTCGCTATGTGAAGTACGAAAGTTTCACGGGCCGAACTCAAGGCCACCTCTCTCTGAGACAAAAGAGCTCTTATTCTTGCCATGCCGTTGAAACGTGTCCCAAGGTTGGTATTTGTGGCCAGATTGAAAACTCCCTATGTTCATGTGTGGGAGGAAATAGAACATTTCTGCAGCAAATAACCCGTTCACTTACTGTTACGATAAAAGGAATACTTTTAATTAACTCAGAACAATCTTCATTATTGAGCATCAAATAACTACCATTTTCCAACAACTTGAACGTGGGGATGATAGCAGGAACTGGCGTGCCTTGCAACACGCAAGCCATATTTGGTCGGTGTTTGTTGCATGAACCGTGTAACTGTATGTGCCTACACATTAGTGAATGATCTGGCGTCTCAGTGCATTCCTCTCCATTCAGATAAACTTCTTGATCATCTTTGAAACATCTGTATGTGTATGGAAGCGACCAGACCTCATGAAGAAAAGCACTACCTAAAGGTTCATAACGACCTATTGGTATATATTTCATACAATTTGAAAACTTATATAAAGCAAAAGGCAGCGTTATTAAACCGTGGATAAGGCATGTTGCCAAAAAACCCGCAATCCTCTGCTGATGATGTCACTGAGCATGTCATGAATGATGTAATATGTGACATCATCAGCAGTGGATTACGGGTAATAGTATCTCTAGTTTACTCCCCTATAGCTGTCTTTCTTTTAACATAAGTGTCTGTTTCCTTCCCTTATACTTACTGTTTTTGGTTCGCTTCCGGTTCGCGTACCGGCGAGCGAACTGGGAAGCGAACTAAGAGAAATAGAGGTTGGCACAGTTCCAAATATTGTACCAATTTTTTAATAACGGGGAGGTAGTTCTGAAAAGAACTTTTTTTTTATTTTTCTGAACATTTTTTTACTGTTTTTGAATTTTTCGGAACAGTTTTATATTTTTTTGGGTTTTTCTTGGAGGGGGCAATGAAAACGATTCATTGTAAAGGGCTCAACAGGAGCAACAAAACAAAAAAAAGAAGTATTCATTATTTTGGGCGTTTCGTACAAACTTGCATATGATAGTCAATAGCTCTGTTGATCAGAGTGATGCTTTTTTCTCCGTAGGAAATGAATCCATCGCAAAATACGCAGATGTGTTTTACATCACCAAATCTCATTTGTATATTTGGCACCATCTCCCTGCCCTCTGGTCCCGTTACTTCCGGTACAACAGATCTTCTGGCCATAATAGGGAGATTATCTAGGTCGTTCCGAAACTGTGCAGCACTGTAGTTGTTAGGATGCCACCTAGTCATATGGCGATGCATTGTGTAGTTTCCGAAACTGTATTTTTTGTCGGTCCCTCTGGACAGTCTATCTTGACATATAAGGCAAGTTACGTATCTTGCATTTACTTTTTTCTGACCTTTGGGAATTTTAAAAAATTGCCAAATGAAGTTTTCTTTCCGGTGAGACGTCCTGGGCTGCTCAGGCAAAAACTGCCTCTCTTCGTGCTCGTCCTCCTGTTCCTCTTCTTCTTCTTCTTGTTGAATTATAACTTGAGCAGGTGGTCCACTCTTCCTTGGATGTGGTGGAGGTGGTGGGGAAGCACCAGCTGAAGCTACTAAAGAAGCCATTGCTCAGTGATCACAAAGGGTCTTTCTCTCACAATGATGAAAGTCAGAGTGAGGAAAGAAGGAGGGATTTTCATCATTTGGGAAAAACAAGAGTTCTCAACCAATCAAAAGTGTTCATTTTAGATTATATGACCTAGTCTTACATCATTAGGAAACCAAAAGTGAAATGAACCAATGAAAAGTGTTATTACCAAGTCACATGACTTGCTGTGTTTACGTTAAGCGCTTTGCAGGGCCTCCCGGTTTGCTTCCAGAAACCTGCGCTTTGCGACTCGCTTCGCGTACCAGTTCGCCAACGTAGTACGTCATATGACGTATCACGCGACAACGTGAAACGTCATGCGGACGGGAGGCGTCACGATGTTGTTTTGTAACGCGGCACTTGCGGTAAAGAAACGTTTACCGGCTCGCGGTCTATTTCGCGGCATCAAGGTCAGCTAACGGGAAGCTTCCCGATTTGCGAAGCGGGAACGAAGAAAAAAAAATATTTAAAAAAAAAATTATTCATAAACATATAAAATATATTTTTGGATTTAAAGAAGAATACATTTTACAGCTACAGATATTAGCTGTTAAAAAACCAATGAAATTCACAGAAAAAAACATAGGTTATGGACCATATATAGTTAGGAATTAGCATTTACAAAACCTTGAAAATTCACTGAAAAAACCATAGGTTATAGACCATATATAGTTAGGAATTAGCATTTAAAAAACCTTATTTTACTCACACAAAACCATTGAAATTCCATATATAGTTAGTTGCACTAACTATATATCGCGCACCCGCAATCCACTGCTGATCATGTCACATATTACATCATTCATGACATGGTCAGTGACATCACTGATGACATCACTGATGACATCTCATTTGACATTACTGATCACATCACTGATGACATCATTCATGTGATAATACGATAAACCTCTTCAGACTCTAATATAACCTTAGATACACTCAGTGTAAACAGACACTCATAGACTGTCACTCATCCATGGAGTTACTCAGACACTTAGTCAGTCATGCAAAGAATCAATCACACCTCCATTTCCTCAACTATACAGTTATACACACCTTAGTTATTCAAACATATACTAAAACATATTTACTCACTTATACAATCCTGGATACAAGTTCACAATGATCCATACAGCCACTCACACATTCACTGGCTCTTATGCACAGTTATTTATATATGGTAACTCTCACATGTACTGTGTTTTACATATGTACTTACTTTGACATGTAGCACTGAGATATCCATTCACTCACCAATACACTCATGCACACAGTCAACCGCCCATACAGCTGTTTCCACATGCACTTTTGAACCCATACATCCAGTCAATCAACTGCTCACACATCTATGCAGAGAGTGATACACCTCCCAGCCACCCACACACACACTCAGTCTCCCATACAAATGCTTGGGCAACCAATCAATAACCCATACAGTTAATCATATAGCTAATGATCAACACATGCAGCAGTTTACAGAACAACAGACATAATGATGCACAAATTAAGACAGTTTAGTCACTAACCCATGCACTCAGTGAGACACATTTAATCAGTCACTCATACAGTCAGCCATGCCCCTACTAAATCCTTCATCAAGACACTTATACATCCATTCATTCTTCAATATGTAAGACATATTTTAACTTTACAGAATTATACAGTCACTGGATGACGTCATCAGTGATCTCATCAGTGATGTCATTTGAGATGTCATCAGTGATGTCATCAGTGATGTCACTGACCATGTCATGAATGATGTAATATGTGACATGATCAGCAGTGGATTGCGGGTGCGCGATATATAGTTAGTGCAACTAACTATATATGGAATTTCAATGGTTTTGTGTGAGTAAAATAAGGTTTTTTAAAAGCTAATTCCTAACTATATATGGTCTATAACCTATGGTTTTTTCAGTGAATTTTCAAGGTTTTGTAAATGCTAATTCCTAACTATATATGGTCTATAACCTATGGTTTTTTCAGTGAATATATATATACATATATACACACATATACACATATATACACACACACATATACCTATATACACACACACATATACATACACATATATATATATATTTTTTTTTTTAAAGCCAATTGTTGCTTTATCCTAGGGGGATCCTGTTATACCTATTGTTTAGCAATACATAGTTGTAGAACTTAGTGTGATTATACATACACCTCTCGAGGCCTCTGGGATGTTCTCATCTGATCTAATCATTATTGTCTGAGTGGTAAAATCTACTTCACAGTAACATAATCCCAAAATCTTTTTATTTGTGGCTATTGGCAAACCTATACATCATTTGCATTTTCAATAGCACACTTAGGGCATCTAGAAATATTTCGTCACTTCTATTTATTTAGTTTCAAAACTGTATAGTAAAACCTACTGATTACTTTATAATGTTGCAGCTTAAACTTTTCAGCTTTTAACACCTGATGGCCATATGTAATCAATTTTAATTGAAAATATGATATCAGATGGTATTTCTATGCCCATGTCTCTTTATCAACCTGCTGCGAGATGTTCTCACCATGTTAGAGTGATGGAGCATGATTCTTGTGACATAATCTTGATTGATCAAATCTGCCTATGTGTGTTATTAACACAACAAATGACTAATAGTGTGAAAAGTTTTAACATGGGGACTTAAAAAGAATAACATGGAAAATGTGCAAGAGAGATACGGCACATTTGGTAATCAAAAGCCACAATAGTTTCTGTACAGAAAGCAAATGAAAACATGGGTTTTTAGGTAAACACATTTTGAATGAGAAAGACTTGCTAAACGTGTACTAGAATCTTCACAAAAAGAATAATAAAATAGAAAATTATTGATTTCTTATATATTCCTTAAAATCCCCTTAACTGAATTAGGTTTTTTTTCGCTAGAAAAAAACAATGATTTTACAGTTTCTCAGATAAGGCCCCAAACGCTGCTAAAGTTATTTCTTTTCTAACGTAGGCCTTAGCAGAATGTACTTTGTCCTTCATTGTTTTCTAAAATGCTGATTTATTTGTTTAGTTGTGCAAACCATATCATTAGGATTTCCTCCTCCTATGCGTAGAATCTTTCTTTCTATGAAGAATTGTGTTGAATATGTCGCAAGCTGATGTGAAAGTGAGCACGAGGATATGAAGAAGAATATAATCATTTCCTCCTGCTTCCGAAGAGCGATGATGCCATTAGTTTAACGAAGAACTTTTAAAAAGAAACTCAGAAGAACGGACTAGGATGATGATCACCTCATAAGTTTGTCCAATGAAATTGAGTGATTTGTAAAAATGTTACTTTAAGGGGGTTGGATTCTGAATATTTTGGATATAATTATTACTGTGAGAAAATAATGTAGTAGTAGCTGTTTCTATGAGAGGAGAGCCTAGCTGCTTTATTCTCTGTGCTACTACTATCCTTGCAATTCTTGACTGAGACTATGCTGATTACTTTACACTACATCGGCATGTGATGTTGCTTACGCTATACCTTTTTGGCTGAAGGATTGGCTATTTCTGAGTATTGCACGTTGTGCATTCGTTCTCATTGATATAGGTTTGTATGAAATCCGAATTGCATATTTGATATTGCAATTAATTATTTCTTTTGTCTCTTTTCCTCTCCACTTACACTTGTTTTTGATAGCAAGATGTATTTGTTATGAACTGTGTTATTTTATTGTGAATTTACCTGTAACATTGGACTAATGAAGATTCTTTCTGATGATAATTATTGTACTTGTGTAATGATCATTCATATTCTGAAATATTAGATACAAATAATTTGAAAAGTACTCAGAGTTTGACTTTATTGGTGAGTTAATGACATATTGCATTATTGTGACAATGGTTGCTAGTTAGGTATTTCCTTCATTATAGGTCCTGATAAAGGGAATTGAATCCCTCTCTCATTATCAAGTCCCTATTAGCTCTACCAAAGGTTCATCGGAGGACCTTGTATTGTAAGTGAATTTTGAGTTTAGATGGGCCCAAATTATTGGTTATAGAAAATATCCTTTTTATTGGAAAATCAGGGTTATTGTGACTCTTTATAAAAAATGCACATCACTTCTGCTGGATCAAGAGCATTGGAATGCTGAGAGCTCCATTGAAAACAATGGACCGCTCCGGGCTTCTAATGGCTGGTAGAATCCCGGGGCTCCAACATTCTAATGTCGTTCACTGCTGTTGCTGTGAACAAATGCCTCAACCCCTCCGCCGAACGTTCCGCGCTGGTGCGGAACGTTCTATTGCGCGGGCGGGGCCGGAACGTTCAGCGGACGTGCGCAGCACTACCGAGGTAGTGCACGCGACGTCCGCTGAACGTACCCCGCACAGAAGGGGTTAAGAGCTAAAGGGGATTTCAAGCCCCATGGGTTCCTGAGGCCTTTGTTTTATTTGTTAAAACATTCGGCCTCTGGTGGCGGAATGCTTAATAACATTATAACCTCTGTAACATGGCTATAATGGCATTAAAGGCTCTCGACTTCGACTTGGGCCTCTAACGCTGTAGCGGGCCTTTAATGGCCGGTATACCCTGCTACAGTGAGCTATATGGCTATAATCTAATGTTGCCATAAACAATTGACGTACAACCGCAGTGTTGGAAGTTATTAATCAATCTAATTAAATTCCCACAAGTAGGGTTTCCTCCAAAGTGTTATTTTTAGACTCAACATTAGCCTAAAAAATACAGCATTTGCACATACCCAGAGAAGTATGTTTTTGGTAATTGTATTCTACATGCAATAATACCTCGAAAGATTTATGAATTCCCTGATTAACGATCACTGTTTTAACCCCCTTAATTAATCATATCTGACCTTAAAAAAGTTTGGAAACGACGGTTCTCTAAAGATAAGTGAGACATATTACAACACGTCTTCCATGCCTGCACCATCTCATAACTGATTTTACAATCACAAGGTGATTTGAGGATCAGAATAGAAGCACCAGGATTGATTAAGAAGGAAATAGTAGAAACAAAACAGTGGTATAAATATGCAAAAGGAAAGGACCAGGAACAGAGCCTTGAGAAAAATGAACAGAGGAAGAGGGCAGAGCTATAGCCCAACCAGGATATCCAGTTAGAGTGTCAGCGACAGCTAAAAGAAGGTGGTTCTGGAAATCCCAAGACAGGATAGAATTATGAATTGTGCTAAAAGTGTCAAGAGGTCTAAAAGAATCAGAAAGAAAGAAAGTAAGAAGGAAAAAATGAAAAAAGAAAGAAGGAAAGGAGGAGGGAAAGAAAGAAGGATAGAAGGAAAGAAAGAAGGATAGAAGGATAGAAGGATAGAAGGATAGAAGGATAGAAGGAAAGAAAGAATGAAAGAAAGTTATCACCAGAAAGTAAATCACCTTGAGCGGAATAAGCATGAGTGAAAGCACTCTTCGAGCTGGAGTCACGAATAGGACAGCTGCCTATAAACAACAGGCTCAAGGAGCACAGAGACTTAGAAGAGTAGCGAGAGAGGCAACATTTGGAAAAAAGCAAGAGAAGTTTTTTTTTACGATAGGTGATATATTGTAAAGGACATGGGTAAAATGAAAGAACAAATAGTATGATTGATTTATAAGGTATCTGGATTGATGACAAGGGTCACTATTGGGATCGGAGGTCTTGACTGAAAATACTTTAGATTGAAGGAGTTGGGAATGTTTTCAGAATGCTACCAGCGAGCCAGCAGATTTCAACTGCATCAAACCGATAAGGATAATGTCCATTTAAAATGAACACAAACAACCATAATCTCTCCAAAACTGACTACATCAACAAATAAATCAAAAAGGACTAACTTGACCCTGCTAGAATTAGAGATTGTGACTCACAAGTTTCAGGAAGATCTCTGCAACTGGTGGTCAGTCCACTGAACTTTCTCACCACTCAGTTAAGGGCTTGGCACTGAGCAAGAAAGTAAAACAAGCACTGGCAAAACCAATAGATCTGGCTTTCCTGTGGTACAACAGGCAAACATAAATGTTGGGGTGATGGGAGTGGTAATTACAAAACAAATGCTACAGCAATACATAGCATGTATGAGACAAAGAATTTGTAGAGTGATGTTTTAGTGTATTTTTCAATGAATAATATTCATTCGTTTCAACGTAATTAATCCATAGGTGGCAAAATAATGCACCAAATAGCTAATATTATAAACAGAGAGGATACTACTCCTCAGGATGGAGCATAAGACCACTCTTTGTATATTTTAAGAAAGTGGCTGTTTATTGAGCCGAGGCCATGTAGTTAATAATCTCTGCTATTTACCCAGCAGCTGGCAAAATAGTACACAATTTCTGCTATTTAATCAACAGCCGGCTAAATATCTGAAACTTAACTGTGTATCCAACTGTAGGCTAAATAGCAGAGATCATTAACAGGTTAGGCATGTAGATTCTAATATTTAAAAATATATAGTTATTCTTCCTACTGTCATGAGATTAGAATGAAGCATCTCAGCTATAATGCATTAGTGATTAGCATAAGAAGCTTTATGCAGTTGTTTCTCATTTGAAAAGATTCCACCTACGTTTCAGATGGCACCATGTCACTGGAACAGAACTTATCTAGCCCTGACCTTTGCTTTTAGAAATAATTGTTTTCAGATTTTGGACCTGGGGTTTCCAAGTCACATAGGGTAGCTTGGCACAAGTAGGAAGGTCAAACTCAATGGCAAAACAATGTTAAGCCTTCGTCGCACCCTCACATCCATCCACTCAAAAAGGACACTACACCGTGATTTTATAAAAATAGAAAAGCTTTATATTCTCGCTTGTTGCTAGTTTCATGTATTGTGCTCAGGTGCTAGTTCAGTATCACATTTACAGTGAATTCAGTGCATTTATCTTTCTTGTTTCTGTAAACTTTCCTACTCCTTTTAATCTAAGTTACTTCTGCATTCCCGGCTTTACCTTAATTAATTCTCCAACAAACAATTCATAGTACACCTTCACCTAACTCCCTGGGAACACCCCGGCATCATAAATTAGCTTGGTATCGTAGTACACAAGGAGTGACACTTTCCCACGAACAGGTGAGTAACTACAGGGTTTCAGATAAAAGATTAAATACTACAATCAGCTTAATTAGATCTGACTCAGATGATTGACAAAAGCAAGGTCAGAGTTTTCTTCCCCTTCCACCACTAAAAGGAAAAAGGTTAAGCCACAATCTTTATCTTTATCACCCTCAAGAGGGTTTAATTAACGTCTTCAGTTCAGTCGTTCTCCTTCGCTTTGCTTGTTCCTTTTAACCCTAATTCCGACGACTTCCTAGTCTCAGTCTCCCCAATCTTGCCAGAACTGAGCTTCCGGTTATCAAAATGGGGGGAAAAGAAAGATCTCCCTCCTTGAACCTTGTTTAATCATTTCTCAGTCACACCACAGCCCCCAGCTTCCACCTTACTTGAGGCCCGCAGATTACTGTGCAGTTGTAACTAACTGGTACTCGCCACCAGACTTCCTCTCCCGGCAGTGCCTCCCTCGCGGGCCGGGCCAAGTGATCTCCAAACCGGCACCGAGGGGAGGCCTCTCAAAGTTAGCGGTGTTGCGGGCTCCTCCAGTCGTCTCCTCCGATCCTCTGACGACAGCGTCGCTGGGCAGGCGCGGATGAGCAGTGTCTCAGCTAGACGCCGCCTCCCCTTCTTTCCTCAGGCAGTCGGGAATTCACCTTTGGGCCTGCGCACTGGTTGACGCTTCCCTCCTACTCTCCGCCCCCTTCTCTGGAGGACGGAACACCACAATAGACCCGCTCAGCGTCGCGGCACCTCCGCAGTTGCTTCTCTCCCCACCAGAGTCTCTCCGGGCTGAGTTGGACACTTCGCCCACACCAGACTCGCGCTTCCAGGTGCCGGTAAGAGAGATCGTGGAGGGCCTGTCACAGACAGCAGGCAGTCCTGGAAAGAGGGGGGGGGAGGAAATTCAAGGTCGCTTCCCTCAGGGATCACTTT
Source organism: Lissotriton helveticus (assembly GCF_964261635.1). Taxonomy (NCBI): domain Eukaryota; kingdom Metazoa; phylum Chordata; class Amphibia; order Caudata; family Salamandridae; genus Lissotriton; species Lissotriton helveticus. Next base: position 345,846,639 of record NC_136070.1, on the reverse strand, counting down.
TAGGAGCTCCTGCAAATAGTGACAATGGACCACGTCAGGGCTCGGTCAAAGGCTGGGGGGGGGACGTCCTCAGGAAGAGGCTGTCGACCTTAGAGATGAACTAACCACTGCTAGCACGCCCACCTCCCCAGACCACTGCCTCACTCCTCAAGCTCTCTGGTCATTACAAGATGGCTACCCTGTCCCTGGCCTTATATAAGCTTGCCTTAGATCACTAGAACCAGCTGGAAGGTTCTAGAGTCCCACTATGATACCCTATGGGCCCCTTCCCCTGAAGTGTCAGTTATGGCAGTTACTGGCCACCATTTTGTGGGTCTTGTAAATTCAGTCAGAAAGGCACGTAGGCCCCAGGAAAAAGACTATAAGGGAAAAGAGCACCTAACCCCTAGGTCAACACCTGAAAAGTCCAGTGGACATCAAAAATAAAAAGATTGAGGGGCAAAAAGGGGACAGAAATAAATAAATGAGTAGGAGGGACCACCCAGAAGGCTGACCGGTCTAACACAGATGTTTTAGTCTTATTTGTTTAAAGAGCTGAATGCAAACTACTAATTCAAGAATGCACGGATTTGTAGAGAAAGGTCATAGCTGTAGATTAGTAAACAGCATCACCTAGGCTTGCAAAGGATCTAATCATCTTTATCATTGGCTAACCCTCAAGTAAGCATAGAGGTCTATTTGTGGCGTATGTGACAGTTCTATAATAAGCCTCTCAAGTTGCTGTGCTTTGCCCTGGTTATATTATGGGGTACCATTCTGTGCAACGCCTTACATTTTAACTTGGAAATATTCAGACCTACTCCTTTAGGACTATTGAGACCTCTAGAGCTATATGTTGATGCTGGTCAGGTGAAATTAAAACCAGTTTTAGCACTAACTTGAAAAAGGAGAGCAGTGCCAATTGTGTATACTTCTTGTTTGTTGTTCTGCCCACAAGTAAGTTACTGATGAAATCTGCGCTAGGCATAATAATACATTATTTCAGCAGTTTAAACCACAGCTGTGTAAATAGTGAAGTTTCTCTGGTATTTGCAGGGCGGCTGGCCAAACACAGCATGATTTCGGATATTTAATCAGCAGCCAGGTAAACAATGAAGTGTATTTGCTATATGCAATACTGCCGTCCAAATAGTACACAATGGCTGCTTTTTAGCCAGCAGCTTGTAAAATCATGACTTGTATTTGCTATTTACATGGCTGCTAGTAAAATTGGATTAAATGTCTGTTATTTGCCAGCAACCATGTAAAAAGTGAAGTTTATGGGCAATTAGCACAGAACTGAACAAATAATGCAGTGCTTGCTGATTAGCCATTGGCTAACTTCACCGTGAGTAATGGCAGCTTGCCCTTTGACAAGGAGCACATCCACGCAAAATACTTTACTTCAATAACATAACAGAGTCTACCAGGACAATGTGTGATTTTTTTAGACATACACATTTTGCTATATATAATAATGGCATTTCTTTGACATTTGCATGGCTGCCGGCCAAACACTGCGTCATTTCGGCTATTGAGTCAGCAGCCGGGTGAATAGTAATGCTTGCTTCTGATCTGCATGGCTGCAGTCGAACAGTGCAGTCTGGAGGACACTAAGGATTTTTTAAATAAAATCAACAGCATGGCATGGGGGGAGGGGCTCATACTCATGACCATGGACGTGAGCTCCCTCTACACCATCATAGACCATGAACAAGTGATGTCAGCCTGCCTGCAATATTTGCAGGCAAGAGATATAGCATACCTGGGACACACGCACATGCTTGTAGAGATGATGAGGATATGTCTTAACAACAATATCTTCATGTTTAATGGGGATCTCTACAAGCAGGTGCGTGGAACGACGATGGGTTCCAGCTTCGCGCCGAGCCTGGCAAACCTCTTCCTGGGTAAGTGGGAGGAGGAGATCCGTTGTGATGCCAACCTAAGAGATGAGTTTGGTAAGGTGCGGACTTGGATCCGCTACATAGATGATTTGTTTGTAGTATGGAGCGGTTCCAAACAAGAAGCTATGGACTTTGTTACTAAATTAAACATAAATATGTACAATGTCAAGCTAACTGCCAATATGAGTACTAGCAGAATAGATTTCTTGGACACCCAGGTTATGGTACAAGATGGGCAACTGACCACCAAACTTCACAGGAAGGAGACCGCTGGAAACAGCCTGCTGCATGCCCTCAGTGCTCACCCTGAGAGTCTCAAGTGGAGCATACCTTATGGTGAGCTACTGAGGGCCAAACGCAATTGCAGCAGTGAGAGCCTCTTTGAAATAGAGAAAAATAACATGCTGCAAAGATTCCGTGAACGGGGATACCCCGAGGGAGTTCTGAGAAAAGCGATCAACAAAGTAAGTGGAAGATCTAGAGAAAGCACTCTTGAGAACAAAAGTGTAGAAACCGAAACAGAACCTGTCACCAGAGTGATTACCACATTTAATGAGGACTCTAGGAAAGTTTCCAAGATGTTAGCTGATAACTGGAATATACTCCAAGCAGATCACATCATAGGTCCCAGTATCGGTAAAAGACCCTCAGTAACCTATAGGAGAGGGAAGAGTCTGAGGGATATTCTCGTGAAGGGTGATATCAGCCCTTCTGGCAGCCACAATGAACACAATCTGAAAGGTTTTCACCCGTGTGGTCACTGCCGTGCTTGCAGCACTAGTGCAATGGTCAAAGAGGTAGAACTGCCAGGTGCAGGTAGAAACTACAGCATAGGACAATTTTTAACATGTAGCACTAACTTTGTTGTTTATGTTCTGGAATGCCCATGTCGTCTTAAATATGTGGGGAGTACAGTCTGCATGGTGAAAAAACGTGTACAAGAGCATTTGCGAGCCATCACCAATGTAGATACCAACTACCCCATTGCTCGTCATTTCCAAACCAAACATCAGTCCAATAATTCCCTGCTCAAATACTATGCAATCGAACAGGTAAACATAAGTAAGAGAGGAGGAAACCGACTGTTGGCTTTGAGGAAAAGGGAAGCAAAATGGATAATGCAACTCGAGACAAAATTCCAGGGAGGGCACAATTTAGACGAGGAACTAGCCACCCACCTCGATGAAAACTGAAATTTGTAAATTGTATACGAGCAAATTGAACCTTGCTTAGCGAAAAGAATATTGTAATCTAAGCTGTGTTTTGGGATATAGCTGTGATGTTTGTAGAAAATGCAGCTGGCATCTGGTTTTTAATTGCAGATTTTAATGTATGTTTTCTCTGTCTTCATTTACAGGAGGAAAGGAAGGGACCATTTCACTCTCACTTTTGAATATGCACGGTTCCCTACCCTTTTCTTCGAATGATTGAAATATCTACAGGATAAGATAAGACATTTGCACTTTTTATCCATATGATTTATGAATTTAAGACAAATTTGTGTCTAAAAAGTAAAAAAAAAAATTCTTGCAGTGTTACACTTTTGATGGATGGTATGGAATCGGGGTTGAGGCATCTGCAGGATAGGCCACTGGGCGATTTTAACTATATAAGTTCGGCTAAGCATGGCCACAATAAAATACAGTTCGGGCACTAGTCCGTAAATAAGTCAGCAGGAAAGTAAGGAGTAAGGCACTAGACCTATTGCACATGGAAAGTATTCCTTTTCGTTTAGAAACACCTTATTTTCTGCAAACACACTAGTCATGTGTATTTACAATGTTAAGAATTTTCTTTAATTGTAATATTGAGTGTATTATCATTTTTGTTTGCAATGGAATAAGTCACAAATATGTAGTTTACGGATGCACGCATCCACAACATAGACTTATCACAATAGAAGGCTACAAGTTAGCCATTCCAAAATGGCGACCATGTTTTCAGTCCGAACAGACTGATGTGCAGTGTCTCTTCTATGTTTAGTTACCATTATCTAGTTATGCACGTCCGTGAGAACGCGAAGGTATTGTGTGATCAAGCCACCGCCGGGTGGCGAAACGCGTAGCGGTATCATGGAATAAATGGTGATTGTTTAACCTTCCTCTGAGTGCGCAAATTTACTTTTTCAATTGGACTGGGATATATATATATATATATATATATCTCCAAGGATTCATCCTGTCATTTCTTGCTTTTTACAAAGCTTGCAAGCGAATACAATGAGCAAACATGTATATGGTTTTCTCTTTTATGTCTATGACCATGTGACCTGTGACCATCACTAGAGGTATGGTTATTTTCTTAATGCCTACAAAAAACGCAATTGTTACTCAGTAAGATTACAGTGTGAACAAGGGCGAGTTGGCCCGAAACGCCTAGCTGTTTCCTCTGTGAGCAATAAATTCCATCTTGCTGTACCTGGCTGGTCCGTCTCCTTCGTTGCTGGCGTGCTGCGCATAGCGGAAATCGTAAGGAGTTGAATGAATATATATATATACTTAATGGTTCAGTTCTCAAATTCTTTCTTTAGATTTTGTTTTCATGATTGACTTAATATACGACTTGTAAAATGGCAGGTTAATAACTCATGATTGTAACAATGGTTATTAAGGTATTAAGTATTATGTACACCACTTTAAAATGGCCGCCATAGTCGTAATTTAGAATTTGTCTGTCTTTCATGTCAATGCATTCACATGAAAAAAATATGCAATCAATTTTGAAATGCAAGCTTAAATGGCGGTAACGCTTGTTGCACAGGTTGACACAGAGGAAAAAGGCACGTCTGCCGAAACGCGTCCTGTTGTTTGTGCAATAAAATAACTTTGAAAATTCCACGCGAGTGCGGCCGCTTCCTTCCCTGGCTGGGGAGGGGGTTCTTTGGAGCTGAATTTGTTACGCGGAGCCACCGCCGCGTTTCTGGACCGCACCCACTCCTGAGTGCTCGTAACCTCGGCTGAGGTGGAAAAAACGGAGCTTGGTTTTTGCCGTCGGAGCACCGCTACAGAACCGAACAGTTCAGCGCTACGGAATACTGGGCTCCAACCAGGCGGGTGAGTTTCATCGCGCCAGCCTGTTATCCGTTAAAGACGGTCATAAAGACACATTGACGTTGCGCTGCATAACCTGTTCGAAGAATATTTACTAGCCGGAGTGAGTCGTTTCGTAGCGTTTTGATATCTATTCGCACACCATTGCACATTCAGCCTGTGCTCAAGCGCTTGCCTACATCTGAGACTGCCATGTTTTCTGACACGGCGAGAAATGCCGAGGCAGACGATGTGTTTAAATGCAGCCCCATGCAACGCTCCGACCCGGCTGCTGACAAAGAGACTCCCAGTTCACTACAGGCATTGTTCATCAAACTTGAAAGATTAATGGAACGTGAAGTGCGGAAACGGTGGGAAGCGACCTCACTGCAACGCTATCTTGAGGTCAAGAGAGTACCACGCGGATTACGCATTTACACGATTCCCTCCTATGAGAATCCGGATCCAGCGCTTCTTGAAGAGTGGTCAGAATATACCGCAGAATCAAGCGCAGGGATGTTAAAGATTCTAGTCAAATTTGCCTGGAGTGACCGGGAAAAATGTTTGCAAGAAATAGCGGATATTGAATCACAAATTGACGCCAATACCCAAATGGTTGACAGAGATGACATAAGGGAGAAAATGAAAACCCGACTGATTGCCTATCAGGAAAAGATCAAATTAAGAAAACATATGAAATTCATACGGGACGCTAATGATTATGAACAGGGCAAAATCCTTACATTTGCCCGCAAATTTGATGCCCCACGCAGAGCCTTGAGAGGAGGTGGTTTGAAAAATGTACAAGCTAAAGATACATCTGAATCGGCCGCAAGCACAGATGCAGAACAACCAGGAGAGGAAACTACCGGCACAACCACATACCCTTTGAGCGGCAGAGGGCGTTTTTTAGAGGAATTTCAGTTGATGCGCAACTCTCGACAACGAGGGGGAAGAGGCAGAACAAGAGCCCCACAAAACCGACCAAACCAAGCAATAGGAAGACAAGAAGGGGCGGTAGATACAGGCAGACAGTTGGGAATGGCTACCCAAACACAAAGCCAGAAAAATCTAAGGAAGTAACACGATCAGAGGATCTTTCGATCATTAACTTGACTGAATACAAGCTAACTCAAGATCAAATTAGCGTATTGAAAAAAGGAATGACATTTTGCCCAACAAAGAAATTAGAGTATACTCAATCTCGCATTGATCTGTATCTTTTCTCTCGTAAATTGAAATTACAGAAATTTTTCAAATTACGGTCACAAACTCGCCCACCCTTGGCCGAAATATCAGATGTACAATCGGAATCTACCTCATTGACTGGCACTGATCTCAGTGCCTTGCAACTTATTTCAAGCCAAGCAGTAACAGACTCTCAAGACCCTGAATTAAATGTGACAGAAGCGATACAATTTGGCATCAAACAAAAATCGTCACCAACCAATTTCAAACCGAAATCAACTTTTATACCAACGTCAACTTTTGACACCATTGACGTATTCGAACAGGCAGTCAATCAAGATCTCTTAAAGACGAGAACAACCACATTCTCTAACCAGCGATATAACCTACCTAGAGGAGAACAAAAAGCTCTAAAAGAAGTACAAGAAAACCCCAAGTTGATATTAAAACCTTCTGACAAAGGAGGGAATGTGGTTGTAATGACAAGAGAATATTACACACAGGAGGCGATACGCCAGTTGTCTGATACTAACTGCTATCAAAAAATCAGCAAGGAAGACTATAACCAAAGCATTGATCAATATCACAATTTGCTGACTAAATGGGCGGATAGAGGGATGAATAATGATAAAGAACATAAATTTCTATCCTGTCCGTATCCAGTGACTTCGACTTTCTATCACTTACCGAAAGTCCATAAAGACATTAAACGACCGCCTGGCAGACCTATCGTCTCCTCCATTGACTGTCTAACAGACCGAATGTCCCAATATATTGACTTTTTTCTTGCAGACTTTGTCAAAACATTGCCTTCATACATTCAAGACTCTACTGATTTTATCAAGTGTATCATGGACATTCCTTGGGAAACTGACATGTGGATGATCACATTAGACATAACCAGCTTATACACGGTTATCGATCACACAAAAGGCTTACAGGCTGTGCGGTATTTTCTAAAAGGAAGATCTTTAGAATATTCTGAACACAATGAAATGTTGGAATTTGCTGAATTTGTCCTTTGCAACAACATTTTCCTTTTTGATAAGCAACACTACCGACAAACGAGGGGGACCGCGATGGGCACCTGCTTCGCCCCCAGCTACGCAAATTTTTTTGTGGGCTGGTGGGAGAAGCGGGTGGCCTTGGGGGAGCCCTTTACTGAACATGTAAATTGCACTGTAGCCTGGCATCGATACATCGATGATTTGTTCAGCCTATGGAAGGGTCCCAAATCACAAGCTGAATCATACCTTGACTTACTTAACAATAATTCATTGAACCTCCACTTCAGTGGACATATGAGCCAAACTTCTGTATCCTTTCTGGACCTCCAAGTCTTTATCCAAGACGACAAAATTTGCACTAAGCTGTTTAGAAAATCAACAGCCGGTAACTCCACACTTGAGGCAAGTAGTAGCCATCAGACATCCTTGATAAAAAGTATCCCATATGGAGAGTTACTTCGCATCAAAAGGAATTGTTCTGACGATAAAGACTTTGAACAATCCGCAAATGATGCTATTGATCGTTTTAAGGCCAGAGGATACAAAAACGGTTTATTAAACCAGACCTTGGAAAAAGTTAAGAAAATCAAACGCAGTAGCCTGTTCAAAGAACGTAGACAACTTACACAGAAAGACACAGAATTTAGTAGATTCATCACTACATTTTCTGGAGAAGCAGAGGGATTCAGACAGATACTGAACCGGAACTGGCATATCCTCTGGTGATCGGTAAATATTTACCAGAACATCCTCAAATAACTTTCCGGTGTAATAGATCATTGAAAGATCAATTAGTCAAAAGTCATTACCAGTCTGTTCCCTTTGCCCCACGATTAGACACTACGACAGGCTTTACCCATGCTCCAAGTGTAAGGCTTGTAAGAATAGTACCAAGGTTAAAACCTTTGAATTGTCAGGCACAAAGGTGATTAAAAAGATAAAGTACTTTTTAACTTGTACCACACCTTTTTGCGTTTATTGCCTAATTTGTCCTTGCTTGAAAATTTATGTTGGCAGTACTAAACACCCTGCCAAAAAAAGAATTTTAGAGCATGCCAGGCAATCGAAAATAGAGATCCCAATTATCCAGTGGCGAGGCATTTTTCTGAAGTCCACAACAGTGATCGAAAATAAAAGGTTGTTGACCATCCTACTGCGGAGTCGCGTCTTTGAGCTCTGAGGCAACTTGGAATAATGTTCACGCGGCGGCCTCGGCCGCGGAAGATTGCACCGCCTGGCAAATTGACAAACAGGTCTGTGTGGCTGCTAAAAGCAATGGCAACCAGATTCCGGCGCAGAGGATTCGAAATTGCAACCGGAGCACCCTTCCAAGGCTCACTGGAGAGCCAGACACATTGAAATGACATTGGGAGTTTAATTTGGCAGAAAAACGGACCCTACTGAAAGGGAGAAATTAAGGACTACATGACCCAGCATCCCACGAATTGAAAGGTGGAGATAATAACTATGGACACGTGACTTTGCCAGTCCCCGCCCTATGATTAAGATGTATGTTTGCATTGAAACGCGTTAGGGGCTTCGTTATAAATTTGGAGGGTGAGCCGGTTCCGAAAATAATATATATATATATATATATATATATATATATATATATATATATATTCACTCCACCACACAAAGATTTTTTATGAAAACGGGACACCCAGAGCTGCAGTGTACAAAAATTTATTCAGCAGATGAGGAAAGTACCGCGACGCGTTTCGCCATTACGGCTTGGTCACGCTCGTCTCATGGCGTTCATCACCGTTATTTAAACACCACCCTAGTGCAAATAATTAACATCTCGTGAAATGGTGGCGGCCATCTTGTAACATGCAACATACCATTGTATTCATGTAATAGTTAATGTTTTCACTAGCATTCTACAGTATGGACCCGTATTCAGTTCTTAAATAAGAATTAAATCCTACATTGACATGCTATTCTATTATTTACAATAGGTGACCAAAACATTGCAGGTATATATAATATCGTTTACAATGTACCATTTTGTACCCTTCTATATTGTACATTATTCCGTTTGTATGTACAATGAACCCAAGCCGTATTAAACCAGGATCCTGAATATATTATCCAATCACGGACTGTATCATAAATGGTCAGCCTACCGCGACGTCATAATTTATTTACATAGCATGTCAGCCATACGTCTGCAAGCTTATGTTGGTATGTAGCCATGGAAACCATGTATTTCATCTATGCCGGCCTAAATCAGTAGCCCAGTCATACCGCCCTAGTGGGCACACGAGCAGAAATGCTGTAAGACCGTAGAGCCCATGTGGGCAAACAAGTTTCAACATATCAATTTACAGTACTTTAAAGTCTCACAGCCAAAGTCAATATTCAAATAATCAGCTCTGAATACGTTGTTCCATTGGTTCCAAAAAAATGCAGATCAATTGAATTACAATCCATATAGTGCCGCCACCACGTGATGTGTGAATTTCTGAAAATAAAATGAATTACATTAAAAACAAGGAAACCGCGGATATCAGTTTACAACAATAATTACTCATATAAGTGGATTGCCAGTTCTTCAGTCACATTTAAACCTGTTGGAGTTAAACATTCAAAATCCACAATATATTTGGACTCAAGTTTTCTAAGGGACAGTTCTTGATTGCCACCCCTTGGTCCCAAATCTACACTGTCTATGACAACCAGTTGCACCAATTGTTCATTTTGCATATGCATTTCCGAAAAATGTCTGGCAACAGGGTAAAGTTTGTTGTTGTTGTGAATGGCTCGAAGATGTTCAAGTACCCTTTTCTTTGCCGTATGTTTGGTACTGCCCACATACCATTTGTTGCATGGACATATCAAGATGTATATGCTGTAGGTGGTGTTACAAGTCAGGTGTTTGCGGATTGTAAATATTCTTTTGCTATTTGGCACACACAGTGTTTTGCAATCTTTGCTAAATTTGCAGGCTTTGCATTTTCTACAGCACCTGAAGCCCACATCACTTTTTTTGGACTCCATTTTGGAGGTCACATAATTGTGACTGAGTTCGTCTCTTAATGATTTTCCTTTTCTAAAAGTTATTTGTGGATTGTCTGAAAGATATTTTTTCAGATGTGCATCCGTTTGTAGGACATGCCAATGTTTTTGAAGGGTCTTACGCACACTGTGAGCTTGTTCCGAATATGTGGTGATAAATCTCACTTTATCTGTTTCCTCCATATTGATCTGAGGATTTAGTAGTTCTTCTCTTTTTTTCAGAGCTACTCGGTCTTTTGCAGCGTTGATTACTTTTTGCTTGTAACCCCTGCTTCGGAATCTTTCACACATGATATTCTCTTCCTCCTGATATGCAACATTACCACTGCAATTGCGTCTTGCTCGTAATAGTTCCCCATAGGGTATACTGTTTATTAGACTGCGGGGATGACAGCTATTTGCATTGAGGATACTATTTCCTGCTGTTTTTTTCCGGTATAGCTTGGTGTTAAGTACGTTGTTCTCGACTACCACCTTCACATCCAGAAATTCTACTTCTGTGGTACTGTAGTTGCCAGTAAGTGTGAGATTAAGAACGTTGAGATTCAATTTATCAATAAAGGATTGAATTGAGACAGTATCACCACACCAAATAAAAAAGATGTCGTCTATGTATCTCAGCCACAGGGCCACCTGATCGAATTCTGCCATTTCCCTGACGACCCGCTCCTCCCACCAGCCCATGAAAAGATTCGCATAGCTGGGGGCGAAGCAGGTCCCCATGGCCGTGCCCTGTGACTGTCGATACAAGACTTGATCAAAATAAAAAAAGTTGTTGGTAAGACAAAATTCAATCATCTCTAACAACATATATGAATGTTGTGAAAAAGATGCAGATCTGGTTCTCAGGAAGTGTTTTACGGCTTCTAATCCTTGTTGATGTACTATGCTGGTGTATAGGCTACTAACATCAAGTGTAGCTAACACAAAATCTTTCTCCCAATAGATGTCATTTATAACTGTGAGGAAGTGGGTTGTATCCTTGATATAAGAAGGAAGAGATATCACATATGGCCTTAAAAAATAGTCAATGTATTTAGATGTACATTCCATAAGTGAGCCTATAGAGGACACTATTGGACGGCCAGGGGGATTTTTGGGATCTTTGTGCTGTTTCGGGAGTAGGTAAAGCACCGGTGTTCTCGGGTGTGCACAGTATAGGTACTGATATTCTTCCTGCTCCACTAAACCTTTGTCTTTCCAATCACATAACATTTCCCTGTATTTCGTGATAGAGCCTTGTAGCTCATCTCTATTGCTCCTACAGTAGCAGTTCACGTCGCCTAGTTGTCGATAACCTTCCTCTAAGTATTTGATTTTATCCAATATCACCACGTTGCCTCCCTTATCACTTTCTCTGATGACAATAGTGTTATCTTGTTTCAGTTGATCAAGGGCTACAATTTGGTCAGAGGATATGTTTTTCTTGGATTGAGCAGTTTTTTGATATCTCATTTTCCTCAAATCTCTTACAACTCCCCTTTCAAAGACATCGATCGCATCACATTGCACATTAGGTAGGAAGATTGATTTGGGTTTAAAGTTAGATCCTGGATTTACTCCTACATCTATCCCCAATGAGTCCAGATCTGTAACGTTGGCAGGGTCAGAGCTTAATACATTTACAAATGCTGCATCATTCGTGTCAAGATTAGAAATGTTAGTAGAGGTACTTACAGTTCCTTGCGTCTTTGGTTTTGTCGCATACCATTTTTTTATTTTCAATTTTCGTGAGAACAGAAATTAATCAATCCGAGTGTCAGCAAAGTTCATGTTGTTGGAGGGACAAAAAGATAATCCTAAAGCAAGTGTTTTCTCTTCTTCTTTACTGATTAATCTTTGTGAGAGGTTGACGACCGTCTTATTCATTTCTGGTTTTTCGCGCTTCGTGTCGTCATTCCCATGGAAGCTTTGTTGCCGTTTGCGCCACCTCTTTTTGGCTTGTTTGTTCCGCCGGTTCCGCCTCTGTGCCCTCGACCTCGACCTCTTGCTGGACTTCCAGCCTGGTATGTATCGTTTCTTGTCTTGCTGATCATTTGAAACTGTAAGAAAAAATTGGGGTTTTTTGCCGGACCCTCAATTGCGTCCTGGATGGTTTCCACCGTGGAGGCATCTGAGATATTTCCATCTGATACATCACTCTCTGTTACATCTTGATTGGTCTTGGTGTTAAATACTGTTGTTAATGCAACTCATGTTTTCTTATCAAACAGATGGTCATATTTTTTCTGGAAGGTGAGTGTTCTACCAGCTTGGTAGTCGTTATAATCTCTTATAAATTTTCTCAGTTTTTTTGCGGTAATCTCCTCCTCCAATTTCTCCATTCTGATAGTAAATTTTTTAAGAAAGTCATCCAGCGCTTCTTTTGTCATTAGTTGGCTGATTTCTCCTGTTAATTTTTCTATCTCTGCCAGTATTTTCGCTCGATCTTTGAAAGCGTATTTGACCAGTATCCACATCATTATAATGGAGCATGCTGCTGAATTATCAGTCCATTCCTGAAGCATTTCCTCGTCCGGGTCTTCATACGTGGGAACCGTAAAGACACGTAGCCCCCTAGGGACCCTTTTGACTTCGATATATCGTTGGAGCGACTCTGCCTCCCACCATTTACCAAGTTCCTTTTTGTACAATCTCTCCAATGTTGCTAATTTGACTTGCAAATTCGTTTCCGATCCGCTAATCGCTGGTGCAGTGGTTGCACAAACAGTACTGTTGGGATCAGTTAGAAACAGTTTATCCGCGGTTTTCTTGCGACGAGCATCTAGCTCACCCGCCATGTTTGTTGAAATTGTATAAACTTTGATGCAGCTCTGTGCGCACACTGTAATCCAGATCTGCATCTTTTTCACAACATTCATATATGTTGTTAGAGATGATTGAATTTTGTCTTACCAACAACTTTTTTTATTTTGATCAAGTCTTGTATCAAGTCTTGTATCGACAGTCACAGGGCACGGCCATGGGGACCTGCTTCACCCCCAGCTATGCGAATCTTTTCATGGGCTGGTGGGAGGAGCGGGTCGTCAGGGAAATGGCAGAATTCGATCAGGTGGCCCTGTGGCTGAGATACATAGACGACATCTTTTTTATTTGGTGTGGTGATACTGTCTCAATTCAATCCTTTATTGATAAATTGAATCTCAACGTTCTTAATCTCACACTTACTGGCAACTACAGTACCACAGAAGTAGAATTTCTGGATGTGAAGGTGGTAGTCGAGAACAACGTACTTAACACCAAGCTATACCGGAAAAAAACAGCAGGAAATAGTATCCTCAATGCAAATAGCTGTCATCCCCGCAGTCTAATAAACAGTATACCCTTTGGGGAACTATTACGAGCAAGACGCAATTGCAGTGGTAATGTTGCATATCAGGAGGAAGAGAATATCATGTGTGAAAGATTCCGAAGCAGGGGTTACAAGCAAAAAGTAATCAACGCTGCAAAAGACCGAGTAGCTCTGAAAAAAAGAGAAGAACTACTAAATCCTCAGATCAATATGGAGGAAACAGATAAAGTGAGATTTATCACCACATATTCGGAACAAGCTCACAGTGTGCGTAAGACCCTTCAAAAACATTGGCATGTCCTACAAACGGATGCACATCTGAAAAAATATCTTTCAGACAATCCACAAATAACTTTTAGAAAAGGAAAATCATTAAGAGACGAACTCAGTCACAATTATGTGACCTCCAAAATGGAGTCCAAAAAAAGTGATGTGGGCTTCAGGTGCTGTAGAAAATGCAAAGCCTGCAAATTTAGCAAAGATTGCAAAACACTGTGTGTGCCAAATAGCAAAAGAATATTTACAATCCGCAAACACCTGACTTGTAACACCACCTACAGCATATACATCTTGATATGTCCATGCAACAAATGGTATGTGGGCAGTACCAAACATACGGCAAAGAAAAGGGTACTTGAACATCTTCGAGCCATTCACAACAACAACAAACTTTACCCTGTTGCCAGACATTTTTCGGAAATGCATATGCAAAATGAACAATTGGTGCAGATTTGGGACCAAGGGGTGGCAATCAAGAACTGTCCCTTAGAAAACTTGATTCCAAATATATTGTGGATTTTGAATGTTTAACTCCAACAGGTTTAAATGTGACTGAAGAACTGGCAATCCACTTATATGAGTAATTATTGTTGTAAACTGATATCCGCGGTTTCCTTGTTTTTAATGTAATTCATTTTATTTTCAGAAATTCACACATCACGTGGTGGCGGCACTATATGGATTGTGATTCAATTGATCTGCATTTTTTTGGAACCAATGGAACAACGTATTCAGAGCTGATTATTTGAATATTGACTTTGGCTGTGAGACTTTAAAGTACTGTAAATTGATATGTTGAAACTTGTTTGCCCACATGGGCTCTACGGTCTTACAGCATTTCTGCTCGTGTGCCCACTAGGGCGGTATGACTGGGCTACTGATTTAGGCCGGCATAGATGAAATACATGGTTTCCATGGCTACATACCAACATAAGCTTGCAGACGTATGGCTGACATGCTATGTAAATAAATTATGACGTCGCGGTAGGCTGACCATTTATGATACAGTCCGTGATTGGATAATATATTCAGGATCCTGGTTTAATACGGCTTGGGTTCATTGTACATACAAACGGAATAATGTACAATATAGAAGGGTACAAAATGGTACATTGTAAACGATATTATATATACCTGCAATGTTTTGGTCACCTATTGTAAATAATAGAATAGCATGTCAATGTAGGATTTAATTCTTATTTAAGAACTGAATACGGGTCCATACTGTAGAATGCAAGTGAAAACATTAACTATTACATGAATACAATGGTATGTTACAAGATGGCCGCCACCATTTCACGAGATGTTAATTATGTGCACTAGGGTGGTGTTTAAATAACGGTGATGAACGCCATGAGACGAGCGTGACCAAGCCGTAATGGCGAAACGCGTCGCGGTACTTTCCTCATCTGCTGAATAAATTTTTGTACACTGCAGCTCTGGGTGTCCCGTTTTCATCAAAAATCTTTGATGTGTGGTGGAGTGAATTGATACAGCCAGCTGGTGGCTGCAACGGGACCGCCCACGCCAGCTTTTCTCCGAACCAGCGGTGGTGGGGAGAATATATATATATATATATATATATATATATATATATATATATATATATATGATCAAGGTGGCTGTGTCCACCGAAACGTGTCGTCCTGCGACTATTCTTGCCTAATTAAATACTCCTCCCTGATCCTGTGTTTCCGGTGCATGCTTTGAACAGTGAAGTGAGCGGGTTTGATTGAAATACATATATACATACAAACACATTCGCTCTCTCGCTCTCTTTCCTTCTATTTCTTTTTTTTTTTTTACTTTGAGGGGCTTTTAGCCACCCCTCTTTGTCCATGGGCTTGTTATTGTCATTTACTATTTGCCTGAATGATACAGCATGGGGCACTGGGTCAGCTAGCTTCATCCATTGGCTTATTTCACTATGAGTGACCATATCACCCTTTCACAATAAGCACATGCACACACATAGTCGTTCCCTTCAGAGGCAACTATGGCAAGGTGTGCTTTTTAAGTGTTAAAAATATTTTTGCCTTTAGCCAATTTTATTTTTTCACATTGGTGAGGGCGCGGCATCTCTCCCAATGATAAAGGTTTGCAAAAAACATGACAAAAACAAACACTGACAAAGGCAAAAGTCTTTTGCCAATGCTTGCTTAAATAAATGTCAGCAGAAACAGCCCAAACTGAATTGACTCATTATTTGCCTATGCACAAAACCTGATTAATATAGACATGTGTCAACTCATACTTTTTCAGTTTGCAATTTTTGGGTTGGCTTGAAATACTATTTTATTTACACAACACGTTATTTCCCCACCCATTCATCGATGTTCTAGTTTAATAATCTTTAAAATGATGTCTGGTCGACATTTCCTGTCTGCCTGTGAAATTGCTGAAGGCCTCGTGCTTTCACCACTGTGGAAACCACTGTTGAACCTTTATTCACTTTCAGAAAATGTTCATCCTTTTTAGGATTATTTATAATAGAATAATGAATGCAAACCTTCATCCACCTCAAACCCCCTTCAGCCAGTAGGTTAACTTTCCACTTCTGCATGCAATTTATAATGGTCTTGCATTAGAGAATCCACTATGTGCCCTCTTTTTAGGTATCCAAAGTCTACCTATTTACTTTAAGGGTCTGGCATGATAGCTCAGCTGTCTGCACAACATAATGTTACCAATTCTTTAAAATATTGCGGCAGCTATTTAGCCAGCCGCCAGGTAAATAGCGAGTATGCTCTGCTATTTACCTGGCTGTTGTATACATAGTAGAGATTATTTAATATTTGGCCGCCTGCCTTGCAACCAGCATAGAAACTTGACTATTTACCAGGCCGCTGGATAAATAGTAGACCAACTGCACTGTTCGACTGCAGCCATGCAGATCAGAAGCAAGTATTACTATTCACCCGGCTGCTGACTCAATAGCCGAAATGACGCAGTGTTTGGCCGGCAGCCATGCAAATGTCAAAGAAATGTCATTATTATATATAGCAAAATGTGTATGTCTAAAAAAATCACACATTGTCCTGGTAGACTCTGTTATTGAAGTAAAGTATTTTGCGTGGATGTGCTCCTTGTCAAAGGGCAGACTGCCATTACTCACAGTGAAGTTAGCCAATGGCTAAATGTGGGAGATTCATGACACCTAAGCTACGATGCACACCGGAGGAGCTCCTGGGCAGGATGGGCTGACGGTGGGGTTCTATAAGGAATTTCAAACTTTACTTATCCCTCAACTAATAACATTGTTTGAAGAGATGGCAGAGAGTGGCTCTGTTAAAATGTAAAATCGGATTCTCTTGTTTTTGATTAAGCCATGCCTTATCCAATTTTCACCCCTGCCCTGCTTCCAGCCCAGCCCAATCCTTGACACCGCATATATATAGACATGAGTAAAGATTCTAGATTGGGGTATTGTAGGCTTTGTATACATGCAGTGTCAGCGCAAAAGAACAGCTGGCGTCTGCTCAAGGGTTTTCAGAAAATGGTTAATCCTCAAGTAAAGTTTACTTAGATAGCAGATCTTGTTGTTCAGCCATGGACGTAGCAATTGCACAAGACACTGAGGCTGTTGATTCTTGCCGTGACCCCATTTGTATGTTTTTGCCAAAGCTCTATCCCAGGTAACCCATCGTTCAGTGTGCTTCTCCTAGAGTATCTCTATGGAGCTTGTGGGATAGGCCCCCATTCATGAATGCTAAATAAATGATCCTTGGTTTATATTTCACTCCAGTGTCGATTCCTCCTTACTTGTTAAGAACCTGTGGACTAAAGGGTGACCCTGCACCAGTGGGTTATTAATAATCCACTTCCACAGCTCTACACCCCCCACAATGCGAGAGGCTCTCCTGGTCGTTATCCTGAAACCTGGAAAACCTCCTCATGATCGTTCCTCTTATCGACCATTCGCTCTACTAAATGTCGACACGAAAATCTTCGCCAAAATAGTGGCAAAACATCTGGCGCCCCATATGCCCTCTCTGGTTGGGCAGGAACAGGCTGGGGTTGTCCCGGGCCGCACTTACACATAATCTCCTAACTGCATCCGGTGCAATACAACACACAAAGCAAGACACTAAATTTGCAGTGATCTTTTTAGACGCTGAGAAAGCATTTGATTCGGTAGAGTGGAAGTTCATGTTCCTAATTCTGGAATGCATTGGACTGGGATCTCTCTTTCTACCTCTAATCTCCACCCTCTATACGGCCCCTGTAGTAGAAGTGTGGGCGGGCATTGCAGTCACCGCTCCCTTATCGATTTCTAGGGGCACTTGCCAGGGCTGCCTGCTTTCTCCGCTCCTTTATGCCCTAGTTGCAGAGCCATTGGCCTGCACACTCGGAGAATATCACAACCATAGGGGAATCCGCTTTCCTGGATATAACCATATAATCTCATCCTATGCGGATGACACTCTTCTATATATGCGCGACCCAGCCCAGAATCTTTCCCCAGTCGTACAAGAAGTGGTGAGATTCGGAGAATTTTCAGGACTAAAAATTAATTGGCCGAAATCTATTATGTTTCCCCTCACCCCTGTGATGCTTCCTGAAGACTTAGAGCTTCCCTTAAAGTGGTCCACAGACCCGGTACGATACCTGGGAATTCAGATACACACAAACTCTGATTTAGTGTTCACGGAAAATTATGGCAGGGCCATTGCTAATCAAAAAGATGACATCTCTAGATAAATTCGCCTTCCCCTTTCACTTCTTGGCAGAATCTCCATCATGAAAATGGTAGCCCTCCCCAGATTCCTTTCCCTATTTGTCAATATTCCAAGGGTTCTGCCTGCACACTTCTTTAAAAATCTTAAAATGTTGCTAATAAAACTGGCCTGGGCCGATAAACAACCTTGAGCCAGTTGGGAACTCCTCATTCTCCCGTATTCAATGGGGGGTCTGGGCGCCCCAGACTTAGAGCTTTATTATAGGGCCTCCCAAACTTCTCATGCCTACTTCTGGCTGCATCAGGACACCCCCCCCCTCACCTGCCAGCGACGGCATTGTTCCGAGCTGCATGTCGCTACACCGGCATTCTAGATTCAATCAATGCTACTACGCAGGCCTGGCAATAACTTTGTAATTGCCAAACACTCTCTGTATAATATTTCCCCCTCACCCCCACGGCGTGGTGTTCGTGACTCCCAGTTCTCACCTCACCTGAAATGGTAGAGGCCTTACATACACTAGGTATAGACACTATTGCATCCTTTTTTCGTGATGGACAGGGAAAATATTGGAACAAATTAGTGCCGAATGATATGCAGCCCACCACCCTAACTCTATTTCATTATTTTAGAGGTCGAAGTGCACTACGACAGCTGCTTGCGGATGAGCTGCTGGAACCCCCAGAGGTACTACCCCTTGCAACCATGCTTCTCACTGTCTCCCCAAATAGATTAGTCTCACATATCTACAAGAAGCATCAGGAATTGCGACGCAACCACTATACTAGAGCTAGATTACAATGGCAGACTGACCTGGAGCTTATTATAGAGGACAACGTGTAGCAATATTGCTGTGACTCGACTAAGCGCATTTCCCTCAATGGCAGACACTCCTCCTGAATTGAATATACCACACACATCCGACTACATAGGTTTGGACTGCGTAACACAAATAACCGCGAGACATGTGGGACAAGTGCGGCGGACTTTATAGATTTGGCGTAGCTTTGCCCTCCTATTGCTAATTTTAGGGAGCAAGTCTTCGCTAAATTAAGTGCCATCACGAAAGAAATGATAAACCCCGAACTGGCATTGGCTATATTGGGCTACTCCCAAAAATTGCGGAAGAACCTTAGACGCTTGGTGGACATGGGGCTTCTAGTCGCAAAGAGTGATGGCTATGCACTGGCCACGTGGCCCTGCACCCACCCTCTCCCAGTGGACTACAGACATGGTATTTTGTAATACACAAATGGAAGCATATAGTGAACTGCTCTACCCTCGAAGCCGCCCGAAAAAACTTCTGGAGTTTGTCTAATAATTATGAGGAAGCTCAGGAACAAGTGCTGACCCCATCAACTGCTCCTGCACTACAGAACACAGCAGACACGCCAGTTCTCGCTAGCCCCAGACTGTAATTGATGGGGATGGACCGCACATGTGACACTGTACAGGATACTTCACAGACATGGTGATCGCACATATTCTTTTTTCTTATTTCTGTTATGGTTAATTTGAATTTCAGTTTTGCTTCAGTATGTGATCTATGAGACTTAGATAACCGGCTGAAAACCTGGCTCCTCAGATATATACTTTTTTTGTCATTATGATTGTATCGTCTTTCATTTAAATGAAAAATAAAAAAATAAAAAAAACGTTCTCTGTCACTTATGTACCATGCAATGTAACAAATCTTAAGTACCTAAGATATCACATAAGCAACAAAGGTTGTGCAAAACTAGTTTCAGCAGCTTGCAAAACTTTGAGACACATTATTTACTCTGCCAGTGCAAGGACTCTATAATGATCTTAGTCACAAAAGATTGTTCACAACTAACTTTACTTATTCAGACAATAAAACAACACATTGAATGTAGTAAATTCTACATCCTGGTTCGCATGATCAAGATGAGAAATTTGATATCACATTTTTCACTGGCGAATGCAAAAATTCTGGCAGTTTATGAAATTATTACATTTACAAGTTGATGGCAAGGGCAGATTTAGGGTGTTTCTTTTGGTGGCTACCTACAAAAGTTGGTGAACCTCACAAAGTCGTAGTCACAAACCTGTTTCTGGCAGTCCTCCAAATAGGAAATGCATTTAAATGTGCTCCTGTCATGGACCGAACTGCCTGTCCACAATGAGAGTGGACAGGGAACATGATCATATTTAGAGTGTGTGAGGAAGATGTTGCTAAACGGGAAAAGTGCCCTTGTGGAAAAAGAAAAAATATTCTACTTGGCAATTCACGCTTTCGTTTCATTTACACACAGAACTTTCACCCAGTAGCAGCGCTACATATGGCAATTCCAGAGTATTCCTGCTACAGAGATTATTTGATAATCCGTAGAAATTCAGAAAACTGATCCAAGCATAAGACGTCCTAAAAATATGAATTTCTCAATTTTAACCTGGCCTTTTGTGAATTGGGCAGCACCAATCTATCAATTAGCAATGCACTGATGAACCACTACTGCGACCTAGCAGGAGAGAGGTCGGTTCAAGCCAATGAGGTACCTGGAAGCTAGGCCACAGACTCGAGAGTGAAACAAAGCTTTTCCTCCCTCACTTTTATTTTGTGTATGCTTTTCTGTGATCATACTTCTGAGAAAGTCCTCCTCTTGCCTCCCTCGGGATCTTGCTCCACCCGAGCCCACTAACATGTCATCCCACTTATTTCTATAATATGCCCCAGTGCACACACACACCCCTCGTTAAAGCCTCACCAGCACACACATACCATATGTACAGCCAGACCTCCCTTACTTTGTAGCTAGTAGGCTCACACTATAAAACCCACAAACAAACACAGAGAAGGGAACGCCTAGGGGAGTTATGTCAGTAACCCAGGTTCTAGCTCCTTTGGGAACGGGACTTCGTCCTACTGCATTCAGTATGCGGAAGGCAAGATTAGAGTACTGAAGGTAAGGTGGATAAATCCGACGCATGAGGAGAGTTCCAATATGAGCTTGGGATTGCGGCCCTGGTTACCACCACGCTGCAGCCACCCCATTCGTTAACTGGCATAATCTTTAAAGCCATGTTACACAAATCTAGGCTCAGGCCTAGACACAGAAAACTCACAAATTGATGCTTCCCTAATGTTGTGTTTTCAACAAGCCCAGCAATCTAAGCTCTATATAGAATTTGGCCATCTGTGGCCACTTGTAGCCCTGTGGGTACAGATGTATGTTGGGGTTTCTACTTCTGGGCACTGGATTTACGCCAGTTTCTTCCTGGTAGGGAAACCCATATCAACAGACATGTCACTGCTACTCGAGAAAGCCAAGTGAAAAGAGACGCAGGCAATCACCAAGTCCCTGCTTATCCACAACTTTGAAATAGGGGAAGACGAATATGTAGTGCACTAAGAGGACTGTATCTAGGAACTGGTTTGCAGGGCAGGATTTCCTGGGTTCTACAAAGGAATCAGAAAAGAAATGGTTTCCTTTTGAACTAGAAAATAAAAAACAAAAAAAATCGGTATCCAGCCTGATAAGAAGCAGAACAGCATTTCAAAGGCAAGGTCAAGCGGGCCCAATCCCTTGCCTCTAGGTTAAGGAGATCGAAGAGGATAAAGGGCGGTAGACTTTGATCAACCGACCTGAGGCTCCTTGTGGGGAAATATACAGGTGGCCTGGGGTTCGCTCAAGGTAAGACCTGAGTAGCAGAGTAATTTATTGGAAATGGACTTTGGCCTGTGGGGGGGATTTCATTGAAATGAAGATAGGATCACTGGTCATAAACCAAACGGTAGAAGGAACACCTGCATTTTAAACCCTTCAGAGGTTGGCCAAGGCCCTTTTAAAATTACCAACACAAGCCCACTGCAATAATCACATCAGGAATTCACTAGGGCTCCAATGAGTGTGGGTCTTAAATTTGTAGGCATTGGGGTTACGATTTCCCAAAGGCAATAGAGTTTAATGGTTCAGCTGTACTTTCATAGACAAAGCAATTGTCTGGCCAGATCCACATTCCATTCACCTTGGATTTGGTGGAGGGTGAGTTGGCCAAGGACGTCAAGGAAGGAAAAAAATGGTGACAGGTTGTTATTGTTAGCCCCTTGTAATCCAGGCTTTCATACCAGAGAGAGCCTTTAGCGGATCATAAAAGCCAGGTTGGGTATTCATGGTCTTAATCAGGTGGCGTGCATCACAGGCACAGAAATGATTCTGCAAGAGAAATGAAGCAATAAGTGCCACATAGGATCACCTAAATACTTCGGGCAGGGATCACATTTGTCCCCTTGTATTTTCAATATCTGAAAACAATCCCTCATGGGTTGACTTGTCGCGTGTTAACAGATTACAACATGTCTAACAACAGATGATAAAGTAAACTAAAACAAGGAGTGTAGAAACAGAGAAGTGCAGTGACAGGTGACATGGAGTGAAATAATAGATCACATGGAATGCATAAATAGATGGGGAGGTGTAACATTGGGGATTCTAGGGAGGAAAAAACCAATGTTGCCCCTGGTGCTGAACCGGATCACTGAGATACAGCTCAGTGAGCACCCAAACCTGAACACTTAGGCTAATATCATCCCCATAAAAAAAAAAAATATTTAGCCAAAAATACATCGGACTTTAAGGCACAATTTAGTGAACAGTTTTTTTAATGAATAACAGACAAACAAAAATCTGACAGCTAAACAGGAAACTTGTCAAGCTCTCTGTGTATCCCAGCCCTCAAGCTCTCTGTGCGGCCCTTCCCTAACCTTCATAGAAACTATCAAACCACTAAGGTGCACTCCAACTGCATTGATTTACAAATAAATATATGGCAAGTCTAGCAAAAGTGCTACTTTCATACTAAGAATATCACACAAAGAATATCAAACTACCTTGAAATAAGTGGGTTCAGGTTTATGAGCTAGCTTAGGGCTAGGGTAAGGAATAAGGTTTGTTTTATTGTAATACAGGTTTAGGTTTGAATTTAGGGCAATGAGAAGAACATTTCAGGGTTTAGAGTTAAGTTGAGGTTTAGGGTAAGTATAGGATTAGAGTTTGTCATGTGTCTCAGTTAGGCGCAGTGGGAAACATTGCCATTTTACATGTACACATTTTTCCTAAGTTGCCTTCTCCTTCACACATTGACTTTTGACACACATTTGTTTGCATAACAGTGCATGATTAGTTTCCATGAAACTACATTTGCTTACAAATTCTACTTCCTAAGAACACTATCACGACACCTTGAACATCCCGTACAAGGTCTGAACATACATTGTGCAAATATGATTGTTCGTCCATGCAGCGACGCAGCTATCTATGGAACTTAAACAATGGCAGCCTGACTAAGGATCAAGGAAGCTTTTTGCTATAAATAAACGAGCATTTCTGGGTATTAAGGCAGAGGAGCACTTGATGTCATTGCAAGGTCACCAGACACTGAAACCTCAACCCAGTTCCTTGTTGATCCCTCTGTGAGGAGGGATGTACAACCTGTGGCCAGGAAGGGGAGCTACATACTTTCCCATCAGGTAACAGAGGCTGGATCATCCAATAGGGCATTCTTGGCAGAACACCCACACGCACCCTAGACACTTAGGTTAGGGAACGCATAGTAGGAATACGCTATCTAGGTATTGTTTTATATTCCTGCATATATACATTGTTTAGCAAGAAGGTGGAATTGTTGATTCTGTTCACTGTCCTTATATTGCTAATTAACCTTATTTGTTTCTGTTTAATGATCATTGCAGAGCAAATATTTTATACAGGCATCATGATGGTTCAATAAATATTGAAAATGCCCCTCTGTGTATTCTTTGTATATTTATCAAAGACAGAGTATGAGTGCATGAGCAAAAGGGTTCTAGATCTGTTACCATGATTCCTGGGAGGGGGTCAGGGTTGTCATGTTCTGTGGTTGCCCAAGCCATTGACTACCAGTTTATGTTTAGGGGTGCTTATGGTGGCACTGTGAGCTAGCTGGCCTATAGGACAACATATCCTGAGGGGGTCACAGAATCAGTCTGGCATCATCCCAGAGTGCATGTTGCCTAACAAACGTGCAGTTCCTATTGCAAAGTCAAAACTACATGACAAGTTAAGTTAGGTTACATCTAAATTTGAGGTTAGAGTTTTAGCAGTTAGAGTTGCATGCTCGTGGCGGCCGGGAGCCATCACGTGTCACGGTGGGCGTGTGCGGAGGACGACCCCCGGACATTCAAATTCCGCCCACTAATAAAAACTCCCGCACAGCATGAAAATTTTGCGCACACAGAAGGGGTTAAAACTGAATTAGGAGCAGGGTGAGGCACCCAGCTAATATGAAGGCAACTCTGATTGTTTGTCACACAAGCTAGACCACTGTGTGTATTACCATGGGCAGCCATTCCCAAACAGGATGACGAACCCTCACCCACCTATTGTGGTATGCTTCCACATCAGGTTGCCCCTTTGGCACTGGAAAGTATCCAAAACAGACTTTGAAGTATGATGTACAGTGGGGAACGAAGTGTGGTAGTGTGTCTGTGCATTTACTGGGAAACCATAAGGAGTTACTGGTGTGTGAGGGTGGGCTACCGATCCAATATCAATGTATTCCTGCCCCCCATACACTACGTTTAAAACAAGAGAGTCTGTACCTGTATGTCATCAAGATCGGCAGACTGGGATGGGGAGCGTGACCGGGGGGGGGGGGGGGGGGGGGGGTGTAAGCCTAGTATACCCAGATGTAGGCCCTGTGCTTTCTGTGCCACTGAACTACAGGTGCACCTCACTGACAGAGTTGATGACGGATAAAACTGGTGTGGGGTTGCCCTTGTTCTTGTTTAGATGTGGCCAGATGTGGCAATTCGAGCTGGACTTCTCCTATTTGAGCAGGACAAGGTCCGACAGGAATATGGCTGGTCTTTGTCTAGAGTGACATCGTTGGCAAAAAAAGATGGACTGGTATGCGGCCCAAGTTACTAGTGGCTGAGATTAATTCAAGCATGTCATCATCACATTTTAGTTTTTCTAAGTATTGTTTCGTGTGAAAAGGACCAAGAGTGTGACAGGGATGGTGAAGATGACTGGTACTGGGTGCGGAAAGGAATTGGAGGGTGCTGGGAATGTGACCGTCCGGATCGGGAGGTGACAAGGACAGGCAGTGTGGATGGGAATGTGACGGTATGGACGTCTGATGGAGCTGGCCAGGGTACAAGGTGTGGGAGAGCCTTAGGCCTTGCGTGAGATGCTTAAGGGTGATAGAGACTGTGAGACTTGCAGAGATGGCCAAGGAGAAATGAAGGGTAACAATGACAGTGAGGGGGAATGTGGCAGGCAGGGCCTCGAAGTGTGGCAGAGAGGGAGAGGGTGGTAGGGACTGGAACAGAGACAGGGATGGAGGCTGGGTTTGGAAGGTTAGCGGGTATTTGGTGTGAGAAACGGAGTAGCAGTGTGATGGGGACAATGAGGGTGCTAGGATGCAATAGGGAAAACGAAAACTGAGCATTCCCTCTGGAGAGAAGCAGTTCATACGGAGGCAGCAAGGCCCGCACTGATATAAAATTCTCCCACCTTGCCCCTGGTCACTGGGCACTCGGGCCATATTTTTGCCCCTACCTCATTCACTACCTGACTGCCTTTAAACACCTGCCATACTCTAGCCACCATGCACTCACCCATATTTCGTCCTCGTCTTGATTCATCAACCCAAGACGGGGACCACCCCTGATCCTTTTACCACTTGTCCCACACACCTCCACCCCACTACAAACTAGCAGCCATTTTCCTCTCACTCCAGACACCACTGCCTGCCCCACACCTCTGTTCACACATCATCACTACCTTGTGCACCCTACATAGCTGAACCTACCTTAAACATTACTTGTCTGCCTCAATACACACCTATTATCCCCCTGCCTCATCTGCCAACACCAGTCTGACCGTTACACTCTCGCCTTACCTCACTGATGACGTAACTGCCCTGACATACACCCATCCACACCCGTTACTGCTCCGTTGTCCACCACAGTGCCACACTATGCCTTGTACCATGTATGTTAATAGATTTCTTAAGCACACAAATACCCGGGGGTGTCAAGGTACTAGCTCAAATACAGCAGGATGAGGGCTAAGACCAGGTATCTAATTTAGGCAAAGAGTCAAGTCTTAAGTGCCTTTCTGAATGCCAATAGGCTAGGTATGGCTGGGATACAAGGGGCAATTAATTCCAAATGTTGCTGTACCCCATACAAAACTTCCACCTCCCCAGTTGGTCCTGTAGACCCCGGGGTTGACAAAATTGTTTGCTCCAGTTGAGCATAGATATTTGGGTGGCTCATATTTTTTTTACTGAGTTCCAATAATTCTGGACCACCGCCACTAAGAGCCCTATAGGCAATGCAGAGGGCCTTAATTTTAGTCTGCTGTTTGATAGGAAGCCAATGAAGCTTAGCTGCCTGTGTGGCTGACAGGAATTTAGGAATTTTCATAAGCAACCTAGTTGCTTTATTTTGCAATGTATGCAGGTATTGATTTTCCATTTTTAAGTAGAGACCATTGCAATAATCAATTTTTGATAAGGTTAGGGCAGTGACTACCATCCTTTTGGTTTCTACGGGTGTGTAAGGGAGAATTTTCTTAGTAGTTCTTAAGACTGTAAACCACTGAGTTTGCACTGTTCTTTGCAAGTGAGTTTTCTTTCCATCATGACTTCAAAATCTCTGACTTTCTTGACAGGGACAGGGAGTGAGCCTAGTTCCCCCGGCCACCAACACAGGGACCAAAACAAGAACAAGATGACCTCAGTCTTGGCTGAGTTAAGTCTTAGATAGTTTGCATTCATCCAATTGCTAATTTCTAACATGCAGTTTTAAAATCTTTCTCCTAAGACCATGTCATTAGCCAAACCCTCCAGGATTTTGCAGCTTTGGATGGCACATTTTGCGGCCAAAAAAAGCAACATTTGTGGGCCAAAACCTCAAAATTGGCAGTATTTTTGTGGTGGTTAAAAAGAATTTGCTCGCCATAAAAAGACTAAAGGCTTGTGCTCTGTCAGTGCTAGATAATGCGCTAGGTCACAGTCTGTAACATTACAGACTCTCCAGCAGCACATTGCCTGGAATTGGAGGGTGTCTGATGGCAAAGAGAGAGCAGATTACAATATGAAACCTTCTCATTTTGGCATCAGACAACCATTGTGTGCAGGGCAACAGGGGTGGAGCAGAAGGGGGTTGAGTGGGTGGCAGCAGAGAAGGTTGAGGGTATGTAAAAAAACTAAATTAGGAGACATGGGGAGGTTAGGGGTTAACAGGTGACCATAGGGAGTTGAGGGAGAGTAGTGCAGTGGAGGGTGAGGGAGAGTAGTGCAGTGGAGGGTGGGGGACAGCAGAGCCTTTCAATTGTCAGCAGGGTCACCAGGGGGCACAGCCTGCAGGCTAATTGTTTAGGAGGGGGCCAGGTACATTTCAAAAGCAGGCAACAGAGGAATTTAACACCTCTGCTGCCTGCCAGCCTGTTGCTCCACCCCTCCCTTTACTAGTTCAGTGGCAGCACAAAGCCAGTAAAGAGAGGGTGAATGCATTTTTTTGTTTAATATATATATATTATGCGGGCATTTTTACAAGTGTACTAATTTTGCGGTTTCTTTTTTGCAAATCACGAAATCCTGGGGGGAGGGGGGTCGTATTAGCTGCTACTGATACTGCACTCTGCGTATCATCCACATAGGATGTAAGATCAAAGCCAAATGATTTAATCAAAGGAGCGAGTGAAGTGACATAAATGTTAAACAGCATCAGGCTGATAGATGAGCCCTGTGGAACTTTATGGCGAAGAGAAAAAATGTTGGAGACAAAAGGGTCCAACGCTACTATCAGAGTTCGCTCCAATAGAAAGGATTGTAAAAGAGCTAGTGCTGGTCCTTTTATACCTATGAGCTGAAGGCGGTCAACCAACAAGGTGAGGCTGACCATGTCAAAAGTGTCCGATAAGTCAAACAATATCATGGCGGCCTTTCCACCTGTATTTATGGCCATCCTTATTTTTTCTGGGGTTTTTATTAAGGCTGTTTCGGTGCTGTGGCAAGTTCTAAAACCAAATTGGGAGTCTTCCAACAAATTGTTGCTTTTTATAAAGTGTGCTAGATGCCATTTCATTTCCTTTTCTATTAATTTAGCTGGAATGAGGCAGCCGGGAGATGGGTCGAAAGTTAGCGGGATTTGAGGAGCTTGGGTTGGATTTATCCAACAAAGGCAGGATAGAGGCTCTCTTCCGCTGCTTAGGGAAGTAGCCTATCTTAAACATGATATTAAAGATGTCAGTAAGCTGAGCTGCCATGGTATTGGCAGCTAGCTTCATTATATCAGAGGGGCACGGGTCCAATGGAGACCCTAATTAGGGGCTATGAATTAGTGATAATACCCGAGACTTATTCATTGAAAAGAACTCCGATAGAGTGGTTTGGTCTGCCTTCCTAGTAGGCTGGATATATGTTTTCTGACCATCATTATAGCTATGCTCAAACTTATCATAAATCTGCTCGACTTTGTCTGAAAATGTTTGCCAGAGTGTTACAAAAGCTTTGATTACTGTCAGTCTTGTTCCCTGGTATTGTGGCGAGCTCGGAGACTACTAGACATTGTTCTTTAGTTGAGTTTTTACCTGACTTGATTGTTTTGGTGAAATAACTTTATTTTTCTATAAAAAGTAATGATTTATACTGACTTACGGCTGATTCATATTTTACTTTTTCTGTCTCGCAGTACTCCTTCCGCCATCTACGTTCTTATCTTTTACACATCTGCCTCATCGATCTGAGGTCTCAGAAAACCAGGGTGCAGACGTTTTGTCCCTTTTCGAGTGGATGGTCTTTAATTGGGCTGCCTGAGATATAGTAGAGGGTAGCCACTCCTCACAGGCGGTGATGGTAGGGTATAGGTCTTCTGTGAGGACTACCTGCCCCAGCTGAAGGGTTTGATTTAGTTCCTGTGCTTTGATTTTATTCCAGGTGTGGCGTTTTACTGCATTGTCTGTTTTTTTTCCTATTTTAAGAATAGGTTGCAGTTTGACCTCAAATAAAACTGCCTGATGGTCACTTCATGTTAATGGCTGACGTTCCAACAGGGCTAAGGATGGATTATTTGAGAAAATCCCATCCAACATGTGTCCAGCATTATGAGTAGGACCATTTATCAAGTGGGATAATTAAAAAAAATGTTGTGTGGTGTTCAGTTTCTCTGTGTCTCAGGTCATCTAGGATTTCCAGATGGTAGTTGAAATCTCCTAAAATGGTGACGTTGTCAGTAGGTAGGCTAGCTTTTAGCAGCGAGCTTAAGGTTGGAACAAAGGTATTTCTTCTGCCTGGAGGTCGGTAAATTAAAAGCCCCTCGAAAGACTGGGTTTTGGTAAGTTCTACATTAAATGTCAGGGCCTCAAATCAGTCTTGGAGGCTGGTGTGGGAGTCCCTGTAAATTACAGCTAATCTACCACCTCGCTTATTAGGTCTGTCAAGCCGAAACATGGAGTAATGCGGGGTAGAGCGGTTACTAGATCTGGTCTGCCCAAGTTTCAGTCACAAAAGCTATGTCAATTAGCTTGTTGTCTATACATTCGGCAAAATCAACCACATGTTTTACCAGTGATCTTGCCGCTGGCCGTGCGACACGGAGGGGAGCATGGGCGGGACAGCGCCGTAGTCCCACACGTCGGGCGAGCGGAGCCTGCAGCGCGCCAACCCCCCTGAGCCGCCCTCCTCGCCAACAGCCAATAGGGAGGGCTCTCCTGGGGACGGGGGGCGTTCCCGGGGATATATAGCAGGCCCAACAACTTTGCTCGGCCTCTCCTTCCCGCGTCTGGTTCCCTAGGCTGCTCTGCGCTGAACCCTGACCCAGCTGCAGAACGGCGGGCGACTGTTGTGAATCTTTTAATGGTCATGTTTTATGTTGCAGGCGGAGTCACAGGGCGATCTGGAAGCAGATGGACAGTAGGGGTACCTCTGCGGCAGAAGGATACAGTCTAAATACCTCTGCCTGGCGCAGTAAGGGTGCCTGAGCCAAGAACCTGGAGCTGAGGGGGTTCCAGGAAAAAGCGTCGGCGCCCCGTTAGTCCTTCGGGCGGTCGGGGGGCCTGAACCGACCGGGGGTGTGCCTCATCGCTCCGCCCTGACAGGGGGGGCGGGAGTGTAACGAAATAAAGTGATCATGTACTGCACCGTCAGAGCATCGCCTCGCCGTGCAAGATGGCTCCTTAGGCATGCGGGTCAGCGAGGGGCTGCCGCATTGGATCGCCTGTAAGATGACCCACCTATCAGCTACCTGTTGTACGAAATAAACCTGCATCACTGCTTTCCCACAAATATGTCTCATGAGTTTCCTTGGTATATAAGTGTTAACGTGCGCAGTGCGGAGCAAGCGCTGGCGGTGTGGGCACTATGCGTTTATCAAGTCTGCTAAACGTTTATGTGCAGGGTCTTTACTAGCCCCTCCCGTAGAATCCTAGTCAGTCCTTAATGACCTCTCCGTAAGACTTGCTTTTGTGCTACAATAAATTATGGGACTGGAGCAATCAGGGCAAAGCATATCAGGCTTGCGTACTGGACAGAGAGGGTCTAAAAGCCCACATGCTGGGTTCTTACCTTTGGGCGAGAAGCTTCTCTGCTGTGAATCGTATATATGAGTTGGACTGATGTTCAAACTAGCATAATGGCATGCGCTTGCTACCAATTTAAATACCACTCCATGCGAAGGGGGGCATGGCCCAAATCGGACGCTTTGCAGCCTGTCTCTGGAGCTGAAAAGGTCGGTGAAAGAAAAACGAACTAGAGTCCAGCAACCCCTGCACTGCACTCGCTGACTCCCCTGTGAGGGAGAGCTCCTGGTAAACCAGGTTAAGGCAACATAAAAGGAGGGCACAAGTCGGGGGGACATGCAGGTACATGCCGTCCACCCACTATTTTCACAGGGTGGACACTGTCCCCCCCTGCTAAAATGTTGGGCCCCACAGAAATATGCTGAACTTGTCCCAGTGTAACTTTGAGACACCGGGACACATTCAGCAGCGCCTGTCCATTGTCTGCTTTCCATTCCCAGCAGCAACGTGCAGGCAGTTTTTTTTCACCTCCATCAGGCCTCCTTTTGTTTAAATATCCTGACTGTAGGCGGCCTGGAACCTCACACTTTAAGTAAATGCCATGGAGGGGAAACAAAAAGGCACACAGCTTGGTATCTCTTCACAGGTGCTTGAGAGGCATGCTTTTGCCTTTGTTCAGCCCCTGTATATAACAGATGCATACACTGTAAAAATGTCAGATGTGTTGGTCTGTCCCAGTATGCAGACAAATAACAATTTCAATAGCACTATTTTTCTTTATAGCACCACGCAACTCAATGCATGGTGTCAGAGCTCTTTACGTAACACACATTATACATTGATAATAAATCAATGTACAAGATGAGTTACATGAGACAGGGTTACAAGGTGTACTAATCACATGTTCTTCATAGCTCACTGTGCTATATTACAGGGATTACAATGTATGAACTGCAAGTAACAAAAGGATCTCTGTGTTAAAAGCAGTAACCCACTTTACTATCTACATAAAATAAAAATCTGTCATCTGCATGTTATGTGCTGTGCTGTGCTGTGCTGTGCTGTACTGTGCAGGCAGGCAGGCAGGGGTGGCCGGCAGGGGTGGCCGGGTGGCAGGGGTGGCCGGCAGGCAGGGATGGCAGGCATGGCAAGCATGGACACATTACATTAAAAAACAAATGTAAACTGGACTTGCCGCCGGGCGGGTCCTGCGTCTCTGCTCCTGCTCTCCTCGAGGACATTGAGGTACAGGAAGCAGGCCCCACTAACCATTCACAACACTGTAGAGCAGCGTTGTGATTGCTCAGGGGAGCCTGTGTGCTCACCAATCACAATGCTGCAGCAGCATCGCGATTGGTTTTGAGTGTCCTGGTTTGACGCGCAACCAGGGAATGGGGGCCTGGGCTTGTTTTCCATGCAGGCTGCAATGCAGCCAGCATGGAGAAGGGGAAAGAGCGCAACCAAACAGTCATTTCGAACTTGAGTGGGCAAACCACTCCGCCCCTGCCCTGCTCAAACAGCAGAGCAGCTCGTTCACTCGCCCACACGCAAAGCAGCAGGAAGCAGCCTAAAATGATTATAACAAAATGTTATTAATATTTTAGGTTTCTGCTTGGACGACGCTCCTCCGCCTCCCAGGATTGTAACACAGGCCCCCGCAGCCCACGCGGTGAGGGGGGGCCCGAAGCTCCAGGGGGCCCCCTCGGCACTGCACTCTGTCCGGAGAGCTCCTAATTGAGCCCGGAGCCTGCCCCTCTACATACCTTGCAGGGAGGCCCCCTCAATTCTGGTTATGCCAGTGCCGCCTCCCCGTTTTCAGGAGACATATTAACCATCTACTACTTTGATTCAAATCTGGGACTTCTCAAAACACAGATCTCTCCAACAAATGCTTTAAACTTCAGAGTTATCTCACCATTATTACTACTCCCTGAGATTTACTGGGCACCTTTACAGCGGGACTTAACCTAATTAAATATTTTAAAATGTAGCAGATCTACTGCCATGCTTCTCCTTGTTGCCAATTTCTTTGTGGCAGGGTTTTTAAAAAAGTATTAGTTGAGGCACAGATTTTGCATCAGGAATGCGCCACTTTTTTGGCACAACCAGACACCAAATCTCATTTGTTAAATCTCATAATGTGCTTCAATATACTCATGATATCCCTAATAAACATGTGTGAAGTTTTAACATCTGATGTCATTCTCCCGATGCTACTTTGTGATGGCTCGCGTCATGATTCCACTTGCATACTGCCTAACCTGGTTAGTCCCCCCACTTCTTTTTTTAGGACTTAGGCCCTGCTTAAAAAGTGAGGAAAGCTAAAAAACATAAAATGAATAAAAATGGGTGAAGACCCTTCCAATATGGCAGCGCAAGATTCAGGAGCCAGGCACCTCCTAGAACATGAGCCTACAGTGCTACAAGGAAATTAAAATGAACTGGTCTCTTTTCATGCCTGCAGTCAAAAACCACAGGACCCCTCCTCAGTCACTACCCAGCTGTCCACGTCTTCCCTCACACGCTCACGACTCGCTCACCTGACTGGCACATTGCTGACCCAACTTCAGTCACAACCCACATGGCACCATCCCTTACCTTAGTCAGTACCTACCCGTCACCACCTGCTTGTCCCCCAAATCGCTGTTCACCTCAGCCACTAAACACCTGCTCCCCCGCCCACCTATTATGTACCTGCTCTATACCTCTGGTGAAACGGAGTTGAAAGAATTGGCCCCAGGCCTGCCAGCCTCAAAGACACTGTGCAGCCAAGAACATAGTGTGCACTCTGCTCCCTGCCTGTGCCATCTGGTGTCAGCAGTCAGCAGACACCTTCCACCCGTTCTCATATATTTGCCCTCTGAAACCCTCATTTGAACACCCGGATGCCCTCCGTCGCCCCTTCCCTTGCCCCCCTCACCGCTTTTAATCCTCTGTGACCCCATGAGGATGCTCAGATTGCTGGACACTGATGTCGTTCCCACTGCCCCCTGTACATTTTTATACGTTCAGTGTATAAATTCACACCCTCTCTGTAAAAAGGTCAGGGACAACTGATAAACAAGAATCCTTAAGTATTGCCCGGCGGTGTCGCCTCTTGAACCCACAATATATTAATCAATGAAGAGGCAGGCGCTGGAGACTGGAAGGCAGGAAACAAGGGTTTTATTCTCTCCGGAGGAGAACACATCAGTTCGGACAGCAAGTATCGTCACGAGGTGCTCTAACCGCATCTCTGAGGCCTGGCCTCTTATACACAAGTTTATGATCTTTATTGCAGGTAACACATTCTTGCAATGCTTTGTAGTATGAAAGAACATCCTCGGAATCCCCCCTTCAGGCCCGTTCCCACACACATTTACAGTTGAAGTCCCCACCCCGGTCACAACAGGTGATGATTATCGCGCAGCTGGACATTCCGCCGATTCACGGGATGTGTGGGGTTGATCGGATCTCACGGGGTGGGGGCTTTGATCAATTCGAGGGTCCTTTAATGGGGGGAAGCTTCCTACTGTACGGGGGGGGCAATAAAACAGTATCCGCAGGGCCAGGTGGCGGCCTGGGAACGAGGAAGACAAACGGGCACACAGGAAAAAGGGGGGTTTGTACCAAAGGACCTGGGACCATGAAAGGAATGAAGGGAGGTGTCGCGCTGGGAACAGGATGGGATACCGAGGCAGAGCTGCGCTGTGGAGGGGTTTATGACCCAAGGCATGTGAGAGCGGGGGGGTGGTCGGTGCGGGGTTGAGAGAGAGAGAGAGAGAGAGACGCGCTGGCTATCAGCGAGGGGCAGGGAGGCCATGGTGCTCAAAATGGCTGCCGCTTACGTGCACGAATGGGTTCAAGAAGAGCAAGATGGCGCCGATAATGTTGACGTTTGCAGCCTACCTTTTAACAGTCCTCCCTTTTCAACATATCTAGCCAACTTGCCTACTCAATGTCAATCTTCATCAAATTCCTAACCTCGGCATCATATAATGCTCCCATGCGTTCGTTTCCAAAGTCCACAGTGTTAGGGCAAATACAATTTGTACATAATGAACACAGAGGTGGCAGACATTGAATTCCTAAACATAGACCGCATATTACAACTACGGGAATCAGGATAATGGTGAACAGTCTCCAGCCCCAGTTCTTAACGGTGTTCCAGAACCAACCACCAAGCGACCATTCTTCCTGATCCTGGTGGACTTCCGAAGAGAGTCTGTGAAGATGTTCGATGGCTTTGTACACTGAGGGTGAGTTGTCCGGTATGTATGTACAGCAGCTGGACCCAATAATGCGGCACGCTCCACCACGGTCCGCAAGAACCACATCTAGGACAAGGCGGTTCTGGAGGGCCACCAAGCGAACCGCTTGAAGCTCAGCAGTGTTGTTAGCGAAGATACCAGCTGTGATGTTCATTGTTGTCTCAACTGCCTGAGTCAGATGTCGGATGGCACGGCTGTTTGCCATCGGGCCCCAGAGGGGAACAAGTCCCTTCATGGCATCGAGGAACTGCGCTCCTGTTGAGTCGGCTTGTTCGATGTCCTTGGCTCGTTTTTGTCTATGATGGTTCGCTGGGGCCACATAAGTCGGAGGAAGGATGAAGGAGATGAAACAAGTGCCCCCCCAGCCTTTGGGGAGCCAGGTGTAGGCCTTCGTGCCGCAGACGAAATACATGTTTGGGGACGACACAAAGGAAGGTGGATCCGTGGAGTCCAAAGTTCTGGTAAAACGGCAAGCACTGCGGCCCACCAGCTGGGTCCCACGTCCTTCTATGCACATGTGGCCTGTGACGTTGATGACTGACAGGGCCACAGTCAGAGTGGCAGCCGTCCGTTTCCGCAGGTAGGAGAAGGTGGGTCTGGTTGGATTGTTGAACACCTGCATTTCAATTCGCTCTTTAGCAGGGATGTCCATGTGGATTGAGTCGTTGGAGGTCTGCGGGCAGAAGTGTGTCTTTGTTCTGTTTCGCCAGACCCCGTGGAAGAAATGCGTTACGGTTTTGCTGGAGGTGGCATTGTCCTTATAGCTTTCTTGCAGGAGGATCAGCCAAGCCAGGCAGGAGCCATGAACTGAGAAGGGTGAAGGGATGAACGGTATCGAGTGTCCAGTGGCGTGGGGTAGCAACCCACAGATCCAACAGTTGGTGGCATTGGTGGCGAGATTGTGCTGGTGAAGCAGCTGTACGAAAGAGTTATTCCAAAACTCCTTTCGCCTCTCTCTGAGTTGAGGAGAGAGCGAAATCAGATAATGTTCCTTCATGGTGGTAGGCTGAGCAGTGGTCAGGAATGTTTCGTGAGCAGGTGCATTTTCTTCCACAATCCAGAGTGTGGTCATGAGGAGAAAGCAGAAAAGGATTGTGATGAAGAGTGCAATTGTCTTTGAGCTGTGGAGTCTGTCTGTTCTTGGGTTTCTGTAGTGGGTATTTCCTGTTGCCTCCATCATCTTCTCATTTGGCGCTTCCATCATCTTCTTATCTGGCGCTTCCATCATCTTCATCTTCAAGGTGCTCGGTAGTGGGCAGAACCACAGACTTAGTTTAGCTTCTCTCCAGGTAACCCTTGGTTGCTTTGGGTCACCGTTCTGAGATTTAACTTAGTTCGTGGTCTACTTAGCCGAAGCTCCCTCCTTTCGACGCAGGAAATACCCTTCTCTGGATGGCACAGTGGGATCAGAGAATTTTGAAAGTTCAAGTGCTTCGGTATCAGGATAGCAGGTTAGCGACGGTCGGTCCTTGTTCAGGAGCTCTTCTTGGTTGTCGATGTTTTCTGCCGTGGCCAGGGTCGAGGAGACCTTCTTACAGTGGTGTGCGTGCAGCCAGTGCCGTTTCCCCTCCACACGAAGAGCCGTCCGGGTGGTGATTAACACTTGCCAGGGGCCCGTCCACCGGGGTTCCAAACACTTCGACCGCTGAAAGTTTCGGATCAACACGAAATCTCCAGGTTGGATGGCGTGACCCGGACCCCTGGAAGCATCGGGGATGGCCTGCTGCACCTGCTGATGAATGACAGACAGAGTTTCAGTCAATTTATACAGATAATCAGACATTAGGACGTCCGGGACGTCATGAATGGAAGTTGGTTTCGGTGCAGACCAGACGCTCATGGGTCGGCCGAAAACGACTTCATAAGGTGTTAAGTGATGTTTGGTGGGGGTGGAACGCATCGATAGCAATGCCAGTGGGAGGGCGTCTGGCCATTTCAGACCCGTGGTAGCCACTATCTTGGCCAGTTTAAGCTTTAGTGTGGCATTGTGTCGCTCAACAAGTCCGGCAGACTGGAGGTGGAAGACTGCGTGAAACTTCTGCTTGATGCCCAACCCCTTTAAGATGAGCTGGATGACTTCGGCTATGAAGTGGGGGCCATTATCGCTCCATAAAATACGACAAAGGCCGTAACGGGGGAAAAACTCCTTTAACAGTACTTTTGCAGTGGCCATAGCAGTGTTGTCACGGGTTGGGTATGCTTCCACCCATTTGCTAAATGCGCACACCACAACAAGTACATATTTCAGGCCTTGGCACCTGTCTAGCTGGATGTAGTCCATCTGCAGGACTTCAAATGGGTGATTTGGGACCCCAAATCCTCCCCGAGGTACTACAGTTCCTTTCCCGGGGTTGTGTTGCAGGCATATCAAGCATTGTTGGACCAGACGTTTGGCGGAGTCTGTGATTTTATCATTGTGCCAAACTCTGGAGACAAGTTCAATCATGGGGGCTGATCCTATGTGGGCAGGGGAGTGTGCCATAGTCAGTATGGGAATCAGGTACGAGTCAGGTAGCAACCATTTGTTTGTGTCTCTTGTCCGCCAGCAGCCTTCGTCATCTTTTAATCCCACCCGTGTCCATTCAGTCAGTTCGTGCTGTGTGCTAGCCGTTTGAATGTCTCTAATAGTGTCCCTAGCGTCAGTCCATTTTTCTGCTTGTGACCTGGTCACGTACATATGTGTTGTCGTCCTATTTTCAGCTGTCGTTCGGGCAGTGATGTCGGCTAGCGCATTTCCCTGCCCAATGATGTCTGTCACCTTTTTGTGTGCCTGGCATTTGACAACTGCAAGCTTTTTGGGGAGAAGGACAGCTTCGATCAAGGCGGAGACTAGATCCCCGTGCAAAATGGGGGTGCCGTGAGAGGTCAAGAATCCCCTTTCCCTCCAGAGGAGCCCAAAATGGTGAACCACCCCGAAGGCATACTGGCTGTCGGTGTAAATGTTCGCTGTGGTTCCTGCTGCCAGAATGCAGGCTCGTGTCAGGGCAATCAGTTCCGCTGCCTGGGCAGATCGTTGCGTGATGCGGGCTGTCTCGACTACAGTTCGAGCCGTGGTGACCGCATAGGCAGCGGAAGTGGTGCCATCGGGGAGTTTGATGCATGAACCGTCCACCCACAGCTCTCCGTCAGGGTCAGGAAAAGCCGTGTCTCTGAGGTCAACCCTACTTCTAGTCTGTTCGTCCGTAAGAGTCACGCAGTCATGTACAGGGTGCACATTGGGATCGTTCTCTGGTAAGGGTAACAGAGTTGCCGGGTTCAGTGTGGTGCATCTTTTCAGGGTGATATGGGGTGCAAGCAAAGTCAGTTCGTATCCAGTCAGTCGTGCACTCGTCAGGTGTTGCGTCTTGGTTTGGTTCAGGAGGGTGTCAACTGCATGGGGTACCAGTAACGTGAGGGAGTTCGAGAGCACGATCCCCTCACTCTGTCGGATAGAGATTGCAGCAGCAGCTACAGCTCGAAGGCAGGCAGGCAAGGCTCTGGCTACAGGGTCAAGAGTGGCAGAGAAGTAAGCGCACGGTCGTTGCTTTGGGCCAATGGCTTGGGTTAGGACAGATAAAGCGCACCCCTCCCTTTCGTGAGTGTAAAGGGAGAAGGGCTTTGCGTAATCGGGGGTACCTAGGACAGGGGCCGAACAAAGGGCATCTCGTAGTTCCGTGAAGGAGGTTTGACACTCAGGGGTCCAAGGGAGTGGGAAGGGGACGTCTTTAGCTAGCAGAGAACGTAGCGGTTTCACAATGAGGCTAAAGTTTGGTAACCACTGTCGGCAGAAAGAGGTGAGGCCTAGTAGGGAACGAACCTGTTTCTGGGTTTTAGGGACAGTAGTTTCGAGAATGGTTTGGATCCGGTCGGGAGTGAGTTTCCTTCCTTCTTTGGACAAAAGGTGGCCTAGGTAAGTGACCTGGGGTTGGCAGAATTGCAACTTCTTCTTGGAGACCTTGTGGCCATTTTCCGCAAGGAAGTGCAGGAGTTGAATGGTGGCTGTAACTGCTAATGGAGTGGTGTCGGCTGCCAAAAGGATGTCGTCGACATATTGCACTAACACCACTCCATCGGGTAACTGGACTTGATCCAGTTGTCTCTTGAGGGCCTGGCTGTAGATGCTAGGGCTTTCTGTGTAGCCCTGAGGTGCTCGGCAGAACCTATTTGAGCGGGCTTTTAGGGTGAAGCCGAAGAGATATCGGCTGTCTGGGTGGATGGGGATGGAAAAGAATGCGTTTTTGAGGTCAATGACAGTGAAGGTGGTGGCAGTAGAAGGAATCAAAGTCAGGATGGTGGTGATGTCTGAGACCACAGGGTACTGGGGTACCACCACCTTGTTGATCTCTCGAAGGTCAATGATAAAACGGTATGCTTTCTCATCTCCCTCTCCCTGTTTCTTGATGATGGGCAAGATAGGGCTGTTGCAAACGTTGCTAACCATTTCCTCTACCACTCCTGCGTCTATCAGTGACTGAATAATCTTTACCAATGCCTTCTCGCCCTCGGGCGATATCCGATATTGTGGAAGTTTTGGGAGTGTTGCGTCTGGTCGGACAGTAATGTGCACTGGGTCAATCAACATGCGCCCTACGTCCGAATCCGCCTTGGCCCACAGATACGGAGGCAGAGTGTCAAGCAGGGATGTGTCAGCGTCGGTGATGGAAAACATGCGTCGGGGAGGGCAATGTCTAAGCAGAACGGGGTTGTCGTAAAGGAAAACTCGAACTCCGTCTTGAGAACACCTGATCGTCGCTCGAAAGTGTTTCAATAAGTCAAGTCCCATAATGGCGTCAGGGCTATTGGAGGAGAGCAAAAACGTGGTGTCAGTGGTGTTGTTTTCTAAGTCGAAGAGGATCGGAGCGGACAAAGGGTTAGTGGAGGGCGTTCCATCGAAACCTGTCGATGTTATAAGTGAGCCAGACAAGGGTGCCCTTGGAATCAGTCGTTTAGATAACGCACTACGTGTTGCGCCAGTGTCTACCAGGAATGGAGACTTTGTACCCAGGACCTTAGCAGTGACGTAAGGGCCTTGCTGGTCAACATAGAGCTCGACTGGATCCCTCCCTTGCCCTTGGCAGTCCTATGCAAAGTTGTGGGCGTCATCGTAGTCAGATTGCTGGTATTGGTTCTGTCTGGGTCGATCAAATGTATTTGGTCTGCCTGATCTGTCGTTAGTCGCATCATTTGGGGGCCCTCGCTGTTGTCCCTTATTTCTTGGTCCACTTGCTATGTCCTGGGGGTCCTTGTTTCTGATTATTTCCAGAAGAACTGGGCACTGGGATTTCCAATGGCCAGTTCCTTTACAGAAAGCACACTGGTCCTCTCTAAGGTCTGTACGTCCACTGTGGGGAGTCAAAGTGCGGTCCTGGGGAAGCGTAGTCTTAGGGACGTTCGTCTGGTAGTTTCTCCGGTATTGGTCTCGTCCTATAGTCACCCCTTGCAGTTGGGCAATCATCACCCTCTCTTTCAAGTCCTTCTTCTTTTTCTCTGTTGCTCTATCGTTTTCAATTTTCTGATGTTCATAATATTGGGCCATCTGGAGGATAGCCGTAGGTTTGGAGGCTGCCCAACTACTCTCGCTAGCCTGCAGTTTCTGGGAGACCTCCGGTGACAGACCCTTAACATAATTCTGGACAAACAGATGGTGTCCGGTTGCAGTGGTCATGTCCTGGCCGCTGTAATCGGAGAACACCGTTTCAAACCGGAGAAGTATTCTGATACATCCTCCTGGGGTTTCTGGCGACAGGCCGTTACTATCGACCAGTCCACTTTCTTTTCTGGGATCAGGGTTTTTAATTTCTGTACGATTTTATCTGGAAGGTCTAGAATGGATTTCAAGGGCTTTTGTCCAGGTCCTCGTTGTTTATCAATGTCATCGAGTTGTGACCAGGTATGTCCAAACAGCTCAAGGTGGTCGACTTTCCGGATTTGCTTCCACACATCAGCTGGTAGACATAACCCGAAAAACAAGTCGATGTCAGCCAGGGTCATAATCGTTGATCCTAGGGCTGTACCCAATTCAGTATAGAAGGCAGTGGGGTTTTTACGTAGGTCAGGCAGAGATTTCCGGAATGTCAGAATCTCTTGCCGGTCCCAAGGCTGGTAGACCCAGTTGTACACTACCCTTCCTTTTGCATCTTGGTGGTTTGCATCATCGTTAGTCCCTGCACCTCGTGGAGGAACCCAGTAGGGGGCAGCCTCTCGTATCGGCATCATGGTGTTAGATTGCTCAGTTTGTGGTTCGGTCGCTACGGATGTCGTGGGTTTAGTTCCTGATTCTCGTTCAGTGAGGTGGCGGAAAACCTCAAGCGTATGCGTAAGGAGGTCCGTCACATCACACTCGCCCTCATCCCCGATATCGACCTTCCGGTACAGAGTCGTTAGGCTCTCGGGACCTTTGTCTCGATATCGGTCCTCGTATGCGTTCAAGACATGGTAACACAGTCGTACGGAAAAATGTCGTCTGTGACTCCCTGTATACGAGTTAAACATATCCGTGATGTACTCTTCATCTTCCTTCCTTTCTACCAGTGTCCTTGCTATCTTGTCGATCCCTGCTCGCTCATCTTTGCTTAGTCTGCTTGTTCTTGCAGAACCAACCCTTCGGGTCTCAGGGTCGCCTAACGTTGTCGTTTGCGTAGTATTTAATACAAGGAGTTCGACCGGCACAGAGGCCATGGGGGCCGAAGCTGTGGCGCTACCCTCGTTTGTACCTGGGGGTGGTGGGTGCTGTGCTAAGGGTTGGGAAGGGGCATATGGAGGGGGCATGTAGATGATCGGAGGACCTAACAGCAGATCATCGTTGGCTCGTTGTTTCGAGGGTAAATCAGGGTAGAGCATGGAGGACGTTCTAACCGGACACTGGCTTGATGTCTCTATTTCTAATTTCTGTTTGGCTTTCTCTCTTTCCTTTATCTCTTCTTCTAGTTTCTGAGCAGCCAGGTGGGCTGCTTTTCGCAGCTCTTTTCCCAAACTACTCTCAGTTTTCTTTTTACGTTGTTCAGTTTCTTTGCGCCACATGCCGAAACTATCAAGCATAGTGGGCGTTGTCTTGTTTTTACCAAGGGCTGTTTCTAGCGCGTTTATTTTGTCATCATCGAAGGATCCTATCAGTGGCCACTGACTTTCTCGATCCTTTTTCGTATATTTATGCCACAGTTTGTTATAGGCTATAGCGATCAATCCATGCTTCATGAACATGTCCTTATTAGGGGTGCCTTCCAGTGGAGCCGGATGGTTCATCTCTAATAAGCGGTCCGGGCTAAACAGGCTACCAATCAGTGGGGAGAAGACAGACATGACGGATCACAACGGGGACAAAAAGTCAGCACTGCCTATCTTATCACTGCGTGCAAAGACTAGACAGAATATTCCTATTCTACGTTGTTTGCAGGCAGTGAATACCTCATGAACCAATATCGAAGGGTCAACGTTCGGTCAATCAAACAATTCAGTGGGGAGAATAAGTAGGCCCGCAAAGGTCTGCGTTACCTACCCTTTCACTATCTGTAAAAAGGGGGCTGTTTCCTGTTTGCAGACAGAGAATCTCCAGAAAACAGTCTGTGAACAATAGTTCAGGTTCAAATAATTAATCAGTGGGGGAGAAAGATAGGCACGACGGCTGCGTTACCTAT
Organism: Lissotriton helveticus; assembly: GCF_964261635.1. Taxonomy (NCBI): domain Eukaryota; kingdom Metazoa; phylum Chordata; class Amphibia; order Caudata; family Salamandridae; genus Lissotriton; species Lissotriton helveticus. The sequence goes on along the minus strand of NC_136070.1, from coordinate 345,803,865 downwards.
CCTCCACTGCTTGCAAAGAGAGAGCCTGTTGTTTCTCCGTTTGCAGACAGCGAATCTCCAAATAAATCAACAAAGAGTAATACTAGTATTTTCTAAACAATCATTTCGCAATTCGTCGTGTTTACACGACCTTACCCGGACCGCATGGACAGTTTCTTGTCTTCCGAATGCAGTGCCCGATCGTCCTCTTTTCTTCGTAATCCTCGCGGCACTCCTGATGGTTCCCAGTCAGGACCGTAGATCACTCGAGAGAGGTCTGTTCGGAACCAGTGAAGTTCGGATGATCGGCTGTCAGACGAGGGTCTATTGGACAGGTGCACTTCCCGATCATTGCAGTCGTTCACTCTGTCGCCAGGACCTCTCCCACTGGATCCACGAGTCACTGATGGGCCCCACGTTTGGGACGCCAATTGTAAAAAGGTCAGGGACAACTGATAAACAAAAATCCTTAAGTATTGCCCGGCGGTGTCGCCTCTTGAACCCACAAAATATTAATCAATGAAGAGGCAGGCGCTGGAGACTGGAAGGCAGGAAACAAGGGTTTTATTCTCTCCGGAGGAGAACACATCAGTTCGGACAGCAAGTATCGTCACGAGGTGCTCTAACCGCATCTCTGAGGCCTGGCCTCTTATACACAAGTTTATGATCTTTATTGCAGGTAACACATTCTTGCAATGCTTTGTAGTATGAAAGGACATCCTCGGAATCCCCCCTTCAGGCCCGTTCCCACACACATTTACAGTTGAAGTCCCCACCCCGGTCACAACAGGTGATGATTATCGCGCAGCTGGACATTCCGCCGATTCACGGGATGTGTGGGGTTGATCGGATCTCACGGGGTGGGGGCTTTGATCAATTCGAGGGTCCTTTAATGGGGGGGAAGCTTCCTACTGTACGGGGGGGGGCAATAAAACAGTATCCGCAGGGCCAGGTGGCGGCCTGGGAACGAGGAAGACAAACGGGCACACAGGAAAAAGGGGGGTTTGTACCAAAGGACCTGGGACCATGAAAGGAATGAAGGGAGGTGTCGCGCTGGGAACAGGATGGGATTCCGAGGCAGAGCTGCGCTGTGGAGGGGTTTATGACCCAAGGCATGTGAGAGCGGGGGGGTGGTCGGTGCGGGGTTGAGAGAGAGAGAGAGAGAGAGACGCGCTGGCTATCAGCGAGGGGCAGGGAGGCCATGGTGCTCAAAATGGCTGCCGCTTACGTGCACGAATGGGTTCAAGAAGAGCAAGATGGCGCCGATAATGTTGACGTTTGCAGCCTAACTTTTAACATCTCTATTATCTGAAGGAAGACCCTCCATTATAGAGAATCCTTTTCTCCATCACTGTGGAAGGGCCTTCCCAGTGTGTCCTACCAGCTAATGCAGTATTATCCTTCTACCTGTGCTTGGTACTCGTTTGTAACTTGCACACATCACTTTTCTTTTGTAACACACTGTTTGCTACCTCTTTCATTTTGTTTGCTTTCGATACTTGCACAAGTGCCACCATTGCCTACGTAACGTTTATTCTTGTGTTGGAGTGTCTGCCATGTACAGGGCCGGCCCTAGGCATGTGCCAACTGTGCACCTGCACAGGGCCGCCAAACCCCAGGGGCCGCCACGACGACCGATGGACGAGCCGAGGATCGAATCGGAACTTGGATCACTGGCTGCCCCCTGGCAGGATTTGGCGGCCTCCGGGCAATCAAATGGCAGCGACGCGTGAGCGTTGTTGTTGTTTAGTTTACACTACAGTTAGTTTGGTTTCACAAGTTGCCCAGGCAGCCAGCCAGCAGTTGGGTCCCAGGGCCGTCAATCTTAGCCCTAAGACGACGTGAGCGTGACGGCCCTGGGACAGCCCCCGCGCCGCGCGCTGTGCGCAGTGCGCAATTTAGCCGCTCGGTGACGCGTCACGGTGATGTGGTCATGCTCCGACCCGCCTCACTGGGAGAGTGCGGTCAGTGAGCGGTGCGTCGACTCGTCACGGTCACTCATCGTCGTGTGAGATTGAGAGCATTAAAGAACAAATAATTAACGTAGTCCTGTCGCCACGGCCCACACCCGATCATCGATAGAGACAGAGAACACCTGTCCGACTAGTCCGGCACTACTATCTCGACTCTTCCCTCAGACTCCGACACTTCAAATAACGCCGGTGAGAGTCTGACTTTCTTAGCCCCAGCCCTTTCCAGATGTGTATCCCAGTGAAGCACCATTGCATCTCCGATTCAGTCCTGTTCCACTCCACAATTTATCAGAGTTGGTCAGCTACATAGTAGTGGTGAGGTTGGGGATTCCTAGTCCACCCTCCTCCTGAGACAGGCATGCATACTTTTTTAGCAACCGATGCTTTTTGCCCTCCCAGGCGAAAAAACTTTAACAGTTTCTGCAATTTGACAAAGCCCTTGGGGTGCGCTGAAGCGGAAGGGTTTGCATTACGTACAGGATTTTGGGGTGAAGACTCATTCTGCGATCCTACTCAGCCGGGATAGACCCAATACCTCCCCGTTTGCTGGGTCTGAGGATCTTTGCAGGCTATGGTCCATAATTCAGAGTAAGTCTGAGCAGCTGTTTTGTCAGTTGAGTATTGCAGTATTTTACCTCTACTTGTACTTTATACGCTTTTGTAACCTTCACACACGTCACTTTTTCCTCCTGTAATGCACTGTTTGCTACCTCTTGTATTTATTTGTTTGCTCACGTTTGTCACTTTTGCCTCATGTAACTTAGCGTTTGCTTTTGTAATTTGTTCACTTGTAATGTTCACATGTATCAGTTCTGTTCCCATTGTGAAGCGCTCTGACAACTTCGGGTAAAGTCCGCGCTATATAAAAACGCATAAATAAATAAATAAATAAATAATTAAATAAAATACACCCCCCCCCCTCTTCAGTGAAAGTACAACCACCCGGCTCGTGTCATGAGGGGTCTCTCTTTCACTCAACAGCAGCCCCGCCCTAGAAACCACTGCTGCATTCCAGCTGTCTGACCCCCTGGCCCTGCAGGCTGTCCGCATCATTACCCCCGCAGGCTGTCCGAATCATGACCCCCCCAGGCTGTCCGAATCATGACCCCCCCCCCCCAGGCTGTCCGAATCATGACCCCCCCCAGGCTGTCCGAATCATGACCCCCCCCCCAGGCTGTCCGAATCATGACCCCCCCAGGCTGTCCGAATCATGACCCCCCCAGGCTGTCCGAATCATGTCCGCCAGGCTGTCCGAATCATGTCCGCCAGGCATTGCACAAGGGAATTGGAATGTATTTGCCATAAAACTAATGAAACTGTTTTTATTTTCAGTTTTCTTTTGCACCCAGGTCCTGGTACCAAATGTCCACCTGCCCAGGAAATTCGTGAATTCAAAAGCCACGGGGGGTTTGCCACCGAGTCAAAGAATTTGCTGTGCGAGATTTCTGTACATCTTGAATCAGAGTAGGCAGTTCAGTCGCACCCAGGCCCACCTTCACTATAATGTATCGCATGAACAGTTCTTCCAGGGCGGACGCGGACCAGGAGGGCCGTCAGCATCTGGTATTCAGCTCAGGAAGTCGTGCGTAGGGTTGGCTTTCCCAGCAACAGGGCTGGCCCTTAATTTGCTGTCCTAATGTCGAAATCAGAATGCCCAGACACAGGCACGTTTATACCCCCGCTCCTCTTTCCGAAGAAACAAAAGGCAAGTCAGCACGTTTAAATTGTGCACTTTTCACTATTTGCTTTTTGTATTTTTATAAGCATTGAATTTGCGTTCTGAGAGCTCTGAGTTGCATACAAAACAGGCATTGTCAATGCCTATTTGGCCTAGCTTTTAAGTGAAAGGGCATTTGCAGTCACTGGTCATTTGAATCACCCAATACCTCATCAAACATGAACTCTGTCACTCAACCTTACCTTCTGCATCCATTCATCCAATACGGATTCACCCTGGCATTCACTGACAGACTCATTCTAGCATTTATCTACCCGCCTACCTACCTGCATTAAAAAAAGACACACAAATAACAAGCATATGCAAGATAATTAACAGAATAAAAGTAAGAATAAAAGTAGGAAGAAAATGCCCCCACATAAACGAGGCAAAATTAAGATAAATGCAGTAATTAAACAGCACCGGTGTGTAATCTGGGAATGCTCTTGTGCCTCCTGTATCACTGCTATACCGATTCAAGATGGTCAACTTACTGCTTATAAATATCGGGACCACTCTGCAACGGTAAACCGATCATACACTACATGCCTACAGAGCCACCCGGTTTAGAAGTAGTGGCTGCTTGGGAGCTGCATTGTAGATTATATGAGCAGCAAGTGAGCAGGCCAGTCGAACTGTCTGGGGAGTTTTCGGGCACTTAAAAAAAAAACCTAAACAAAATAAAAAAGAGAAAGAAAGGAAACAGAGGTAACCTTTAAACGGGCTGGTGTGCAAGCCATGGCACTGAAGGTGGATGGGCACGTGCGATCAGACAAACTATCGTCACCCTCAGAACAACACAACTAATGGCTGAAGCGGGATGACCAAATATCCAATTCTATTGGCTGTCAAGGGTGGAAACAGAATGTGAATGACTGTAAAAACCACTGGCTTAAAAAGGATGATCACCTCACTTCCCCACATCCATAGGGGCATTTTTCAGAAATGTTTCAGATTACAAGACCCTGAAAGACAAATAATAATAATAATAATAATATAAAAGCTTGTAGAGCGCTCAGTAACGCCATCACGGCGTGTCCCCGCGCTAAAGCCATCAGTGAGCAGCATGACATGAGGTCCTTAGCTCTAAGCCGTGTATAGATGAGTTTTAAGTAGGGATCTGAACCGTGATTCACTGTTCTCCAGTCTCAGTACAAGGGGAAGTTTATTCCATTGTTGAGCTGCATGTAGCGCAAAGGAACGCCCGCCTAATCTGGCCTTCCTTATCCTGGGGACTATCAGCAGTCCGGCACCCTCCGAACGGAGAGTCCTGGTCGGTTCATAGCGATTGACTAAATCCTTCAGGTAATCGGGCGACCTGTCCCAGACAATTCGGTGACAGAAGAGGAGGCACTTAAACAGCACGTCAGGCAAGATCTAATAAATACACACACAGCTCAATACGATGCAAACAAAATTTAAGTTGGCAAAACACCATGTATAACCCCTCCTGTAAGAAGGTCTGGCAAGCACCCTCACAGTGCAATTCTTCACCCCACAGGGTGCGTTAGTGGAAATAAACTCAAAATCCCTTGCAAAACCTGGCAGTCTGTAAGATTTCAGGTATCAAAATACTTAAAGGCAGGCATCACTACAGTGTAATAACAATGTACACTCAAAGGTCTTTTGGCTTTAACATATGATTTTCAACATTAATAAGAAGTATGCAAAACAATGGTTTCAAGTGGAATAGGGTAAAATAAATACACATTGTTCAATACACAATGTTTAATACCCATGATTCATTGCTTACAATACCGTAGTTTTCGAATATGAAAACCACTTCAATATCAAAATGAGTTGTAAAAAGAAAGCGAAAAGAATATCAACCTCAAAAAGACTACTTGATTTATGGTACAAAGTTCCCAGACATACAGGGAATGGGGATACACAGGATACTACACTCATGTGTGCCTTCCTTCAACCAATGACGTCCCAGTGTTTCGCTGTAAGCTACTGATAGGGGTCAGTTACTAACTGATTGGGTTTGTTTGATTTTATAAAGTCAATTAACTCTCAACTGCACCATTTAGGTCTGGGTAAGTAATATGGATGAGTGGGGTGACAAAATGGATTGAGGATACCCTAGAACGGGTGATGAGTTTCACAATACAATATAAGGTGGAGCAAGATGTTGAGTGGGAGATGTCTGAGTACCGTGGAGTGTGTGCTCAGCATGAGGCAGTGACTAAAGTAGTTTGTTTTCTTTGGGTTTAGATTCAAGTCTTCAAGGATAATGAACAGAACAGAGGTGTGCAAAGGCCCATGAAGGTATTAAGGTCCTAAAAACAACATTTGGTGGGTTCTAAAGGATAGCTGGCATTAGTAAGTGAGTGAATTGGTGGCTGAGTAAGTGGCAGCATTGAGTGTGTGCCTGAGTGACGTTGTGTGTTTATGTGAGACAGACGAAGATGCTTTCATGGTCTTTTTGGGGTTGACCAGTATGCAGGCAGGCGACAAGGAGTCCTTAGAGTCAATCCATGTTTCAATGATGACAGAGAAGTATTTGAGAGCTATAGTCTCTGGTGACAAAAGGTATTTCTTTGTAGACTCATCAGACTTCACAGAGACCGAGGGAAATGGCTTTGGAGTTTGCAATTGCAGAAAGTGCGTAAAGGTCGATTATTTGTTTTATGATGAGGAGAGGTGTTGAAATGAGGTCAATTGGGTGAAGATTCATTTGGGAATCTGTAGGGTATAAAGGAAGGGGTGGTTGACAACACAGGAATGGAGCTTAGGGGAGGCTATGGTGGATGTGAAAGACACCCAGTAGGTAATGGTTGGACAACTCTTCTGTGTTTTTTGGGACGGTAAAAAAGGCAAAGTGGGAGAGCAGAGCAATAGTAAATTACATTCCATCCTGGTAATTTAATTTGTGGTTCTTACCCTGTATAATTCTGGAGGGCCTGGAGCGTTCCATCCGGTTTTGGACAACGCTGCCATTGTCGGTCATGGAGAGGGTGGGCCTGTGCAAAATGGTCCTACTCCTTCGCTGCCTCTATTCGATGCAGAATTCCTTTTTCTCATTGCCCTCAGCATGGTTAAATGGCTTGATAAACTACTAGTGCAACTGGTGTGGGCGGGGAAAAGGAGTCAGTGAGACTGGACGTGCTAAAGTTGGATTTGAATGAGGGCGGACTGGGGCTTCCTGATCTGCATTTGTACTACTTGCAATATGCAGCGATGTGGTGTGATACGGAACCGAACTGGGAGAAAAACGCGTTGGCAGGGACTACAGCTGCTGATCGGCTTCCCCAGGTGCTGATGTGCGGCAGGGATCTGTCACCGGACACCCCCTTCTGTGTTGCAAATGTGACTGGTGAGTGAGACACGGCAGTTCGTAGAATTATGAAGAAGGCAACCTATGACCCGCTCCTACCACTATGGTGGTTATGCCCTTTCATGTGTTTCCCTGAGGCCATGAATGTTGATGGCTGGATCACGGGGGATGTGAGAGGGCGGGTGATCTATATATGAATGGGAACTTCATGGACTTAGTGGTGATGGGGACCCACTACCGGGTTGTTGACCAACAGTTCCTGCAATATGCAAGCATCTTGCACACCATGCAAGGGATTTGACCCACCTTTCCAGAGGAGCCTTAATGATCATGTGTCCTGAGGGTGATCCTGGACTCGGGTTCCTATAAAGCCATCATCTCCAGACTGAATGTGGTACTTAACGTAGATACGATGACGGTCGTGGCCAAGAGGTGTGAGGCTTGGGATGGAGAGGTGGAAGTTCCGCTGACGGATAGTAAGTGGCATACAGGGCGTGCGCAGGTACACGAGGTAGCGGGCAATGCCCACTTTAATTCATTGCATTTTTATTTTCTTTATCAAGCCTATCTGATCCCGGCCTGGCAATGCATAGAGCGTACCTTCCTTGCGAGATCACTGGGCTGCATTAGGTCGCAACAATACCCGCAGATTTTTGCCATGTGGCTTGGTGTTGTGCACAGCTGCGGCCGTACTGGGTTGAGCTGGCTGGGGGAAGTGTGCAGAGTGACTAGAGTAGTGGTAGAGATATTGGTCCATCATCGCCTACTAGGTTTGCTCCCCCCCCCCCCCCCCCCCGGAAGGGAAGTAAGATGAGGTATAAATGTGCCCAGCTTAGCTTGCTATTGGCACGCTGCCGCATAGCTATACACTGGGCTAGCCCCATACCTCCGGTGCTCTTTAAGTGGAAGGCAGATCTAAAAGAGTGGGCGGTGGCAGAGGTATGCAGACTGAGGAAGGTGCGAATGGATGAACATGTGGAGAGAGGCCTCGAGATGTGGTCAGATATGTTGGCTGTACTGGATGATAATACTGGGCAATAGGATGAAGAAGAGGGGCATTATGGGAGAGATGAGGAGAGTGATGCTGATGCGACGGGAGACGGTGCAAGTGGAGGTGGATAGGATTAACACATGTTACTTGTTGAGCTACAGGGTGTGGTTGGAGTGGAAACTGTCGGTAGCCTCACACTTATTTAACTGCGAGAGTGGACTACATGCGGACAGTGACCCCCCCCTTTGTCCTGCACATGCATCACGGTGTGAGAAGGAAGGGAGAATGGGTGGTCTAAGCTCTCTTCTCCAATGACTGAGCTGCATGATACTCCCCTGTTCTGCTTAGGACTTGCCTTGCCCCACACTGTCCACCTTATGGAGATACGGTTTTCCTTGTAACAAATGTGTAACAATGCTATGTTGTCTTTTGTTTATGAAAATTTGAATAAACACATTTTAAAAACAATGGATTTGTGGTTCTATAAAGGGGGATGGCAGAGGGGTGTGTAATGTGCTCAATGACTTCTATAATCCCAGCCATACAGGCCTATACTTTGCAAATGTGTATATATTTCCGTTTTTTTTTACATGTGAATCGTGCAATTGTGGGCAAATTGCTTCATCGCCCTATACCACAAACTGTAAAAGTGGGAAGTAAGAATGTCTAAAGAAAAAACGAAACTGTACAGATGTAATTAGTAGTATATAACATAACTGTGGAGACAGGGGACTAGTAATTCTACAATTGCAGCAAGTACTGGATGAAAATAGCTTTGTTTAATTTTTAGACTATGTTCCTCATACGTTTTGGGACCCCTACATCTACCAATCTACCTCCCAACGCCCACTAACCATCATCCTGGTAACCACGCGCTCTACAAAAACAAAACGCCATACATCCTCGGCTCACTGCGCCGTTTTTCTTTTCGGGTGGAGGGGCACTTCAGGGATCAGAAGGAAATTTTGATTTGCCACGTCTCACAATCTCAGACTAGAACACAACACACCCACATCTCTGTGTGCAGCTATTTTAAGGGTGCTTAGGAGTCAAGTACCCCCCACAAGTCTCTCTGTCCCCCCGCCAGGTTCAACTTGGATACCCCCACCAGGAGTCAAGAGCCCTCCACAAGTCTCCGTATACCCCCACCAGTTTCAAGGGTACCCCCACACCATGAGTCAAGAGCCAGTGGCGGCTGGTCCATTGGGGCGCCGGGGCAGCGCCCCGCAAACGAAACAGCTCACTGCAGTTCCGGCCGGCAACAGGAATGTAAGCAGATGAATTGCTTTCAGAATTCGTCTGTTTACATTTCCAGGCCGGCCCGTGCTTCACTTGTGAAAGTGCGCCTTTCAACGCACAGCGCACGTAGGCAAGCAAGCCGCTGGAGCAGGAGTCCAGAAGATGGGCCATCTGACTGCGCATGTGAGTGAGGAGCGTTGCCCCTCACTCACATTCACGACCCATTAGGTATGCTGCGCATGCCTACTTTAGTGCAGGCGTCTAAAGATAGGCTCATGTTGGGGCGGTGACGTGTTTTTCGTTATGTCGCCCCATGCCCTATCAAATGCCAGCACCCTCCCTCTCCCCCCGTCGCATCCAATCTCCTGATTTGGCACTGCAGTTAGTTTCCTGTGGAGCGGCAAAAGAAAAGAGCGGGGAGAAGTTAGTTCGCAGGACCGGAGGAGATGCATGGTAAATTCTATTCATTAAATTAACTCTCGCCCCTTCATGCCAGCCGTGACGGGTCAGGGGGTCATTTGCATATGCTTAGGGTGTGAAACGCGTGTGGGTGCACACAAGGTACGATATGTGGCGAGTCGACATATAGTTATACTCCAAGATTAAACGTAAGTGCTGCCACCTTTTCCCGACTGCTGGGAATTAATAAACGTTGCATCCTAGACGCCACATTTTCACTGCAACAGTGATGAGGTTTTTATGGGTGACCACTGACCAGAGAGGTTTCAGAGGATTGGTTTCAAATTGGTTTCCGGGTTATTTAACAACATTAATATTTCTTGTAATGGCAAAAGTCGGCGCAGCGGCACCCATTCACTTTGTTTACTTACTTACTTTGTTACTCACAGCAAAAACGGTTTATGAACTTATTATTGGGGCTCTGCAAAAATCAGCATGAATGAATGATGGATGCTGGATGGATGCAGAATTGATGGATGGATGGGTGGATGGATGCATGAATGAATGATGGATGCAGGATGGATGGATGGATGGGTGGATGCATGAATGAATGATGGATGCAGGATGGATGGATGGATGAATGGATGCAGGAATGGATGCAGGATGGATGGTGGATGGATGGATGGGTGGATGCATGAATGAATGATGGATGCAGGATGGATGGATGGGTGGATGCATGAATGAATGATGGATGCAGGATGAATGGGTGGATGCATGAATGAATGATGGATGCAGGATGGATGGATGGATGGGTGGATGCATGAATGAATGATGGATGCAGGATGGATGGGTGGGTGGATGCATGAATGATGGATGCAGGATGGATGGATGGGTGGATGCATGAATGAATGATGTATGGATGCAGGATGGGTGGGTGGGTGGATGGATGGATGGGTGGATGCATGAATGATGTATGGATGGATGCAAGGTGGTTCGGGCTCGCTCGCTGCGGTGCAATATGCAAATTAGTTTACGCCTCACCACTTTCAAATGTCACCAGCCGCCCCTGTCAAGAGCCCTACAGAAGTCTTTGTGTACCCCCACCAGGTTCAAAGGTTACGTTACATTGAGACTTTCCTTTCCCTCTTAAATCCTGCCACGTTCTCGCTTCTGTTCTTTATTTCTTTGTTGTCTTCTCCTCTCTGTCTCTCATTCACCCTTTTTATGTCCTCACTCTTAAAGTCTAGTCAAACTAATTAGATGAAAAGCGAGCGATTGTCTCAGCAAAATCTAAGCCAAACGTGAAAAGATCTGAAGAGTGAGTTAAACTTCTTTCCCTTCCACTCAGCTGGCCTCTAAGCCGCCTCTGTGACTGTGCCCACAGTTAAAGCCTGTGTCTGACTGGATAAGATTCATTGTTCTTGTTGGTGACCCTCGAGGCTGGCCCGCCTGGACACCACGGGTCACACTTCCGGTAGCTCCCAGCGTGACAAGTCAATTTCACTGCCTCTGACCCAACAAAAGGGTTATTTACACAGAATCGTTCAGGCGCTGGGCTGTTGCAGAAGCGTGCCAATATGGCCACATCTTAAGGGGGTCACCTTTGCCACATTACTCTGGATTCGGGGAATGTAGTTTTGATCGTCCCATTTTAAGTATGAGCGCCCGAGTCTGAGCACGTAGAGGTGGGTTAAAAACCAGGGCTGCCACAAAACGAGAGTCGTGGCTTCAGACAAGTTGACCGCTATGAAATATTGGGTTGTGGGAACACTGGATGAGTCTCCGTGGGAACCATGTGAGCTTACTTCATGCCAGACTGACCCTTCTTCGTCAGTCCTGGTTTTTCAGACCGCGCAATGAATTTTGGTACGTGTCGAATTCAATGAATGGTGGCTCAAAAAGTAGCAGCAAGCAAAGTGCTGTTGACTTGAAGGGAAAGGTGGCAAGAGCCTCACCTAGGCATTCGGTCGCTTATCTGCTATAATTATCAATAATTAAGTGTAATAAGACATTACCAAGGCGACAAAGCAGCACAGTAGTTTTTGAGGCAAAATTAACTTTCCCACTCCTGTATAGATACCCGAATAAAAATTAAAAAAAACATACACATATTGTTTGCCAGATCTCTGTAATTAGAATCCGGGCCACAGGAAGCGTTGCTAAAACAAAAGTGACAAAATATTGCGAATCTCTGGACTCCTTTTCAAAAATGGAAAGTTAGGTCACTTTCCTCGATTGTTCAGGACAGTAAATTAGATTGTTCTGGATAACTAACTGAGCTTCCAGAAGAGATCAAGTTCACGTAAACAGAGGAGGTGCTCACGTTTGATATGGAGGCCAACACCTACCCTCCCCACTCCATTCCGTAACCAAGAACTTGAGTCAACAAGCAGTTGGATTCTTCCATAGTCCCTGCTACACACATCAGAATTTCAAAGTCTGTTCAGATATCGGTAAGCCAGAAATACGCAAAGCACATCAAGAAGAAGAATTTCAAATGTAATCTTAAAATAAAAATGCCTCCGTGGTTTCCAAAATATGATGGGTATAAAACTCAGAGCAAAAAGAAGATTAGTATAGAGTGGTGTAAATAAAATAACACATTTACGCAGCAGAATTGTCTTGTGTTTCAGTATCTGGCTGGATTTCATATTTATAAAGTGCTTGATTGCCCAAGGGATGTCTATCCTAGGTCTGGGTGAATCTAGCAAAATACCAGGAGTTGCCGGTGGATACCACCAGCATTTCAGTGGACTGGGACTCTTTTTCACCTATTTGCCCAGGTCATGCCCTGAGCACTAGGTGCATGTTAGTACTCTCTCAAATTCGCATAGATATAGAAGGAAAACCAATAAAGTGATGGTATGCCTAGATTTTTTGCCTTGAGCTGCGCCCTCAGGGCAGCACTTTCTGCAATGCAAAATTAGTTCTGTACAACCCTTCTGTTAAAAGTAGTACTTCACTATTTCTGAGTATTGGCAGCCCTTCTTCTATGTCCATGAAAAGTAATACAAATTAAAGTAATACTATTTCTTCTGGCTGGTGTAATCGGCAGCTCACCAGCCATGATGGCTGAACAGCCGATGGCCAGAGGCTCCATGTGATAGGACGAGAAAGCAGAAGAGACACAACTGATGGACAGAATGCAGAACAAATCAAAACATTCTCCCCCAGTCAAGAGATCTGGGTTAAATCCATCATTCTTTTGCTCACCATGCCACCCCCAGTTTAGACCTGGCCATATGCAAATTAGTCTTGAACCTTTGCCTCATGGGAACAGTCCAGCCCGAACTGCCAGGCCAGGTCTTCCCTGGTCGGGAAACAAGCATCCTGGGACTGGTTTCTGGGTTTCACCCGTCCTCAGCCAGGATAGCTTGAATCCAGTGGCACAGTGAGCCCGGGACCCACATCTGGGCATACCCGGCGCACCTAGGGTGAGAAAGCAAAAGACACTCAATTGATGGACAGAATGCAGAACAAATCAAAACATTCTCCCCAGTTAAGAGATCTGGGTTAAACCCATAATTCTTCCAGGTTATAGGGGCCATACAGGCAAGAGTTCTCAACCTGAAGCCTGCTCCTCAACTGGCACACACTGCTTCCTCAGCAAAGTGCTGGGAACAGGCACTTATTTTATTTATTCATTTATTAATTACAAATTAAGCATTGTTGAAAACGTACCAAAGTTTGCACAATAGAAATGAAAAGCTATTTTTTAATAGTTTGAAGAAGGCCGGATTGTGTTGGGAATGGAAAGAAAGTGGTTGACAGTTGACAGAACTACTGTTTAGCAGTGGGTCGGGAAAAGGAATGGCTGTCCAGACAAGACTTGCGCCTATGAGTGAGGAGTAGAAGATTTACAGAAAAAGAAGAGAACACAGGTGGGTACATACACAAAGTACAGCAGTGTACTACCCACTCAAACCAGGCGATGCCAGGAACATTAAGGTGGTAGCAGCACTTTGACTGTCCAGGAAAAATTACCCTTTCCTGTAGCATTTAGTACACTGCCTAGCAAAACAAATAAAAAGAGAGAATGGCATATTGGGGCATACGGGGGTGCATGGGGAGAAGAGAGAGAGAACTTTGTTAGATAGATTTTATGAATGGTGAGGACCATGCTACCAAGCGGTGGCTTTTCCTTTGGGAAAGTGAGCTATGTTCACCTTTAATGGGTTAGTCTGCACATACTCTTTCAAAGGCCCCCTCCCCAAAACCTATTGTAACTACTGGTACAACATGTTTTGTCCGAAGTAGGTTTGTCTGCACTGAGTGAAAGGCGGCAATTCATCATTACCTCTATTGTCCCCTCTTTCATGGAGCACAGAAGAAGAACAAAAGAGGAATAGAACGAGACACAAAAGTGAAAGCGAGCAGGAGTGGTCAGAGAGGGCAATGGTTGTAAAGTGGTGCTCCGTGACGTTAAATGCAAGCACTCAAGTGGAGGCAGAGAGACCGAGCCAAATCCCATCAGCATTAGGTGAGAGATGAATTCTCCACTGGGATGAGCTAAAATATCACTAAGTCTCGAGCCAATAGATTATAGTGGCTGGTCGAAGAAAGCTGAAAGGGGCTGACCCAAAGCTCATTCTATGTATATTTCAAGTTTGTCTGATTGTCATTCACACTGTGAAAATCTGGATCTGAAAATGGAAGCCAAGGGATAATTTAGAAAGTCTTTGCCCCCACCCACCGTTTGCAAGTAGCATGAGTTGATTAAGCATCAGTTTAGTTTGTCTTTCACCTCTATTCTCGCCCTGGCAAACGTCACAGACACTGTGAATGGGCCCCTTAGCTGCAGTTTAAAATTGGACAAAATAGCAAAAATCAGGATTTAATGGGCCCCTAAGGAGCCCGGACCCCGGTATACCTCCACCTGCTGCACTAGTGGAAGCTAAATCTCTGAGTGATCTCCCTACTAAACATTTTGGTGGGTTAAAGGGCAGCTGAAATGTAAAAACGCCACCACTTCAAGCCACGAGATTCAGGATGATACGCTGTTGCATCCCTTAAAATCTGATTAAGTTCCATATTACATGGACCCACGTGAAATAAATTGTTCTTGTGCCAATTCCCAACATGTACAATACAAAGTAGCACAAATCACAAACAACTGTATCTAAGCACTTTGTCAATAGATGATGTTATCACTATATTTGTGTTTGAAGTAAGAAAGACTACGTCTGCTATGGAGTGATTTTAACCTGTAACCAGAAGCTCCCTGGGGGCAGATACCCAGACACTGACCCTTCTTACCAGAGCAAAGCAAGCATACATTTACAGCATCAGTATTAGTTCCTCGGTGGTTTACTAAAGTGGTACAGCAATGGAGGACACCACTGCAATTTGTCAAGGAAGTTTTATATTATAGCAAAACAAAGTGTATTGGCTCAGATGAAAGTGCTAACAAATTACATAGATCCTACTAAATGAAATCTTACAATGAGTTGTAAAATCGTATCTGAAGTCATTTGTAAATAGTTTCATTTGTAATTATGACTGACAAAAAGTAACATATCCACATGAAACTGGAATTTCAGCCATGCACTTGGGTGAAGGAATGCCCTTTTCAAACACATACAATTAGTTATTATATTATTTTTAAATCAATCTTACATTTGAGGTGCTTTGAGCGTACTGAGCAGCTAAGTTATTTGATATCTGGTTAGTTTAACTTGATAGCGAGATTCCTGCCCCAATTTAGGATTTAAACCTGAAAGTAAATGTAGAAGTGAGAGGAGTAGGAAGTAAAAAAGGAAAAGGTATGGGTTGCATCACCTAGTAAGGTTCAGCTAAAGGTGCATTCATTGGTGTCTGCAAGCTAAGAGAACTATTTTTCAGTTGCACCTCTTGTAATTTAACCAATGTTTTAACTAGTCTTTTGAAAGTCAGAACGTTATTAGATTTTGCTGATTTAGTAGCTTTTTTATTGTTATACTTCAGTATGTATAAACTTGCATCCACTTCAGATTTTAGATAATAAACAAATTACCCCTCTTTGCAGGAGTCTCTCTTTTCTAGCGCATCTGCTATGTATGGCACAAGCTCACTTTTTCTCCACACACTATACTTGCTTGCTTACTTACGCCTACTACTCAACCAGGACACTCCAGCCATCTCCATCCTGGGCTACTCTTTCAATCTGACTTCAAGTGTAACCCATCTCCTTTCAGTCAGCCTTGAGGCCTCAGCACCACAGGTTTCTTGGCCTTCCTCTTTTCCTTTTCCCTTGAGAGTTTCAGGTCTTGGTATGCCTGGTAGTATTTGATGCAGGCTTGCAGAGTTTAGATACTAAACATTTTGTTCAACTTATCTCCTGACTCCTCTTTTTAGCTATAGGTTTTGACAGTGCAACAGCGAAACATAAAATATGCATAGAGTGAGCTTCGGATCTGCCCCTTGAAACCACTGAATTTTTTTGATCAGCCTTTCGGCTATTGGCTGCAAACCACGTACAGCACTACTGACGCCGAGCAGCATGAAAAAAAGAAAGCCGCAATAATGCAGCCATTTGATCGTCTATGTACATGCATGCATTATGACATATGCGCACGGGCACCATTTATCTTTATCTACTGATCCGAGTTGATTATTAAATAAACACTTATGAACATAAAATTGCACAAAAAACAAAATATTTCTAAGGCAGAGAGGAGTCGGCAGCTATGTTCTTCCTGGCACTCTAAAAACAATTACAAACCAAATTGGACTGGGAAGCAAGGTTGGGGCTACAGAGGTGTGGGTTGAGGGAGTAAGGGAAAGAAGCACAAAAGGGAAGAACAAGCGGATGGGTGTCGAAGAACACAAGGGGAGAACACCACAGGGAAAGGGAGAAGCACATGGGCGGGAGCAACATGCAGCACGACGGGTGGAAAGAAGCACATGGTGAGACAGAGCAACACGGACCACAGGGCTGAGAGAAGCACATGAGGCAGACAGCAGTAAAAACACATGCACACCCACGGAGAGCTTAAGCAAAAATGAAAAAATAAGTTCCTAAAAGCGAGCACTGGAAAAACACAAGTAAAGAGGCAATCCTCCAGGGAAAGGACAAGCACAGGATGGACAAGTGATTGAATAAGCAGCAAATGAGAATGCCAATAAAGCCAACCAATGGTTAGCAACAGGTTGGCTTTATTCCCACAGTAAGGTCTTAATAAGCTGATAATAGGCTTTATTTAAAAAGAGAAAATGTCCATAAATTAAGACTGACATCAAGGGTCAAACTATAGCCTCCTTTGTGGTTTGAGCTTAGAGTTGAAGTTTTAGCGAGTTGAGTGGTAATCGGCAGTGCTTAATTTGTACCACTGAGTGAAGGTGGTGGGCTTTAAGATTTACTTATCATCATGAGACTTTGACTCCGTGCAAAAAAGAGTGACAAAAAAGGGGAAAGAAGAAGAAATAGCAAGCCTGGAAAATTAGAGAGAGGGAGAAAGCAGGCCCCAAAAGAATCTGCTGGCAGAGAGGAAGGGAGAGAAGGTGTAGGGTGGTGAAAGAAACAGGCATGAGGTGGAAACCCTGGCAATTGGCAATCAGGACATTCAAGTTATTAGATATAAAAAAATGCTGCTGATAAAAAGGATGATCTGCCAATGCAAATCTAACCGCAAATAAGAAACACGAGTTATGTATGTGGTATTTCTATATTACAAACCTAGTTAAAAAGTTGCCGAGCACTGTACATTATTAAAAACACGCATAAAGTCAAAGTCAGTGATATGGAATAATATATCAAGGCCACAATAAATAAGAGGCTGAATCCTAGAAATGGGAAATCCTAAAAATGGGTGTTCTGAGAATACTTATTTGAAATTGAAGGATATATGGTTGAAAAATGTTGTAAGGTTAGAGGTTAATTTTCTTTTGACTCCCCGCCCACAGTAATTGTCTATTGAAGCGTTACAGTGCAAATATTGCATTATGGCTGGCTGTTTTTTTTTTTTTTTAAGGAATCACAGCAAGGAAGGTTTTGAGCCAGAGCATGGTCACAGGTGGGTCTATGGTATATATATTTGAGTTTCCTCAAGAATCCCATATATATATTTTTTAAGTCGAGCATGGGCAGCGTGTATGCTTCTTTGCGAGCCATGCTGTATTGGAGTAGAGACTTGAACCCCCCCCACTCTCCTCCCATATTTTTCATTGGGTTGTGTCATTGTACTTCATAAATGCTGGGTTCTGATTGGTTTATAGTTTGTTGGTCCCTCCTTAGTACTGCCTTGTCTTCATTCTGTAACCTCTGATGAGGACTGGCCCTTTTACTTCTGTTGTTACACGATAGGTCTTGTTTAGTCTGTAAGCACTATTTTCTTTAACGAGTTTCTCCTACTGCAGGCCGACATGCTTTCCTGCAGCATTCAGTACGCCGTGCGCGCTTTCCCTTTCCGAGCAGCTCGGGACAATGGTGGCCGCTTCTTTGAAATGAAACAGGTCTCGCATTTACAAGAGTTTGAGCTATTGGCATTGTAAATGGAAATGCCTTTTATTTATGTGTTAATTATCAAAACAGATAAATAAAAGGAATTGTCATTTACAATGCCAATAGCTTAAACACTCGCAAATGCGAGACCTAATGCATTGCAAATGCTTCTTTTGTTTTTGCAGTGGCACTTTACGTTACTGCGTGTTTTAAACTAGCAACCCTCTTTTACTTTCAGCTTGTACGGTTGTTTTGGAGAGTATATATAACAATATCGGATAACATCTGACGTCTTCCAACTTACAATGATAACTCTGGTAATATCGAATGAAAAATGAACTGATTACAAAGTATCAACACACCGTTTAGCCGAGTTTGGATTTGGGCAAATCTAGTTGCTGTGAATTAATTCACATTCTGGAAAGAATTTTGTTCGGTGTGGAATAGAAGTGAGGCAACACTGTGGGTGCAGAATCACAAACTTAGCTGGCTGCGAGGTAGTGAATGTATATTCCCTTCCTCTCCGTCCAGCTAAGTGTTTGATTCTGCCTCCACAGTGTTGCCTCACCGCCATTCTACAGTGAACAAAGTACTCTCCAGAAAGTGAATTAACTACAACTTGATTTGCCCAAATCGGATAAAAGCATAACTCAAAGTATCCAGGTCGCATCCAAACATACAAACTCCACTCTCGGTGCAACCTACTCCAAATTTAGAGCTGCCAAAATAAACATGCCACAGGTTTCAAAAGGTGCTAGTTTGAAAATCTGCTTCTGTGCTGCTCTCCTACACAAGGTAATTGACTCGGGGATGAACAATAGGATCCCCTACTATCCAGGGACATTGTGGGTGGTGTCAAACATCAGGGGCTTTGCACTCTAAGTAAGGCCCATGTAGCTCTGTGTCAGATTCATAGGCACTCCTTGCACACAGTGGCAGCTGCCTGTGAACAGGGGTGGTAGGGTGGGGGGGATGGATGAAAAAGAAAAAAAAATGAACATAACTTCTTTATCGCCACCGCCTCTGCCGCACGCCTCTCTCTCGACTCTCCTCCGTCTTCTTCTCTACTGGAAGTAGAACTGGAAGCACCCAGGCTTCTGGACTCAGTCGGCCAATCACGACGCTGCAGGAGCAGCGTTGTGATTGGTCTGAGCGGCCTGTTTGGCTGCTCAGGCAGTGCCTGGAGAGGCTGGGCATGTTCACCACAGAGCTGTGCAACACACAATGGAGAACATGCTAAGTGCGCCTGGCGGTTTGGCCGGTCCTAGAGGTCTGGTCAAAGCGTCATGCGCACATAGTGAAGGAGTGCAAACTACTACTGCAGTAAGTCAGCCTCACCCTGCCCGACCTGGCTGAAGTCGCAGCAGCACTAACTGCTACAGTAGGTAAAACATACAAGCCACATGAACCCCAAACTCAGACAACATCACTGGCTACTGTTTGATAAAAGACTTCAAAGCAAAATACTGTCACTTTGCCTAACTAGATACACACAGATCATGTACTTCGAATAAAGATTAGCCAGTAAAGGTCGAACAAAACACTAGATCAAAATACTTGTGTACGTCTCGAGATATAATAAAATCACCAGAAAGAGCCAGATGTCTCGGCACTGCACTTCAACAATCTGAAACTCACTCCTACAAGAAATTGTGATCCAGAAAACCCAACACCTTCTCGGTGCACAGCTACTTCAGCATCTTCTGCTCATTCTTCTGTTTGGAAGCACCTGGATTCCAACAAGGTCGACCAAGAGGTGGATAATGAGGTGGCCTCGAGTCCGAAAGTCACTTGAGATTCCATCATTCAACCGTGTCAGGTGTGCAGTGTCCCCAGCTCTGGAATGCGTTTCAACACCTTTCACATTTTATTAAATTTTGCAAGAATTGCTTGTCTTGCCAAGTCCTCCTCCCACTAATCTCTCGGTTGCTTTTAGTACTTCTAGCAATAGGATGCCCATTTAAGAAATAAGTAAATACATACATAAATGGTACTTGGCAGAATGCCCTGGTCCTACATTTATTAGGATAAATGCCCTAGCCAAGCCAGATTGGCAACTATGCTTCTCAGCTGAACATCTGTAGACACTGGTTACCTGAAGCGCTATCCAAGGCCACCTCACTGGCCTTCGGAAGAACAGAATACTGAAGACCTACAACAAGGTGCACATAAATCACAGAGAGTACCTGTCCCAACACCTCTGGATCCAGGTATCTGATGCACCACCTACTTTGACATCTTCTGCATCCTTCCACTCAGATAATCTGAGAACAAGACCAAGAGACACCCTCAAATTCCCAATACTAACATCAAAGTGTCCCAGGTTTTCTTTTAGAAATAACTATTCATATGGTGCATCATAAATTGAATTGTCTGTAGAACTTTGAAGAACAAGTGTCATATCTCAATGTTATTCAAACACTGCCTCCATCCAAAGGCTTTGAGACCAATGGCTGGGCCAGCATGTATTCGCTCCCTGATCCGTCCATATATCTCCAAGTGGGTGCTTCTGGTGAGCAATTCCAATCTAGTCACTATTCCAAAAGTTAGACTGGCTAGACAGGGCGGCCAACATAAAAAAAGAAAAATTTCTGGGCCGAAAAGGTTTCACTCATAATGATTTCTAGGATTACAAACATTTAGGAGGGTCAAGTGCAAGTTCTTAATTTTGTTGCTCATAGGTCATTAGCATGAAAACTGCCTGGATGCGTGTTTCACGAATGCTACTTTTCTCTAGAACAATTTACACTCCTGATTGAGACCGCAATGTTGATGCAAGTTTTTACATCATATTGCACTGCATGGAGGCCAGTGCACTGGCACTTCCTTTTCTAGTACATTTTTATTATACTAAAGCACACCCATATTATATTTTTTTTTTATCATGTACAATAATATATCACATTAAACTATATTATAGTAGGAAAATTTCTATAGCACGCTAATGCACCATTAAGGCTAAGAACCAGATCATGAGTACCCGCTCGCTACAAGTGCATTCGCGCTGCTCTTTGGAATGACCAGCTCGTCATTTTCTAAGGCAGCGAGCCAAGAAGAGAGGATCCTGCCTTGCCATACACAAAAAAGGTGCACGGTTGCCTTATTTCAATCTAGTTGTGATATCACTGTTGCACTTCAGCAAGAAAGCAACATTAACTTCTCTACCTCAATAACCACAAGGGTTTGCAGCTTGAACACGCAGAGCGCTAGAGGCAGCTCTCTCAGCACAAGCTACTAAAACCATGGAAAGATTACAGTCTTTAGGTCTGGCGTTAGCGAAGACCTTTTGATATTAATAAAATGATATGTTTAGCACACTTACTTCTAGGGTATTTCAGCCAGCCCTCTTCATTCATTGTTCTATAATTGTGCCACTCACATTTTTCTTCTGCCCACTACTGCATACAGAATGGGGCAGTGGGACAGCCCTCTTCATTTATTGCCTAATTTCACTGTGAGTGATATTTTCCCAGTCGCCAATGGCCACTTTGCAGAACCGTGCCGTTTGCGACCGGTAATATGTATTTTGGTATGCATGAATTCCAATTTGCGATTCAGTAACATGATACAGAATCACAATTTGGAATTGCGAATACATACCGATTTGGTATTAGGAAGGGGAGTGTTTACGGTGTCCCTTCCAAATACCAACTTGCAGAAGAATGGAAGCATGTTTTGCGACCAAAATGCGGTCCCAAAACATTTGCATTTTACCACCTACTTAAAGTAGGTGATAACCCATTCACAAATGGGAAGGGGTCCACAAGGGACCCCTTCCCCTTTGGGAACGGTAGCGAAAAAGGTTGATCAGAGCAGGTAGTGGTCCCACACACCACTGCCTGCTTTTAAAATATGAAAAGAAAACCTTTCTTTAAGGAAAACGGGCTGCATGACAGATGTGGTGATTAGAAGGAATAAAATACCCCTTACAATTAATACATGAAATAATGTAAGTCACCTGGGAGTGGATCTATATCTGCTTTGTTCCTATATCAAAGTCACAGAACACACAGATACATCGTGTTATCCTTATGCTGCACAGTAATAAGGGATAAACCCTTGGTAACATTGAAGCACTATCAATTTTAGAGGGTGTGGTACTTCATCTTGCCAGCAATCACACATATGTTGAATGGTAATCCTTAGAATAAGAGCACTTTAGGTAATATGAGATTAGTTTGCCAAATCTCGAGGAGATTTCAGGGCAAGAGAACTTTAAATCCAACCATATGCTGCTGGTCTACGCTCGCCAAAAGGAAACCATGACGCTGCACTTAGACAAATCGATGTCTCCATAGATACTTGGCTTGGTATATCTTGCATTATTTCTGTTTCTTGCCAGGAAGCATGACTAATCTAACAAGTGTAGAGATCCACTGAGAGGAAGAGCTATGTTCTGAATATTAGAAATATCATAAACAGTCCACATTATGGCCTTGCCATCAGGATCCAGTCCTTCTCTGAACACGTAACATAATTATAAAGAAAACGGAGGGTGAAGTAGGAATTTGAAAGCATTGTAGAAGGCGGATATCTTGACATGAGGCCAGCCTTTTTCCAAGACTCTTTCTACAGACTGTAGGAGAGGTAGCAAGAACGCTTAGACTCTGGTAGGTATCAGCTACAATGTCTTACATTCCTGTAGATTTCTTAAGAAAAGATTTCTTACCCGAGTGTACTCCATAGCTCACTCCTATTGTTTTCCAGGAAAAGTCATTTTTACAGGTTTTGGGAGGCTTCTGTCTTATAGTATGTGTGTCCAGGGGGCACAAAGAGAGTGTGAGCCCCTTTTTTGCACCCTATGACCCTTTGGAATTACAGGAGGGGCTGCAGATTGCTGTGTGGATCTTTAGTAAAACATATTGCGCGAGAACTAAAAATACATGCACAATCTCAAGGGTGTGTGTCCTTATTTCCATGGGGCGTGGCTCCATGTAAATGAGGGAAGCCTTTGTGCTTGTGAGATGTTACTGAAGTGAGTGCAGAGGTAGAGAGGCCATCAGGAGGTGCACAGACCGTATGCCACACAGAGGTGGTCCAAAGTGAATGCTCTCCCCCAAGAGACCCTTTTTTGAAGGAGAGAAAAGGGATCCCAGAAGCCCCCATGAATTCCCCTATATACAGGTACAGTCACTCACTGCAAAAGCCTGAAACACATTTTATCGATCTGGTCCATTTAACTAACTGAGCACAAGATAATACTGAAAAGAATCCTAAACTTGTATGGCATTAGAACGTGGGTATGCCTTACTTATTTGCATGAAAGGGGAACCCCCTTAAATAATAGCAGCCTTTATAAAATTCTTTCTTAAAGCGGGTCAGTTATTGTCAACAAAGGGTCTGACGATCACCATGTAGTTTGTCAACCATTTAATTTGATGTCTGCATCTTCAGAAATATCTTGGTAATTAAATGGTGTAATGGTATTTTTAACAATATTGTTCACAACAGGTGGTGGGCAAAAATAACTTTAGGCAATTTTGCACAAACATCACTGCACTCTATCCAGATGAGTCTTAATTTAAAATCCTCATGCACTTTAAGGGACCCTACATGAACATATCTGTACTACAATTTAGAAACAGCAGGAAAAGGAGGGGTACTGCGTCACTTTTAACAAACCAATAACTTTTTTTTTCAAGTTTAGAAAGCTTTACTAAATAAGATATATAAAGTAAAACATCATTACAAGCATAAATGGCAAAGTAAAAAGGTAGAAAAGTATTAAGATGTAACAATAAGCAAGCAATCCCCAAAAGGGGTAAATAAACTGTACCAAGGAACAAAGCTTTTAAAGGTATTTTATTTTGTGGGAGGGGAGGAGAAAGGGAAGAGAAAAAGAAGGGAGGGGGAGGAAGAAAAAAAAAAGGGCAACCTAGAATACAAATTCAATACTTGAAATTACTATAGAGAAATAAAAATGAAAAACAACAAGAAACGTCCTTAGAAAGTAAGGGAGTAAAAGATAAACATTTAAGGTACTTGTCGGGAAAGAAAATCAGTTAACGGCAACCATAACAAGTCTTTTTTGGTTTGTAAAGGTACAGTGGTGGCAAAGGCGCGATCAAGCCTATGATGACATAACAAATTACACCAGGCATTATATGAGATCTTTGAAGTATCTTTCCGGTTGGTTGTAATAATCTGAAAAGAAATTACTATAACAAGATCTATAAATTTACGTACAGTACATTGAACATTCCATATAGGTGAGGAACCACCCAAAAATATGTACAATCTCAAAGGAATAGTCAGTAGAAAAAATGTTGTTTAGTTTTGACCAGATGCGAGACCAAAATGACTTAACCAACAGGCATAGAAAAAACATGTGTATAAAATCACTAACAAACCAATAACTTTATTGACTCTAGGAGACTTAGCAAGGATGTTCGCACTTTAACCAGGAAAAGGCAAGGAAGTTATGCACTTTAAGAGTCTCCGTATGAACATGTCTCCCACAACATTATGCAGTAAGTCTAGTAAGATAAGCATAGACTTGCTCTTATTACTATACTTATCTGTATATACTTACATTTACACTACTGCAATAATGGATATTCTTTATACAGCGCTTCAATAGGGCAATATTTTAGTTGTTCATATTCTAATATACAACAGCCAACATGTTCTTCCGCCATATAAAAGGCCCATAAAGTATTCCAGCGAATTAGCACATAATTTCATTGATGGATTCCCTTGCAAATAAATGGGAAACTTTCACTGGGATGATTCAATCAATTATTGGAGGAAAAGGAAGTATTTACTGATCTTAAGGCGGATTTTACAAGAGAATGAACACTACTGAGCCAGCCTTCCACCACCCACTAATCATTGTGAAGAAAGTTA
The DNA here is from genome assembly GCF_964261635.1 of Lissotriton helveticus. Classification (NCBI taxonomy): domain Eukaryota; kingdom Metazoa; phylum Chordata; class Amphibia; order Caudata; family Salamandridae; genus Lissotriton; species Lissotriton helveticus. The sequence continues at coordinate 345,779,022 of NC_136070.1, read as the reverse complement.
ACATTAACAAATGGACATTATCCATTGCGTGTATCGATCTCCAAATGCAAAAAGAATGAAAATACATAATAAAATAAAAACTAAAAAACATTTTAAAAATCAATGAGACAAGAACAATGAATGGCATGTCTATCCAAGTCATACAACGATCTGAAACGAATCTCCAAACACTATTTTTTATTCAAGTTCAGTTTAAATATGGCGGTCAAGAGCATGGACTGACACCACCCCTGTTTTTTGGTCCCACCTTTACAGAATTTAAGCAGGATGCTTCAAAGGGATGTGTCTACCTAGGGCCAATTTTGAAGTTTGACAAAGATATTATCTCTGCCATGAAATTTCCAAGTAGCCTCCATAAGTCAATAAATATTAGCTGATATTGTAGAGAAAAGACACGTACACAAAATTACAGAAGACGTGAGTTTCACATTGAAAGAGGTAAACTTTATTAGAGTTTAGGGTAGATGTTTTAACCAGCTCGCAAATGCTGAAATGTATTTACCTAATGGACAAACATGCTGCTAAAGTCTAACAAAATGCTTTCTGCTGAGCAATTGCAACTTCTTGGAAGTATAAAAGGCGTACACACTTTCAGCCGCTTCACCAGCGGCAGAACTGTGGGGAGACCAGAGCTTCACGAAATGGGTAACGTTTGGTTCATTATTTGTATCATCAATACCTGCACCCCTATTCAGAAGACCCCCTCAAAGTTGAGAAGAGTTAATGTGCTCTTCGTGTACAATGGCTTGTTAATAGTAAGGATACGTTCACTTTTGTTAGAATGAGCTATTGAAGGCCCGCCTATCATGGCAAAGTGTGTAACTAAAAGAGGGTTGTACTTGACAGTCTTCTTCCATATGAAGATTTTGTAATGCTGATTAGGCTGGGTAACTTCCAGTGCTTAATTTGTAAAAAAATAAATAATAATAATAAAGAAGAAGTGCCAGGGCCCTCGTCAAGAGGCCACTGCAGATTGCACCACCCATTGCCACTGACTGCTGGCAATAACAACTACTAACCATGGCACTTCTACAAGAGTGACAATTTGGACTATTCCGGGTCGTACAATGAGATAACAATGGCTTTTAGGCGGCCGGTATTAGTAATTTTTAATGTATAAATAATTATTAAACAACTGTTGCTATGGTCTCTCCAAAATTAGACAGACAGTGTCACGATGTGGTGAACTGTCATAAGTGCTGGTGAGGACAATTAAGTGCCGGTGCCTAGCACCGGAAAACACCAGCTCAAATTAAGCACTGGTTACTTCCCCCACTATTAGTGGCGTAGCTGGCCCCTGGCCGCCGCTGGTGGTCCCTGCGTTTGCCGCCCCGCCCCTAAACTACGCCATTGCCCACAATCTCCATAAAGAGTTTGAAAAAGGCCGTCAATTTAGACAAATATTAGCCCTTGAATAACGTAGGGAAAATCTGAAGCATATCCATGTTTCGATGTAGAAGCTCAAAGCACCACTACAAGAACGCTCTAGGAGTTTATCTTTCAAGACATGGGCTCCTTAGAAACAAGTTTGTGGTGGATTCATCACAGAATGTCTTACATTTCATAACACATACACTACCAAATAACTGTTCCACTGTACTGCATGGACAGTGAAGCTGACATTCACTGGAGGCTTCACTGGAGAGTGCATAATCCTCATTACGCAAATGGCTGTGAGAGTTGCTGTAGCAGGACGCGAGGCTGTCAGCATCCCAACCAACCACAACACGGATACCAGCAGTGCAGATCCAGAAGGACCTTAGCGGTACTTTGCTACTTTGCTACTCATACACATGCCTATGCCTCCATCCTCTCATCCTGACCCATCCTATTACCAATCTACCCCACTTGCCCGCCACTGCTTACCCCATACTCTTGTTCCATTGCAGCTTGTACTCCTCTCTCAGCCCTCTTGTTTGTGGTTTCTTTTGACCAGATGGTGCCTTCTTTCTTTGCTTGCACTGCTCATGCTGTGATTTACCTGTTCTTAGATAGGCGTGCTTGCACTGATCTTGCTGTGATCTACCTGATCTTGAATACGGGTGCTTGCATTGCTGACACTGTGCTCCAACTGTAATTTGATAGGTGTCCTAACATGATGACACTGTGCTCTACCCGTTATTAGACAGGGGTGCTTTCACTCCTGATGCTATGTTCTATCTGAGGACAGATAGGCGTGCTTGCACTGCTGATGCTGTGCTCTATCTGAGGACAGATAGAGCACAGCAGTGCAAGCATGCCTATCTGTCCTCAGATAGGCGTTCTTGCACCCCTGATGCTGTGTTCAATCTGTCCTCAGATAGGCGTGCTTGCACCCCTGATGCTGTGCTCTATCTGTCCTCAGATAGGCATGCTTGCACCCCTGATGCTGTGCTCAATCTGTCCTCAGATAGGCGTGCTCGCACCCCTGATGCTGTGCTCTATCTGTCCTCAGATATGCGTGCTTGCACCCCTGATGCTGTGCTCAATCTGTCCTCAGATAGAGCTCAGCATCAGCAGTGCAAGCATGCCTATCTGTCCTCAGATAGGTGTGCTTGTACTGCTGCCAGAGTGGTCGGAGTCACATGAAACACTTCCACCCTCTGCATGGTGATGTGGAGGTTGGTATTTTTTCTATGACTCCCACCGTCTGTCCAGGTTTGGACAGACCCACTCGGCCACCTCCCTGACACTGCTGATGCCCACTTTAAATGCATTACGTGAGGGAATGAAGCTGACCTGGGGATGTTCATGCTGTACATATTTTCCGAGAGGGAAAGTTGGACAGCTGGTGCCAGGAGGCGGATGCTGTCCTGTGATGGTACTAGGAGGAAAAGGTTTGTAGGGCTGATGCCTTGTCCCCTGGCTCCACCAGTTCAGTTAATTTACTATTATTTTGGGGAACGGAAGCCTGCACTGCCAGAACTGTACCCACTACCCGCTCGCAGTCGAGGCGTGAGGGCAGAGGTGCGAGACTGTTTCCCTGGCATTCTGAGGAGACCTGACCGGCGCTTTGGGGGAGATTAACTACGGACAGTGCAGAAAGCGGGACTGCGAGTCCCAGTGGACAGTGCGGCGCCCAACCAGCCGCACCTGGAGACTCTTCCCGCCCCGCCTACTCCTATATAGTTCCTCCCTACAGCGCGCACGCGGGACGCGCGCGGGTCGGCGCCGGGCGAGCCCGGATGAGACCAGACCGGGCCCCCCACTCTGGGTCCTTCTTTGTTGGATCACTATATTTAGCATCCGAGTGTTTTGTCTCACCGGGGAACCCGACATACCAGGACCAACATACCATGTCATCAAGGGAGACAAGGAGTAAAACAACGGCTACGTCCATCATGGCTACAGGTACTTTGGACAGCTTTCTTATCAAAGCTAAGACTGCAGTAAGCGATGAGCTTTTGGCCCTAGAAAGACAGGTAGCTGATGGTATTGAAAGCACCAGCCGCCCTATAGCATTATCTATAAATAACACGTCTCCGGAGATACTGGACGACTCGCATCTATCCCTTCTGGATAGTATAGATCAAACTATTGAGTCTGTTTTAAAACAGTTAAGGTCATCCTCCATCTTCCAACATGACTTCCATCAGCCTGCACTTGAAGCTACCCCACCTCCATTGTCTGATTCAGCCATGATCCAGAGTGAGGGGAGTGAACCAAATTCATCTTATGTACAGGGTCTACGAGAAGGTGCTATTCCTAAAAGGAAAAGATCTAGACAATCTAAGGCGGCCAAAAGGGCGAAATTGGCCAATGCCTCCAGCACGGTTGAGAACATCCCTGATATCCCTGATATAATAGAACCCCCTTATCTTATGACTATTAATGAAACTGTGACTGCGACTCCTAAACAGCCAATACAACCTTCCCAATTGCCAGTGCAAGGGGTGACTGGTCCATTCATTTTTGGGGAGGGGCTTTGTGGAGGGGGGGGATCAGTCTATATCATTGATTGCTAACGTCCTACAGAAGCTTTTATTACCCATTCTGGAGCGACTTGATTGCATAGACACTAGATTGCATGCAATTGAAAATGCCACTGGGGGAATGAAGGATCAAGTGAGAACCTTGGGTAATAGCCACGGGTCGACAATAACTGACGTGGGTAGTTCTTCCCACTCTAACTTGGCCACTTGCCCAGCTACAGGACCTACTATATTACCTATGTCAACAACGGTACCTGTAACTAGCCTACCTACCTCAGCCCCCGTTCCCCTCCCAAGGCAAGTTCCGCCAGTGCCCTTAGTGCGGAAATCAAAGTTACCTGTGACAATAATTCCACCAAGGCAAGAGAAAACGCAAATGAAGACTGGTGAACGCTCTGCCCAGAATGGCCCCACCTTAAATCGGTTACATATAGTTAACCTTCCTCCTGAGGCGGCTGACCATACAGTAATTTTGGCCGGAGTACCGGAACTTCCTAGCTCTGTACCAGAACCCTTTGATTCCCTAAGAAACAAGGTGGTAAGCGGGCTAAATATCCACAGGCCGCTACCACCTAACTTGAGAGGGGAAATATTAATGGTCAGGCAGGTTCCTTGGGTGGGACATACAAAAAAGGAGATCAAGGGAGATTGTATCCTGGTATCTTTTAGAGATTCACAGATCGTTCCTCACATTAGCAATTGGTTGGCTAGTCTGGGAAATACTACCATCCAACTGTTACCATTGTCCTTTTTTTATCCACCTAGAAACCATAATTTGCATCTTAGGGGCAATGACGGCTGGACAAGGGTGGGATTTGCCATTGATGGTACTAGATATAGACCCACACGGCAGGACATCCCAATACAGAGCAACTATTTGCATCCCAATAGGTATAGTTGTCTCGAAGAAGTAGATTGACTGTACCAAGATGTATGTAACGGAGAAAGAGATTGGGTGGTGCTTTCTGCAGCTGTACCACAGACAGCTCCAGATATCATTGATGCTGGAAACTCTTTTGTTGACCATGTGTTTAATGGTCAGCCGAGTCCTACCACCCTGGAATCCCCCATACATTCTCCTAAAGCCGTTTATCCCCTGGAAACATGTAATGGGGTTAAAGGAAGTGAACATCTGGGTATGGTAGGATCCCTCACTATGACAGCGATTGGTGTAGATAGTCCAGGTGGCGGGAGGGAACACGGAATACCTATCAATGAGATAACAACAGATAGCATTCCCTGAGTATAGGTGACCAAGCGAACCCTCCATTTACCATTTTAACACCAGGGTACAAACCCAGTGGCAGGGTGGGTAATATAGTTTCTTGGAATATCGCGGGATTAGGACCCAGAATGCATTCACCAGAATGGGTATCGTTTATAATTGGCTATGACGTTTGTATTTTCCAAGAGACATGGTCCTGCAAGCCCCTGTTTCTCTTGGGTTTCCTCAACTTTTTTGTTCCTGCTGTGAAGGGTCCTAAGGGCAGACCAAAAGGGGGATTGACGATTTGGGCTCGGCAGGCTCCATTTGAAAAAATAGTAGATCTCCCCACAGGTAATAATGACATCCAGCATATAAGATTAAATCTGACCAAGGGGGAACCGCTAGACATTTATAATTTGTACAGAAGAGGTTCAAATGGGGGGAAATCTCCAGTCTTAGTGGCACTGGACCAGCTGATTGAAGCCCAACCAAGTGCTAATAATACGTTAATTGCTGGGGACATGAACATGACCTTTGAGCCTCTCTCTATTGATGACTGGCATCTCGGAGAGGAAGCAGATACCGAGTGGGGGATCCCTAACCTGGGTTTAAATCCCGTGAGTAGATGGTCTGCTGAAATAATTCAGATGAATGCTTTATGCATGGAAAGGGGGGTAAGAGCTCTGAACGGAAGGTCTGTAAGTGATGGACAAGGGGCCAACACATTCGACAATGGCCGGTGCCAAAGTCGGATTGATTATGTAATCTGCAACTTAGCAATTTGGCACCTAATGATTGATATGAGGGTGGTCTGTAGGCAGGAGAGTGACCATAATCCCCTATGTATCACTCACAAATTATGGGGTGGGGTGGTGGAGGGCCTAAACAACACAGAAGAGGGGATACCAGAGATTTTCGCAACGAACGACATGAGAAGAGTCAAGTGGCCCAAAGTAGTGGTGAACAAGAGGCCTTGGATAGTATCAATAAGGAATTGGAGACCGCCACTGTAGCTATGGAAGCTATGCTGAAGATGGGAATGGAGGGAGGTACAGAAATGGACAAGATCACTAGCCTCCATTGTGCATTCTTTGGCCTAATAAAAGGCCATTTTTATAGGGTAGTACGGGTGCAACCTGGCAAGAAAACTCCGCCATATCAAGTAGGATGGTATAATGCACAGTGTAGGGCAGCACGAAGTTCATTGGGGATGGCTATTAAGAGCAAGGTCCCAGCTGCCGTGAGGGAAGCAAGGCGGGTGTATAAGGCTAGTGTTCACCAGGCTAAGAAGGACTGAGATGAGCAGCATTGGTTAGATCTTAAGGCCGCCAGCTCAGCCAAAGATTCCACATTATTCTGGAATATAGTCAAGTGGGGGAAAGGCGGCATCCCGGAACCACCCTCAAACTATGTCTCGCAGAGTAGCTGGTTGGACTACTTTGGTCCTCAATACAAATGTTGTCCGAAGGATATCTCGGGAGATTCTGTGGTAACTACAGTCTTTAAAACACCGCCTTTTTTAAGAACCGACGTAGCAATGGCCTTAGATTCAGTGGCGCGGGGCAAAGCTCCAGGTCCAGACGGGGTGCCCGCTGATGTCTTCCTCCACGATAAAACCTGTTGGGGGAAGTATATCTTGAATTTAGCGAATGCGGTAGCCCTAGGGGCACTAGTACCAAAATCGTGGCTGGGGGCGGTAATAATACCCGTATTCAAAAAGGGAGACAAAACTATACCGGGGAATTACAGGCCCATCAGCCTAATAGATATGGTCCAGAAGGTCGTAGGAAAAATGACCCTAAGAAAGATCATGATTTAGGTAGATGAATCTAATGCATTACCACCCTATCAAGCCGGTTTCCGCAAATTGACCAGCACAGTAGACCAGATCTTTAGGTTCACTTTGCTACATTGGAAAACAGTGCAGCTGGGGAATGGAAGCCTGTACGCAGCTTTCATCGATCTGCGTGCAGCTTTCGATTTAGTCCCCCACTCCTTGTTATGGAAAGTCCTAAGTGAGATGGGTATGCCATCTGAGATTCTATCCCTGGTCATGAGATTACACGAGGCCAACCACGCAAAGATTCAGTGGGGTAGGCATGGCCAGGTAACTGATGAGTTCCCAGTGGAAAGAGGGGTACGTCAAGGCTGCGCCATGGCGCCAACACTTTTTTCCTTATATATCAATGGTGTAGTGGAGCGCATGTCTGCATCTGGTGATGCTCCAGTTTTGGATGGCTTGAAAACCCCAATATTACTTTTTGCAGACGACACACTAGTGGCCTTCAGCGTGCCCTTAACATTTTTGAGGACTTTTGCAGGGATCGTGGCCTCGAAGTTATTGTGGCTAAAACAAAGCTCATGACTTTTAATGCTCACCTTAGTTTCAGAGGGAACTTTTTCTTGGATGGTCAGAAGGTGGAAACAGTATTAGACTTCGTCTACCTGGGTGTCCATATTGATAAGGGTGCCAAGTGGAAGAAACATATGGAAATGGCGGCTCTCAAATTCCGCCAAAACACAGGTGTCATAAGTGCTGAGCATAAGAAATCATTTACTAGACCTATCAAGCCAGCACTCCAGGTATATGAAGCCAAAGCTGTTAGCTCTGCGCTATACAGCGCTGAGCTATGGGGCTATGACAACCTGACACCACTAACACTCACTGAAAATAAGTTCCTCCGAAACCTTACTGCACTGCCTAAAAGCACACCCTTGAAGCCGCTGCGTTGTGAGTTGGGCAGGAAATCCATATCTGATATGGCCAGATTGCAACCCATTTTATACTGGCGTCGCATCTGGGTTACTCCTGAACTCGCTCATTACGCTAGAGGCTTCCGGGATGTAATCAACCGGGACAAATTTCATAAGATAGGCTGGTTAGGGGATCTGCGCAGATCCTTGGGGTCTTTGGGTTTGAGCGAGCTTTGGGAGAAACCAGAGGAGGTGCAGTTTCCGGCTAAGGAAATTATAAAAGCAAAGTATTGGGAAACAGTAAATCATAGGAATTGGAATGATACAGACTCTTCTACGTTGGAGGGCCAGTACCTCGAATGGAAATCTTGCCCATCCCTTGAGCTTTACTGGGATATTATAACCAAGCCCCAGGAAAGGAAATTATACTTCCAGCTCAGGGTGGGGTCCATCCCTATTAGATCGTTAACTGGGCGATGGGTTGAGGGTAACTCTCACTTTTGTCCATCTTGTAAAGGTTGCATAGAGACCATTGCCCATCTACTGTTTGTATGCACGGCCTACTGTTTACCCCGACGTGTCTGGTTGAGGGAGATGTGTAAGCAGCTTGGTAAAAGGGATAGTGTTGCGGCCCTTAGAATAATAAGTACTAGTTCTTCCCCCACTATTGCTGTGGCTGTTGCGAAATATCTAGGCTGGGCATGGGCAATCAGAAGAACTTTTTGGGCACAATAATAGGATGTACTGAGAAATGTAGCCCTTCTCCTGCCCTCCCAATTATCTACTGAGAATCTGATTATTTATTGGTGTTGTATCTTTGCATGAATACTGTGGTTTTGAACCGAATTTTAAATGGAAGTCTTGCAGCTTTATTTTTTAATTTCTTTGTGATTGTAAACATGTTTTTAATACCATTGTTATGAATGTAAGGTTTTAACCCCTTCCACGCTGATGACGAGCTGGGCTCGTCATCAGGTAGCCTCCTCGCACGCTGATGACGAGCCCAGCTCGTCACGTAAAGTGCGCTTTAGAAAATCTCAGCGTACGAGCGGAATTCCGCCCGCACGCATGCGGTTAAAGATGTTCTGCTTTTATGAGTTTTTACCTCGAATAAAGCATACTTGACTGACTGACTGACTGAGATATGCCAATATGCTCTGCTGATGCCCATGTGGTACATATTAAGTGTGTGTGATAAGTTACCACTAATGTCCATGCTATGGATGTTCAGTGAGAGGGGGCTACTTTGCTTCTCATTGTTTTCTCTCCTTGTTCTTAGATAAGTGTGCTTGCACTGCTGATGCTGTGCTCTACCTGTTCGTAGTCGGGGGTGCATGCACTGCTGATGCTGTGCTCTACCTGTTCGTAGTCAAGGGTGCCTGCACTGCTGATGCTGTGCTCTACCTGTTCTTAGATAGTTGTGCTTGCACTCCTGATGCTGACCTATACCTGTTCTTAGATAGGTGTGTTTGCACTGCTAATGCTGTGCTCTACTTGTTCTTAAACAGGAGTGATTGCACTGCTCATGATGTGCTCTACCTGTTCTTAGACAGGCATGCTTGTGTTGCTGTGATCTTTTCCTAGATAGCCACACTTTCACTGATGCTGTGCCCTACCGGTTCTTAAATAGGTGTGCTTGCACTGCTAATGCTGTGCGCGCCCCGTTCTTAGATAGGGGTGCTCAAACTGCTGATGCTGTGCTCTAATTTGATAGGCTTACTTGCACTGCTGATGCTCTGCCTTTCTTAGGGGTGCTTTTACTGCCGATGCTATGCTCTACCTGTTATTAGATAAGCATGCTTGCACTGCTGATGCTGTGCCCTACCGGTTCTTAAATAGGTGTGCTTGCACTGCTAATGCTGTGCGCGCCCCGTTCTTAGATAGGGGTGCTCAAACTGCTGATGCTGTGCTCTAATTTGATAGGCTTACTTGCACTGCTGATGCTCTGCCTTTTCTTAGGGGTGCTTTTACTGCCGATGCTATGCTCTACCTGTTATTAGATAAGCATGCTTGCACTGCTGATGCTGTGCTCTACCTGTTCTTAGGTGTGCTTGCACTGCTGATTCTGTGCTCTACCTGCTGATTCTGTGCTCTACCTGTTCCTAGACAGGGGTGCATGCACTGCTGATGCTGTGCTCTACCTGTTCGTAGTCGGGGGTGCATGCACTGCTGATGCTGTGCTCTACCTGTTCGTAGTCAAGGGTGCCTGCACTGCTGATGCTGTGCTCTACCTGTTCTTAGATAGTTGTGCTTGCACTCCTGATGCTGACCTATACCTGTTCTTAGATAGGTGTGTTTGCACTGCTAATGCTGTGCTCTACTTGTTCTTAAACAGGAGTGATTGCACTGCTCATGATGTGCTCTACCTGTTCTTAGACAGGCATGCTTGTGTTGCTGTGATCTTTTCCTAGATAGCCACACTTTCACTGATGCTGTGCCCTACCGGTTCTTAAATAGGTGTGCTTGCACTGCTAATGCTGTGCGCGCCCCGTTCTTAGATAGGGGTGCTCAAACTGCTGATGCTGTGCTCTAATTTGATAGGCTTACTTGCACTGCTGATGCTCTGCCTTTCTTAGGGGTGCTTTTACTGCCGATGCTATGCTCTACCTGTTATTAGATAAGCATGCTTGCACTGCTGATGCTGTGCCCTACCGGTTCTTAAATAGGTGTGCTTGCACTGCTAATGCTGTGCGCGCCCCGTTCTTAGATAGGGGTGCTCAAACTGCTGATGCTGTGCTCTAATTTGATAGGCTTACTTGCACTGCTGATGCTCTGCCTTTCTTAGGGGTGCTTTTACTGCCGATGCTATGCTCTACCTGTTATTAGATAAGCATGCTTGCACTGCTGATGCTGTGCTCTACCTGTTCTTAGGTGTGCTTGCACTGCTGATTCTGTGCTCTACCTGCTGATTCTGTGCTCTACCTGTTCCTAGACAGGGGTGCATGCACTGCTGATGCTGTGCTCTACCTGTTCGTAGTCGGGGGTGCATGCACTGCTGATGCTGTGCTCTACCTGTTCGTAGTCAAGGGTGCCTGCACTGCTGATGCTGTGCTCTACCTGTTCTTAGATAGTTGTGCTTGCACTCCTGATGCTGACCTATACCTGTTCTTAGATAGGTGTGTTTGCACTGCTAATGCTGTGCTCTACTTGTTCTTAAACAGGAGTGATTGCACTGCTCATGATGTGCTCTACCTGTTCTTAGACAGGCATGCTTGTGTTGCTGTGATCTTTTCCTAGATAGCCACACTTTCACTGATGCTGTGCCCTACCGGTTCTTAAATAGGTGTGCTTGCACTGCTAATGCTGTGCGCGCCCCGTTCTTAGATAGGGGTGCTCAAACTGCTGATGCTGTGCTCTAATTTGATAGGCTTACTTGCACTGCTGATGCTCTGCCTTTCTTAGGGGTGCTTTTACTGCCGATGCTATGCTCTACCTGTTATTAGATAAGCATGCTTGCACTGCTGATGCTGTGCCCTACCGGTTCTTAAATAGGTGTGCTTGCACTGCTAATGCTGTGCGCGCCCCGTTCTTAGATAGGGGTGCTCAAACTGCTGATGCTGTGCTCTAATTTGATAGGCTTACTTGCACTGCTGATGCTCTGCCTTTCTTAGGGGTGCTTTTACTGCCGATGCTATGCTCTACCTGTTATTAGATAAGCATGCTTGCACTGCTGATGCTGTGCCCTACCGGTTCTTAAATAGGTGTGCTTGCACTGCTAATGCTGTGCGCGCCCCGTTCTTAGATAGGGGTGCTCAAACTGCTGATGCTGTGCTCTAATTTGATAGGCTTACTTGCACTGCTGATGCTCTGCCTTTTCTTAGGGGTGCTTTTACTGCCGATGCTATGCTCTACCTGTTATTAGATAAGCATGCTTGCACTGCTGATGCTGTGCTCTACCTGTTCTTAGGTGTGCTTGCACTGCTGATTCTGTGCTCTACCTGCTGATTCTGTGCTCTACCTGTTCCTAGACAGGGGTGCATGCACTGCTGATGCTGTGCTCTATCTGTTCCTAACGGTGCTTGTACTGCTGATGCTGTACTCTACCGGTTCTTACGGAGGAGTGCTTGCACTGCTGATGCTGTGCTCTACCGGTTCTTAGGTAGGAGTGCTTGCACTTCTGATGCTGTGCTCTACCTGTTCTTAGGTATGTTTGAAATTCTGATGCTGTGCTGTACCTGTTCTTAGGTAGGTAATTCTTTGGGGTGCTTGTACTGCTGATGCTGTGCCCCACCTGTTATTCGATAGGGGTGCTTGCACTGCTGATGCTGTCCTCTACCCGTTCTTAGGTAGAAGTGCTTGTGCACTGGTGCTGTGATCTAATTTGGTAGGGATGCTCGCAGTGCTGATGCTGTGCTCCACCTGTTCCTCGGGTTGCTAATACTGCTGATGCTGTGCTACACCGGTTATTAGATACGGGTGCTTGTACTGCTGATGCTGTGCTCCACCTGTTATTAGATAGAGGTGCTTGCACTTTTGATGCTGTGCTCTACCTGTTCTTAGGTAGGAGTGCCTGCACTGCTAACTCTATGCTCCATCTGTTCTAAGATGGGCGTGCTTGCACTGCTGATACTTCATTAGGGAGGGCAACAGGTAAAGCTGATCTCTCGGTCCCTTGAATATTAAAACAAGAAGACTCTGTTGTTCAATAACACGAACATCGGGCCATGTGCACGGAATATTTGTAGACTGACGAACAAAGGTCCCAGGGTAGTAAAGCATGGCCCAGTAGTTAGAGCACGCTTGGCAGTGGACAGAGGAGGATTCGAAAGCTTCATGAAGCATTTGTAAACAAGCATATACAAAAGCATTTCAGCAGGGCTTAAATACTGTAAATGTGGAAAGTATTTTATGGAGGTATTTTTAAAATCTCGATTTGTTATGATTGGTCATTATTGTTTATTAAAAAAATGTGTATTTGCTCGCTTTGTTTTTTTGTTATATTATGTATGGTGCATGTGCATTCAGAAACTGAAATTGGGGGGGGGGCAGGAGCCCCCCCTCCTCGACACCGAAGACTAGGACATTTGAGAACTGATTCGCTGACAGTGCATGAAGACCAGCTGAAGTGGTGCCTAAGGATTGGAGCGTCTGAAGGCTGGGTGATGCTCTCTGAAAGCCGTCCGGTTGTGTCTGGAGGTATTGTATTGTATTGTATTCGGTATTTTTAAAGAGCGACTGCCGCTCCGAAAGGGGCATCCTGGCGCTGAAAAGGTGTGCAATACATTTACAGATACTAAATTGCAGCCATTACATAGGCATCTGGCAGATTGAAAATCCAGGTCTTTAATTGCTTTCTGAAGACGCTATCTTGGTCCAGGAGTCAGATCTTTGGGCATGGCATTCAAAGCCTTAGAGGCCAAGACAGTCAGGGTCTTCCCCCCCTTCGTTTTGTAGTGGAATCTAGGGATGTTAATCAGGTTGCCATCAGATGACCTCAACTTTCTGAGAGGATTATAGCGAGTGTATCGCCTAGTGAGATACCTCGGACCTGTGTTGTTGAGAGCTCGAAAGGTAGTCACCAGGATTTTAAACAAAATCCTCTTATGCAGGGGTAGCTAATGCAGGTTTTTGAGGGCAGCCGATGCAGAAGATTTCCTTGGTAGTATCAGTACCAATCTGGCATCAGCGTGTTGCACACTCTGCAGTTTCTTTAACGTGGACTTTTTAGCCCCGGCCATCAGGCCGTTACAATAATCTAGACGGGAGAGTATAAGGGCCACTGCCACTGCCACCGCCTTCCTTCGGTCAGTGGGGAGGAAGTCAAAAAATTTCTTTAAAGATTTAATAATACTAAAACAGCTTCCTGCCACATTCCTCACATGCTGGTCAAAGGAAAGCGCGGAGTCAAATACGACCCCCGGGTTTCTAGCTGATTCCACTGAATGGGGCGGAGCGGGAGAGAATTCTCTGGCCACCATTTACTCAAGCAAAAGTGGACATTTTTCCCCAAGGTGAGCTCTGAGGGCCACATGGGGACTGTAAGGGTACAAAAAGATTTTGTATGGCTTACTGGCATGGTCTGATACTAGAGTGAGGGTCTTGAAGGACCACGTGGGTGAGTTTAGAGCCATCTGGGATCTGAGGAACTCTTGAGGGCATGCTAGAGTTATCCAAGGGCACCCTAATGACTTCTGAGAGCTGTCAGGCTTGTTTAAGGGACAGATAATGGTTGGGGCAGGCTGAGGGTCTCAGAAAACCTCTGTTGATTCTGAGGTCATGAAGGTGATATCTGAGACCACACCAAGGTTTTCTAGGTATAGATCTAGATTGTTTAAATACCAGATGGCGAGGTATGAATGCAGGATGAGGGGTGGCTGGTTTGTATAGGGGAACAGTGAAGGTGTCTACGGGGCAGACTTAGGGCTTACTGTGGTGTTCTGAGGGCCAGTTGAACCTAAGAATTGGAGAGGGGTATCTGAAGAGAGGGTATGGGGGTCTCGAGGCTGGCTGACAGCGTACCAGGGCCTGATGAAAATATTTGAAGGAAGGCTGAGGTGTCTCTGAGGGATCTAATGGCTGGGCTGTGAAGGTGGGCAGTAGCTGAGGGAGGTAGTTAATGAAAAAATAGGGTTATCTAAAAAGCAGAATGAGTCTTAAGGCCCGAGGATCTCGAAGGGCTGGTTCAAGGCTTTTCAGGTTGGGCAGTAGGTGTATGAAGGCAGGCCTAAGATTTGGAAGCACTACTGCTCTGAAGAGAGCCTGATGATGGTGTCTGAGGACAAGCCATGCGTCTCCAAGGATCAATTGGGTGTTGTAGGACAGGGTGTGGGTGTCTGATAGAAGGATGTGGGACACCAAAAGTGAGAAAGCGTTAGATGGCTATCAGCAGTTGACCAAGGGTCATTTGGGGGCCCACTCAACTACTCAGAGCAGGCTATGCATCAGCCGTGGGTTTATGCAGGCTTGCCCAAGAAGCATAAGGGCCAGCTAGTAGTGTCTGAAAGAGAGCCGGGGGTCTCCGATAGACGTCTAAAGCAGGGCCATTAAATACAAAGCGGCTATTACAAGAGAGAAGGTTGTTTTTCCCCAACGTCTGTGCTTCTGAGGGCCCCAACGTCTGTGAATAATTTCCGGACTGGTAAGGGAAGCTGGAAGTTAGTTAGAAAATATAAAACCTAATCATTCTAAGGTCTGTTTCTGTGAGGACAAAGCATGTGCAGAAAATAACAAATCTTGCTTAAAACTGGTCTCTGAACTGGGCTCTGGTGAAGTCCAGGCTCTTTCACTTTCAATTTCCACTCAGCACTGCTGTCTGAAGTTTCCATACCTACCCCTTTGAGGTTCATTTCTGATTTTCTAGCACATAAAAAGCTTCCTGTTAGTTTACATAGCACCCTTTTTGTTTGAAAATTATACGTACTAGGTCAACAAATATTTTTTAGTTGAGAAGCATTTCAGTGATATGAAAGTGAGTGCAGTGCCTCTGTAAATTAGTTGTATTTTCCAATTTGTTTTTGTGTGCAATTACAAGAGTCTACAAAACAAACATTTTCTTCCGATTTACATAATCTGATTACATATCAATTTTTTACTACCTCTCTTACGCCATGACACTGTTCAGTGTTTGGAGGGTTTGCACAAAGACGCGGAAGCGGATTCAACCATGCCACAGCCTGCTGAGGGGTGGAGCTTTGAGTATAGCTCACATGCCGTTTTAACCCAGAGGGTTTGCTTTTATTGGAGGATGGAAAGAGTCCTTCTATTCCATTGTCCATTTTCCTCCATTTGCTGCTGCTCTTTGTGTATTCTGCCCGCTTCTCTGCTTGTTTGGCAGTAGAGGTATTTTGTACAGTTCTTTGCGACCACGGCACGGTGCCCGCCACGCCAGAGGAGCTGGGGCTGGGTTGGGATAGTAGTAGGGCATTGGGAAATAGATGCCAGCTAGTCCGATGCTCAGTTGGTGTTCTGTTGGTGTAGGAATTTTTTTTGTGAATTTCAAAATACAGCAGGATCCTAGCTCTAGGGGGCTTCCTTATTTTTGTATGTATTTACTGAGACTTCAGCTATTTGTCTCTCACTCTGTAAGGAGAGGGCCTTCAAGGGGCTTACATTTTGCGTAATCGTGGCAGCAGCAAGAATAAAGAACTAAAAGAGGGGAGAGTGCAAGTCCTTGATCCTGTGCAAATTATTTCAGTTTTTTAAGGTCAAGCCTGCAAGAGCATGCACTAGTGTCTCGCTTGCGAGACACTGGTGTACAAAAAGGGGTTGGAGCCCACCCGCTGCTTACCCATTTGTTGGCTTGCATGGCACTGTTCTTAGCCTCATAATCGTTCTATTTTTTAGGGTTGAGCCTGCAAGAGCATGCGCTTGTATCCAGAAAGGGCTGGAGCCCACCCATTGCTTACCCATTTGATGGCTTGCATGGCACTCTTCTTTATAGCCTCGTAATTAGTCACTGCAGGCCGAACATCATTTCCGTTCCTCTCTGTGGTGCAGTGACCAAGCACTGATTGATTGAACTTAATCAGTATAAATATTGGGGCCCTGACCCCAGAACTTTAGAACTCGGTTGGACTAAGGAACCTGCCAAGAAGAAGAGCTGGAGAAGTTGTGAGGAGAACCTACCACTTTGCTGTGTGGGCCTGCAGTGGCTGCTTATGTCTTGAGCAGTGAAAGGATTGGACTGGACTTTCAGCAATTTATTTCCCGAGTTTCTCTAAGGCCTTGAGCTAGAGCTTGTTCCCTGTTCAAGAAGTCTCAGGAACAGCAAAGACTTCAAGTTCATCTGCTACCAGCAATGGGACCTGGTGTTTTGTGGTGCAACAGAAGAAAAAGTAACCCAACGCCGCCAACGGCGCTGCTTCCAGCTCTGTCACTTGTTGGCAACACAGAGAGCAATGCCCTGCTTTGCAACGCAACCCTTGTCTCACCAACGCCGCAACCGTGTCCTTACTTGCACCGTGACCAGAGGGCACTGCACTCTGCACTGCCTCGCCTCACACTGCAACCCTAGTATCCCCAAGAATGACGCTCCATGTAGTTCCACGCCGCCATTGATGTAACTGCCTGCACCGTGGACTGGAGGCACCACTCATAAGTTACTCAACTCTCTGCCCCATCCCACACTGCAGCCTTGGCCCACCAGCGCCATTGACTCCAGAGCGTCTAACGATGACAGCGCTTCAGCAACGATGACGCCACTACTTGCACCATGGCCAGCTAGCACAGTGACGAGCACTGCCCCACTTCACACCGCAGCCCTGGTCTCACAGACGCTGCTGGATGCGGTCATCGAGCCGCTGGTTGCACCGTGACCTGAGGGCACTGCACGCCACACCGCTGCACTTCGCACCGCAGCCCTGATGCCAGTGCTCCTGACTTCAACCACATGGAGTTCGATCTGCAACATGTGACTCCAAGGACCCGACAACTCCTGCACTGACATTCGAAGCGGATGCCTCATCTTCAGATCTCATCACAAGGTACATGACACCCTGCATTTCCAAGGTACTGTTTGCGGCTCCTCCCCAACTCTGTAGCTGGCCCGCGACACCGTGGTCAGCCTGAACTGTTGGATTTGTTTGTTCACGATGCCATGATAGCCCCGGACAGAGCTAAAGACTTCAAGGAACTGTATTTTAAGTTTATTCTTGCAATTTTGTATTTTGATTACTGTGTGTTGGATTTTTATCGTTTTGGTATTGTTTTACACACATAAATATTGGCTATTTTTCCAAAACCGGTGTGGGGCCTTTTTGTAGTGTTTTCACTGTATTACTCTATATTGTGTGCAAATGCTTTACACATTGTCTCGGAGATAAGCCTGACTGCTCGTGCTAAGCTACCAAGGGGGTGAGCAGGGGTTATTTTAGAAGTGTAATCCCCCTTACCCTAACTAGAAGGAAGACCCTACTTGGACAGGGTACAAACCTGCCAACCAGAGACCCTCATTTCTAACAAAGCAATCCAAGAGAGTGTATGCGTTTTGGATCTGTCACCCTCATGTACCCGTCACCCTGTGTTGCTCTCTCTCGCCAGAATTCTTCTCCCCCACCTGCCTCCATATTGTTCTTCCTAGTGTGTTTCTACTCGTTGCCTCCCTGCACCCACGGTGTTACTTTCCAATACCAGAGTCCTTTATGTTGCTTACCCATATCTCCCATCATCCCCCATGTTGGTTTATACACCACTGCCCTCCCAGTGTTTCTTTTGCTTTGCCAAACCCCTCACGCCCTCCCTGTGTTGCTTTGGTTGACCCCCTGTTCCCCACGTTGCTTTTGATGAAACCCAACCCCTGGCATGTTTTAAAAAGAAATAAAAATAACCTTTGCATGTTTTATTTTTTTATATTTAGTTAATGATCCAACTCTGATCAGGGACTAAAATGGAAATAAAAGCATCAGTGTAATTTTGTAGGCACTCACATGCGACCAATAGGTTAGAAAGCCGAAACCTAATCGTTTGCCAATGCTTGCTTTGCATGTGTGTCATTTTTAAAGAGGTTTTCATTTGTTTTATTCATAGATAAAGTTGAGTAATTTTGTAAAATCATTCTTTTTTTTAAAAGATTAATGCATTAATAAACTAAACTGACTGACTGACTGGTCTTTTCTAGTGCTCCCTTTGTCATCTCTCTGGCAGCGCTACCATTTTAGGCAGGAGTGTTTTTAAGTTAAAAATGTAGTTGCTTCTCTTTTAAAAACATCCTCGACTACAATCCGAATTAATGGTAAAATAAAATTCCGCAGATTTTTTTCTCTAAGGCTACTTCTTAGGTGATCCCAAATTACAATGTGTGTATGAGAGCTTTACTGAAGTGGCGAAAATCTTAGTTTTAGTGTGAATCTCAAGGTCTTCTCAAAAAGCACACACACACAAAATAGCTGACTACAAGGCATAACCAAACTTCTCAAGTGGTCACATGCCATGTGTGACATGCATTGAAAATGCAAATGAATGTGTGGCAAGGAAGCAAGGGCCAGATGTATCAATTATAGGAACATTGATTACGTAATTGGGATTTTCCACGAATCGCAATTAGGAAATGGCTATTCCTAATGTATGAAACTCAGACTCCTAGTGGGTCGCAAACTAACCTACCCCATGAATATTAATGAGGTAGGTCGCAATTTGCTACCCATTATGAATCAAAGCCATCACAGGGATAGTGGCCTGCTGAGGTCACCAGACCATCATGTCTGTGATTGCTTTTAAATAAAGCAATCTTTTTTTTAATGCAACCCATTTTCCTTAAAGGACCGCTGCGTCTCTTAAACAAACAAAACTTTATTTTACATTCACAAATGGAAAGGGGTCCCAATGGGAATACATTACTACTACGCGTCAGTAGTCAGTACATTTTTTATGTATTGCGACCCAAATTCGGTCGCCATACATTAATACAAAACATTTTGATTCGGAATTTTGGAAGGGACGCCCCTTCCAAACACCGAATCAGTATCTGGTGGCAAACCAAAATTGCGATTCAGTAACATGCTACTGAATCACAGTTTGGGTTTGATACATATCAAAATGCTTTGATGCGGTCGCAAACAGGCGAATCGAACAGTTTGCTACCGGAAAAATGCTCGATACAGGTTGTCCTCAGTGATTAACGCAGATCCATACCAGACAGTAACAGGTTTTTTTAACGGAGTTTGGTTTATTCGAGGACATCAAAGAAGAGCAGACGCTACTAGCCGTTTTGGAATGCCTATTAAGACATACAAATGGATAACACAGACACTTCACTATGTACAGTTCTGACATTTTCCATACAAAATGACTTTAAAAAAAGTATGAATCACATTTTTGGTTCCATTTCATCTTTCACTGCCAAAGCTAAATGTGCTTACGAGAACAATGGATTTTATAGAATTATTAGAGCTCCACAATTGGTGAATAGCGGGTGTCTTCCTCAGCACTGCTAAGCATAGAGCGTGACAAAGCAGAATAAACTTATTTTTGAGCTGCTATTGACACTGTCAGTGAAGGACTGATTGGGGCACCTACTTATATAAATAGAAATAGTGTAAGAAAAACCCCTATTGCTTAGCTTAAAACACTTTTGAACACTGCTCAAGTTATGCTGTAAGAAGTGTGCTTAAAGTTATGGTAGGAGAACACGTTATGATGGATTGTTCAGATAATTAAAATTAAAATATATTTTCAAAGCAAGTACTGTTCGTGCACCATTTACTGTGCGATGACAATTATTTTCTGCATGCATGCATTTGTTCAAACTAATTATGTATCTACAAGATTCCAAAATGATTCTTTAAGAACTACCCTCTTGAAATACCTCAATTTCCAAACTAAAAGATTTCAACAGGGACTATTAATAAACCCCCCGTGAAATCAGTCTATTTCAGTTTTGCTCACAACTCTAGTACATTCTCTTAAGTAGATTCAACAAGGTTTTAACCACTTTATAGTGCTTACAAATATCCCATTTGTCAATATCTTTAACTTGATTCAGCATTATATCTCCCAAGCACCGAGACCACTCATGTGCCTTAAAACACAAGGACAGTTTATATAATTGGGCATCCCAATCTAGGAATGTTGGCTCCACGCCCTGATTAGGGATTTGATTGTGGACATCCCATGGGGTGGTTGTGCAAAATGAAGTAAGCGCCGGCAAACACTACAATTTGTGGGTCTTCACAATCATTTTTCAGATTATTTCCCACGGAAGTGCAGACAGTCTGGTCAAAGACAGGCATACGTGCTCTTCAATTGTGGGAAATAAAATGTAAATTGATACTTGTATAGCGCACTACTCACCCGCAAGGGTCTCAAGGCGCTTGTACGAATACCGCTGTGGAACCCATCCTGGCTTTCCCTGTGAGGTGTCCACTCCTGGGCACCCCCAAGGTGGAGGCCAGGCATCCTTAGCGTTGTGGGGGCCGTTGTGGAGATTAAGCAAGCTATTGCCCAGAGTTGCAGAGTGGGACTCCATGATTGGAATAAGCACCGAGGCGAGAATTATTAGGTCCGTGGAATTTTGAGCCCGAGACCCGCCGAGGCGGGGAATTGAACCCTGGTCCCGGGCTAGACCTCTGTATCAGGGTCTGCCGCTCTAACCATTGAGCCACACTTCTCCATATGTAGTGGAGTGCATGGGTAGGGGCATCGCCACAATCAAAAATATTTTCCCCATGGAGAAAAATAAATGCATACATACATTATGAGCCTTGGAGTTCTCCATGCAGCCTATGACTCTTAGATATTACCACAACACCACCTAGTGTCCTCTTGTACGGAGGAGCATTTTCTGCTAGTAGCGATCGACCAGAGTCTCCTGCTGGTGGCACCCATGGAACCGGATTACTGTTACCTTGAACAACTCAGCTAACTGCTTTTCACCTGGCTCAGCAGGATGCTAGCTAATCTGCAGGCCTGAGGAACTCTGTGTACTGGGGCACATAGACAGACCGCGAGTGTGAGGTTACAGTCAATACCTGGAGCTCCAAGAAGGTTTGTTAGATGTTTTTGCAGGGCCCAGGTCAAAAAGGTCATATGGGTTCCCATATAGCACAGGTACTTATTTTAGGGTTAAGAAGAAAGACTGGGCATATAAACAAAATGTAAGAATCTTGGGTTCATGGACAGACAAGTGCAGGGATGAGGGCACAGTCAGAGTTTAAGGACATTTTAGCTCATCTATAGAATGTGAAAGAAACTAGGGCAACGTGGACAAACAGTGTGAGGACACTGTGTTGGTACAATGTAGGGACCTTGGGTGCAAGGCCCGCCGCTGCTAAAACCTTGAGAAAGATGGACATACAGTTAGAGGCACTTGGGGCAAGTGGACAGCGTGGAGATATTGAGAAGCTTTGATGAACAATGTGGGCACGCTGGATGTATGTGGGCAGATCATGATCAGATGTTTTAAGGCATGACCAAAGTGGGCGGGAAATATTTCAGCTATTTTCGTGTGACCCTGTGAAATGTTGACATATAGTTCAGTATTGTTTGCCATTATGCGGGACTGAGTTAGCAGGAAATGGACAACAGCATTCTAAATTTTTCTGGGGCAACCAAAATAGGTCTTACCCAGCCAGGGCCCTCCAAATTCTTAAGATGACACCGGTTGTGATAAATAATAGTGTTAGGATTCAATGGAACGTGGAATGTCGTGGATGACTGTCACTTTAGGCTTTTTTAATCGTCAACTTTCAAGTACATTCAAGCCCAAGTGCCTAGAAGAGATATTGCTTACAGTGTCCGCTATATGCATTCATCCTCCACCGCTAGTAATATCGGGTGGCTTCCTCGCCCTCAGCTGTTCTGATTGTTACCTGTCCTGATAAACTGGCCTGTCCTCCTTGAATTTTCACAATCTGATTTGGGAACTAGCTCAATTTCAATATGTTGACTTGGTCTTATCACGATGCAGTAAGTAAACACTACTGAAATAAGTTAGCACTCTGCTGCTTCTAGATCTGATGCACCACAAAGGAAGGCCTTACCTAAAATCCAACATAAATAAACTGCTTCCAAAGTCCACTATTTTTCCAATTACATCACCGCAGCAAATTCCGAAACTAAGAGGGCTGTGTATTACTCCTGCATTATCTTGGCAGTGTGAGGAACAAAGACAGGAAGAAAAAAACAGCAATTGATTAGACATTAAGCGGGCAGATCCTGTTTGGGTAAGACTTCATTTTTAGACATAATTTTGGGGCTAAGGAGCTAGGGGAAGTGTACATATTAGACGCCCAAAGTAAAGACATATTTATAATAAGGTTGGTGTGTTTCTGCGCGGTTGCGTTCAGGTGCTGTAGATGTAAGGGCTGACGAGTTTCACAGCGAGAGGTAAATTAGCATCACCGTCCACACCTGGTCAAAAACAGCTACCCTGCGATCAAAGGTTTCAATCTTTGTAGGGCCTCTTAGCTATTCTTTCTTCAGAGGTTGAAAAACTGTGTAACGTTGATTTAGGATAACCGCTGTTTTCACGTTGAATGAACATATGTAAGATACATGTATGAGGTCTTGCCTACAAGGCAGCAGATGGATGTCTTCTGCAAAATCTACTGCTATCTTACAGTGAGCTTAGAGTCTGCCCATTGCCTGACTTCATTGTCACTCATTTGCCAGCCAATTAATCTTGTTTGGATTTCCTTCCTCTTCATGTGTTTGTCCCTCCCCTGGAGCATGAATGCATTACTTTTCCAAGAGTACATGT
Source organism: Lissotriton helveticus (assembly GCF_964261635.1). Classification (NCBI taxonomy): domain Eukaryota; kingdom Metazoa; phylum Chordata; class Amphibia; order Caudata; family Salamandridae; genus Lissotriton; species Lissotriton helveticus. The sequence continues at coordinate 345,756,077 of NC_136070.1, read as the reverse complement.
TTCTTCAGCTCTCTCTCTAGTCTGCTTCTCTTTCTGCACCTGCACTCTGTGTTGCATGCTGTCTTTTTTTTTTAATAAATATTTTTATAGATTTTTGTGCACAGTGTAAAACAAACCATAAACAATCAAGGTATGCAATAAAGTCAATCAATTGCGCTGGATACATTACATCGCCATCAGACCCTTCTCGTACATCAGGAGTTACATGCTGTCTCTTGCCCGTGTAATTCTACCCAAGCAGATCCCATTGCTCTCTCCCCATTAACTTTTCCTCCCCCAGTTCCTCAGTATTGCTATGGCCCCCTCCACCCACTTGCGTCCCTCTGTAGCTTGCTCCCCTCCCTCTGTGGTGCTTCCCCCACCCTCATGTCGATTCCCTGTGTTCTCCATGATTCGGCCACCATGCTCCACACCCGCACTTGACGCTGCTGTCTCTCGCCCGCATTTCTCCCTCTGTGTTTGCCTTCTAGAGATGCTGATGATATTCGGATCTGTTATACCAGGGAGCAAATGACCTGCAGGGCTTTTAGATCAACTTCGCCGGGGAACAAATACTGCAGCACCAAGAACCCAAAGACCTACAGACACAGGACACAGCCTGGGTTGTCACAGTGAAGACCAGGCCCTCATCTTTCTTTCACTGAAGTGCACACCAGCTGTGCTCCAACTCTCTCAGAGACACCATAGAGTGAGTGCCACCGACGGGCAATGCGGTCACTCCTTCATTCTGCTCCTCGAGTTTTGGATTTGACTACAGTTTGCCAACATCACAATTTTTAGTTCTCACCCAGTTGACAGCTTGCCAATGCTTTCCTTCCAATCTTTATCCTTTTTGAATTTATTAGCCATCCAGCTGTGTTTAAAATATGACTTCAGGTTACAGTAATTCAAAGCCAAAAGTACCTTACATCAATTTAAATCATATTTTGCTATGTTTCCTTGAAAGCTAAAGAAAAAAAAAAGGTTTCTTTGCCTGTTCTAAGTACATGTGCCTGCTAAGAAGCATCCATACTTTTTAGGTCGAGCCTAGAGTCTGCGCACAAGCGCTGCTCTAGGGAAGATCTGGGGTAGTTCAGTACGTGAGGGACAGGAGCGTAACACCGGCCCCCGCAGCCCACGCGGTGCGGGGAGGGGGGCCCCATGCTCTCCAGGGGCCCCCCTCACTCCCAGCAGTAAGTAAGTAAGTAAGTAAGTAAATAAACTGAATTTCAAAAGCGCCTGGTTACACTAACAGTGTGTCCCCGCGCTAGTGCGTAGCTCACATACAGCCCTGGGCAGCACCTCGCCACCTACTCTGACTCTAAGGGCATCCTCTTGGGAAAAGGTAAGTTTTTAATTCTTTGCGGAATGTCGTTTCCGAGGCTTCCAGGCACAGCTTACTGGGCAGTCCATTCCACAGTCGCGCCGCCAGGAACCGAAATGACCTCCCCCCCAGTCTGGCTCTTTTGACCTTGGGTACCTGTACCAGCCCTGCCCCGCTTGCTCTTAATTGCCGAGTCGGGATGTGTGGCACTAACAGATTCCGAAGAAAGCGAGGACCTTTCCCCTGAATGATCCTGTGACTTACACATAAGGCCTTGAACTCTACCCGTTTCGTAATGGGCAGCCAGTGTAATGACTCCAAAGCCCTAAGTGAAGACGCTCTCCTAGGCAACCCCAAAACCAGCCATGCCGCCGCATTTTGAATCCTCTGCAGCCTTTGAAGACATCTCACGTTCGCCCCCAGATTGAGGGCATTACCATAATCTAATCTAGAGGTAACCATAGCATGGACCAATGACTTCCTAGCTGTTATAGGGAGTAGATCCATGATCTTTCTTAGGCCCCGCAGGATACCAAAGCATGTGCCTGCCACACGGCTGGTGTGGTAGTCAAATGAGATCCTGGAGTCAATCCAGACCCCAAGATTCCTCACTTGATCACTGGGTACAGGGAGAGGCCCAAGAGTCTGAGGCCACCATGCCGACGTCCAGATAGAGGGAGTTTTCTTCACAATCAGTACCTCGGTTTTATCACCGTTAAGTCCGAGGCAGTTATCAGCCATCCAGACCGCCAGTTCTTGCAAACAAGATGCAAAGTTGTTCGAGGCGCTCTCAGCTGGCTGCGTCAAAGCCACAACCAGCTGAGTATCGTCGGCGTATGTCACCACTTCCACGCCATATTTTCCGGTGACCGTGGCCACCTGTGCCACATACAGATTAAAAAGGGTAGGGCTGAGGCTCGACCCCTGGGGTACCCCCTGCTTCAGGGCGATGGCATTTGAGCGGAATGACCCCTGAGCTACTTGGAAGCTGCGGTCTTGTAGAAAAGACTCCAACCATTTCCATGCCAAGCCCACCACTCCCCCTCTACTAAGACACTGCAGCAAGGTGTGATGTGCCACAGTGTCAAAAGCGTAAATGACAAGGAGGTAGGTCCTTGGGACGTATGGTCAGCTGGACCCTCTGTAATATTTATAAAAAAGTAAGTGCTGGCCATACAGGGAAATTTTGATCTCCTTCGTTTAGAGTGACAAAATAAAGTTTTATTTCAGAATTTGTCTGGTATTATTTATTTTATACCTTTCTGCTTTTTAATTTTCAAAAGATTCAAAAGATACGTTATACAAAAATGACACACCCAATTACATTTATCATACAGTATATTCAAGCGTATAAACACATTACACAAAACAAACAATACATATATCTGAATTTCATATATACATTAATACAAAAACTTATGCAACAACATCATTAATCATATTTGCACTACTTTGTCTATAAAGAGAAGAAAATTCTCTATACTCAAAAAGGAGAAATCAAATGGAGATAACAGTCTATGTACACAACAATGCAAATTAGGCTGAGAGTATGAATCAAAAACTCAGTATAACACAAAGACAGTTGTTTAGAGCAGTTATCAAGTGCTTCTCTCCAAATGGCCGACGCGTTTCGAACTCGCTATTTTACTTAGCGTGTTCTCGTCAGGGCGTAACGACTCTATCCTGTGAGGGTTATGCAAAAATAAAAAGGAGAAATGACGTCAGTTCTTACTAGGTCTATTATAGCCTGATCAAGTGAAAAATAAAAGAGCTCCAACTCATGGGTTCATACCTTATATAAAAGTCATTGGTGAGTGGGGTTCAGTAAGCGCTATAAATTCCGGTCGTGATGTCTAAGGGGGGAATGGAATCAGAATCAATTATGTTTATCTAATGGAGAGCCAATTGCCTTTTGCCAAACACACGAGAGCCTCGCTCTTACCTGCGAGTACTCGCGTCTCTTTCCAAAAATTGGTTTTGACTTCGTGCACAGGGGAGCCCCCCTGAGTGCACTGGAACCTGTCAAAGACGGGAAGCATGGTCACTTCACCCATTCAGTATCCCTTCTCAATAATACGGTTCTCAAAAATGTGTATAACAAAATACCTTCGATTTTAGGTTTTAAACAGTGCTCAAACAGCCATTCGGTCTTGATTATTCACCTCGCTGTAACCGGTACCTCCCAATGAAACGTCCGTGGACGCACAGTATTAATTATCTGCCAAAACAAAGAGAGGCGCGTTCAGTTACCACACCGCTTCTCCACATCGCGTGAGGTCCGCTCACAATTTTAAAAGGGCGACGAGCAAATACCTGATTAGCGCTGTTCACTCTGCTCGCATCACTCGTACTAGCACTCCATCAATGCGCCATGTTTGAAAGAGGCGTGACTAATTTATTGTCACATGGTGGACGGATTTCTGGGACATGTAGTCCACTTTAATTTGGAAACCGCGCGTGGGGCTCATTTGAAAAACGCGCAAGGGGTTTGATGACATGGTTTTCCTGACAGATGGGAAATATCGGTTTTGTCACGAGAATCACACAATTAAAGAGAAAAACGTGTTTTGAAGAACACGCAAAGGGATTTAGATGTGAATATAAAACAGGATTTTTATAGCCTAGAGATTTCTGACATAGAGTTTAACCCGGTTTGGAAACTATTGAATCGCAAGATTAAATAGGCTTCTTTCCTAAGTAAAACATCATCCACATCCAAGACTGCTTTCGTGTGCCCTATGGTATATAGGACCGTCCATTTGAAGTCGGTCTCTGAATGACCCTGTTCCAAAAAATGTTGGACCATGGGTGCCGATACCACCTTAGTTTTGATCCGTGATCGGTGTTGTGTGATGCGAGTATTAATCTGTTGGTTTGTTTTCCCAATATAAAGCTTGTCGCAACCACACATGATTGCGTAGACCACATTTCTGGTCCTACAATTACTAAAACACTCATTTCGCCATCGTGTCCCCCGATGAATGAATTCGCTGCCCTCAATTGTTGATTCACACGAGACACAGTTACCACACCTGTGGTGGCCTATTATCTGTTTCATGCCCCATATTGAAAGCAGGTCATGTTTTGGTCTTTCTATCCTTACATCTGCCCGTACCATATGTTGACCAATACTCTTATTCTTTTTGAAGGCAAAGATAGGTTTGGGAAAAGGGCATTCTAAGTCTTCCAATAGATGCCAATTTTTAAGTATCGTTTGCCGTACTTGGTGGGCATGGGGACCGAACGTGGTTACACAGACCAGTTTGTCTAAATCTTGTTTCACCTTACGTTCAAAGAGGCACTCACGTGGTGTGAATCGTGCTCTCTTGCGTGCATGTTTCAGTAATTTTGCAGGGTAACCCCTGTTGGACATCTCATTGCAAAATTTCTGCGCCTGTTGATCGTAGTCTATTATCTCCGAGCAGTTTCTTCGAATGCGAAGAAGCTGCCCATAGGGAAGATTAGTTCGCAAGTTCCTAGGATGGGCACTCCGATGATGAAGGATGGTGTTCCTGTCTGTCTTTTTTCTAAAGAGAGAGGATTTTAAAACACCATCGGTACAGCTTATTTCGACATCCAAAAATGTCATTTTTGACTTGCTGTGTTCAATTGAAAACTTGATATCTGGATGTTTATGGTTTAGCCATTGATGGAATTCAAGCAGTTCAGTGTGGCTCCCCTGCCACAGGAACCACACGTCGTCGATATATCTGAGCCACTGTTTTATATGTTTTTTGAATGGGTTGTTATTCTCGACAAATTTGTTCTCATATTCTGCCATAAACAGTATGGCCATCTCCGGCGCATAGGGACATCCCATGGCCGTCCCCTTGATTTGAGCAAAAAACTCATCATTGAAACGAAAGTAGTTCTTCTTGAGTGTCAATTCCGCAATTTCCAAAATAAATGAAGTTGGAACCCGATGAGGTCTTACCCTCATGTCTAAATACAATTCGATGACCTCCAATGCTTCACTTTGTGGGATTTGCGTATATAATGAGGTCACATCCATTGTGACCAAGATCTCACTTATGGGGTCAAAATCCATTCCCTCAACTTTAATCAAAAAGTCAGTGGTGTCCTGAAGATATGACTTGACACCACTCACAAAAGGCTTCAGAAAGTGATCAACATATTTCGATAACGGTTCCAAACACGAGTCACACCCTGAGACGATCGGTCGTCCAGGGGGCTCGGCAGGGTTTTTGTGTATTTTTGGAAGAAAATATAATAATGGGATGCGGGGGAATTTTTTTATAAGAAATTCTCGTTCTTTCTTTCCCACATACCCATTGTCACAGCCTGTTTGAATCAAGTCAGATATTTTTGACTGGATTTCTTTCGTAGGGTCCATTGATAATCTTCTATACCATGTTTGATTTTGTACATGAGAATCCCCTTCTTTGAGATATTTGTCCCGCGGCCACAACACGGTTGCCCCGCCCTTGTCGGCCGGTTTTACTATGATGGAATTGTCCATGCTTAGGCTTTTTAGTGCTACTTGTTGTCCCTTGCTTAAGTTGGGCTTGACATATCTCTGTGTTTTCTCAAGCTTATTTATTGAGGACAGAACCACTTGCTCAAAGGCATAGATCTGTTTTGGGATATTTTGACTGGGGATAAAAGAAGATTTATTTCTTAATCCAGTTGTTTCATTTCAATGATGAGTTTTTTGCTCAAATCAAGGGGACGGCCATGGGATGTCCCTATGCGCCGGAGATGGCCATACTGTTTATGGCAGAATATGAGAACAAATTTGTCGAGAATAACAACCCATTCAAAAAACATATAAAACAGTGGCTCAGATATATCGACGACGTGTGGCTCCTGTGGCAGGGGAGCCACACCGAACTGCTTGAATTCCATCAATGGCTAAACCATAAACATCCAGATATCAAGTTTTCAATTGAACACAGCAAGTCAAAAATGACATTTTTGGATGTCGAAATAAGCTGTACCGATGGTGTTTTAAAATCCTCTCTCTTTAGAAAAAAGACAGACAGGAACACCATCCTTCATCATCGGAGTGCCCATCCTAGGAACTTGCGAACTAATCTTCCCTATGGGCAGCTTCTTCGCATTCGAAGAAACTGCTCGGAGATAATAGACTACGATCAACAGGCGCAGAAATTTTGCAATGAGATGTCCAACAGGGGTTACCCTGCAAAATTACTGAAACATGCACGCAAGAGAGCACGATTCACACCACGTGAGTGCCTCTTTGAACGTAAGGTGAAACAAGATTTAGACAAACTGGTCTGTGTAACCACGTTCGGTCCCCATGCCCACCAAGTACGGCAAACGATACTTAAAAATTGGCATCTATTGGAAGACTTAGAATGCCCTTTTCCCAAACCTATCTTTGCCTTCAAAAAGAATAAGAGTATTGGTCAACATATGGTACGGGCAGATGTAAGGATAGAAAGATCAAAACATGACCTGCTTTCAATATGGGGCATGAAACAGATAATAGGCCACCACAGGTGTGGTAACTGTGTCTCGTGTGAATCAACAATTGAGGGCAGCGAATTCATTCATCGGGGGACACGATGGCGAAATGAGTGTTTTAGTAATTGTAGGACCAGAAATGTGGTCTACGCAATCATGTGTGGTTGCGACAAGCTTTATATTGGGAAAACAAACCAACAGATTAATACTCGCATCACACAACACCGATCACGGATCAAAACTAAGGTGGTATCGGCACCCATGGTCCAACATTTTTTGGAACAGGGTCATTCAGAGACCGACTTCAAATGGACGGTCCTATATACCATAGGGCACACGAAAGCAGTCTTGGATGTGGATGATGTTTTACTTAGGAAAGAAGCCTATTTAATCTTGCGATTCAATAGTTTCCAAACCGGGTTAAACTCTATGTCAGAAATCTCTAGGCTATAAAAATCCTGTTTTATATTCACATCTAGATCCCTTTGCGTGTTCTTCAAAACACGTTTTTCTCTTTAATTGTGTGATTCTCGTGACAAAACCGATATTTCCCATCTGTCAGGAAAACCATGTCATCAAACCCCTTGCGTGTTTTTCAAATGAGCCCCACGCGCGGTTTCCAAATTAAAGTGGACTACATGTCCCAGAAATCCGTCCACCATGTGACAATAAATTAGTCACGCCTCTTTCAAACATGGCGCATTGATGGAGTGCTAGTACGAGTGATGCGAGCAGAGTGAACAGCGCTAATCAGGTATTTGCTCGTCGCCCTTGTAAAATTGTGAGCGGACCTCACGCGATGTGGAGAAGCGGTGTGGTAACTGAACGCGCCTCTCTTTGTTTTGGCAGATAATTAATACTGTGCGTCCACGGACGTTTCATTGGGAGGTACCGGTTACAGCGAGGTGAATAATCAAGACCGAATGGCTGTTTGAGCACTGTTTAAAACCTAAAATCGAAGGTATTTTGTTATACACGTTTTTGAGAACCGTATTATTGAGAAGGGATACTGAATGGGTGAAGTGACCATGCTTCCCGTCTTTGACAGGTTCCAGTGCACTCAGGGGGGCTCCCCTGTGCACGAAGTCAAAACCAATTTTTGGAAAGAGACGCGAGTACTCGCAGGTAAGAGCGAGGCTCTCGTGTGTTTGGCAAAAGGCTCTCCATTAGATAAACATAATTGATTCTGATTCCATTTCCCCCTTAGACATCACGACCGGAATTTATAGCGCTTACTGAACCCCACTCACCAATGACGTTTATATAAGGTATGAACCCATGAGTTGGAGCTCTTTTATTTTTCACTTGATCAGGCTATAATAGACCTAGTAAGAACTGACGTCATTTCTCCTTTTTATTTTTGCATAACCCTCACAGGATAGAGTCGTTACGCCCTGACGAGAACACGCTAAGTAAAATAGCGAGTTCGAAACGCGTCGGCCATTTGGAGAGAAGCACTTGATAACTGCTCTAAACAACTGTCTTTGTGTTATACTGAGTTTTTGATTCATACTCTCAGCCTAATTTGCATTGTTGTGTACATAGACTGTTATCTCCATTTGATTTCTCCTTTTTGAGTATAGAGAATTTTCTTCTCTTTATAGACAAAGTAGTGCAAATATGATTAATGATGTTGTTGCATAAGTTTTTGTATTAATGTATATATGAAATTCAGATATATGTATTGTTTGTTTTGTGTAATGTGTTTATACGCTTGAATATACTGTATGATAAATGTAATTGGGTGTGTCTTTTTTGTATAACGTATCTTTTGAATCTTTTGAAAATTAAAAAGCAGAAAGGTATAAAATAAATAATACCAGACAAATTCTGAAATAAAACTTTATTTTGTCACTCTAAACGAAGGAGATCAAAATTTCCCTGTATGGCCAGCACTTACTTTTTTATAAATATTACAGTGTCAAAAGCGGCACTCAAATCCAAAAGAATAACTGCCGCTGTCTGCCCTCCATCCGCATGTCTCCGGAGGCTTTCCGTAGAGAAAAGTAAGGCGGACTCTGTGGAGTGGTGAGCCCGGAAGCCCGATTGCGTAGGGTGGAACATTCATGCTTTTCAATATGAGTAGTCAGCTGTACATTGACCGCCTTCTCGGCAATCTTGGAAAAGTAGGGTAAGAGGTAAATCGGATGCAAATTGTTGAGGTGTTCTATGCTAATGTTTGGCTTTTTCTTTAAAGGGAGCACCACTGCCTCCTTCTAGTTTTTAGGAACCTTGCCTGAGCCGAATGAAAGTTCAAGCATCAGGCTAATAAAGGGTATTAGGATCTCACTGCCCCCACATAGAATTCTAGCGGGGGCCGGATCTTTCGGAGAACCCTATTTTATGCTGAGAGCTATTTTATTCAGTCTGTCATTTGCTGGCACCCCAAACCTAGTCAAGTATTCTGTAAATGTAAATGTAAAATGTAAATGTAAATGTACAGGAATTTATATAGCGCAAATCACCGAGCGGTTTCTAAGCGCTTGCTTAGGGAACCCGTCCTGGTATTCCCCTGTGAGATAACCCCGGCAGGGTATCCGCAAGGTGAAAGCCAGGCATCCCGCCGCGAGGGGCCGTTGTGGAGATTAAGCAAGCTATTGCCCAGAGTCGCAGAGTGTGAACCCGTGAATTGAGTAGGCACCGGAGCGAGAATTGTTGAGTCCATGGACATTTTAGGACTCAAGACCCCGCCGAGCCGGGAATTGAACCCTGGTCCCGGGCTGACCTCTGCTTCCAGGTCGGCCTCCTCTAACCAGTGAGCCACACTTCTCCACGCTCCAGCCCCCACCCCACTCTCGGCAGAGCCAGGCCTTTAAACTGCGCGCGCGCACACCTGGACGGTGACGTGATGGCTTCTCAGTCTCTATTTGCACCGGGGAGGGGGTATTAACACAGGCTCCAGCAGGGGGCCCCACCACGCTCCAGGGGCCCCCTCACTAGTCTCAGCAGAGGCAGGGGGCAGAGGCAAGCAAGCCTATAACCAGTGAGCACACACCACTGGACGGTGTGACGTGCCTCGGCGGCCTCTATTTTAACAAGCATTTACAATGCAATGGTTTCGCCTTTGGAAAAGTTAGAGCTATTGGCATTGTAAATGACAAAATTTGTATTTATGTGTTGTTTTTGAAAACAGATAAATAAATGGCATTGTCATTTACATTGCCATTAGCTTAATCTCTGCAGTCACTCTGCAGTCCCTAGCACTCCATAGCACACCCTAGTCACTCTGCAGTCCCTAGCACTCCATAGCACACCCTAGTCACTCTGCAGTCCCTAGCACTCCATAGCACACCCTAGTCACTCTGCAGTCCCTAGCACTCCATAGCACACCCTAGTCACTCTGCAGTCCCTAGTCACTCTGCACTCCCTAGTCACTCCCTAGTCACTCTGCACTCCCTAGTCACTCCCTAGTCACTCTGCACTCCCTAGCGCTCCCTAGTCACTCTGCACTCCCTAGCACTCCCTAGTCACTCTGCACTCCCTAGCGCTCCCTTGCGCTCCCTAGCGCTCCCTTGCGCTCCCTTGCACTCCCTTGCACTCCCTTGCACTCCCTTGCACTCCCTTGCACTCCCTTGCACTCCCTTGCACTCCCTAGCCACTCTGCACTCCCTAGCCACTCTGCACTCCCTAGCCACTCTGCACTCCCTAGCCACTCTGCACTCCCTAGCCACTCTGCACTCCCTAGCCACTCTGCACTCCCTAGCCACTCTGCACTCCCTAGCCACTCTGCACTCCCTAGCCACTCTGCACTCCCTAGCCACTCTGCACTCCCTAGCCACTCTGCACTCCCTAGCCACTCTGCACTCCCTAGCCACTCTGCACTCCCTAGTCACTCTGCACTCCCTAGTCACTCTGCAGTCACTCTGCACTCCCTAGCACTCTCTAGTCACTCTGCACTCCCTAGCACTCCCTAGTCACTCTAAGGCAAAGCCAAGGTCTACCGTGTCAAAGTTCACTTAGAAGTCCCATAATTTAAGCATGCACGTGTGGTGACCTGATGTTCTGGTGGGTGTTTGTAAACAGTGAGCCTGGAAGCCTGACTGTCAGCCGCAGAGCACGCTGAAGTACTCGAACTGTGATGAAAGATGGGAGGTGGTCATTATTTCCAAGCATGTTACGGTTGCAATTGGCCTGTAGATGGACAAGTTACCGAGGTCAATATTCTACATCTTGAGACGGGTGCCTATTTTGTATTTCAGTACCATAGTGACTGCATCTCTTGAAAGAGAGCCATCTAATCTATTAGGCAGTGACAGCTCAAGGATTTGTAGGGCCCCAGCAAATTATATTTTCTGGCCCCCTGTTTGGGACAGCTTTGAATGTATTGCCCCTCGGCTCATTCAACGCCTATGATGAAAAGCAATACTGAATTGTATGTTAAACTATATGCAACAGGACCGGCCAGCTAAAGAGAGTAGTAAGGAAGAGACAAAGGTAGAGAGAGGTGAAGAGTAGAAAGAAAAATGCAGTAAAAGGAAGTTGAGACAGATGTGAAAGAGAGGTGAGGTTTATACAGGAATAGAGAGTTATGGGAGGAAGAGATGGTGAGGTACAGAGACCTATAAAAAAGATTGAGAGATACAGTTTAAGTGGAATGGGTGTGTTGAGGAGGAAGTTCAGAGATAGATGTCTTTGTGTGTGTGTGTGTGTGTGTGTGTGTGTGTGTGAGAGCGGGAGAGGGAGAGGGAGGGAGAGGGGAGTCGACGATAGAAAAAAGGAAGTAGAAGCAGAGAAACAGACAGTCAAAAAGGAGTAAGTTATTTAGTAAGGAAATGGAATGGAAACAGAGGTATAACAGAGAAAGGGAATGTGGATTGGTGAGTGGTGATCTAATGGGGAGTTAAATTTTGAGTTTAGGTAGTGGGAGAATGCAGTGGAGTCGAGAGAGGTGATGTAGTGAAGGAGATGTGAGGTAGGGAGGGAAATGAGATACAGAGGCAAGAGGAGTGGTGAGGTGGAGACACGATTACATGCAAGCCGTACGAGCCAACATTTTCTAACAGAGAAAATTAAGAAAAACAGATCCGGGGAAATTAACTTACCCGTACACTTGCATTTAAGTGAAGAAGTTTCTAATAAGTAAAAAGATTAAATAAAGCAATTTTCGCTATAGAAAACTTGGCGTCTTTGGCCCAAGTCGGCAGTGTTGGCATGTGTGACATTTTCATGAACTAGCATTCATTTATCCACGGTCCACCTTTACCAGGATCCTTAATGCCCCTTCACAGGAGTCACTAATGAATACAATGCTTGAGTAGCAGCGCCCAACAAATCCGATATCAAATCCAGTCACAGGCCCTGTGCTAGCACCTGCCACCCTTTCAAACAGCCCGTCCTTCTTTAAATCTCGCCCCCCCCCCACTCACCAGTTTCCAGAGCCCACAATGCAGACTTTTCGGAGTGGGGACATCCTGGCTGTCACTTTCTCTCTGGCTCTCCGGGCAGTCTGTCGCTCAGTCCGCCTGCTGTTAGTGTGTGCGTCTGTGGTGTCTCTCCCGCCTGTCAGTCTGTCCTCCCTCGTCAGGCTGTTTTTCCCGTCTGTCCGCCCTCCCTGTCGCTATTCCCAGAGTCAGTGTGTCCCCCGGAGCTGTCTTGTGGAGAATCTGCCTCCCTGGCCAAAGTCACCCGGTTCAGACTCCAGCAAGTGCTTTTCAGGTCTGTCCCGCCCCCTCCCCCCTCCTCCCTGCAGGGCCCGCCTTCTGCTACTCCCACAGGGACCGGTTAACCCCGTGCTGGTCGGCGCCGGGCAAAAGCGTGGACTGTTTGGTCTTCTTGAGGCGCGTCAACTCTTCAACCAGAAGAGGACGCATCTTACTTGTGTGGATGACTGGAAGACAGCCTTAGGTCTCCGCACTCTAGTCTGGTCACAAAACCTGCAGTCACGCACGCTCTTTCTCCCTCCCTTTGTGGAATCCCGTGCGCTCATTACAAATGTCAAAACAGTAACATCCATGGGCACCAGGCACACGCCCCCATGGAAAAATACGGCCAGCATCAAATTGAACAGCGGGAGGGGGGCGGGCAGGAACGGGCTCACGGACAGCGGGAGGGGGGGCAGGAACGGGCTCACGGACAGCGGGAGGGGGGCAGGAACGGGCTCACGGACAGCGGGAGGGGGGGCAGGAACGGGCTCATGGACTGCGGGGGGGGCAGGAACGGGCTCATGGACTGCGGGGGGGGGCAGGAACGGGCTCATGGACTGCGGGGGGGGGGAGGGCAGGAACGGGCTCACGGACACGGGAGGGGGGGCGGGAACGGACAGAGGGACATCGCGCAACCTACCCCTACAAACGACACTTCAAAAATGGCAAAAACAATGCTTTACAAAAAATAAATAAACACCGCCCACCACCTCATGACGATAGCAAGGGGGCGGGATGAGTAAAAATCGCGTGAACGCCCACGAATCTGCTCGGGGAATGAGTGACGCATCTCTGTTCCAATGGCTAGCCTCCATTTATGGAGCTAGCCAATGGGACAGAGAGGCGGACGAAGCCCCATACATGTAAACAAAAGTTTTTCGCTTGCACGAAAGTCTGCTGCGCAGCTTTCGGCGAGGCGAAACCTAAAAATTAATTATGGTGCCGTGCGCTGTGCCAGAGCCTTTTTTCATTAATTAAATATTTCGTGCACACTGCGCAGTACCTCTCTTGTTGTCTTCGTAATGGTCCGTGGGCGTGCCGGCGCGCCGTAGTTGTCTATGAGGAGTTTGCGCGCCGCGGTCTTCAGGGTGGGGGCGGGGCTGGTGACAAATGCGTGCCGTGCAATTTTGTCATGCGCATTGTAAAGTGTGCGTGACTTTAGTACAACAAACTTCGAAGAACTATGGGTGCGGCCGCCTTTGTTGTACCGTACTAGAAGAAGAACAAATAGTATTAGCCCCTGCCTGGCCCTGCCCTGGTGGCTAGCCTCGCCCAGGCCCCAGTGTCGCCCTGCTGTCTTCTGTTCTGCTACCCGCATCCCAGCCCGCCACGCTTCAAAGCTGCAGGCCAGCCCAGGCCTAAGGAGGTGAGAAGCGTGAGCGATGAGTATGTGTGTCAGGTGTCGTCCGGCTGCTGCTTAGGTCGGACAGACTCTCGGAGGATGTAATGATTATTTGAAGCCTGCGGCTGCCGGCTATGCATTCTCAGGGCGGCGCGGCATTGGTGGTATAGGAGAGGCGGGAACCGTTAATGAAATAATATCCCTTAGCACACCAGTGCTTCCAAGCTGAGTACCAGCACTTCTCCTCTATCAAACAGAGTACTGGTACACATGAGCGTAGCTGTGTATGTGCCCCCATGGAGGATGGCAATCAGAAGGCCAACACTTAAAATAAATTATTGCCCAAGTCAGTGGCATTGACTCCATCATTAGGCATTTGAGCAATACACTCTTGGCAGTCATAAAAAGACTTGCATGACCAATCTACACCTCTGTATCTTTTTAGGAACTAAAACCACCTATGGTAGGGAAGTGCACTTCACATTTGGAGAGGTGGGCAGAGAATTAATGCCCCGCGGCGTGTGAGCAACGTTATTGTGAGTTCCCCATTTATTTCTTGACTGAACCTGCTTGTGAGCAGACACGGAGTGCCTTTCCATTTGCTGGGTCAAGAAAAAACATTTTCACATAGAATTGTAATTTACAGCACCCTTACGTTTGCTTATTGCTTTAAATCAATGCACATGCCAAAGCTTGTAAATATTAAAAACGTGTTTGCCTTGGCATTCATTTATTTTAAGGAAGCCCAGCTCATTTTTCATTGGCTTGTCTTTTTGCCCTTCCTAAATTCTACCTTCCGATTGGTTTATAGGCTTGTTAGTCCCACCTTATGACGACCATGTTGTCATTTGTATCCTTCCATGGCTACAGGCCCCTTAACTTCGAGTGCTGCACGGTATGTACTATTTAGATTGTGAGCACTATTTGCCCACTCCCCCTTCTCCACCCCCCCCCCCGCACTCCCGCTGTCCATGCCTTCTCCCCCACACTCTCCCCGCACTCCTGCTTGCAATTTAATAGGTCTTGCGTAAATGCAAGTCCTATTGCATTGGAAATGCTTGTTTTTGCTTGTGCGTGTCCTGGAATGCTGTTGTGTTGGAGGCTCAGGAAGCCAGTGTGGGACGCGAGTTCTGGCTCCTGCAACAAATTGCAGCTGAGACACAAGTGGCTGGAAGGGTTGTGGAGACTTTTATGTGATGATCCCGGCAGCTGGGGCTGGCCGGGACCCTGCACGCTTTGGTCTACCCAGGGTACCCGTGTCACCTGCGGGCATGCAGCCCAGCACTCCCCGCCGGTAGGACCCAAGACAGCGCCAACATGAGCGACAGCAGCAACAGCATTATCTTCTCCGTACCTACGTCCCGGCTGCTCGGCATTCTGCCCAAGGTGGAGCCTGGGCAGCCGCATTGGGGCGCCAGCCTGCAGACTCCGGAGGCAGGCAGCCTCTGGCAGGAGGTGGAGCAGGGCAGCTCAGACTGGCACATGCCAGCTATGAGGTGCCTGGCCCGCTCTGATGCAAGCCCGGGTGCAGGAGCAGCACCGTGGTGTACTTGATGAGGGTGCCCAGCTGGGAGCACGCAGTAGCCGTGCGAGGAGGCTGGCGTCTGTCTGGTGATGCTGCCCTTCCACAAGCTTGACTTCGGGGAGACCAGCGTTGTGGAACGGATCTGAGGGGCAGGGCGTGCCATTACTTTTTCATTTTAGAAAAACAATTCCCCTACTTTTTGTGAAAAGACAATGTTAATTGTAACAGTTGTAATGCTTCAGCTGAAGTGTAGGGCAGGGAATCTCCTGTGCTGTGAAACCGAATGAGATGCAGACAGCTAAACAAGCCTTCTTGCCAGGGAGCCCGCTTCCCCAAAAGAAATGTAAATGTGCCCAACTGGTCCATCTGCAAATGTAAACAGTGCCTTGAAGACTGTATTGGCTTTAATTGATGGAAATACTCGAAGCTTTCTCATGAGTTATTATTTTTTAGAGTTATTGTAAGTGAGCTGGCAGCTGAGCTATAAAGTGTGTGCTTTTAAAAGAAAGTTATATAAAAAAAGTAGACTATGTGCAGTCTAGGTATTACTAAAATCTGTATTTTGGAAGAACTTTTTTATTTTAAACATCTTCACGGATTTTTTGGCACTCATCTCATACTGTGTGTAATGCTAGGCCAACATATTAACTTACATGCTCACAGGGTTTTCTGTCACAGACTGGGACCTTGTATCTTGTAGCCCTAAACATACACAAGTCACTATTCTCCACTGGGCCAACCAAGATTCAATTATGTGGCTCTCTGGTGCAGTGCAATAACTAATAGAGGTTTCATAATGAAGGATAGTGCATTTCCTACTGATTCACATAACTTGCATTTCATTTATACTGTCCTTTATTTTATATGTAGTTACCTGAAGGTGAAAGACCAAAAAGTTACAGAATTATTTTATTTTTAGACGTGCCGTTGACCACATCTCCAAGCTCACTGACTTAGCCCCCATTGTGCTCTGCATCATAGTTCCCATACTTCTTTTTTTTTTTAAAAGCACTTCGACCACTGCTTGTACCAGTTTGACACAGGGAAAATAGAAAATTAGCCCGGTGCTATTTCTCAGATCTCAGATCCCCCCCTCCCTTACCCTTACAGGGAAGAGTCCATATGGCCATATGGCCAATGTTCTGAGAAAGACACACATAGCACTATAAAAGTCCATATAAAGTCTTTATTTCCAATGGATCTTCCTGTTAAGCATTTTTCTAGAATTCTTCATTTAAACACATATATTTGACAGCCAAGCCAAGTCATATATTCGACATTCAAGCCAACACGTGTTTCGTGAGTGTCTCGCTTCTTCAGGGCTCCTAAACTTCCTGTGTTCGAGTCTTCCTGTCATCTCGGCAAAATTATTTAAAGTGACATTTATCATCTTATCTTGGCTGTTGCCATGATCTGTTTCCTCTGACGTCAGCACCTTGTTTAGCATGGCATTCACTGCTGCATGTACCATGTTTTCTGCCACACACACTGTCCTAAGTATATATACTGCCCTGCCTCTCCCACTACCTGTCTGCACCAAATAGAGTAAGCTGTGTGATATATACAGTATTTGTGGTTGTGGGAAACCGTATTCCCCTAGCACAGGAGCAATCCCTGGAGATAGGATGGCTCTATCGCTGGTGGAACTATATTATTTGGTGTCTTCCATACCCCCCATGACCTCCTTCTCATGGATTCCCTCACTTACAACCTCCAACAGTGCCTCTCATCTCCCCATAGCCACTCTCTCATATGCATTTAATTTGTTTTATACCACTACTCACAGAGGTGTAGTTAACCACCCGCTATACCAGCTTAAGCAGGGAGCAGATTAAAATGTTTTATGGCCTTTCTTTACTTTTATTTCGGCTCACAGGTCATAACAAGGTAGGAGAAACTAATACATTCTGCGAGAATAAACTCAATAACACAGCTGCATGGTGGGAACCAAAAGAAACCCTAAACATGGCTTAAAACTGTGAGAGAGAAAGAAAATTTATTAAAATGGCACAGAAAAAGGTAGTTCGATGCAAATGGAGTGAGATCGCATAAGGGAAATAAATTAAAATACAAATAACAAAGGAAGGAAAAAGAAGCATGAAGGAACGAGGGCACAAAAGAACACAGAAAATAAGGTAAAATAATGCAGATGCATGCCCTATTTCAAACAAGGAAAAAAATGGCTTCCTGACGACTGTTTGGGAAGTAAAATACAGCACCAATCGAGATTTACTGTGCCCCTCGGGCCTCTGAGCCCCAGTGGCACCGCGCCTGCTGGACCATTGATAGTTATGCTCACTGCTATGTGATCTACTCTATGTATTATAACCAGGGCAACTGGAATTATGAGACTGTGCGGTCGCAGAAATGTTCGCATAATTATAGATTTACAACATTTACTGCATAATCCATCATCTGCCACATAATTTGCAGATTTGAACATTAAAATGTTGGTTCTAGCTCAAACGGTTCAAAAGTTACTAAAAATCACAGCATCAAGGGTTGCTGAGCACTGAAAGGCACTTTGCAAAACTGGACTGGTTACTTTTCTGTTGCTTGTTGATATATTTGGGTGCTAAATTGGTACTAATGAGGTGCAACCAATGTCCATACAGCGTTTCAAAGTTTTAAAATGACAAAATAATGAAGTAATACTATTACAAAATGTGCCACATTATGCCACAATTTACGTTTTCTTGCCGCATACTCTACTCAACCCTGCCGCATAATTCCAGTGGCCCTGAAATAACGTTTCTTAAACGTACTCCGGATACCAGCGTTTACGTTTGGTTACTTGTGACGTATGTTGCACGCCCGCTTTCCTCAAGAATGTCCCTGCAATCCTATCCTAAGTGCAGATCGCATACTGTACCAGTTGGCTCGCTGGGTGCTGTTGATATTTAGTATTTACCGCTATATTTTGGTCCCACCCGGGGTCCCTAGGCTCTGCTCTTGAACCTATCATAAGGCTAAACGCAGCAGGGGGAGGTGGGTGTGTCTCCAGCCAATGATTGGTTCCCTCAGTTTTCCAGAAGTCTTCTTCAACGGGTGACCAATCTTTTTCATAATGCGCATTGCAATGTCATGCCTGTGCGGGGAGTTCAAGAGAAAAGGCTAAAAGGCTGGCTACTGCAAACAACACAAATAGAAGTCTGATTCTAGCCTCGCTAGGACCCAGCCCCCGCCATGTAAGTCGGAGAGGTTGTCAGTTTGTTCAAGAGAGGCCCTGTCATTAACGACCGAATAGAAATGCACTGGCATGCAGTCGTTATTGTAGTTCTCTACAACCTACACACATATCCTCAATTTCGACTTTTATTGAGTCTTCTCTTGCCTAGTTTCAGCTTTCGCAGCCTCCCCAGCCTCATGTTTCAAAATAAATAAACACAAATGCCAATATTCATATATACATTCGATCTACCCTCTTTCAAGTGTCCGTCTATGCCTGGCCATTTTTGTCAATTATTGCATATGCTTGCGTGATAATTACAATAATGATACATTTTGTACGGCCTGCTGAGGCCAGAACTGCTGGCTTTTGCAAGTGCTTGCTGACGTCGCAAGCGATATGGGCTACACCGCCTAGAGTCGTTTTACATTAGGGGTGCGCTATGCAAATATAATCGGCGCTTTCTTGGCAACGGCCACGCTATCCACAGTGGCTAGACCAGGACAGGACACAGCCCATCTAATTGAAGCTTGCATTCTACAAGAGTGCCCCTACTGCCATGCAGTCAGTATTACAGTAGTAAAGGGCCTTAGGGGTCACCATAGGGTATTTGGGCGACTAGCAAAACGGAATGTACTAATGTGTCTCAGACACATTTAACGATTCCCAATGGAGTCACAAATGATCTTCCTCATCAATATTCATGAGGCAGGTCGCAATTTGTGATCCATTGGGAATGGGATACAATCACAGGGATGATGGCCTGCTGGGGACAGCAGACCACCATGTCTGTATACTTGCTTTTAATAAAAGCAACTTTTTTTCTCTTCTTCTTTAAATGCAGCATGTTTTTCTTAAAGGCAACGGGATGCGTTTAAAAGAAAAAAATGAAAAGTTTTCCTTTTAATTTTTTAAGGGCAGGCAGTAGTCCGTGGGACCACTGTCTGCTCGTAAATGAATATTTTCGCATACATTCACAAAGGAGCAGGGGTTCCCCTGGGGACCCCTTTGCGTTTGCGACTGCTTACCACCGACATGAAGTAGGTGGTAAACTGCATTTGCCGTCGCAAAACATTCGAAAATCCCCCTGAGACTCGTTATTAGGAATGGACGCCTTTAGCATGCCCCTTCCTATTTTGCGGGTCGGTAATAGGTTACTGACTCGCAAAGTAGGGTATGTACATGCTACAACCCTTTTTAGCAGTCGCAAATGGCCTGAATTTCTGTTAGAGACTGCTAAAAACGATCATACTTCTTGCTCTTAATTCATTGTGGTTGTGTAAACCCTGTTTTATCTGGTCTGCATGCTTACAGTGCCTGAGGAGGGGATGAGATGTGCAATAAAGGTCATCGCTGTCAACTTTGAGGAACTAGATTCTAGTCCCAGCGTCGGCTGAACATCCTGTGATTCTGGGCAAATCACTTAATCTCCTAGTGCCCAAAAATTCTGACCTTGTGTAATGAAGGCTGATGATCATGTCAAGCACAGGTTCAAGTTTGCACTTTGCAAAACTGTAATAACTTAGCTGGTGAGTGTTTTTGTTTAAAGAGCCTGCTGTTGTGTTGCTTTTGGTTTAAACTTCCCCCTCCAAAAAAAAAGTCAGCCTGGCCCATTCGTAATGGGGAGATAATACTGTGCCATGGTAAATCGCACCCCCCTTTCCCCCCTCCCCACCCCGGTATGGTGGTGGTGGTAGTATTACCGGAGGGTATTACACTACAACTAGGAATAAGGGCCTAAGTGTGCTGGTGAGCTGTTAGTGGGGTGGGGGGTTGGAGGGAGCGGATAGGATGTCTGCCTTTGTGGTGATACTACCCTCATGCTCTATCACTTGGTGCTAGAGTAAACCCTAAACAGAAGCAATTACAGAGGTTGGGATTTGAAGCTCCACCCATTCTCCGCCCACATTTTATTGGCTTGTCATTGTCCACTGTAAATTGTGGCTGTTCATTGGTCAAAAGGCTTAGTAGTCCCTCCTTAGTACTGCCTTATCTCATTTTGTAATCTCCCATGGGGACACCCCCTGTTGCGTGTGTTCTTGCTCGGTACGCTTTAATTACAGCCTCCGAGCACTATTTTCTCAAATAGCGCTGTCCTGCCTGCATGCTCTCTTCTAACGCTTTTTAAAAATTTTAGAGCACACATTTGCAGTGCAATAGGTCTAGCATTTGCGAGAGTTTAAGATATTTGCATTTTATTTATCCGTTTTAAAAACAACACATAAATAACAGGCATTGTCATTTACTATGCCAATAGCTCAAACTCTCATAAAGGTGAGACCTATTGCATTGCAAATGCTTGTTTTTATAGCAGCAGCATGTTTCCTTTCTTTTAAATTTGGTGGCATGTGCTTGAATTTTTTTGAAAAAGAACCATCCCAATTGCTTGCCTAGGCCTGATATTTTGACTTTACCAATGCTAATTCTCAAAAGGATTGTGCATACATTGTCATCTTAAGCAAAGGGTTCCATGGTTCCCCGAGGATAATGCATGAAGGATCCATTCACTGAAATGTGCAATAATAGATTTCAGTACCCAAACTGACATTAACAAGCAAATGGAAATGGACATTCTAAAATATGTATTGTTGGTGATGTACAGTCCATCCTGTAATCTTCCCTATACACAGTCCATTTCTTCCTGGTGGTTGTGTGACGAAACAACGCAGGGAAATACTTTGCATGCCTTTACCACGCTTATTTTACCTCACATATTTTAGAGTGCATATGATTTTACAATGCATGCCTTTACCACGAGATAGATAGATAGATAGATAGATAGATAGATAGATAGATAGATAGATAGATAGATAGATAGATAGATAGATAGATAGCTCGCTCTCAGGTACAGAGGGTGAGCAAAACTGAGAACGCAGGAGACAGGAATTTGAGGTGGGGGGGGGGCAGCACACTAGGGAGAGACCGAGAAAACCCATGAACTCCCTGAGAGTGCTGAAATCAAAAGAAAGTAGTTTCCTGAATTTGAGCCTTTGAACATACAAGTCTTTTAATCAAAAAGAGCAAACACAAGAGGAAGGAAAGCCAGCCAGTAAGAAGCAAGCAAATGAGAGTGGCAAGAAAGCCAACCAACGGTAAGCAGTGGTGATGGAGCGAGATAGAAAACAAAATTTTGTTTAAACTCGCAAAGTCACATTTCCATAACATGAATAATAATATTAATGATTTGTGATGTATTGTGCTAATACAATCTAGATTAAACTTTACACATGGGGGGACTAACATGTGTGCTCATAAACGTGCATAAGTGTTGCATCTTTTGTTCGTGTAAAATAATAAAAATAATTTGTTGTTTTCGTTTTTGTCATTACTAACTGCAGCAAACCTAAAAGAGGCATGTGCTTATTTTGCTTTTCCTTGTATATGTGATGTCATTTCTACTATTCTAGGTGCACATAAGTTTCATGGATTCATGAAGACTGGTAGATATAAACGCTGCTTTATTTGTTTGCATTTGCTAGGTAACAGACTAATTGGGAGGGTTAATTAATTAGTAAACCTAGGGTGGATACAGAATCAACATTATTTCTTACATTAATACTTTTCTTGTGTTTGTTTATTACTAGAAAGCATAAGTTGCCTGCTTTTGGGCCTAGTTTGCTCGAGTTTGCTAAAGCTGAATTTTACTTCTGCAAAAGTCACGAGATGCCCATTCTGAAAAAGTGTTCGTCAAAGCTGCATTCACTAAGCAAATCTGACGTGCTGTCACCATTTTGTCGGACGTGGCCAAGGTCGGAAATCAGTGATAAAGGACAATTTTGTCAGCTCTAACTTGGCACCCGCGGAAGTGAAATGAACACTGTGAGAACATTATTTTACAATTGTTGCGAACCAAGGAAGCTCCTGGTTGCATTCGGAAAAGACAATGGTCTTTAAGAAATGTGACCTAATGGAAGTTTTGAAATGTGGGTGACATGTCACTTGTCACTCTCAACCAATGGGACTTTGTGGATTTATGAAAACTTTCCTTCGCTTAGTTTAGCTAGCATAGAAAGGTATAAAAAGTCATGCCCTTAGGGATGGGCTGGCTGCTGCTTTCTGACTTTCCGATGAGGGTGAAGTGCTGCTGGACTTTGCGTGGAACACGTAAGAATCCTCAAAGAACTTTACTTTATTTTCCATTTATTTAGCTTAGCTAGGGACTTAGGCTTTAGAAATGCTAAACTGTTAAAATCTTACTTAAACTTTGAATTTCTTACTTAAACTGTATTTGTCTCATGAAGCTTTTCAAACATGCTTACTTTAATGCTAATAAAATTACAATAATAAAATTACATTTTGAAATACCATAATTTAGTAAATAAAAATCTTACTTTTGACAAACAAGCTGGTCTTGGTTATTCAGAAGTGTAGGTTACTATTAGCTAGATCCCATCGCCAATGGTGGTCGTTTAAATGGTTAGAATTTATTCTAATGACAATATTCTTTCCGCAGATGTATAAAATTGTATATAGTTTGTAAATAATGTGTATATAGATTTAATCTGACCACCTGATTCAGTAGGCCCAAATATGTCATGTTTATAAATGGGTCCATAAGTTAGTGTAGAATTTTGTTTATAGGTTATGAAGTTGGGTAGCGTTGTTTATGATATATTTCCTATAGGCCGCTGGATCAATTCTCTGGTAGCAGAAATTGATGGTTGCTAAGGGTAACCAAGGTAATATGTTGGTTGCTAAGGGTTACTAAAGTGTTATGGTATGGAAATAGGATCGATGTTTTAACACATGTTGAGTTTGTTTTTCGTGCTATCTGTAAGCTATACCGGTATAGATTGTGTGGCGAGAAATTAGTCACGCAAGTCATCTGTTCTGTTTGCAGTGATATCGCCGAGTATCACAAGTGGTATCGCCGTGTACCATAGTGTTGTCGCCGTGCAGCACAGTGTTAGGGCTAGGTGTGAATCTTGTAAAGTGAGGGTTTTCTAAGAAATTAGAGCAGCATGAGAATAGGGACAAAGCGCCTTCCATAAAACTCACTGTGATAAGAGTATTAGTTATATCCGAGCTTGAATGAAGGGCAGAGTAGCGTCGGTGCATGATTACCTATAAACAGGTTAGAGTCCTGTAGGGGTACATGTTTTATATCTATAAACAGGTGAGAGTCCTGTACAGATAACGTCGTTATTTTGCTAACGGTGCATGATTTCTATAAACAGGTGAGAGTCCTGTACGGATTTCATGTGTGTTTGAATTTAGGGAATTTTTCCGTGTGAAAGTGCGAGTTTGATTTGTAATTTATGTTCAAGTGTAACTCTTAGAACTGTCACTTCGCGGTGCGTTCAGAGGAAAACGAGTTCATAATTTTACGTGTTAGAAGGGTGGGGTAAGAGTTACTCTACTGACAATTGAAAATTATCCTTAGTGTGAATAGCGCCGACTATTCCAAAGTGTGGATACTTGAATGTATGTAAACTATCCTAAATAGTGAAACAAACAGATGAGTCCTTATTGTCATTGTTTAAGAATTAATTTACACTGAAAAGTGTCCTTAAAATGGCGCTGTGAAAAGATTTTGTGAAGGAGGGGTAAGCGCTAGGAGTGAGAAGCGAGAAACCGCAGCTGCTGTGTACGTCACAGAGCCGCGCTGGGATTGGGTGACCTACGTCACAAGCTATACTCTGATTGGCTCTTGAGTCTCTGACGACCTGTAAGCTGATTGGTCCTTCAGAAAAACTCCATTTTTATTCGTTGAGCAGGAAACTGACGTAGCTCAACTGTCATTGGCTTGTTGGTGTGTTTCTCGCACGGATTGGTTGCTTTGCGGAACATCCCGGAAATATTTTACGAACAATTTTGCGAATTAAATTTAACTTTTAAAAATGAGTTATCATTTTAAACATGTTGAGAAAAAGCCAACATTATTTCAGAAACTTAAAAATTTATTTTCACCTGACAAGAAAATCGAAACGCAAGGTGGTAAATTACTTCATAAGTATAAAACACCTGCAGCGTACATGGAAGGTGAATATGGATATCATACTGTTTTATGGTTTGATAGCTGGAAACGCTATACAAAGAACGACGGTGTTTTAACTTGGCCTGATGATGGTTCATTTAATGTAAAAGTTTTGAGAAATTTACGAGAGAAAATGAATGCTCTTATTCCAAAACCGAGACCAACTCAATTTGAAGCTTTAGTTGAGTGGGAAGATGAGATGTATCAGTTACAAAGAGAAGCTAGTGGAATTAAAAGACCTTCTAAAACTCCAGCTTGGAAAAGAGATACTCATGAAGACAGGTTGCGAATGTGGAGGCAGGGAAACATGAGTGAAGGATTGTATTTAATTCAGGAAATGGTTATGGGTACTCCTACTGGGAAATCTATAGAAAGTGAATCTGAAGATGCAGTTATGGAAGAAATATACACCACAGCTAGAAAGAATCAACCTTTGAGACCTCCTAGATCATGGTCTACTCCGGTGGTTTCTACTGAAACTTCACCGAGTGCACCTCCAATTAATGAAACTCCAAAACTTTATCCAAATAATTGTGAAATTATTGAAACTCCAAGAAGACCAGAATTTGATAATGCTCAAAATGAAGGTAGACATTTTGCAATGACTCCAAGAGCAAGGGAAGCTCCAAAAGAATATGCAAGGGAAACAAGAAATATTGAGACAGTTGATTCTGCTGAATATTTAAAATCTAAGGAAGAATTAATTAGACGAATGACAAAAAGCATGGAAGCTGTGACAGTTCCAGTAACGATTGGTCCTGTTCAGCCTGTATTTGACCAAAGAGAATCAAACAAGACAGGGTTAACTATTCCTTTAAATGCAGAAATTCAAAAGGCTGCTGAAAAATTTTACTCAGACATATCCGAAATAAACTCTTCGAGATCGAGAATGCCAGATTTAACCTTTAATGAGGATTTATCTCCAAAAACACCAATGGGTGCTATTTCAGATGTAGGGAGTCCTGAAGTTAGGGTGACTACTCCGAAACTTGATGTGGCTAAATTAAAAGCAAATATTGAAGAATTAATAATTGGAACAATTGGTCCAGATAGTTTGAATTATTATCGAGATGATGAACTACTGTTCATTTGTAAAAGTATACAGTGGAAAACTAAAAATAAATATGATCAGTTAGAGGAACTAGCAGCGGAACTTGAAATTGATGTGAGTAAACAAAAGAATTTTGCAAAGCATTACAGATTAGACTTTTCAGAAAGTGACATTGAGAGTTTGAACTCAATGGGAAGAATACTGCATATAAAAGATTTGATTGTTTACATCAAAAAGCTGGGAGAACTCAATAAGTGGAGAGTAAAATGGACGAAAAAGAAGGAAGATGAAAGATTGGAAAAATTGTCAAAACAATTTCCAATGAGAGAGATTGCAGGTGGAGGATATGTTCATGTCCCTTGGTCAAGACAGGACATACTGCTATTCACAAATGACTTTCCAAAATTGAGGGAGAAACCAGTAGAGTGGTATAGACAAGTGGATAGGTTTATCAAAGTGTCAAAAGTTCTGTGGATTGATTTAGATGGATTTTTCGACATTGTCGTTCCATCAGATCTTTGGACAGAATGTAAAATATCAATAAGTTGGCCAAAAACAGAACCTGAGCGAATCAAAGAAACAGGTGCTCCAAATCCTCTTGTAATGGATTTTTACGAAAAAGTGATCGTTTGGATGAAAAACAAAA
This sequence comes from Lissotriton helveticus, assembly GCF_964261635.1. Classification (NCBI taxonomy): domain Eukaryota; kingdom Metazoa; phylum Chordata; class Amphibia; order Caudata; family Salamandridae; genus Lissotriton; species Lissotriton helveticus. Next base: position 345,729,974 of record NC_136070.1, on the reverse strand, counting down.
TTCCACCCAAAGAAGTTGATTGGGTTAAAATAGAAAGGACAAATCAGGAAACAAAAGAATCAGTTCATTCTTTTTATGAGAGGTTACTGTTAATTTTTAAACAATACAGTGGCTATGAAAAATTGGATGAAAAGGATATGAGTCATTTTATCTATAGATTAGTTTATGGACTAAAACCTGAAATTGCAGACATGATCAGGAATAGCATTGTAGGATGGCAATCACTTTCTGTGGATGATATTCTGAGAAAAGCTAAATATTGCAGTGATGAGTTAGAGGTGAGACAAAAGAAGCTCAAGGAGAAAGCCATGTGGGCTCAGGTAAAAGTGGCTGAGCAACAAATTGCCAGCATGGGTAATAAAAACACAAATTTTGTTCAAACTGGAAATACGAACCAGATACAAGGAAAACTTAAAGGTAATATTTTTCCAAGAAAATTTAGCCCAAAGATTGAGGAAATGAAACAAAGATTACCTTGTTTTAATTGTGACGAATACGGACATTGGAGAGACGAGTGTCCTAAACCTCCTAAAAACTTAAAGAATCCCTTAATAAATCCACAGATGCAGAATGGTGTTGACCTACAGCAACAGCTACAGATGCAACAGGGGCTAAACGAGTTAAACATTCAGCGACAGCAACAGGTGAATAACTGTCAGGATCAATTGCCACAACCACCATTTCCGAATTGTGGGGGAGTTCAAAAATATAATCCAAGTGTGGGATTTTAGGGAAATGAACAGGTAATAAAACCGCAAAAACAGCAAAGACAACAAAGGGTGCAAATGCAAAATGCTTCACAACAATTTTTGTTAACAGAAAGCCAAGACAGTGATTCTGATGATTATTGCTGACGGTGCCCGAGAGAGGAGGAAGAGTGTGTTGTTGGAGCCACTCTTGAGGTTGACCAGTCTGGTCCATTTGTAAACGGGAAAGTTAACGATGTAGACATCACTTTTCTAGTGGACACTGGTGCTACCCGTTCTACTGTTAGATCAGTGGAAATTGAAAACCTACCTCTCTCTGGGGATACCATCCAAGTTGTTGGAGTAAGCAATCAACAAATTAAAACTGATTTAACTGATCCAGTTCCAGTTGAAATTGGAAATTATAGAGACAAACACAGATTTGTGGTTTGTAATAGTAGTCCAGTAAATTTATTAGGCAGAGACATTCTGCGTAAAATGAATTGCAGAATATATTGTTCTCCTGATGGAGTTGAGTTACAAACAATGGAGGAAGATGGTTTATACAGAATGACAATGATGATGATGGAAGCAGAAGAAACAAAATTGTTTCCTGCATTTGAAAAGAAAGATTTGCCTGAAGAGCTTAAGGAAACAGTGAAATCTGATATATGGGATTTTACTGGGAATGAGATGGGTCTAATGAAAAACGTAGATCCAGTAAAAATTACATTGAAACAGGGAATAGAATTTCCTAATATTCCACAGTATAAAATGAAAGCAGAAACAATTGAAGGTATTACACCTATAATTGAAAAATTAATCAAACAAGGTGTATTAAAAGAAATGGAGAGTAGTCCTTGTAATTCACCAATTATGGGAGTTAAAAAGTCAAATGGAGCATTTAGGATCGTACAAGATTTGAGAAAGGTTAATCAAATCGTTATTCCATGTTGTCCTGTGGTTCCAAATCCAGCAGTAATTCTGTACCAGATTCCACATGATGCTGAATGGTACACTGTCATTGATCTTTGTAATGCATTCTTTACTGTTCCTTTACATCCAGACAGTTATGAAATCTTTGCTTTCAGATTCCAAGGTAAGACCCTCGGATGGTCTAGAATCCCTCAGGGCTATACAGAAAGTCCTTCAATCTTTAACGAGTTGTTAAAAAGATCTTTGGAAAACTTGGACTTACCAGGTAGGTCTACGTTGGTGCAGTATATTGACGATTTGTTGATAGCTGCAAAGACAAGAGAAAATTGTGTGACAGACACAATAATACTGTTAAATCGCCTTGCAGAAGAGGGACATAAAGTGTCTCCAGGAAAATTACAGTTTTGCAAGCAAGAAGTAAAATATCTTGGTCACAGAATTGCAAAGGGAAAAAGGCAAGTAACAATTGAGAGAATTAAAATGATTCAAGCAATGCAACCTCCAAGAACACAGAGACAGGTCAGAATGTTCTTGGGAATGGTTGGTTACTGTCGACAATGGATAAGTGGATTTTCAGTACTTGCAAAACCACTACAGAGACTGACAAAGTCTGATGTAAAAGATCCAATTATTCTCAATGAAGTTGAGATGGAATCTTTTGAGAATTTGAAAAAGAGCTTATGCCAAGCTCCTGCTTTAGGTATGCCGAATTATGAGAAAGATTTTGAACTGTATTGCAGCGAGAGAGAAGGATGTGCATTATCTGTGTTGATCCAGAGACATGGGAATCTAAAGAAACCTATTGCATATTTCTCTGCAGTACTTGATCCCATTGCAAAAGCATTACCAGGTTGCTTGAAAGCAGTTGCAGCTACAAGTGTTAGTCTTGAACAGAGTGAAGGAATCATTATGGGATTTCCTGTAAAAGTTTTTGTGCCTCATTCAGTTGAAATATTGCTGACAAGAGGTAAAACTCAGCATTTGACAAGCAGCAGATTGACAAAGTATGAGAAAATCATACTAGGAGCAGATAATGTTTCGATTTCAAGATGTTTGAATCTGAATCCTTCTACATTACTGCCTGATTCTGAGATCATTGATGACATCGAAACAGAACATGAATGTTTAGATGTTATGGAATTCTGCACGAAACCAAGACATGATATCAAAGATAGACCTTTATCTGAATCAGATTTTGTCTACTTTGTAGATGGCTCATGTTTGAGATCAGAAGGAGGTGTCTTGAAAGCCTCATATTCAGTCTGTACAGTTGCAGATGTTGAAGAAGCATCATGTCTTGAAGGAGTTCGATCAGCACAAATAGCTGAATTAATTGCTTTGATTCGTGCATGTGAAATATCAAAGGATATAAGAGTTACCATCATTACTGATAGTCAGTATGGGTATGGAGTTGTACATGATTATGGACAACTCTGGTCTCAGAGAGGCTATATGACATCAGCAGGGTCTCCGATTAAAAATGCAGTTTTCATAAGGAGATTAATTGAAGCAATACAATTGCCGAAAGAAATTGCAATTGTCAAATGTGCAGCGCACACTAAAGGAGTTGATTATATCTCAAAAGGCAATGCATTTGCAGATGAAACGGCAAAATATTGTGCAAGAAAAGGTTATGCATACAATCGGGAAAGAAGTAAAGAAACTGATTCAAATTCATTAATGCTAACAACAGTTGTAGAAACATGGAATGAGATTAGAGACTTACAAAATGAAGCAGATGATGAGGAAAAAGATCTGTGGTTAAAATCAGATTGTAGACCACGTGATGAAGATGGAGTGTGGGTTTACAAAGATGGCAGAGTAGTCTTACCAAATTGCTTGATTGCTGATATGGCTAGATTATATCATGGTCCGGCTCATCTTGGAAGAGATTCTATGATCAGACTTTTCCGAGAGACTTGGTTCAATACTAAATTCAGAACAATTGCAGAATCTTTTTGTCAAAGGTGTTTATCATGCCAACAAATGAATCCAAACAGAAAATCATTGGTAGGGACAGGAATAATTGGTCGAGAGGGTGGTCCTTTTACCAGGTTACAGATGGATTTCATTGAAATGCCCTTACACAATTGCTTAAAATATGTTCTTGTGATTGTTTGTTTATTTTCAAGATGGGTAGAAGCATTTCCTACACGACATTGTGATTCAATTACAGTAGCAAAACTAATGCTCAGAGAAATTATCCCAAGGTACGGTTTTCCAGTCACTATTGAGAGTGATGGAGGAAGCCATTTCGATAACAAACTGATGAAGTTAATTTGTGAAGCTTTGAGCATTGAGCAGAAAATACACTGTGCATACAGACCAGAAGCATCTGGGGTAGTTGAACAGATTAATGGAACAATTAAAAACAGAATTGGAAAAATGTGTCTTGAAACAGGTGTAAAGTGGACAGATGCTCTTCCACTTGTTTTAATGTCATTAAGAAGTACACCAGATAAAAAGACAGGTTTGAGTCCTCATGAAATTTTAATGGGAAGAGTTATGAGGCAAGCCTTTGTACCTGTAGGTAAACTGTTGAGCATAAATGACAGTGCTATTTTGGATTACTGTAAAAGGTTATCTGATATAGTGACTTCTGTATCTAATCAGGTGGGAACTGAAGCACAATCAAATGAAAAAGTTTTGACACATGACCTGAGGCCTGGTGATTGGGTCAGAACGAAAGTACATCGGAGAAGAAATTGTCTGGCTCCTAGATGGCAGAAGCCTAGACAAATAATTTTGATCACTACTAATGCTGTAAAATGCAAAGGATTGAAACGTTGGATTCATCCTAGTCATACTATTCCAGTACCAACTCCTGAGAGTTCTGATGTTGAAAGTGATACTACAGATGATTCTGATTCTGAAGCAGAAGGTGAAATAAATCCAGATTCTGAAGATCGACAAGAAGGTCGACATCTGGAACCTGTATCTGTGAATGACAATTCAACAAGAAAAGACTTGGAAATTATTGAAATAGATTCTGAAGATGAAGAGAATCTGTTAAAAGGAAAGATAATTGAGGATTCAGTTGTTTCTGTAAAAGACAGAGAAGCGAAACAAAAAGAAGTTTCAGACCAGGAGAATATCGAAAAGCAGAAAACAAGCTCTGGAGTAAGGAACAGAAATCCAAAGTCTGGGAAGTTGGAGGTAATTGAAGAAGAAGAAGAAAACGAATTACCAAGTACCAGTATTGGAAAACAGAGAAGTGTTCCTGAAGGAGTAAAACTGCCGAATAGAGAAGTTCCTGAGTCAATTGAAATTTCAGACTACGAAACTGAAGAAAGTGACGTGGATGGTGAAAGTGAAAACAGAAAGAAAAGGGCTTGGAAGTCAGAATCAAATGCTTCTGAACCAAAGAAGAAATACGTGAGAAAAGCAGACTACTGGCCTGGTGGAAGATTGAGAGTCAGGTTGATCAAGAAACCTAAAGAGCAAGTTGAAGAAATCAGTAGTCAAAAGAGTCCTGGAAAAGAAGTGGGAGTTGGAAGGAAAATTGAAGTGGTGTCGAGAAAAGGAAAAAGAATAGTGAGACCAAACCAGAAATACAAGTCTCCTGAGTGGACTTATTTAGTAATTCCACCTGTTATTGACATTTATGGTAGTAGTGAAGAAGAAAACGAAATAGAGGAAATTAGTGACAATGATTGAAGTACAGAAAATTTAATTTGGCAAAAGGCTGAAGAAATTTTGTTAGCTGACATAAGGTCGAAGAAAAACTGTTTAGTTGAAGAAATCTTATGTATGACATAAGGTCGAAGAAAACTTGTATAGGGTTTTAAAAATAAAATTATTTTAAAAGGGGGGTATAAATAGTTTATTTCTTAGTTTATTTCTTAAAAATTTTAAAATAAATTTTGTTTTTAATTTTGAGGCAAAACTAACCAAAAATGCCTTATGTTAAGGAGAGCACTTCAAAGTGTTCTGTTTTTAAGAGATGCTGTAAGATGACTCTGGTGTGTCTGCTCATTTTAATTCTGCTCTGGTTAGTTTTAGCTGTGATCATCCCATTAGAGATGAATAGAGAATTACACAAAGTTAACATGACAAGCAAAGCTTTAGTTAGTCAAACTAAACATAGTGCATCTGCTAAAGTTATTGATCATCAACCTAACATTCATCAAGATAAATCTATTAGTGATTTTTCAAGTAATACATTCACAAAGCTTTTGAGTGAATATGTCAAGGTAATGGATGCAAAAGACTGCTATGTCTGCGTCAAGTTACCTGCTTCTGTTTCTGAGGGAGTGACATACAATATGCTTCCTCTTACATATGGTGTAACATGTAGTGTGTTAACTAGCTTATTTTATCAAACTGGACGCTTAGAATATTACTATTCAGATTTTGACGAGATTTTTGCGAATATAAAGATTGAGGGTGCTTTAAATAAGCACAAGAAAGCCAAACAAATGAGAGAATTTTTCCTTGTTACTAATGAACTCACTTACGAGTATGCTTACAAGAATAATCTAACCTGCAAATTGAGTGCAGAGGGAAAGAAATTTTTGAATATGGTTGAGGAGAGAAGAGCAATTTACAAAAGAAATGAATTAGTCAAGCAGACTAAGTCAAAATTTTGGCAAAAAGAGGATGAGAAATTAAATGGCAAAATGCTTGAAAATGTTGCAATTCACATAGATAAACCAGTTAGTGGAAAGCTTTGCATTTGAAGAGATAATACACTTTTTGATAATTATTTTGTAGGTGCAAGTAACTGTGAAGATACTTATCAGATTTTGGGAGGTTGGGGATTCAAAGGTGGAAAAGATCCAATCTTCCCTGGGATTTATTTTGTTTGTGGTGACAAAGCCTACTACAACCTTCCAGACCATTGGTATGGAACTTGTTATGTGGGAATTGTTTTTCCTAAAGTGTTTCATGTTGACAGAGATTCAGACGGATTGTTCAAAATTCATAATTATGTAAATAGAGTCAAAAGAGAAACTTTTACTGAAGTTCTGGGAGATATTTTTCAAGCAGTAATACCTTTTGTTGGTATAACCCTAAATGCAGGGAGAATTAGAAAATTGTCCACAATTGTTGATAGATTGTCAACAGACACAGCTGATGGATTCCAATTAGTGAATGTTGAGGTAATTGCAATCAGATCTATGGTGATTCAAGATCGCCTTGCTTTAGACATACTCCTAGCAAAAGAGGGAGGAGTCTGTGGCATTTTACATGTACAACATTGTTGCACATATATACCTGATGAAAGTAAGAATATAGAGATGTACATTAAAAACATTAAACAAATGCATTCGGTAATAATTCCTTTAGAAGAAGATGATTTTACAGGGAAACTTTCAAAAAGATTCCAAGCAATTAAACATTGGTTTCATAACATTGGTAGTTCAATTCTTGGCAAGATTTTGGCACCTTTGATTATAATAGTATTCATTTTTATTTTGACAAAAATAGGTTGTTTGTTGCATAAGAGAAAGAAACAGTTGAAAGAAAAGAAAAGAATCTATAAACTTAGAAAAGAAGAAGAAAGGGAGATTGAATTACAGGAGTTACATAGAGAGCGTTATGCTAATTCCAAAGATTATGCAGAAACAGATTTTTAGGATTACTGACTCAAATGAACTTGAATCATTTTCTCGGAAATTTAAATTACCAAAATTTTGGGTGTTGGTGTGGTGATTTGTTAATCACCAGATGAGGGAGTTGATGGAGCGAGATAGAAAACAAAATTTTGTTTAAACTCGCAAAGTCACATTTCCATAACATGAATAATAATATTAATGATTTGTGATGTATTGTGCTAATACAATCTAGATTAAACTTTACACATGGGGGGACTAACATGTGTGCTCATAAACGTGCATAAGTGTTGCATCTTTTGTTCGTGTAAAATAATAAAAATAATTTGTTGTTTTCGTTTTTGTCATTACTAACTGCAGCAAACCTAAAAGAGGCATGTGCTTATTTTGCTTTTCCTTGTATATGTGATGTCATTTCTACTATTCTAGGTGCACATAAGTTTCATGGATTCATGAAGACTGGTAGATATAAACGCTGCTTTATTTGTTTGCATTTGCTAGGTAACATTAGACTAATTGGGAGGGTTAATTAATTAGTAAACCTAGGGTGGATACAGAATCAACATTATTTCTTACATTAATACTTTTCTTGTGTTTGTTTATTACTAGAAAGCATAAGTTGCCTGCTTTTGGGCCTAGTTTGCTCGAGTTTGCTAAAGCTGAATTTTACTTCTGCAAAAGTCACGAGATGCCCATTCTGAAAAAGTGTTCGTCAAAGCTGCATTCACTAAGCAAATCTGACGTGCTGTCACCATTTTGTCGGACGTGGCCAAGGTCGGAAATCAGTGATAAAGGACAATTTTGTCAGCTCTAACTTGGCACCCGCGGAAGTGAAATGAACACTGTGAGAACATTATTTTACAATTGTTGCGAACCAAGGAAGCTCCTGGTTGCATTCGGAAAAGACAATGGTCTTTAAGAAATGTGACCTAATGGAAGTTTTGAAATGTGGGTGACATGTCACTTGTCACTCTCAACCAATGGGACTTCGTGGATTTATGAAAACTTTCCTTCGCTTAGTTTAGCTAGCATAGAAAGGTATAAAAAGTCATGCCCTTATGGATGGGCTGGCTGCTGCTTTCTGACTTTCCGATGAGGGTGAAGTGCTGCTGGACTTTGCGTGGAACACGTAAGAATCCTCAAAGAACTTTACTTTATTTTCCATTTATTTAGCTTAGCTAGGGACTTAGGCTTTAGAAATGCTAAACTGTTAAAATCTTACTTAAACTTTGAATTTCTTACTTAAACTGTATTTTTCTCATGAAGCTTTTCAAACATGCTTACTTTAATGCTAATAAAATTACAATAATAAAATTACATTTTGAAATACCATAATTTAGTAAATAAAAATCTTACTTTTGACAAACAAGCTGGTCTTGGTTATTCAGAAGTGTAGGTTACTATTAGCTAGATCCCATCGCCAATGGTGGTCGTTTAAATGGTTAGAATTTATTCTAATGACAATATTCTTTCCGCAGATGTATAAAATTATATATAGTTTGTAAATAATGTGTATATAGATTTAATCTGACCACCTGATTCAGTAGGCCCAAATATGTCATGTTTATAAATGGGTCCATAAGTTAGTGTAGAATTTTGTTTATAGGTTATGAAGTTGGGTAGCGTTGTTTATGATATATTTCCTATAGGCCGCTGGATCAGTGGGCCAGCCAACAGCCCATTGTAAGCACTGGGATGGTTCACAGTAAGTCTTTAACAGACAGCTTAAACCGGTCTGTAGCCGAGTCCTAAAATTCACTGCTTTCTGCATACAATACATCTAATCTACGAGATAAAGAACTTCAGGTGTGACAACGGACTGCACTTTTGAGAGGTAAAGTCTCTCATATATTGAAATGCAAGCACTCAATAGGAAGAGTAATGATACTTCAAACAACCAATAACATAATGTCAGTGGAAAATATTCCTCTGGGAAGTGCCAAAACCTACTCTGTAAATTTTAAAGAACCCGTAAAAATAGGTAACAAATAAATGCTGCCAAGCCAGTCCTAAATAGAATAGAACTTTTGTAAACAAAGTATAACATGTTTATTTCACTTGTTCTGAATTGGAGCCTCTTTAGTGGTAACTGTGTAATTTTTAGGGTTTTATTTTTTTTTTCAATTTGGGTTTTCCTTTTTAAAAATCGCTTTTCTCTTAGAAATCTTATGACGTTTACTAGAGTATGTTGTTTAGTTCTTTAATTCAGTTTTTAAATGGGATACTTTTATGGTCTTGCCAGAGACTGTGAATGTGCTGATGTTTGTGAGACATTTTGCAAGCTTAAAAAAGCGGCTGCGTCATAGTGCTTTAGTCCGACCTTTTGGCCTTGCTGCTGTACAACATGGCTATAATACATTGAAAAAGCCAATTCTTATTGCCTAGGCATGACCTATTAGCTGTGCCCATGCTTGTTAGGAAGCAGTGCCCATTTCAAATGTGTTTGTGACACCACTGAGATGATGCAGCTGTGATAAGAAGACAGCTCGGTATTTAACTTCGGTGGCTTAAGAACAGTGAATACCTGGACTTTGAAAGGCGTATTGTTGGTAACTGACCCATAGATATCACAATATAGGGGGCCTTAAAGTCCCCTCAACAAATACTATAATCTATGCAAACGAGCAGTCAAATGCCTCATATCCCTCGTGACACCTTCAAGCTGTCCTTGGCTTGCTAGCAAACAGTAAAATCATTCAGGGCACAAAATCCCAGCATGCAAAGAGCCAGGGCAATCTCTAGTTGTCAAACATGGCGTCATGCTGCTTCACCCCTAAGTGTTATAAGGAAGGGGTCCCATAAGGATGAGGAACAAAAACTATAACATAATACAAAACGCAATCACATAGACATTGAATCAAACCACCATGTTTTAATCACAATGGGGATGAATAACAAATAGCAACAATAATCACGTATTAAAAATGGACAGGTGGAGCATAGCCCCGGAGGGAGGGGGAGTGTGTGATGATGTGAGGATACTGTGATAAGGAAGGGTTAGGGTAACAGAATAATCAAAACTTCAAGCCACAATAGTTTTGATAGTTACACATAATGTACAAGAGAAACCAAAAAGAGCTTAGATTACAAATCAAGGCTACATCATACTCCACACAGTACAGTACATGAACGGTTGGGCCGTGGAGTTGACGTTTTAAATGGTTGTCGACGTTTCGACCCTCTCAAAATTGCAGGTCCTATTAAATCCTTGCGGTGGGGTCTTCTTCAGGACAAGGGAGTTGGGGCAGACCACCTATGTCGATATATAATGTGTTGTATTATTATGCGGATTAAACTCAAGGAATTGAATTACATTGATTTGGATAAAAGGAAGAAAGCACACGGTTCAAATTACGATAGACGGGAACATGCACCAATGCAAAAAGACGTTGTGACACCCGAATTGTTGGATGCCAAGAAATAGATTATTCGCATTACCGTGAATGGTGGCAATTTTTACAAAATAAAAGCGTGAAATGCTGTGTACATCACGTATAGTGACCCCCTGACTGACGGGTGTCGTTAGTTAATTAATTACCCCGTGACTGGGAAGGTTTTATTTCAAAAAGGAAACGTAGAAAAATAGAAAATTAGTGGTCCGTGACCAGAAGGGGTGTAACAGGCATGACAAATCCGGACACGTATACACAGGAATGAATGTCATTACCTTAATTGGACCGATTTGAGATCTGGTAAAGTTGAGGGGACATCCTGTTTAATGTTCCTGTGAGGAAATGTACAAGAAAAGGGGGGGGTTGTTTTTTCGACAAGTAGATACACGTCTGGACCGACACATTATGCATTCATTACGGCAGACAGGCAGCCCGGGGGCACTTACCCCGTCAATCCGAGGACAGCGTTCAGGGTCAGATTCGTTCGTCGAACAGATCTGTACGTTAGGAAAAAGGAGAGTGTGATTATGAGGGGGCGCTCCTTCTAATGTTGTGAAATGCAAGCTAACATCAAGGACATGCCACATAACCAGCTTACCGGAGGCCGAATGAATCTGGCTCGGAATCAACCCGGGTTCGCGATGGCGATTTTCGGTTCCTGATTCCTTAAGTTACTGTGGTAACGGAGTCACGTGATGACTCGAGCTGGTATGGAGCTAAACGAAAGACTGTTTGGCGGTTGCTAAGATACCGCGTGCCGGAGTGATACTGGAAAATTACTGTGCTACTCATTGGTAGCGTTCAATGAGACCACGTGGAAGTTTGAATAAACACTCATTGGGAAAATTCAACTAATACACACCAGGGTTACACGAGGACAGCAAAATTCGAGACGCTTATTGGTGTTGATGCAGATAAGCAGGTATAGCATATCACGTGCCAGAGGGGTTCGCTGGCATGACCCTCGCGAGAGGGCGAATACTTTGGCGGGTGATAAAATCGTGTATCAAATCATGGTCTTTTTTGGTATAACCAGCTTACCTCTCACACGAGGGTAAGTCAGTTAATCCCTAGATGCCTACTATAACAAACATCTCTATTTTACTGGTTGAGGCAATCTATGAGTGACTAGCATACCTCTCACACGAGGGTAAGGCCAGTTAATCCATCGAAGCCTAATATAACACACATCTATATTTTACTGGTGGAGGCAATCTATGAGTGACTGGCGTACCTCTCACAAGAGGGTAAAGGCCACTGGTTCAGCGATGTTGATGACCTCAAATACATAGGAAAGACAATTAAAACATAGAAAAATTACCAGAAAGTCAGTGTCAATACAGTAACTGAATGGCGTGCCTCTAGCATAAGGGTAGGGCCGTAGTATCATACGTTGAATTGATTACATGATCAGGACAAGGTGCATCTATATTTTACTGGTGGGGGCAATCTATGAGTGACTGGCGTACCTCTCACAAGAGGGTAAAGGCCACTGATGGAGCGATGTTGATGACATCAACCAGATAAGAAAGACACACAGTGAAAACATAGACAAATTACCAGAAGGTCAATGTCAATACAATAACTGAATGGCGTACCTCTAGCTAAGGGTAAATGACTGGCCTTGGCAACAAACATGTATTACTAAAATTGTGTTTTTGAAAAAAGACTTCCAGTGACTTCAGGCATTATTTTGGGCACGAAATGTTACACGCATTAGTAACAGCACATGTGCTATTTAACCTTAAGGCAGAGCAGTGAAACACATGCTCAAAGAGGAAGGGGTCACTAAACAGGCAACTGGGGAAGAAAGTGGGCAGCAATGAGTAGACCCTACAGCCTGCTGCTTCAATGGGTAACCAACACTGTACTAAAAGATGCAAAAAAGGCAACTCTGTTGGTGGTAGGAACAGGGTGGGAGGGCCGTATTTTTCAATGCCTTTGGTGATGTCCTGGTTATGAGAGCAGGCTGTTTCCAGGGAGAGGGGGTCGTGTTATGGGGATTATTTTGGGTCATGACTGCATAACAAATACAATGTTACTTAAAGAGCATAGAAATGTAACAATCCATAAAACAGATAGAAGCAGGAATGCAGCTAATCTACTTGAAAAGTAAAGCTACAGAGCAACCCTCTAACCCATGGGAACCAGGGTATATAATTGTTAGTGGTACAGTGGTTCTCACAGGCAACCGTTTCAAATAATATATTTCGCACAGTTGAGATTATGATTAATATGAAACAATTTTGTCAAAAAACACTCAAACAATTAAATACTGGCTTAAACAAATCTCGCATACCTAACGAAAAATGATCACAATGAACACGAAAAGATTGTAGTGAGGTTTCTAATGTTTTTTACAGGTGCAGTTCATAGTTACCCTAGAGCCCCAATTAATGTCATTGGTAGATCTAGTGTGCACATAAATACATAAAATATGCCCCAATTACCAAGAAACACAACACAAACGAATAACAAACACAAACTATACTAAGTTTACTCCATGCAGGATGTCCCATTATTGACAGTCTTGATGAGACCCATACATACAGTTGTGGGACAGACAAACTTGCTTAATCCTTGTAAACCATAAGCATTATTAATTAATTTGATGAGTTGTCTGTTGCCCATCAACAACTTTCTTTCTTTTTGGATAATTTGTGTTTGTTCTTTTTTTGTGTTGTTTTCATTAGTATCTGAGACACTTTTATAATACTGTAATGGCATGTAAGGCCCAAACTCAGGGAGCTGTTCAAATAAACAAAATGCTCACAGCTGTTCGGAGAGCAGGCACTTGTTTGTGGAAGCACACAACATCTGCCCAACCAAAACATGTACTACTGGCTCCCAACATATAGGCGAATCCAAAGCCCCTGCCTGATGATACCCACATAATTGTCTGGCGACAGCTGCTCTGTCAAGTCAGACCATAAAAAAAGTTTCTGCAGCAGTGTGTTAGGCCAAACAAGTGACAACAGGTGCAGAGGTCAACAACACAGCATAAATTAGAAGCCCAGTGGGCCTCTGAAGCTAGACACAGATTGGCGTCCAAGCACCCCTTCATCTTTATCTTCAGGTCACCTTTTGATGCAGTTCGTTTGTTGCACAACTGGACTGTTGGGGGCCACAGGTAGCTGTGGAGTGGATCGGACAGGGATTACAGCTATGCTTGCACCAAAGCCCATCACTGACTGCCAGGCGGGTTTTTGGACCTGATGAGACTCCTGCATTTACAATTGCAGGGTCGAAACCGTCAAATTCTTAGGTCGAGCTGGAGAAAGCATGCGAAGCATGCTGGAGTCCAGCTCGACAACTATAGCCGCCCGTCTCCTTGGAATCTGAGACAGGGGCCGGGCACGAGCGTCGACTTCACCTCGTGGGCGCGCACGCCCAGCCCGGCGCCGTGCACATCCCCTGCCTCAGATTCCCTGAGGCGCGCAAGCACAGAAATAAACACACGCAGGCAGGCACACATGCACACACACGCAGGCACACACACACACGCACACACACACACATTCCTCACCGCTGCTGTTGGGGACAGTCGCCAGGTCATCGGCTCCAGAAGGATAGGCGGGCGGGGGCAACGTGGCCAGAGGCTCCAGACCAGGGACAGGCTGAAAAGTGCTCCTGCGGGACCTGCGGTTTGCTGCGGGGACGGCGGCTGCGGTGCACGGGCGGGGCAGGACGGCGGCTGCGCAGGATTCATAGCCCCTGCCCTTCGGCCGCCTCCGAGACTCCGCCCTGCTAGCGCGCCATTGGCCGCTGCTCCGGTGTTGGTGATGTCACCGATCCTGTGTAGCTGAGACGGCCGGGCGGTGAAGAAATGCACTGCTTATATCGTGCTAATGATGCGACCGGGAGATTGTGCGCATGAGAGAGAGCGTGCATACAACACCTTCGTCAGGCATACCGGTGGGGCCTGCGAGATGGGATACCCTAGCACCCTTGAGTCGGGTAATATAGTCTTTGTTACAAAGTCTGGTTCAATGCCTCTACGTTCTAACGATGTGCCTAAGATCACACAGCAAGTTTAGTGTTACAAGCAGTAGAGCTAGGACTTGGCTCGTTCGGTTAGTTTACATATAACAACCGCTGGGCCACATTTTCAGAAGTTGGAAATAACATACGATCCAGCAGTAAACGGCATGACATCTAGCACCAATCACCAGATTTGAGCCCGTTTTGAAGAGCTGCTGTTCCTTGACAAAGAGTGGAACCGAAGCGTTAAAGAATGTGCCCAGTATCACACAGTGTGCGGAACACCATGCCGGGATTAAAGCTCAAGTTTCCCAATTCATCTGTCAAACAGTCACTATCCGGCGTCTGCTTCCAGTTCCTACAGAGTGCCTAGTGAATCAGCAGTTTTACACCAGGCTCAGCACGTCCACTAAACCCTGCCCATCTCTTATACGTGCACAGTCGCCAGATAATCCACCATCTGTCTGCAGACTGCTCCAAGTTTAAGGAAGCCGACTATGTTACTGTAAATAAGTTCCTTATACTATAATATGAACTCTTCATACAGCCGAAAATGAACCTATTTTTCTCTCGAAGCTCAAAGCTCTAACTGGTTAATGCCCTGCGAGGAAGAATTAACTGATCACCTGGAAGTTAGGACCCCTCCACTCCAAGTTGAAAAAGAGAACGCATAATATGGAGAAGGGCCATTAACAGTGGTTAACACCCCACAGAATGTGAGCAACGAGGCAATCAATGCCCGCCCCTACTCTCGCCCAAACACAGATGTAGAAACAGGGAAACTGTCCCATCCGCTCTATATCCGACCTGCATGCTTTGCTTTCATAGAACAAACAAAAGTAGTGAGCGCTAGCATCCCGACGGTCCTGACCAATCACAGCCTTCAGTTCAGCGGCCGTGCCGAGGGTGTTGCTACCTACATCAATGCTTCTCGTTTCATCACCCTTTAAATAAAGAAAGACTAAGTTATCTGTGCATGCGGATTATCATTACTAACCAGCCCACTGGTACTTCTCTCATCATCCTGTAACTATAGACACACGGAATCTACTCAAAGTGCTCAGGAGCACTGCTACTCAACTCACTGGGACTCGTTTTCGCAACAGGTAAATTAGAAATAGCGAGTCTATTCAGCATGCTGATGACCGTTGTTAGCCAGCTCAATGGTCCTCATTTCATCAACCCGTAAATAAAGATTGAACCGGTTCACCGTGCCGATGAGCTTTAAAAGCCGGCTCAATGGCCCTCATTTCATCAACCTGAAAATAAAGATTGATCCGGTTCAGCGTGCTGATGCTCGTCATTCGCCAGCTCAATGGTACTCATTTCATGAACACTTAAATAAAGATTGAACCAGTTCAGCGAGCTGATGCCCGTTATTAGCCAGCTCAATGGTACTCATTTCATCAACACTTAAATAAAGATTGAACCAGTTCAGCGTGCTGATGCTCGTTATTAGCCAGCTCAATGGTACTCATTTCATCAACACTTAAATAGAGATTGAACCAGTTCAGCGTGCTGATGCTCGTTATTAGCCAGCTCAATGGTACTCATTTCATCAACACTTAAAGATTGAGCCGGTTCAGCGTGCTGACGGGAGTTACTAGCCAAATGAATTGCTCTCATTTCCAGAGCTGCCAGCTTGGAACTGGGGAACCAGGCTGGAGTCCCCATTTCGCCTCATGATCCCGTGATTCTGGGCAAATTATTTAATCTCATTCTGCTCAAAAACGTGTAACAGAATCTGGTTCTCATATAAAGCGCACTAATGCCATTGTACAAAGTGTAAGCTATATAAAACTGCAAAAAAACATAATAATAATATTAATTAAAAGCAAAGAAAGAAAGGTTGAGCCAATTTAGAGTGCTGATGGGAAGTACCCTCCTCCTCAGTGGTACTCCTTTTATCAACCATAAATAAAGAAAGGCTGAGTTCAGTTCATGCAGATGGTGGACATTTGTACCCAGCTCTGGGTTATAAGTTGCAGGGAGGCTAGCCTGTAGCCTCCAGGTCACGCGCAGCTCTCCTGAGTAGGAGCTCGGCACACCGAGCTTCTTACTGGCGCAACTAAACCTGTTCATAAACACCAAAATACTGGGGGCTTATTTACAAGCCCCTTGCACTGCCGGTACATCATTTTTTTCTTTTTAGGTCGAGCTAGAAGTGCGCATGCGTAGCATGCGTCTAGCTCGACAACTATTGTTGGGGAGAGGGGTTGGCCTAACGGCTAGGGCGCTCGACCTCGGACCTGGAGGAACTGGGTTCGAGTCTCGGTAACGACGCCAAAAACCTCCTGTGATTCTGGGCAAATCACTTAATCTCCCCGTGCCTAAAATGAAAGTAACTGGAAAAACGTAAAAATGTAACGTAACTGGAAAAATATGTAAAGCGCTCTGATACCTGATTCGGTTCGGGTCTAGTTCGCGCTATATAAAACTCTGCAAAAAAAAAAAAAAAAAAAATTGTTGTCAGTCTCCTGGGAATCTGAGACAGGGTTCGGACATGCGCGCCGATTGCACCTCGTGGGCGCGCACGCCCAGGCCGGCGCCGTGCACATATCCTATCTCAGATTCCCAGGAAGACAGCCATGCGCCTTGCCTCTCTCAGTCGCGCGCGCACACATACACACAGCCACACTCACACACACACATACACACACGCAGGCAGGCACACGCACGCACGCACACACACTGCATATACACACGCTCACACGCGCACCCCCCCCTTACTTCATCTCTGTACTCCAGGTCCTTTGGCAGCACGATGCGGGGCTCTCCCCTTAGGCATGGGAGCCCCGCCGTGCTATCCGCTGCTCTTCACCCGGGCCCCCTCCTAAGACCCGGGACTTCGGCTCCCGCACTTCGCTTTGGCTCCGGGCTCGCTCCTCATAACGAAAGTTATGAATGGCGCATGTTGCGCATGCGCGGGCAGTCCCCGCCCTCCCACGTCTCCTCGCAGCCCGAATACTCTCTGCCCAGTGCTTTTTTTTTTTTAACCAAATGTTTCATTTTGTAATACTAGTACGATAGGACGTGTAGGCCAATGCTCAACGGAAATGATGGGGTGGGCTCGGGGTTCACAGCATTAGAAAGCGCTAGGCCTGTGTTGCTTTATAATAATGTTCAGTACTGCACCGTTGGCATTATTCTGTTAACAGGCGTACAGAAGGATTCCCGGACAACCTTCTGAGTGGACTACCCTTCTGTAGGGTGACCCATGACGTCATCTCACTTAAGACAGCATGCTGCTCCAATACTGGGCTTTCATTGTAGAAACCATACTATTCTGATACCTTAGTCCAGTTGGTTCATTCGATGTTAGCAAAGACTACAGGTCCCAGAATGCACTAGGCTCCTTATTGAATGGAGAGATGGGAGAATGGCGTTTCCAAAGACTTTGCCCTATCTGACTGAGGTAAAGTGAGTGTGCCTAACTGTTGGTTTTTAAAAAAATTCAAGATCGGGAGAAGGTGTCACACATGACACAAAGCCACTGTACAGCTGTCAACTTGGTGTGCGCAGATAGGAGGGTAGTAGATTTGAGGTAGTGCAACTCGCACTGGACCCCAACATAATAGTTGCTGGAGGTGCCTCACACACCAAGTTAATATCACCGCTTAGGCCCTGATTGCAAGGTATGTGCATGCTAATTACTCTTTGCGCGGGGTATAACAATGATGAGGTGCGCAATTTGCAACACAGGCTCCGGGGGAAAGTTATGAATGGGGCACGGCGCGCCAGTGCGGGCAGCCCCCGCCCTCCCACGTCTCCTTGCAGCCCGAATACTCTCTGCCCAGTGCTTGTATTCGCCTGCTGTGAAATATCTCAAAATGCTATCAAAAGGTAGCTGTGCTGCTGACTTCCCGGCGTAAGGAGACAGAACGTTTGTTGCCCTGGTTATGGATTGGGAACAGTGTT
Organism: Lissotriton helveticus; assembly: GCF_964261635.1. Taxonomy (NCBI): domain Eukaryota; kingdom Metazoa; phylum Chordata; class Amphibia; order Caudata; family Salamandridae; genus Lissotriton; species Lissotriton helveticus. The sequence continues at coordinate 345,711,506 of NC_136070.1, read as the reverse complement.
AAATAATATTGATGGACCGGAATGCGCGCGCCTAACAGTGCCTTCCCAGTACAAGTGATTGTATTGATTGATACCGACTCGGTGTAATGATGCAGATTATTCTGCCGATGTTATCGAAGCCTTTAACTACGTTTGTTAGTGCACAAAGTATCTTTAAATAGATCTAGATGATGATGTAGATTAAGGAAAGCAGAGTGGCATCGGCGAGAGCTGGCCAAGCGCAACAGAAGAGTAGTTGGTGACTTTCTCTCCCCTGCCCATACTGGAGGTCCCACACGAGAGCCTCCTTCCTCCCTGGTTGCTCTTTAGAGAGTGTAACAGCAGCAGGGGCTGTCTTTTCTCACTTTGGGGCAAGGAGGTAAGGGGGCGGCACCACCACATTATCATTCAGCACCACAACAGCATCACTCAGCACAACCACAGCACCACTCTGCGCAACCACAGCATCACTCAGCACAACCACAGCACCACTCAGCGCAACCACAGCATCACTCAGCGCAACCACAGCATCACTCAGCGCAACCACAGCATCACTCAGCGCAACCACAGCATCACTCAGCGCAACCACAGCATCACTCAGCACAACCACAGCATTACTCAGCGCAACCACAGCATTACTCAGCGCAACCACAGCATCACTGGTTCAAATATGTTCTCTCAATGTTTAAACCTTTATTACAAATGTCACAAAAAGATTTTAATATTTCACTTCTGTTCTTGGATTTTCGTCACAATAAAATACACTGAACATAATCTTCACAAAAGTTATTTACAAAAGTTTAAGCTATTGACATTATCAATGACAATCACTTTTATGTAAGTATTATTTAAAAAAAATTACACGCCATTGATATTTGTAATATCAATACATCTAAGCCACGTAAATACAAAACATGTTGCATTACAAATGCTATAGGTGTCACATTTGCGAAAGTTTTAACTATTGGCATTGTAAATGACAAAGCTATTAATTTAGCTATTTTCAAAAACAACACATAAATAAAAAAATTGTCATTTACAAGACCAATAACTCAAACTTTCCTAATGCGAGACCTATTGCATTGCAAATGCTTGTTTTTTGTGTGTGGTTAAAGGTTGGGCGCTTGGTGCAGGACTGATTGTCTCTTAAGGAAATCTCACCAGGAACCTCTGCCCCCTCCCTCTTCACACAGTGACATTTTACATACAGGTTAGCAGGACTAAGATCGGTATGAAATGTGCCATTAGTAGAAGACGAGGCAAACAGTGCGCTTGTGTTTCCTAGAACTTGCAGGTATTCAGAGGGTAGGAGGTTTCTGAGTTTCTAAAAGCACTTTGCACTTCAGGAGGTCTAGCCCACACAAGAACAATCATCCCCCTTGAAAATCCTCCTTCATGGGCTGAATCAAGACTCTCCAGTTCAGGCGTTTGTGCTCTCTAGGGCCCAAGCATGATTAATTGTTGGCAAACTGGCCTCACCCCCCCTACCTAGGTTAGTGACCTCTCTGTGACAAAAAGTCATGCCTTGTGGACTACCAGATCCTGTACACCTGTGCTTGCATACATTCAGTTCATAGTGGGCACTTCACACACACACACACACACACACACACACACACACTGTACACACTGCACCCTCGCATACACTGCACACACTGCACCCTCACACACACTGCACCCTCACACACACTGCCCACACACTGCCCACACTGCACCCTCACACACACTGCACACAATGCACCCTCACAGACACTGCACCCTCGCACACACTGCACCCTCGCACACACTGCACCCTCGCACACACTGCACACACCGCACCATAACACACACTGCACCCTCACACACTGCACCCTCACACACAGTGCACACACTGCACTCTCACACTCTGCGCACCCTCACACGCCACAATTACACTGCACTCAATTCAACATACACTCCAAATACCACTCAGTGCCACATAATTACACGCCACATAATTACACTGCACTCAATGGAACATACACTTCAAATACCACTCGGTGCCACATAATTACACGCCACATAATTACACTGCACTCAATGCAGCATACACTCCAAATCACACTCGGTGCCACATAATTACACGCCACATAATTACACAGCACTCAATGCAACATACACTCGGTGCCACAAAATTATATCCTACATAATTACACTGCACTCAATGCAACATACACTACAAATACCACTCAGTGCCACATAATTACACGCCACATAATTACACTGCACTCAATGGAACATACACTTCAAATACCACTCAGTGCCACATAATTACACGCTACATTATTACGCTGCACTCAATGCAACATACACTACAAATACCACTCAGTGCCACATAATTACACGCCACATAATTAAAACAGCACTCAATGCAACATACACTCAGTGCCACAAAATTATATGCTACATAATTTACACTGCACTCAATGTAACGTACCCTCCAAATAACACTCAGTGCCACATAATTACATGCCACAAAATTACACTGTACTGAATACAAAATACACTCCCCATATTGCCACTCAGTGCCACATAATTACACGCCACATAATTACACTCTTTTCAATGCAACGTAAATACACTCCACATAACAACACTCATACACCTCATACTTACACTTTACTCTATCTGTCTATCTATCGCACTCACTCTATCTATCTATTGATCGCCCTCACTCTATCTATCGCCCTCACTCTATCTATCGCATCACCATAGCATCAATCAGCACCACCACAGCATCACTCAGGGCACCACAACATCACTATGCACTACCACAGCATCACTGAACGCCACGGCATCACTTGTCGCCGCCACAGCATCACTTGTCGCCACCACAACATCAATCTGTGCAACAATTCAACAACTAGTTCAAATATGTTCTCTCAATGTTTCAAGCTTTATTACAAATGTCACAAAAAAATGTTAATATTTCGCTTCTGTTCTTGGATTTTCGTCACAATAAAATACAATTAACATAATCTTCACAAAAGTTATTTACAAAAGCTATTGCCATTATAAATTGCAATAACTTTTATTTAAGTATTAATTATTCAAAAAAATAAAAGCCATTTTTATTTGTAAAATAAATACATCTAAGTCACGTAAATACAACACATATTGCATTACAAATGATATAGGTGTCCCATTTGCAAAAGTTAAAAGTTTTGCCATTGTAAATGACAAAGCTATTAATTTCGCTATTTTCAAAACCAACTTATAAATAAAAAATTTGTCATTTACAATACCAATAGCTCAAACTTTCCTAATGCGAGACCTATTGCATTGCAAATGCTTGTTCATACTGTGAGTGAATCTAAAACAGACCACCGCAGAGACTCGAGGACCAAGTCGACTCATGCTGCTCACCTATTCATATTTACTTCACCATAGATGCCTTGGTTAGCACAGAGATCATCCACTTTATACTCTGAGCCGAGTACTGCAATGTCTACACTCAAACACTAGCTTGCATTCATATAAGATAGAGGAGTAAATACAACCAATTCTTGTTTCAACTACATTGTTATGGTCCCTGGATTTTTTTTATGAATGCTAATAACTTCACTGTTGTGTAACAGCTTGAATTAGGAGACAGAATACATCTCCATTGATTTTCAGAGGAAAGGATGAGCTACATACTGAATAAATCCTGAGAAGCCACTCTTTATGTATATTGTGCATGCAGGTTTCTTTCAGATTTAAGGGTCAGCTATGTAAAACTTAATTAGACAACAAAGTAGCAGCAGAAACGCTACACTTCCGGAGCTCGCCATGCTGCTTCCGGTTTGCAACAGGAAGCTTGGGAATGATGCTGTAAATGTGGGATGGAAGCATTGGTAGCCATAATCATTTACTGATCACCTCAGCACTGCCCCTTCAACGCCAAACCCGAGCTCATGAAGCTGGCAGTGGGTGAGCTCTGCTTGCAAGCATAAATGTGAGAGCCAGATTGTTAATGGCAGGTCTCCAAGCGATGAGGCAACACCCTTCTCATGAAATAATACAACATGTAGCTATGCAGATAGTGACAGGGTAGCTCGTCCAGGAAAGAGAACAGGCCCAAGAGGGGTAGAAGCCAAAGACTCATGCAGATGTGCCTCATGTCCTGGTCCAAAGCAGTGCTTAATTGTTCAACATAAATACACGAATACATAAATAAATGCAGGAGCTCACAGTTTTTCTTAGGAGCCCTCTGCTGGCACTGCTGAATGCAGGGTTGCCAAATCCCATCTTGATTCCACCGCACGCCTCTTTCTTCCATCACCCTGTCTTCCCATCGCCCTTTTGCAGGTTCTGTTGCATCCCTTTCTTCTCCTTTCATCATTGTTTTCTTATATTTCTCCCTTTTCTTCCTGTGTCTCTCTTGCTGGCAATCAATGTCTGATGATGAAAATTAAGTCCTGGACCTTAAAAAACGGGGTGCCTGTGCTCAGCACCGACAACCAATGGCAGAAATTAAGCACTGTCCTAGGCAACAGTTGCAGCGTGTTACGGTCACATGCTTAGTTAGCACAGACAGTTGGAGGCGGATATAGAAATCCAAAAATAAAAAAATTAGGTGTCTCGACTGCCTTCCTCTGTATTACCCAGCCCCATTGTGAGGACTGGAGCAGCTGATGGATCTGATGTGGGAGCCTTTAACAATTCCACCACTGGGTGCCGGATACCGCTGTGTTGATGTCACCCAAACTGGTGCCCAACTGGTCAAATAATTTAAACAATGCACTTAGTCTATATCTTTTGTGCCCCCACCCCCATAGAAGACCAGCATGTGAACCTCTGTCGGTCTGTCATGAACAGTCCTGCAAGTGTCCCTGAAATGCTGGGGACACTATTAGCAAATTAAATCTGGCTTCTTGTAATGTGGGTCCTGTATGTGTAGCCCCACTTTGGGCTGGTATTTTCAGTATCACTTTGTAGGCATTCAATTCCACCGTACTTCACAGGGCTCATCAAATAGTCACAGCGTTTTTCCACCTGACGGAGCTCACTCTAGGAGTCGATACTGCCATTGGAGAAATGTTCTGCCTTTGTTGTGTGTGTAGGGTGAGCCTTTGCGATGTTGGAATCAAGAAAGCGTGCTGCCATCTTTAAGTCAGGCCCTTGGTGCAGATACACAGCAAATTTGCATAGTTATTTACAGAGTTATGTTAATATAGTTACGACTTTTATAACAGTTATATGAGTCATATAGTTTCATAATCAAGTTACATAGTACCCTTGTTAGCACAGTCACATTGCGTAGTTAGTAAAGTTACTATACTTGCTTCCACTGATGCTGTATAGTTCAGTTACTATAGTTGCCTGGTGCATAACTGTATGGGTTACATTGTCAATATAGTTGCATAGTGAGTGCAGTTAGTAAAGTTACGCTGTTACACTCACTACAGCTACACACTAATTACACTTTCATACGTAACATATGTAAATGTAAACATAAATGTTCAGATATTATCATGCTCTTTAAGCATGCATGTATACTCTCATTTGTGGACAGATATGGGTCTGTGGTCCGGATTAAGTCATTTATACCCATGGGGCAGGACTGGGAACCCAAAGCAGCCCTGGCAATTTTGTAGGACCTCCTGAGCAAGGAATATATAACTTTTCGTGTATAGTTTCACAATAGTCATAAATTGATCAGTTCAACCAATAACAATTGTCCAAAATAGAATGTCCGTGGTATTTTTTATTCTTCTTCGATTCTTATCTTCACATGGACTTGTGAGACAGTATTCTTCAAACAAATGTATCTTGTGTTTTAGATCATAACACAACAGCCAACATGCATGTTTCGTCTTTGGTAGATCACCATAAAGACTTCCTCAGGGCTAAAGCAACAATCTGTATATTTATTAAATTCCTTTTTAGTATTGAGGCGAGTAAGGACAACTTAAACGTAAGTCAAAGCGATGCATATCATTGATTCCAACATCTTATTTTCTGTACACGCTACAATATTATTCTCCTTCGGTATCTTGCAGCCTCTCGCCCACGGAATCTGTAAGTCGTAGACTCCGCTCAGGTCATGAAGCCTGTGGGGTTTCTTCAGCCCGGCTTCTGAAATCAGCCGGGCTGGAGAAACCAGTGTGTGCATGTGTGTTTTGGTAAGCCTGAGACAGCCAGCTAAACACATACATGCACCCAAGAAGTGCACAAGCACTCCTCCACCCCCTCTCATGCCCCGCCTCTCCCTGCACAAGCTGGCTCGGAGCCGGCAAACAAAAAATAAAACAATGCTAGAACATAGTTTGATTTTTTATTTGCTGGCTCTGCGCCAGGCAGTGGGGCAACGCTCCTCTGCTATTGCAGAGGAGCCGACGCTGGTTATGAGGGCAAATATCAGCACCACTCCGCCTCCCCACATGCTCTCCCCATTGCTCTGTAACATAGTTTCATACTTCGCAGCCAAGAGCTATACCTGTCGTTCAAGGCTCTGAAACAGAGTTGTAGGCTTGAGTCGAAGGTGAGGGCCTATAACTAGGAAGAGGACCTTTAACAACTAGTATAACCCAAGGCAGAAGGCCTACAGGAACAGTCCACCCCTATGGCTAGAATGAATATGTTAAACTATAGAGGGAGAAACATGAAGACAAACTTTGGAACGTTGGAGCTGTTGCTTATACCATCCTTTATAAGCCCGGAGCTACTCCATTATCGTCATTAGAGTGCTCAACATTCCAATTTTCGAATTATAGCTGTGTCTCTTGAAGTGATAAACAGGAAAGCTGCATGCTACACATGCTGGGGATAGTTAGTGTATCTACAATTATATTTAGAAAGTCAAAGTAAATTACATGGTAATTTGAGCACTGTGTTTAGAAGCACCACGGCTGCAAGGATCTGATGGGTGATCTTCTACTGGACAAGTGTTGAGAAGCTCATTTCTAATATCCTGATCAAAGGAATTAGTACATCTTTATCCTAATGGATGGAATTCTGCCTGGGGTAAGCATTCGCATATAGTAATGTTGACAAAGCTGCAGATCTTTTTTAATGTGCCCTTCTTCAGGTACCCAATCTCCATCTAATCTCAATGTAGGGAGATCTAAAAGCACAAATTAAGAACAAGGAGAAATTGATGAAATGGAGACATGCACCTGTAATAACTTAGTTGTTTTTAGACACTGATGCTGCAGACGTCAACTAAGCTGCAGCAGTATTTTTACGATACAAAGTTGTTTTTAAGTCTGCGTGAAAATAAGTGGCTTGTCCAATCCTCATTAGGACTAGGTTTTGACAGTGTAGCTGTCCAACAGACGTTTTGCTAACGATATGCATAGAGTGGGATTTAAGTTCACCCCTTCATCTACTGTCTCTCTTCGACCAGCCACTGTCAGCTATTTGCCTTAGACTTGGTCAGTCACAAATAGGGTCTGCCCAGTGGAGTAATATTAATCTCTCACTTAATGCTATTGGGTGTTTGGATGTAGCCTTACCCTTCCACTCCAGTGCTTTCACTAAACAGCACGAGGGACCTCTTTACAATGATAGCCCTCTCAGTTCACCTATGCTGGCTCCCACCAGGTGTCTCGCTCTCGTGCCAAAACTGCATGCATTAGCACATGAAACTTAGACTTGTTGGCTCTGCTAATGCTAGTTTCCCTGTAATATTCTGGTACTTGCAATCTTGCATTCTGAACAATTTATTTTGCCAGCAACTGAAAGCAAAGGGTGAATGTGCTACAAATAGCTGGCGGAGGACACCTTGAAACTTCCTCCATGTGTCGTCACCACCATAAAGCTTATTCAGATCACACCTACAACTGTGCTGTGTTAAAGATGCGGTGTAGACCTTCACTGGGGACAGGAAACCACTCAAGCCACAACACATCCTCCCTCCGAAGCTCATGAAGATATTGTAACTCAGGTCAGTTTTCAGCTCGTGTTGTCTAGGAGTTGCGAGGAAGGCCTCAGGTCCACCAATCAGAGTTATCAAACAGCTGGATGTTATGACAGTTACTTTCAGTCAGTCCTATATTTTCAGCCAATAGCATCTTGGGAGTTGTAGTCCCTTACTGATAAAGAAAAACATTTTTTTTAAACCACAAATCCCAGCATGCTTGGTGCGGAGGTTTGAAATGGAAGGTCACATTTATGAACGGAGACCCATTTACAGCAAATTAACTTTCTCAATTAGGAAGGACATCAAGACCCCCCAAAATCCCCCCCCTCACTCAGCACCTTGAGACCCTAACGAGTGAGTAGTCGTGCTTTACAAATTACAGATTGACTGAATTATCTAATAAGGTGTACGGATTCAGCCCAATCTTAGGCCCGCATCAGCATGGCGAAGGGCACCAGGAGTGCTTGATACATATACATATTAGCACATCCCTCCCCTAGGCATGTAGCAGGAGCGTGAATCTCATGCTGTCTTGGTTTTACAGCCAACAGCCCATAGCAGGTGGAGGCATGTAGCTTCAGTTTTCCGATTAAAAGTAAGTGCCTACAGATCCAAGCATTCTAAATGCTGTTGAACGAAAAAGAAAGAAAGGACAAAGTTAGTAACCTTTGCCCATCATCCCCGAGATGATGCTAACATCCTTGGAGGCCAAATGAAAACCTGCAGCTGCCCTTGGCCACCAACTGGGAGTTGTGGGGAGGCATAGTTGAAGGAACATAATGAGCCGCTTCACAGAAAATATGGTAAGTGCAATGAACTGCCTGAAAGTCGTAATTTTGGAGGCAAAATTATTAACATATTTCAGAAATCGAGGTGAAGAAACATCAGTATTCACAAAAAAAAAGCTACGACGGAGCTGGGGACCAAGTAGTCACTGTGGTTTTCGACAAGGCGATGCGTAGCAGTGATGAGGGTGGTTTTTGAGACCATGCCTAGAATGATAAAACTGGCACTACAATTCCCAGCATGCTTAGTCCTGCTGGCCGAAAAAACATCACTTGGATAAATATGATAACACTCGTGACATGGGGACAAATTACAGCTATTACTTCAAAATGAGCTGACTAGAGGAGACTGACAGCTTTTACTTGCCACCAGTGTCTCTCTGGTCATACATTTCAACTAAGACCCATTTAAACATGCCTACAGGTATGTTTGTGCAGGTTGGTGTATTCTATTTTACTACTAAACCATCAGCTCTGTAGCACTCGGAGTAGATTCAATGTGCAGTGAACATATATATATTTTTAAAACCTATGCTCAGCTCTCTCTACTTCTGTTCTGCTACTTAATGGCATTTCGGTTTACTGGGGCATACCAACGTGGCCACGTGGACTCTAGCGTGTACTTGTTGCTGATGATGTACGTGTAGTGACTGATATATTTATGCCAGCCAGTCCAGTTCTCTTTAAGCCCCATATTTACATCAAAATATGCAAGGGGAGGAGGATGCCCGGGAGGTTGATGGGGTTGGACACAACAGGCGCCCAAAAGGACATGAAAAAGATAGTGATTAATCAATTACATGGCAATTTTAAACAGCTTGCAAGAAATTTAAAAAATGGCTGTAAATAGAAAAAAAAGATAAAAAGATCAAAAGGGGCCAACACACTCATAAGATGAAGCAGATGTGCCTATATAATGTGTTATTGTAAATAACAAGTCCCAGGATAGAGGAGCACAGGAGGCGCAACAGGGGTCTCATTGCATTTAGAGAATATAAAGTGCTTGAAAGAGCACACTTCAAACAACAGGTGCAGCCAAGTAGAAGAGAAAGTTAGAGGACTGTTTTGGTTTGAAACAAAAAAAGGAAAAAACAAGACAAAACATATATAGTACCTCTAGATCTCTGCTGCACGCAACAGAAGGCCTCCGTGAGAACTCAAAATATTTGCCCTCTTGTTACGGACTTTTCAGACTGATTTGGCCTCGTAGCGCTATATTCGCATATTATCGAGTTACGATTTCAGCCCGGAGTCGGATTTAGTCTGATGATGTGTTTTGGATTTTGTCTTCTGCTCATATTCATGGGTAGGAAGCCAGTGCACCGACATATGTATAATACACAGAATGGTCCGCACAGCTTTCGTCGTTTATGGTTTACATCCCCATTCTTGTTTTGTTCTGACTCACTGCCACACTCCAGCATAGTTCTCTTCATGGAGTCTTTGTCCACCGCTTTGGCAGATGATTTTGGATATCCATGAGGAAAGACTCCAGCTAGTAGTGGACAGGTAAGTCCAAAAGACTTACCTGGTTGTCTGCACCACCACACTTTACATCCATGTCTTATTTTCTCTGAGGCTAAAGCATTGTGTGGCATGCAGTACTTACGAAAATAAAAGAGAAAGTGTGTTTATGCGTGTCCTCACATCTCAATATGTAAGCCTGGCATAAATTCAGGGCTTGCAATGGAAATATAGAAGTGCAGGTACTCGCTATTTATAGAGACTGTTTGCTCTTGAGAAGTGCAGGTGCTCTCCCATTAAATGTATTGCAGCAGTGCTGAGAAGTGCAGGTGCTCTCCCATTAAATGTATTGCAGCAGTGCTGAGAAGTGCAGGTGCTCTCCCATTTAATGTATTGCAGCAGTGCTGAGAAGTGCAGGTGCTCTCCCATTTAATGTATTGCAGCAGTGCTGAGACGTGCAGGTGCTCTTTCATTAAATGTATTGCAGCAGTGCTGAGAAGTGCAGGTGCTCTCCCATTTAATGTATTGCAGCAGTGCTGAGAAGTGCGGGTGCTCTCCCATTTAATGTATTGGAGCAGTGCTGAGAAGGGCGGGTGCTCTCTCATTAAATGTACTGCAGCAGTGCTGAGAAGTGCAGGTGCTCTCCCATTAAATGTACTGCAGCAGTGCTGAGAAGTGCAGGTGCTCTCCCATTAAATGTACTGCAGCAGTGCTGAGAAGTGCAGGTGCTCTCCCATTAAATGTATTGCAGCAGTGCTGAGAAGTGCGGTGCTCTCCCATTAAATGTATTGCAGTAGTGCTGAGAAGTGCAGGTGCGCTCCCAATAAATGTACTGCAGCAGTGCAGGTGCTCTCCCATTAAATGTATTGCAGCAGTGCTGAGAAGTGCATGTGCACTCCCATTAAATGTACTGCAGCAGTGCAGGTGCTCTCCCATTAAATGTACTGCAGCAGTGCTGAGAAGTGCAGGTGCTCTCCCGTTAAATGTCTAGCAGCAGTGCTGAGAAGTACAGGTACTCTCCCATTAAATGTATTGCAGCAGTGCTGAGAAGTGCAGGTGCTCTCCCATTAAATGTACTGCAGCAGTGCCGAGAAGTGCAGGTGCTCTCCCATTAAATGTACTGCAGCAGTGCCGAGAAGTGCAGTTGCTCTCCCATTTAATGTATTGCAGCACTGCTGAGAAGTGCAAGCACTCTTTCTTTCAAATTAAAGCACTCTTTCTTTCAAATTAAAGAAGTGCAGGTACTCAGCACCGGACAGCACCTGCACATTTAAGGCACTGCACGTCATTAGTTTGAGGACCACGGCTTTACAATGACAGCACCCTAGTGTATTTAGTCATTTTAGAGCAAGAGTTTATTTAGCAAAAAAAACAACAACAAAAATCACACAACTGTTTAGTCTGTACAATTTACCCAGTGTGAAGGGGGTGAGAGGGAGCGCATGTCTGGGTATGTAACCTTTAGTGAAGGTGATCTTCAAAGGTTATGGCTACGGGCTTCCACTAACTAGATGGCGTGCAAGCAACAGCATTCTTCCCCTCCATCCCATAGCATCATCCTCAACGCAGCCTCTCAAGGACTGCCTGGTGCTGTAAAAATAAAAGGGCTGCCAAATCTCCATATGTATCCATGTATGCGGACTAGAGCCGTCAATCCCGCCAGAAATATAAAATGGACACCTAATATGTACTCTACAACAGTAAATAATAGTTTTTAAAAAACAAAAACATTATGGTACATTTGCAATGGTCTATCATGACAAAACCTGATCAGACCAGAGCAATCCATCTGTGGTAAGGATGGAAACGGCCAGTAGCTGAACTCTGCTATGTCACTGGTGTTCTCAAAGGGCGGGAAATGGGTACCTGCACTTCTTGAATTTGCAAAGAAATGGGTAGTATTACTTCTCAGTAGTGGTGCAACATTTGTAAGGGGAGACGACCATTGATTCTCAGTGACATACCAGTACTTTGGGTAGCAAATTCTTGCGCTTCTAAATGTCCATTTAAAGCCTTGGGGCAGACCCACAGAAGAGTTTCTTATGGATGTACGGCATTACGACACGTACTGTTACAACGCGTGCCGTTACAACGCGGTTTTTTCAACGCAAGTCGTTACCACGACTTGCGTTGGAGGGGGTGCGGACTTAGGAATTTTTTAATTTACTATTCCAACACCAGCCTACGTACAGTAGGGAAGGTGTTGGATAGTAAATTAAAAAATTCCTTGTCCTGCAGCGCCCTCCAGCGCAAGTCGTGGTGACGACTTGCGTTGAAAAGACCGCGTTGTAACGGCACGGCGGTGTAACAGCCGCGTCGTAAAGGCTGTTCACCTTTTAATATATATGCAATTGCTGAATTTGAGGCGATTCCATTTAAATCTGAGACCTGGTAACTGATGGAGGTTGGCAAATCCTCGGAAATATATTTGGAACTCTGAGGGAATGTCTTCAGATTTTGTTTAACCAAACAAGGTAAAATCTGCACAAAATACCTAAGAAATCTGCAACTATCATTGGCAAAGTCAATAAATCTGGCGTTCTTTATAGTATATGTATTCCTTGTTCCAATGGGTATATGTTCTTCAGTGATATTGTTGGATGCACAAAAATAAAACTTACCAAGACAAGCCCCATGCACCCAGACAATACCCAGCTGTATATGCATGCATGTGCACGTGCCATCACGCAACAGAGACATGGGCACATGTAGACACCGGTTTACATTGGGTGGACGATGTATTGAGAGCTGTGTATTTGTATATAATGAAAAGATGGATGGATACAGAGCTTAATTTGAGCCGGTGGTTTCCACTGGCACTCATTTTTGAGGATCGGCACTTATTTTTATGAGAGCAAAAGCACACAAAATGGAGAGAAGACAGAGAACCATCAGAAAGGGAGAAAACAGAACCCTACAAGAGTGACACGAAGAACAGGAAGTATCTGGTGAATTCAAAAAGGCATGAGGTAGATTTTGGACTATGCAGCTTTGGTACTCAACACTACCACATTCAGTTGCACAAGCCACGGGTTCCTGAGCAGAACCCTAGCCACCGGCACTTATTCTTTTATATGTAAGGCACTGGGTGGATACAAAGGCAGGTGGGTACAAGGATGGGTGCCATTCCATAGCCGGATGGATGCAAGTACTGCTGGATCGATGAATATATGTGCTAGAGAGATTAACGCTTGGCTATAGGTAGATGGAAATGTACCTTGGCAGAGTGGATGGATGAATAGGTGCGGGTACTTGTGTGTGGAGGGGTGCACGAATGTTCAGAGAGAAGAATAACTTTGAGTGCCTGTGAGGACAAGTTTGAGTCCAAGGGAGGATGAACTGATGGCTTGGTGGGTAAGTGGATGCAAAAAAAGAATGCAAAGATGTATGTAGTAAGTACAAGCTTTTCAATAACAGCGATCTGTTAATGACCAATTAATATTTAATGAACAAGATTTCTAAGGACTGTATTATGAGTACTGCGGTCCGAGGACCTCTGTATTCGCGGATGCGGTTCAATCACTGCCATCCCTGCAGGTTCGCCCGCCGTATAGGGAGTGCAGAGGCCGGACCGCCGCCTCCGCCGGGAGCCAGCATCCCACAGCCATGGGGACAGGAGCAGGAATATGCTGGTGGTGGCGATGTGGCATCGCCAAGTATATTCCGACTTTAATTTCCACCGCCCTTTTCAAGGCCGTGACCCTGCCCTGAAAAGGGTGGTGAACATGAAAGTAATGGGGGGCCTAACAGGACCCCTTGCTGCTTCTGGTCCTGGGGGTGTTGCAGGGGGCACATATTGTGCCCACTAAAATTGCACCCCCATTCCTGCACGATATGGCATGGTGAATGCCACACCATGCAGGTATGTGCTGCAGGCACTGTCATGGCGGCGGTCTGCTGTTAAGGTTCTCCTATGAGCCTTAAACAGCTGCCGCCATGACAGCGCCGAAGCACTGCCTACCCACCATGGATTAAAGTCGTAATCTGGCGGGTGGGCGCACCACAGGCTTGGACTGCCAAAATTGTAATCAGGTCCTACATCTGATCTGACACTGTGATTAAGCACAGGGCCACTCCCTGAACAGTATTCCAGGCTTTGTAGCCTACGGACTGATTGTTCGAACTGGCAGCAATGCGCTTTACACCTGCACTACTCCTGCAGTCCGCAGACTGTATGGACAATAAACAGGCACTAAAATCACCTGGTGAGCTAGGAGCATGCCTCCTTATAAGTTTAGAAAACATGATTGTTGCAAAATAATTTTTTTCAGGTATCAAGTGGCACATATTAATAAGTTCAAAACAGCTGTTATTTTTAACATTCATAATTTTTATAAACAAATTCCTTTTGTGTAAGTAAACAGTGTATCGTTCCATTTGATTTTTTTATTGCAGATACAGCACAGCTACCAGAACAATAAGGACCAAATTAGTTCTGTAGGAAACTGTGACTTCCATACATACATCACCCATGTTGCCTTGAGGAGTATAGAATAGATGTGAGTGTTATCATGCAATAAGGTGAAGAACCTAATCAGCCCTTTAAAGCAGACAGGGCACAAAGTGATAACATGTCTCCATGTAATAAGGGTAACGTGTGAAGCCAATATAATAATGAGACAAAAGTGACACTATAAGTCCCACCAGACGTGATCCTCCTGATATAAAGATGGGACGGAAAGAAGGCCACATGGATGACATGGGTTCAAACAACAGTTAAGGCTCCGAAGTGAGCAGAATAGACAGCTCTGTTAGCTATCCACTGTTCACCAGTGTCTCTCTGGCAAAAAATTTCAATCAGGACCTATATTTTTTGTTAGATAGAAAGATTTTGTTTTCAAAAACAAGTTATAGCAAACAATGATTCTACTCAGTTTACAACCAGATATACAATAATCCAGTGTGAAAACAGACCCCATGGCCGCGTGACCCCGACCAATCCCGGGATAAGCAACATGGCACCTACGCATTATGTTAACCAACCAGACCATAACAGTCCACCATTTCCTCCATATTTTCACGTACTTCTGAGGGCAGACCCTCCGCTCATATGTTGCTTCTTCTAATTTGCCTCACCAGTCCATGCCTCGTGTCCAGGCTTCCAAAGCCGGGGCTGAGGGGGAGGTCCAGTTGTGGGCTATGTTGCGTTTTGCTACGAGTGTGCCAAGACCAATTAAAAATCTATCCCCTCCTGGGCCGTCCACATCATCCAGGATACCCAACCGTGTAATGAGTGGATTCAACTCGATGAGAACCCCTACCACCGCGGGGAGGGCACTGAGAATGGTAGTCCGATAGGCCTGAATCACTGGACATGACCAAACCCTATGGAAGAAATCAACCCTTGGGTCGTGGTACCTTGGGCAAGTGGAGAGCTACGAATGCCAGCCTTCCATAAGCGATGCAGTGATAAATAGGATTGATGGAGATACCGCCATTGTGTGAGATAATCAGGACCTATTTAAAGTTTCCTGCAGGCGTGCTTGTGCACAATTGTGCAGATGCTCTTTGTTTTCGAAATACATGGCCATTTATTCACACTGTATGCAGGGGTCCTCCTCTCACTACCACCGTTCTGCTGTTCCATGAGCCTGCCAGGCTGCTGGCACATACCATCTGTGATGACTTAACGACTGATGGTCCATATCACGAGGCAGGTTGTAGCGACCTTAGGACCAGAGTACAAGTGGGCTGGAAAAGGGCGAGTGATTTACTGGGTGCAGTAAATACCTCATATTCAGAAATCTACTCTGGAAAAAGAGGAATTGGATGTAAACATTTATGTTTTTTTGCAACATGTTTCGCATATATCTGAATGAATTTCACCCTTCTCCCAAGCTATATTTCACTAAGTTTGATCTGCCAAAATGTATCAAGGGAAAGTTGTAGGGAGAGGTGTTAGCCAGGAAGCTTGGCATTCCAACCACTGACTGCACAAACAGGAATGTACCACCCACTCGGGACCAGGCTCCACGTGTTTTGCTCTCTCAGACTCCAAATATTTCAAGTTGAACTTACTCAATTTAGCAAACTACACCGTACCACAGATGACCAAATCCTCAACTCCAGTGCCCAAACTCCACACCCAGTCCTCCTACTACAGCCAGGAACACATGATTAGTACAGCATCCTTCAGCAGCCAAGGCCTATAAAAGATGTTCATCTTTGTAAGACCACCATTCCATCCATTTAGGACTCTCTTTATCCCCTGTATTTATAATAAGGAAACTAACAGTCTCCAGCATCCATTTCACACTGAACACAACAAACAGCAAGTGACAAATAGAGTCATATCCACATAGGGCGGGGCTCCAACTCTACCAGATTTTACAATGCACTACAATTTTTACCAATTTACTTGGAAATAAGAAACATCTGTATTATCAGCACAACAAGGAGGAAAAGAAAAGCATAGAGAATTAAATCCCTCCCCAACCGCCCCCCCCCCCCCCCGGCGTGGAAATTGGCAGAGCGTCAAGGTAGTCAACTGGTAGCACTCCATGATACCGCTCCAGGGCATTATGTTTTTTTCAAAGATCTACTCATTAGCATCCTGCCCCTCCAAGGAATGTGCCTTTTCCCTGAATTCATTCCGCAGCCTTTAGGGCACAGCATAGTCTAATATCAAATCTTTATGGATTTCCTTGACATCTTTACAGCCTTCGTGGGTAGACTGTAAAGTGCATCAAAGTCTGAGAATGCCCCAGTCTTGAAATGCAAGATTTCTACTCTTTATAGCTAACTTTAGCAGTACACGCCAACTTTTTAAAAGAGGAACTTCACTACTGTGAGTCACAGTGAGTGGTAAGGAACACATTTTTTATGAAAAGAGGCAGTGTCCTTTTTCAACCACAAACTGGTGCTGGGTCAATTTCCATCAGAATAAGCATCTTTTCAGCAAACTTCAACACAATCCTGTTATAATTAAACCATCGAACAGCCAAAACATTAAAAAAAATCCGCACAATCTTCTACTTCTTTTATTCTAACTCAACATTAAAGTTTAGGTTGACAAACTCAGATAGATTCAATGCTACTGACGTTTGCTTTGAAATTTGTAAACATATATAAACATTTAACAGAAGCACACTAATAATTGTAGGTTTTACTTGCACATAAGGTGGGTCTTTTAATTTTTTCTATCTGGTAAAGTAAAAAAACCATATGCAGCTTAGAAGAACATTATTTTAATCAGCTCATTACAGCCAACCTGTTTTGTTCCTTCTTGGGACTTTTTAAAGGCAAGGCCGTTCATTGAGAGACTCTTAATTTTAATAGCAAAGGGTTTCATATAGCTTATTACAAAGCTCTATTACTTTAAATAAATTTAAACAGGTGTTACTCTCACACAATGTGAAGGGGCTCACTGTAATTCAGCAATGGGAGGATGCAAGACGGAGCAGGCCCTAAGAAACTGAACTCATGGCATGTAGGTACCAAACAAAAATCCACACTGAGCACCGGTCTCCCTTTTTCTCTGACAACCTGTTAGTCTACTTATCCGATCGATCTACAGTAAAACTATCTAAGGTGTGATTTAGTAAAATGTCATTGTAATTGCAGTTTTATAGCTCTTACTACCCCTGATGCTACGTCGAAGCGCTTTTTCGGCAAGTAGCCCACTACTCCGGAACAAAAAGAGGATTAGTGGTGAATAAGTATAGGGAGAAATGAAATTAATTTGAGCGGTCGACATGCGAGTTTGTTATTTGGATTGAAAAAGGATAGTGGAGGGATAGAAGAGGGAAGGGTTTGCATTTATATAGCACTTGCTATCCCCGATGAGGTGTGAAGCGTTTTCTTGGTGGGTAGCACGCTACTCCGGAACCCAACTAGGATTAATGGGGAATAAGTGTAGGGAAATATGAAATTAACCTGGGCGAAGGAAATGTTAGTCTGGCATTTGAATTGGAAAGGATAGTGGGGGGGGATAGAAGAGGGATGGGTCTAGAAAATGTCTTTTTGGAGTTCATAGCAGTAGGAGACGGTTTAGTGGGTTAGGTGGACACATGGCTAAACAATCAATAAGGTGTCATGGAACAAACCTAAAATACAAAATAGTCACTCAATTATACCTGCAGTAGCTTCAAGAATCAGCAATATTTGACCACCAACCTAGGCGGATGCTTAAATATTACTTAAATTAATATTTTCCGTAATGTTCATTTGTTTGAAGACATTCTTCTAAAAGCATCTTTGAAAAATTACAAAAGACCTCAAATAGTTTTCTCTAGGCGAGCAAGGTGGTTAGACTTACTGGAGTCAGAAGAAGCTAAGATGATCTCTTAGCAGGAACAGTGGGCTTCACTGAAGTATTGGTGCTACATTTGTCCTTCACGCCTGAAGAGAGCCTGGACCCTAAAGTGTATCCTTTCTCGAATGCCAGACAACGGATGCATATATGAAGGGCTTCAGTACGAGCAGGGAGAGAATCTCTCGCATTTATCTCACCCTAACCAAATTACCCCAAAAAACTAAAGCAAACGCTCATCATTGAAAAAGACTGGCACGTGAGCTCTATTAAAACAGATTTAACATTATACAGTTATACATCTCTCCATAAATTGGATTATGCAGCACTACCAAATAAAGATGCTAATATTACCAATTTGACTGGTACTGGTTATCCAGACCAGAAAGATGCGAGAAACTGCACCAGCACTTAACACATAGCACTCAGTAGCGAGCGCTTAACTCACTTAATGCTTGTTACAGTTGTTTTAATCAGCTGGAACTGCTCTTAACCAACTTCCAAGCATCATTTACAGAGGAACTAAATTTGTCCAAATTGTGGAAGTGTTCCCAAAATTGTATTTGAGACCTGGAAAACTCAACCCAAATCAGCTGTCTCCCCGGATCAAAGTGGACAACCATGCAAGTCGCTGGGGCTTGTACTAGATAAAATAAAATGAGCAAGTAGGCTATTCTACCAACTAATACAAGTTTTAAAACTGTAAACCTTACAGTCTGAAAACCTAATTATAGTAAATCACTCACTTGCTTTGTCAGGCTTAAAATTACAGCAATGCCGTTGCACCAAAATTCACATGCACAATTATTTATTGGCATTTCACCCCCTCAAGGGAAAATTCAGCAGGTTTTACCCACCAACATATGTGTGATGGTCATTGAACAACTTATTTCAATATACAGATGAGTGACCAATTTAGGGGCATTTTGGAGGGGTGAAAAGCAGGAAAATTGACACCACCTGGTCCAGCATTCCATGAAAGAATCCTCCACTTCTCGGGCTTGCTTAAGACACGTGCCTAAATTATGAAACTCTTTACACAGGTAAAGAGTTTCATACCATAAGGGACTGATTTCTTGAAACGTACATCAACCACCCCTCTAATATCTCTGGCGCCACCGATGAGCGATAAACTGTATTCACCGAATCCGTTTCAGAAGCTACATTGTATCTGTTATATCACGCATCTTGTTAGCTTGTTCCAAATATGCTTAATGTGGATACATAATAGTAACACAGTTTATTGAAGCGGTAAGAAGGATAAACTCTGGACTATGTTCTTGTGTGTTGACGTGTTGGTAAACCCCACCTCTCTCACTTTGTACATAATGTGCTGATTCTGTGCAATTCCCAAGCACTCTTATGTTATAGGACATGCATATGATTCTTGTGAGGCACTCTGAGGGGGGTGGGGGGGGGAGGAAAGCACTCTACCTGGCCAGGTATAACAAGGTGCACTAAGGCAGTTCCCCTGCCCCGCCTCTACAAACAGGATGCAGATAAATGCTTGTCCCGGATCTGCCACAACAACAAAGCACATAGCCAGCTCCTCTCAGACAAAAAGTTACCCACGAGCACCAGCGAAAACACAGCACCGAGAATCTGCTCCCATGAGGAGGCGCATAAGCAAAGTATACAGAGACGCCCCATGACCGGGTGCTGCAGAAAGCACTTTAGCACCCTTTACAAAGTGCCTACACCAGGCGAGTCACGTTTCCCGGCTCCACGCATGACTAGCTCATCCAGTCCAGGTTTTACTGTGCATTCTGGGACTTGTAGTCCCAATTTATCCCGTTACAAAATCATGACTGCAAGTCTCAGGTTTCAAAGAAAAAAAAATCTCGACTGTATGAGCTATTCACGAGTGGACATGGGAAATGTGCGATTTCTGCATATAGTGTGCAGTGTACAAAACAAGCCCTGTCTAGCCAGCACCAAGAGAGAAGCTGCTCACTAAGCATTGTTTACAATTAGGGGAGGTAATTACCCTCCGCAAGGTAACTGGGCATTAGATGACTTCATGTCTTTAAAAACACAAAACAGTCTGTGCCTCTGGATGGCGCGAGCATCTGGATTAGGAGTCACACACCCCGAGTTTAGAAGGTCGCTTGCATTGCTTCTACACACAAGTTTGCAGAGGTCCCACCCTCTGAGCAAGGCCCCTTCTATCACAGGTAGACAAAAAGCGGTTCAGCTGTTTACAGTAAGGACAGATCTATGCAGCTGAATTCTTTCTTTGATGGTGAACTCCACAGCAGCGCAGCGTTCCTGTACCTTCCAAACATCAGGCAGTTCAACGGTGGGACGTGCTGTCGCCAGCTGTGCGCCTCCACCAAGACCCGGGAAAAGGAGGGGGGCGGTAAACGAAGCCTTACCTGCAGCTCCCCTCTTCTGCTTCGGTGGGCGAGTCCATTGCTGCCGCTGGCCGCGCTACCACGGGGTGCAACGGGGGAAGATCGGACCAGCCTTCCTTCAGCGGAAAGAACAGTCCTGGAGGAATCCCCAGCCCATCCGGTCTCCCTTCCAGGAACTGGTACAATCCAGTGACTGGCGAGCCTCGCGGACAAGCTTCCACGAGCCCTCCTTTCCACTCCAGGTCACCCCGGGGCCCCCTCAGGCACAGGGGCTCGCGCCACCAGACTCCCTCGCAGAGGACAGAGTGCGTCTTGCAAGGGGCAGTGTTGTGTGTGCGTGCAGCGCTCAGGGCTTTTCTCACTTCTGTAGCCGACTTCCTGTGCGAGAAGTGACTACGGCTCACGAAGAAGCCCGAAGACCAGCCCCTCTCTCTCACCGGCCCCTCTCTCTCCCCGGTCAAACTTTCTACGGGACTTTTTCTTCATCTCCTAGAAGCATCGGGTGTCTGCAGAGAGAGGGGAGCAGCAGCCGAACTGGAAAGCAAGATTTCTGCCCGGTGAAAGGAGGGCCAGAAGTCGTTGCCTTCTCGTCGTTGGCAGGATACAAATAATAAAATAATAAATACAGTGTTATCTGAAAAAGAAAGAAAAGGGTGAAACGAGCAGCGAGAAATAAATAAACACATTTTAAGTACAATAACAAAACATTACAATCTGCATAATATGAGCTGCAAAAAAACACAAACACGCTAGAATTTAAGAAGTGTGTGACTTATGAACGAGCCACGTTGTGTATTTTTAGTATTTTGCCCCCGTTAAGAAATGAGTACAAATTGTGCGCTCTCAATTTTTGGTTAGGCACAGGTAAGACCAGTTTTTAGTTGGTTGAACTGCCTGCGCAAACTGAAACAAGCATTGGCAAATCCAATAGGTCTCGTCCACAGGCGAGCTATTGACTATGGCAATCGGGTGGAGGTGGTTAAGGTTGGGGTTGGAGAGGGGGGGCGGGTCTAAACGGGATCTATTTAAAAAGCGCTATGAACCGTCCAGCACTTGCCACTTCATATCGCTGTAGGTGGGGGAGAAGAATGAGGGATGGGATCAAAAGAAAGAGGGAGGGTGGGGGTGGGGACAAGCAAAACAAGGACAAAAGGTATCTAGCAGCAAAGTACAAGTGTATAGAAACTGTGTCGGCAAGAACAGGACAGCTAAAATAGCATCCACATGTCCTGCATAAGCACGTGTGGACTGTATAGCCAATAGATTGGAAATAAGTGCAGCTCATGGGACTGGCACTTTAAACATGCACTCACCCTTGGGCTTGCATCATTAATTTCTCTTACAGCAGCACTGAGATTTGCTCTGGCACTAGCATTCACCTCTGCACTCCTACTTGCACTCACTGCTATTCTAACACTTGCACCAGTAACATCTGGTCACTACTAGATGATCTGAATACAATTAATTGGTGGCTTCATGCAGCATCTCAGTCACACTGAGCAGAAATATCTCTAGGAAGTCTCCTGGTAATGGATGGTGAACTTTTATACTGATGAAGTATAAATTGGTGAGCAACAGTTGTTGTTTTAATTTGATTGCGAAGTAGATGCATAAAGAATAGAAGAGTTGGGGCAGATGTGTGTGTGGCATACAGTTGAGAACAGAGCACGTGACAGAGCAGGAGCAAGGGACAATCTTTGATTTCACCGACTACCTTGTCTTGCAATTTAATTTCAGAATTGCAAGGTCTGAGTAAAACCAGCTTTGCCAAGTACCACGTGTCAGGTGTGTTACAGTGCCTGAGCTGAACTCTCCATTGCCCTCACTGTATGCAGTCTGCACAAAGTTGAATTCAATGTTAGAGAGGCTGGCTCAGGCTCCGCACTGTGGCCTCGCGCACACCCAGTGCCCTACTATTTCTGGTCCTTTGCAGTAGTTTGAAGATCTTCTTAGAGTGTCTTGTTGATCAAATGGGTCACCAGGCGAGCCGCAGTGTTCTATGAGTGAAGGGGACTCGAAACTTGGCCTCGGTTCAACATTCTGTGAATCTTAGCAAACCATCTTACTTACGCATGTTAAATAAAGACATATCTGATTCTCATGTAAATCACCCCTGGGTCAATTTCCGTATTTAGAACGTCACATATGAGGAAAGTGCGTCATTTCAAACAATGATCACTTTACATGAATGCAACTGTCTTATTTCACTCACAATAAAGTGTCACTCATAAGGCTTGAAATATCTCACACAAACGCACTACACACATAGGAATGTCGCACATAAGCAACCTGAAAACTTGTAGCTATGCGAGCTCCAAGCCCAAGTCTGTTCTTCAAAAGCCCACAATGTCTTTCGCAACCAGCAAACCTGATAAAAAGGGAACTACTCAATAGCTTTTCTAAAGAAATACTAATCGCATTGAGAAAAGAAAGTGCTGAAAATGCAACAGGTCTCGCCTTTGATTAAGTTAAAGCCAATTGCTTTGCTAATAGTATTGTATAGCAAAGCATATGGCTTTAACTTAATAAAAGGCGAGACCTATTGCATTTTCAATGCTTGTTTTACGACCTGCCCAGGCACATGTACATATCGCAGAATGCTTACATCTCTTCCCAGAGGGTTGTCATTCACATAAATGCAAGCGTTGAGGAAAGGAGTAATTGGCAAACGGGGTTGTAATATGGAGTATCGTACACAGTATTGCAATAGCATAGACCACATTCAAAGTCTAGTTACAAGAGTCCTTTAGAACAAAGTTAACAGGAGAAAGGTAAACAGTGCGGG
Organism: Lissotriton helveticus; assembly: GCF_964261635.1. Classification (NCBI taxonomy): domain Eukaryota; kingdom Metazoa; phylum Chordata; class Amphibia; order Caudata; family Salamandridae; genus Lissotriton; species Lissotriton helveticus. Next base: position 345,688,024 of record NC_136070.1, on the reverse strand, counting down.
AATCACAACAGTAAACTGTCAAGAACGTATTCTTAGACCCTCCGCTGCACCATAATTGTCACTCATTTCAGAGTGAACCTCACACGTTGGAAGGCAGTACATATGCTGGTTGGATACAATGGCCTATTAAACTGTATTAGCAGGGCCACATTAAAATATAATGCTTCTGATGATGAAGCATGTTTTAGGGGTAAATGGTGATTCTGCGCACCTCAGCTTTAAGACTTTGAAATTACATAGACTATCGCTGAGGCATAAAATCATACATACCATTTGAGTTGGAACCCATATGTTTACTGATCGAGCAGTAATTTGCTTTAACCATAACATCTAATCTGTGACTGTCACGTTACAAAGTGCATTATTGACACACTGTTGTTGTTAAATGCCTCCTTCTTAGGATGCTATTGTTATTGAAGCCGTACACTCATTCTGTGGCCCAGAAGAATGATTTCCATGTGAGCATCTTTGGAATGAGTGGAAGGTGCCAAGGGTAATGTAGTCTCCTCCACCAGTTCCCTGGGAGCTTTATGGGTCTGGCTCTGCAAAAACAGATCCCCGCACGCTGTAGCCTTAATGCCAACAGCCACAAAGTATGTCCCTAAATGGATTGAGGTGCTTCATCCCGCATCGCTTTCAAGCATGACCAGGTACAGCTTAGCGCAAATGATGGCCATGTTTGAGATGTACAGAAGAAACTGAGAAGGACGACGTTTCCAGACTCTTCTGCTTACCGAAGTATAGGTGGCAACTTCAAATTATGTGATCTACACTCATTGCATTCTTACATTATCATTAGGATATCAGATTGCATAGGTGTCTGCTGATTCCCCCATGTTAGGCATGAATATGCTTTTGCATATTTTCCTAACACTAGTTTGTGATCTTTTGTCCTCTGTGTATGTTTTTCTCCTATACCTCTATCTCCAATGGAAAGTGTTATGCTGTTCTGCTGTCCTGGTAGGTCTGATTTGCACTATATAAACTACAGATAAATGAACATTTATAGATGTTCGGCGATGGCACTGCAAGCACTGGTCCTGATGCTGCTGTAGCATGTGGTGATCGAGGATGCACTGTGGCCTCTTCTGTAATAACACTGCCATGCACCTCTTACACTGTAGGCATGAAATGAAGAAGAGTCGATGGGCAAACCCTTCAGCTGCTCTCATCCATTCACTGCTGGCGGTGACAGTAGGGGGCCTCCCTGGAATGCCACCATTGATTTTTCCATGGGCCGTATCAATATTGGAACTGAACCAAATGATATGGCGAGGCCTGCAAGTCGCATAGATGTGTTTTTTTAACGGCTTGTGACACATGAGACTTTGTACACAAACTCTTTGGGGTTCAGCATCACTTATAAAACTGAAGTGAATGTAACTTGTAAGAGAGGACCTACAGGCACCCGCCGTCGTACGTCATTGCCACTGGAATTATGTGGTAATAAAATGATCAAATTATGCAGCAGTGTTGACTAAATTATGCAACAACAAAAGGTAAATTATGTGGAGTACTGCACTCATTTTGTGATAGTATTACTTCATTATTTTACCATTTTTACACAAGTTAACACTGTCTGGGCAAAAGTTTCACCTCATCATTACCAGTTTAAACCCCAAATAAATTAATAGGCAAAAGAAACATGACTGATCAACCTTTGCAAAGGGCCTCCACTGCTTGTCAACACATGTTATTGTGTTTTAGTAACTTTTGATCTTTATCAGCAAGAAACAATTTTTTTTGTTAAAATCTGCAGATTATGTGGCAAATACTGCAAATCTATAATTATGGTGGAACGCCTCAGACTCAGATTTGCATATCAGTGGACCTGGACATAATTCATCAAAACCCCAATCTACACTGCCTAATACAGTACAACATCAAAAGATAGTGGCCGCCTCCAGCACTGGGCCATTTTTTCCCACTATAAGATCTCATTCCCAGGCCTTAAAACTGAAAGGGGTTGCTGAGGTGCAAGACGGACACGATATCACACTTGTAGGTTGACTCCATGTGTTTGCGAGCACCTTCGTCCAGAGTTATGTTTTTAACACCTGCCCTTAACATGCTATGAATTGTACCCTTGTGCTTATAATGAAAGAAGCACAATTGTAGGTACGTACGAGGGCAACAGCCCTCTCCCGCCAAGAAAATACGCTAGCGCCACGGCACGCATCAGTTTCAAAGATGTTTTTTTCTTGACCCAGTCTTCCATCGATGAAAGCTATGAGAACAAGCACGCCCTTAACACCAGCCCTTAACATGCTGTGAATTGAACCCTCATGCTTGTAATTAAAGAAGCACAATTGTAGGTCCCAGCGTGCTAAATGCATAATGTGACAATAAAGAAGGGACAGGATAAAGTTGCTCGAGTTTAGGGCTGGTTGAAATTACAATATATTTTTTGCTTGTGTGCTATGCGTAATTTTTGCGAAGATTATACGTCATATGGGACACAAATTTCATTACTCGTGTGTAAAAATTGTGTACAAGGGTAACAGCCCTCCCCCGCCAAGAAAACACGCTAGCGCCACAGCACGCATCAGTTTCAAAGACGTTTTTTTCTTGACCTAGTCTCCGTCGATGAAAGCTATGAGAACAAGTGCGGTAGATGTGCGGATGCGGGGACTGCCTTTACTGGCGTTGAAAAAAAAGTCCCCAGTGTATCACGCCGCCAGTAAAGCATCCAATCCCAGCGTGCACATCTTCTGTCTCTTCTGTCTTCCCGCGTGCCCGCTTTGGAATTCGCATAGATTCGAAAAGGCTCTAGTCATGGCGAGAGCCGCGCATGAGTGACAGACAGAAGATGTGCGGATGCGGGGACTGCCTTTACTGGCGTTGAAAAAAAAGTCCCCCGTGTATCACGCTGCCAGTAAAGCATCCAATCCCTGTGTGCACGTGTTCTGTCTCTTCTGTCTCCCTGCGTACACGCTTTGGAATCCGTGTTGATTCCAAAAGGCTCTCGTCATGGCGAGAGCAGCGCATGCGCGCTGCTAACGCCTGACGAGACCTAAAAAGAATAGCAACATGAATAAAATGGGCAAAGCATTGTGCACGTTACATCCCATTTTCTTTTACCACCAATAATTAATTAAGGACAAAAACCACCTCAATGAAAGTGTATACATCTGATGTTAACAAAGGGTTTTGATTGTGATTGAATTTATATAGCGCTTACTACCCCTGACGAGGCGTCAAAGCGTTTTTTGGCAAGTAGCAAGCTACTCTGGACCCAAAAGTATTAGTGGTGGATTAGTAAAGGGAAATATATGTTAATTTGGGTGGTTGACACATGAGTCTGTTAGTTGGTTTGAAAACTGATGCTCATGTAAAGCGCTCCAGTACCTTTGGGTCGAGTTTGAGCGATATAAAAAATAGATAATGGAGGGATAGAAGAGAGAATATCCTAGAAAGTGATATTTGGGAGATCATAGTAAGATGAGGTTTGGGATGAGTAAAAAGGAGAGATGAAGGAGGGAAGGGTGTCTAGAATGGGATTAGGGAGATTGTTAGAATTGGGGGTCTCTGGTTGGCACAGGTAGGTACTTGTGACAAGCAGGGACCCTCTCCTCTAGTCAGGGCAAGGGAATTACCCTCTTAAAATAACCCCTGCTCACCCTCTAGGCGGCGTGGTGCGAGCAGTCAAGGCTAGTTCAGAGGGGATGTAAGTTAAGCATTTGTGACCACATACAGTAACCCAGTGACAACACTACAAATGGACACCACACAAGGTTTTATATCAAAAGTAAGTATACTTTATATAGAATTATCACAAGACCAATAAACGACAAAAAGAATCCACAGGACTATTACATTTCAAGAGTTCTGGTTAAAAAGGTGTAAATCAAAGTTCTGCGCGAGTCGGTAGCCTTGTCCGGCTACGGCGTGCTGAAAGAACACAGAGTCTAACAAATCCAGCGGACCGCGGCAGTCCGGGCCCACTCAAATGTCGACAGACTCAAACACAGTACCTTTTCCTTGAGGCGGCCGGCTCGGATGTGCGAGCCAGTTCCGGTGTTCGTCGCGGTGTAGAAAAAGAAAGCGTTGCAGGTCACGGTATCCCTTCTGTCGTGGTGCTGGCTACGGCTCGTTGACGGCGTCGGTGAGCTCAGAGCATGCGTTGTTCGGGGCGGACGTTGCTCGTTGCGGTGCATCCAGGTTTAATGTGCGGCGTTCGAGCCGGAGTTCGGGAGCTGGCGTCGGTCAGTCCGGCCAGCGGTGCGAGCCGGGTGGTGCGTCGCGAAGTGTGCGAGGCGGTGTCCAACTCCGGAGCGGTCATAGGACTCGAAGTCAGCAGCAGTGACCGCGTCGGTCAGACCAGTTCGATCCGGTGTAGCGAGGCGTTGCACGTTGCGGTGTCCTTCCAGTCGCGGTGCAGGCTACGGCTCATTGACGGCGATGAGACGGAGTTGGTGAGCGCAGAGCTTGCGTTGTTCGAGGCGGACGTTGCTCAGTGCGGTGCCAACAGGACACCGGGACGGTCGTGAGAGTCGGTCACAGCTCCCTGCCTCTGTAGCCACTGGAACAGTAGCAATTCACAAAGGCTGGTGAAGTCCACTGGTCCTTGGGCTTCGGTCAGGTGGAAAGCTCTCTTCCAAGCCCTTGGAGATCGTTTTAGCACAAGTTGAAAAGCAAAGGTAAAATCCACAAAGTCCTTTCTCCTCTCTAGGCAGCCAGGCAGCCACTGCAATCCCCCAAGCAGCACTTCAGTTTGGGAATAGTCTCTCCTCAGTTTCTTCAGGTTCCTCCTCTTCAGCAGAGGTTTCTTCTTGTCAGTTCCAGGAGTGATCTAATTCCATGGGCTCAGGGTCCCAATACTTATACCCCAACATCCTTTGTTCTCTAAGGGAAGAGGGGCCTGTGCCCAGTTCAAGCCAGTTCTGAAGCACTCTGTTTACCAGACTTCTCCATCCCTTTCACAGCACAGGGCAGGCACATCAGACGCCCCATCAGCCAGCATTGTAGAGGGAAGGCCCAGCCCTATTCAGGTCCCAGGTGCAACTCCTCCCTCCCATCTTAGATGCAGATCTCCCTATTCACCACCGGGCAGCCCCAGCTTGTCTCCTGGAATTCCCCAGCCCTGTCACACACAAACCCAGACAAGGAATACACAACCTCGCAGAGGCGGGCTCAAATGGTTAGGCAAGCGAATACCTACTTTTTAAAAGTGGTATTTGCAAACACAGAATAGTAAAATAAACTTTACCAAAAGATGTATTTTATTATTCTGAGTCCAGGCATACTAAACCCGAATTTCTACCATGTTCCCTGAGTCTTCTAGGATTATAAACATGTAACAATCCAGCAGCCCATTCTAGCCTATGGGGAACAGGTAGCCTTGCAATAGTGAAAAACGAAAATGGCTAGCCTATAATTCACTATTAGGACATGCCACACACATCAGGGCTCGGCCTATCTTATACTTACAATGCACCCTGACCTTGGGCCTACCATAGGGGTGACTAATATGAAGAAAAGGGAAGGTTTAGGGACTGGCAAGTGGGTGCACTAGCCCAGTCAGCATGACAGTACCAGACTGCATGCAGGCTCTGCTATGGCAGACCTTAGACACATTTTACAAGGCTGCTTTTGTGGGTGGCACAATCAGTGCTGCAAGCCCACTAGCTATATATAGATTGAGAGTGTATGATTGTACATCGAATGCTTGAGCCTTCACCATAAAAAACCTTCACTCCCCTTCTTTCCTCTTTAATTTCTCTCACACTTTGTTGTAATTAGTATCACGTATAAACAGGAGCTCCCCTTGTAAATAAATTCAATCATGATTTCATAACTTAAATGTGTAATATACTAGAAATTTGGAAAAAGAAGAAAAATATAAAGGACAAATAAATTGATTTAATGAAACATAAAGACTGAACGGCTAGTCTTTGCAGGACAGTTTGTTTATTGTTTTATGCAAAACATATAAATTAATAGAGCAGTATTGGCAATTGTTTTGTTTATTATTATAGTGGCGCAGCCCTACTGCGCATAAGCCAAACCCTTTTTGTTGGAAAGCCCACTAGCAGCATTTGGATTTACATGCCCTGGGCACACTTAGTGCACTGTACTACGGTCTGATAAGTAAACCAAATATCCAATCAGGGAACCACTAATCAATACATCAATTTACAGTAGGGAGCACTTGCAATATGGCACTGAATAGCAGTGGCACAGTGCCCAAAGCATACACAACAAATAATTGGTGGAGGGTCTCAGGGCGGGTTTAACGACCAACCAGGTACATGCCCCAAACAATACTATCACAACACAAAATACCTGGGGGTCAAGAAATAAAAGTCAATCAGAAAGGATCTCAACACCGATACTACACCAATAACACCCGTGAGAACATTGTGCATGTTAAAAGTGCAGGCCGAATCAAGGCTCAAGAGCATATGGAGAAAATGATTCCCATCAGAAGCCACACTGTACCGCCCTCTTTCTCATCATTTGGGTTTTCCTTACCCAGGAGACAATAACGGCTGGTCAGATGTAACCGTAGCCGATAAATGTGATAAGTGGGAGGTATGTTGTGCCAAAAATTGAAGAGGCTCCTGAATAAAGCAGTGTATGGTGATAATAGTGAAAAGTGAAAGGTAGTCGTAAAATTAGGTGAATTGGGTAGAGAAACAGGATTTATTGGTATCTCCCAATCCCTAAGGTTACCGTATACCATAAGTGTTGGTTGAGAGGCTTCACCCCACCTGGCTGTACAGACGACTGCCCGGAGACACCGACGGAAAGAGCGGTGCTCCTTCAACCTGAGCTGCAGCCAGGTGGGGTGAAGCCTCTCAACCAACACTTATGGTATACGGTTGAGTACACACCTGGGACTTTCAGGTGATATTTTTTCATATTTTATTACAAGCAGTAGTGTTAACCATCAAAGGTCCTGATGAATGCATTAGAAACTTTGTTCTAGTTACATGCAGAAACATGTTGACCACTATCAAGTAAGGTTATTATTTCAAACCCGCACTTACACTTGCTTTTTAACCTTAGGGATTGGGAGATACCAATAAATCCTGTTTCTCTACCCAATTCACCTAATTTTACGACTACCTTTCACTTTTCACTATTATCACCATACACTGCTTTATTCAGGAGCCTCTTCAATTTTTGGCACAACATACCTCCCACTTATCACATTTATCGGCTACGGTTACATCTGACCAGCCGTTATTGTCTCCTGGGTAAGGAAAACCCAAATGATGAGAAAGAGGGCGGTACAGTGTGGCTTCTGATGGGAATCATTTTCTCCATATGCTCTTGAGCCTTGATTCGGCCTGCACTTTTAACATGCACAATGTTCTCACGGGTGTTATTGGTGTAGTATCGGTGTTGAGATCCTTTCTGATTGACAGTGCCCAAAGCACCTAACACCAGAAAAGCACATGAGTCAACAGCAAAAATGGAAGGGAGACCCACACCAATGGTGCCAGGTCTAACAGAGATCATAGTACTAAAAGACGTTTGGAGTGAGTCAAAGGAGGGGTACATGAGGGAACAATTTAGGAAGGATTTAAGAATGAGATTTGGGGTGAGCCAGGAGGGATAGAGGAGGAAAGAGTCCTGATAGGGTTATTTTGGGGATGAAGGTAGTAGAATGAGGTTTGGAATGAGTCAGAGTGGAGGTAGAGGATATATTGAGAGAGGTATAAAAAGGGACAGAGTAGTGCTTTAGAGAGATTGAACATTTTTTTTCTTTGCATATGGGTACGCCTCGTGTATAAGCAAAGGGGCAACAGGACACAAGCGCTGGAAACACTAGCATCAATTAGAGATGGGCATAGATCAAACACACGCACGCAACCACACCGCAGGACTGCAACACGCAGAAAATAAAACAACTGCAGCGCCAGCCTGACACACATCTAATAGCACCGACTGCAAGGAAGATGCTGCAGGCTGCAACAACTGCAGCAGTCACAGACAAGCAGCACAAGATACAGTAACTGGCAAACATAACAACATGGAGTAAGACACACCCAACAAAGATATACAGCGGCGATGTCGAGTTATGCCACCTTTGACTAAGACAACAAAATGCTATTTAACCAAAATGTTGTAGTAAGGGAAAACATCCTTTACAACGCAACTTTTACCACGCAGTGCCTTTACGACGCACCTTTTTCAACGCAAACCATTACAACGCATTGCGCTGGGGGGCGCTCTAGGATAGGGAATACGTTTAATTTACTGTCCAACACCTTCCCTAGTGTCCACGGGGACTGGAGTTGGAATAGTAAATTAAACTATTCACTAACCAGCACCCCAAAGCGCTATGCGTTGTAAAGGTTTTCATTGTAAAAACCGCGTTGTAAAGGCATGCGATGTAAAAGTATGCGTTGTAACGTCATACATCCTGTAGTAAGTGTTATATTTATAAGTACCGTAAAGCTACAACTCTGAGCATAAATATTACTAATCCAAGCCATGTTTGAGAAAGGCTGTTATAAAAAAATCACGTTTACGCTACGTCAATATCGGTTGAATAATTAATACAATTTAAAACAAATTGCTCCTCACCTCAATTTCTTTTTTATATTTACTAACAGAGGAACTTTCAAAGTACATTTAACTGCAGACACCTTTCAATTAGCATTAATTTCTAATGCAGAATTTGGTGTTTGGTCCTGATATTCAGAACAGATTTAAACTTTACGCACCTGTGCCTGACTCGCACACTGGCAGCAATGCACATTGTACTCCATGTCTACGATAGTCCACAGACTCTGACATGCTACAGCCCTGCAAATTTCCCCAAACGCTGGCATGCAGCAATCTACAGATTTGTCCAACACACAATGATGAAATCATGCACACTACTGTTTAGTTTTCATGGTGCACCTTAAGGCACACATTTTCTTGGTTTCTACAGCGTTCCAATGATGCACATTTTCTTTCATTTTGTTAGCCATTTATGTTTAACCCTAGGACTCTACTATTGCATAACTCACACTTCAAGTGCCCTACTCAGGAGGGAGGCCTGTCACTAGGACTCAAACCTGCAACATGCACATTTCTGCAGCAGGGGCATTAAATACAATTATCTATATGTGATTTCAGCCTCTGATGGACGTGCGAAACATATAGCTCAACAGTATGTGCATTAACCCATTGGGCTTTGTGAATGGTTTTTGGACCAGTGACCTGCAGCCTACACATTTATGGCTGCAGTCAGTATATTAACCACTGAACTGTTTCACCAGGTTTAGAGCCGGAGGGCGGTAGATTAAACACATAACCCTGCATTAGGTGCATTACCCTCTGCTTGTATCTCACTCATATTTTACCTGTAGCACACAAGTCTTCTGTATTTTCCCTCTGCTTTCTTTATATTTTCATTACTTTCACTTTTTCATCTTTTTTGCCCTTTGTTTCAAGCCCCTTCCATTTGCCTGCCGCCTCTCCTTTCACCTTTCCCCTTGGTTGCTATCTTTTGCTAATCCCTCTCATTCCTTCCCTTAAACTGTGATATATTCTTTTCCACCTATTTAGCATTGTCCACTGAATTCCATAATAATTCTTTATCACATACCACTCTGCATGTTCTTCTGCTCTGTTATTTCTCTTCTTTCTTCTCTCATTTTCGCCTCCTCTTTTTTACACAGTTCTTTTTCTTGTTTTTTCATGTTTGCCCTCCCATTGACTCTCTTTTTAATTACTTGCTCTTTCACTTGTTCCCTCCATCCGTATTCCTGTTTCTGCCCCCCTTACATTCGTATTTCCTTTTCTTACCACCTACCTTTTTGCCTTCTGTGTATTCGGCACATGTTCTAGTGAAGTGACAAGAGCAGCCGAATAACCTTCACAAATGGAGTAGCTGATTGTGAGCTTGTGGTGAAAGGGCTCCCTTTACAAATTCAATGAACAGTTTTGTTAGCAAATGGCTCCCGATTAGGCTTCCAGAAGCTTTGTCATTTCTGTAGATGCTAAGGCTGAGTAGGGGTGGAGCTGCAGGTTGAACCTTTAGGTGAGGCCAAACCTTTGTCTACCTTAATCACACTTCAGTGCAGAGTCCTCACACCTCTGTATGCCTTCCCTGAGGGCACTCCAGGCCGGAGACAGCTGTGATGGGCATCACTACACAAAGGCCGTTTCTGAAGCGCAGCCTGGAAGACATTTGAAATGTAAACATATTCAAATATACATTTCCTTGTCAGGAAATGTAGCTGCTGTGGTTCTCGTATTTTTGCGGATATGGGAACTTTTAAAGGCAGATAACAGTATAGAAAAAACTCTTCTCGCAGAGATAAACAGTTTCAAAGTAAGCCGACCAGAGCAGACCAAAAGAAATCATCTGAAGAAAAAAATGTCAGTAATCGGAAATTGCAATCAATGGGATGTGTAGTCTGGTGGCAATAACAGCCGGCTTGTAATGTCGTGTAGTTCCTACAAATCTATATAGGATCTGCACGTTTCTACAGCATAAACTAAGGGATTGGTGTCCAGACTGATTCTAAACACCCCCAAAGGATATGTTAGTCTGTAGACCAGATAGCTTACAGTGCCACTATGGGCCCCTCTTACCAAGGAGCAAATCGTTTTTGGCAACTATCGAACATGACAACCATGACCCCTCAGGGATCGTGGAAACAGTACAGTGCTTTTCATTCAGTCACTCATGCTTACTTTGTCTCAGAGAGATACACAGAATAAACAGTCGGGACGTTTTCAATAAGCATTTATTGAACCAGTGTCATTCTAGTATAAAATATGTGTGGTCCAACAACCATTAGACATAAACAGATATATATGGTTATGAGCACCAGTAGAGGAAAGAAAATGTAGAATTACACCATTGTGCTAAAACAATGAATATATGCAGGCATATAGATACAAAACAGTAATAATGCATATTTCTACAATGCAAACCCTAACTAGATGTACCTAAATTTACCTAACATGTATGTAGGTGTATAGTTAAGAATCCCCTTAGGATAGAGCGGACCCCATTACCTGATGTGGGAGAGCGAAGGACCCTGTCTTGGTCTCGAGATGGACACCCCACAAGGGATGTCGGACCACTGCGTGCTGGAGTGTCTGCATGAAGGGACCACAGCATCTTGCGTCAGCATGGAAGTCTTTACCCTCTAGTTTGCCCAGCGAAGATGTAGTGCTTATATACCCGATAGGTACCCACAGGGGGCTCTACCTAGAAGTGTACCGAGGGCATGTCAGGCAAGAATGACGATAGAGATGACCCTTATACAGAGTTATTATGAGAAGATGGGAATCCTGCTGTGATACTGAGACTCCTCATGCATTATACATGAGGCTAGTTTTCAGAGAAAACCACACAACAGTCATGTAGCACCCAACTAGGTAAAAGGTCAGCGCTAAACCAGTTATGTAGAACAGTGGTAGGACAGATGTAGGTAAAAGGTAATGTAACTACTTAGGCCTATATTGGGGTACATTGGGGTTCATAACAGTAAGGTTGTAAAATTTAAAAACAAGGAAAACTGGATTACCAGAAACAAAACGTCTGGAACTAGGATGAATCCAAAACATCGGAAATAAAACTGCATTTCACAATTGGAAATATGTTTATATTCCTGTTCAGGGTAAATTTGCAGCCACCAATAATGTGAGGCCAAAACTATATAGTTTTAAATCAGCTGTGTGCTAGAAAAAAACAATAATTTCATACAAAGAAAAGCAGCTGTTCAGTACAATGCATTTTTTAAGGCGGCAAAGAGATAAATACAATTATACATCTCACTGAATGGGAAAATACGCATTTGTTTAATTTTTAGCTGTTTTCATGAGATCTCTGCTTTTTTTTATATGGAGGAGGAATGCGCCTTTACCTGAATGTGCCGCCATGGGAAGTATATGCCCACCTGGAAGGGTCCGGTGTACTGCACTGACCCCGGGAAGAGCTCCAGTGCACCAGGTTGCCCTTGTCCAACAGCTGGTGGGGTGGGATGCAAAGTCCTGGCATCCATGCTGCATGGAGGAAGTCCAGTGAGGAGCTCGGGGTACACAGCAGCCCGGGGAAGTGTAACCCGAATGGGGGGGGGGGGGTGGAAATGTCCAGGCTCCGAATGATCCCTCTAGGAAGTTCAAAGGGTCACGCGGTACTGCCACGGCCTCTACAAGACAGCCTAGAGGCGAATGTGAGCTGTGACTGAGTAGGAGTGGTAACAAATGTAGGCAAGTATGGTACAAGAAAGACGCACAGACATAGTATTAGATTTACAAAAAATTATAAAGTTCTCAATACTCTTACCTTATCGAAGGTGTGTGAAACAGTAAGCAAATATTGATTTGTATAGTGCACTAATCACCCAAGAGGGTATCCAGGTGCTTGGGCAGGTGTGTAGGCTTGTGCTTTTACAAAGAGCTAGGCCTTCAGCTTCTTGCTGAACTCAAGATGTGAGGAGGATGCTCTGATGTGTTGAGGGAGGTCGCTCCATGTCTTGGGTGTGAGGTACGAGTAGGAGCAACTTCCAGTTAAATCTTTGTAGATGCGTAGAATTTGTGCAAGTGAGTGAGGCAGAGTGTAGGTGTCTGGTGGGTTGGTTAAAGTGTATGCAGCTGTTTAGGTATTCTCTTCCTGTGTTGTGTAGGGCTTTGTCTTTGTGCATGAGAAGTTTGAATTGGCTGCGCTTGCTGGTGATAAGTGCTTGTGTGACGGTCCGTCTGATATTTTGAGGCAACCACCTGTCACACTGCCCTAAAGCCGGCCCTACTCACCAAAGTTTTCCTGTTAGGAAACGAGCTCCAACCACCCTGTGCTTTATTTGAGAGTTCTTTTAAGCGGTACTTGGAGAGCAGTGCCATCAACAAGTGTGAAGTGAGGGTGATTCCTGACAGAAATTTGTATAACCTGCCAGTAGACTGCAACCGAGTATAGGCAAAGTATAATAATATCTCATAGCAGTGTACTGAATAACTGGAATCTAGGTTTGGCAGTGGTCTCTTCAGACTAGGCTGCCTTTAAGCTTCAAATGTTATTTTGACAGCATTTTTCAACCATACATTGCAAAGTTATTGTTATTGTTTTTATTGTTATTCAGACTTGTAAAGCGCACTGTAACCCTAAGGGCATCCTGGCGCTGCGATACAAAGGCACTGTCACCATAATTCCAGGGGAAGCATGTTACTATGCTGAGGCTACGCCCTAGGAAATAGCCAGGTTTTGATTTTCCTTTTGAACTTCAACAGATCCTGCGATTGTCTTAGTTCAGTTGGCGGCCATTCCATAGCCGCGCTGCCGCAAAGCTGAAAGCTCTTCCACCCTTTTTACCAGGTTAGCTGAAGAGGATCGGAGACTGCAAGTGGGGACATACCAGCTGAATTTAGTCTGCAGCGGTATAGGCCCCATCCCATGCAGTGCCTTAAAGACGATGCAGAGGGATTTAAATTGTATCTTCTGGAGTACAGGGAGCCAGTGTAGCTCCGCCAGCGCCAGAGATGTAGATGATACTTGTGGTCTTGATAGGGTCAGCTTTGCCGCCACAGTCTGGATTCTCTGGAGTCTCCCAATCAGATACATTTGGGACTCCAGCAGCAGAGCATTGCCATAGTCCAGCCAATTCAGAATGTAATATGTCAATCACTAGACTTGAAGTGCGAGGTCGGATGCAGGAAACCCAGGAAGTTACTGTTGCCATGATTGTTTAGTAATACAGAGTTAAACATCATTGGAAGGCCGCCATCTTGGACTGGGAAGTGTTAGAGGTTTCCAAGATGGTGCCTATTACCACAGAATGCTGAGGACACATGCTGGGCCACATCACCGACACCCCAACACTGCAGCTACCAGCCCAGAGCACCTAAGATGAGCCTCATGTCCTGACCGGGTAAGTGCCCTGCTGAACTCAGCATTCTGCACGATGCACAGACACAGAAATTGGGAAGAAGCACATGCGAGACACAGGGCCTATGCAGGAGCAGCTTCCAATCAACAGTGACAGTTATGGCCCCTTTGGAGCCTAATCTACTGCTAGCCATAGGTAAACCAGGATGTGTAATTTGCACATCAAGTGGTTGTGAATACGTATCTAATTTACCATGCGACTTATGTCCAAATAGGTTGCATTACAATCTATTTGCAGGGAGTCACACAATTTCTTGCCTAGTGTGTTATATCCTGAGTATTACATTTAATTGTAATTAGCCTAGGTCCTCCTGGCTGGTCAGTCAGAGTGAGAGATGGTAATGGAATGTTGGTCTGACTGTGATGAATGGAATGCCTGGGTGCTTGAGTGGATGAGTGGTGACAGTTGGAGATGGGCTGAGCAGCGAGGCAGGCTGCTCCTGCTGGGGCTGGTGTAGGAGATGTAGGAGCTGGTACATGGCTGGACTGTGATTGTAAATACCCTGACGTGGAACTAATAAAGAAGATTTAGAACTACTCTACAAGGCTACCAGTGTCTCTATGCGCAGGGTACAACGTTTTATTTGGCGACGAGCGGACCTGGACCCATGTGTGCTTCAGGACTGAACAGAAACCCAGAGACTACAAAGAAACCACAGTAACCAGTGAAACTACAAGAGAAGGAAGCAACTACATGAAGAGTTATGGAGTTACAGGCAAGCAAGCCACACCAGTGTCCTGTCATTGGACGGCCCCAACCACCGTGTGTGTCCTGCCTGATCTTATTCCATGGACTTGACCACAGGTATGGTCTGTTTGATTGGGTTTGAATGGGTTAACTTTCACCCTACCACTTCCTTTTGTATCTGCAGTATGGATGTATCTACTGCGTAAAGGAACTGTGGCTGTTCAAGATGTGAGTTATGGTCTAACTCAGGGAAGTGATTTCACAGGTGCCACACAGGAGCGGTGTGGTGTTAAGATTTGTGCCTTGGTCTCTTTGAGAGCACAGTTAAGGCCATCTTACAAAGAGGATACGGGTGTGATCCTGAACAATTTTCACAATCTGGAGTCAAGTGTACAAGGAATGGTTGACTGCAAGCTTGCTAAGTCTAGTGCTTTGTCTTCAGGAGTGCACTACTAAGGACATTTAACAAAGTGGATTTTGATTTGATCCTCTAAATTTCCACAAATTGGTTTGGAGTTTGCAGCATACATTTATAATAGACAGCGTGGGACATGTCGCTCATGGGTTTGGTCTGCTTGGTGTCTGAGGATTATCTGCAAGAAGACAAAAGAAACAGAAAACGCGATGTTTGACTGCGATGTTATCTACTGGTGTATCTTTGCATTCATGAAACACACAATGTTTTTTTTAATCAAAATGTTTATGGTGCCGGTGGTTCGAGCTGTCTGTGAGACGAGTCATGCGTGTAATGGAGACTTGTAGTAACACGTTTTCTGTGACCTCCTACCGCCGCCGGCAGAAGGCGTTAGAAGGGGGCATAAGGGGTTTTTGTTATGAGTGCTGCCAAAGATATGGTGAGTTTTATTTACTATTTTATCACCATCAACAAACCACCCTCAGCATTTAACTTCTAACAACCGTTGTTCACAAGTTTAAATTTAAAATATGCGCGTGCCACTCAATGTACACTTGAAGTTGCGCGTGTCCCCTCTTCGAACTTCTGCGGTGTGGATTCCAGTGAGGAGCTCTGCTGTTAGATGCATTCAAGCTCCGGCGTGCCGTGACCCACTCGGCACTACGCAAGTTACTTGCCACCATCTTGTGGTTGGCCCTGGCTCTAAAGTCTTCATTGTGTTTTCTAACGTATTGCCAACCACGTTTCAACGCAACTCTGCGTTTCAATTCTGGATTCTCTGCATCAATCAAGCAGCAGTGGTGTGGAGGTTGAAGCAAAGTGGTTGTTGTGTAGTCATCTGTGGACTCTTGCTGTGACGGAGTTGGTTGATGGACGACATTTAGTGATGCACAGCTGTGGCGTGATGGAGTTCAAGACTGGGAGCTTACTTTTTCATATATAGGCGCTACTGTTTTGGATATAGTGTCAGCCGGACTCGTTATGTACTTTAAGGAAAAGAAGAGGTATTTTTATTCAAAATTCTTTTCTTGATTTTGGTTTGCCCGGTTTGCCTGCAATTTTGTTATTTATGTCAAGCTACATGAGGAGTCACCACAGCCTTTCATCAACGTACATTCTTAATTGTCAGACTGCTTCCGTCCACAGACTGGATCAGTCTTTACAGCAGGATTTTTTTTGTTTTTTTGTACCTTGTTTTTTTTGGTCATGTCTTCACACACAACATATTGAAGTTTTATTGGGCATCTAGTTACATGCTAGGTATTACGTGGAGTAGCACAATTCTGGTGGACATTATCTATTTTTCAAATGTTTATTGTCTCCAAATACTTGGTGTGAAGTTTAGCAATCTGGTTGTTGTTCTTGAGTTTTTGTTTCCTCAACGCAGGGAAATTTCTGACCTATCACAACTCGGATGATTAGTCGCTCACCGGCGTGGGGCACAGGTCACTAGTGTTCTACAGTATGTGGAATGATATTAGTAATATCTAATGTTTCAAATTTCGTGATGCCACAGTTTTGCATTGTTTTAAGGGTTGGGACGTCCTAGTCTCCTGGTGGGTGTACATCACAGGTTATCCCGTACATGAGGGTTTTTCTGGTCTTGGTGGGTGGTTTTCCACCTCTATGTGTAGTGGTGACATTATTTAACCCCTTCCACACTCATGACGAGCTGGGCTCGTCATGCAGTAGCCTCCTCACACGCTCATGACGAGCCCAGCTCGTCATGAACCAATGAGGATCACGAAATCCCAGCACAGCAGGGGAATTCCCATAGCATCCAAGAGGTTATGTGGATTTGTGTTGTGTTAGTAAGTCGCCTTGCGCTGCATGTCTTGTCTGTTTTTATGTGTGTAAGTCGCCCTGCGCCTCACGTGTTGTCCTGTGTAGGTCATCCTGTGCTTCAGGTGTTGTTGGGTGTAAGTCGCCCTGCACGTCACATGTTGTCCTGTGTAAGTCGCCCCGCGCTTCAGATGTTGTTGTGTGTAAGTCGCCCTGCGCCTCACTGTGTGTACCCTTTATGTGGTCCATATTGTGGTACACGTGTATTTGTAGTGTTGGTTCACCCTTGTTGTCTGTTTCCGGCCTCGGGTGTCTGTCGTGGGGTGTGCGCACCCTTCACTACATTATTTTCAAATGTTCATGGGGAAGGAGGGGGTTATTGCTGGTTTGTAATTTAACATGCTTGACAATTTTTATTCATTCCCAAAAGTACGAAGTGTTAGTCTGCTTCTCTGCATTTTAACATCGTTTGTGATTTGATCATTTATTTCACGTTTTGATATGACTTAATCTTCATGAGGGAGGATGGGAGATTTTGATGCATGTTTCTATATGTCGTATTTTGCCCATCTTTTCTTTATTTTCATTGCTCTCTCTTTTGTGATGTTTTACTTTTAGTTGCATCCCTGAGTTACGAACATTATTGCTTTTCTTGTGTATAGTGTTCTTCTTTAAATTGTAATTTTTGTTTACATTTTAAAAGGAAAGGGATAATGTTATATTCTGAGTATTACATTTAATTGTAATCAGCCTAGTTCCTCCTAGCTGCTCAGCCAGAGAGAGAGATGGTAATTGAATGTTGGTGTGACTGTGATGAATGGAATGCCTGGATGCCTGAGTGGATGAGTGGTGACAGTTGGAGATGGGCTGAGCAGCTAGGCAGGCTGCTCCTGCTGGGGCTGGTGTAGGAGATGTAGGAGCTGGTACATGACTGGACTGTGATTGTTAATACCCTGACGTGGAACTAATAAAGAAGATTTGAAACTATTCTACAAGGCTACCAGTGTTTCTATGCGCAAGGTACTACATAGTGAATGTTAATTAGGCAGTTAATTTGTGAAGCCTGCAATTGGCTGCAGATGAAGGGATGGATAATTGTAAGGAACAGCAGAACTCCGTCCACGCATTTGCATTCCCAATTGAGAAAGGTTTTTTTAAAGCAACCCATTCTGGTTAAAGGGACTTTGATAATAATGTTTCCCATTTGAGAAGAATTAAGAGGGAGCAGGAACCACCCTGTTCCTTCTCCCCTGAGACCATCAGACTCCCCCAAGGCCAATCATCCTTTTGTGACTCAATTACCACTGCATCTTGGTGGTCAGAAACGGATCGATGGTTGGCTGCTGTGAAGTCAGTGCTGGTGTCTGCATTTTTGCCAGTCTCCCAAAAGCGAGGTCACACCACCTGAGACTGCAACTTGCTGGAGAAGCTGAGGGTCTGCCTGAGAGCACAGACATGTGTCTGCCTTCTAAGAAAGTGGAGGAAATGTTCAGGCCCTGCATGAGAAGAGGTTGTCTCGAAGTATGTGGAAAAGTAAATTTTGCCATGTTATATGTGCCTACGTGTTTCCCATCTTATGTTATATGTGCATGATCGATATGCATGTATTCCCCTCTGATTGATTTAAGACGCAATTATAGTTGTGTCCATCTCTAGTATGCCAGTTTCCAGTCTTCGTGAAAACAACGAATATTAGGCCTATGTAAACCTGCGTTGTCACATTTTCACAGTGTGCACGTTGATTCATTGAATTGTCCCCGTTTCTAGGCCTCAAAAGGGCCCGGACTCAGATTCAGCTCCTGTCTCCTGAACCCTCTCCGAGGAGCGATACAGCCCCCACCTGTATCCCTGACCCTTCACTTACTTCATGCCTCGCAGTGCCCGGCCCGGCCTGGCTCTGCCTCTCAGTCTGCCAAGAGTATGTTATGCTTCTAGTTATCAGTCCAGCCCTCCTTCTCTGCATTCCTAAGCTACTGAATCGCATCAATAGTTTCCGTCATGGTCTAGCCTTTATGTCTCCACGTAAGAGAAATACTGTATTAATATTCATAGAATATTCCTCGCACACGCAATACATGTAGAATTATGCATGCACCAGTCTTAGCGTCTATTAGCCTCTGCCCTGATAACTTTTGGATTCTATCAACATGTACTCTAAACACCAGATACCAGATAGGCCCTGGGTACATGTCGCTCTGACACTCCAGACTTTAGTCTCCCCTTCTAGCGCAGGAGTCATAGCCCCCAGTTCTCCCTGGTAACACGTCATTGCCCGTTTGCGCACACCACTAGGTTAGAGGTCCCAGCTGCTCACGTAGCCCCCTCCATGTTTCCGCCCCATTTATGACATATTCTGTTACGTTTACATCACATGTCTATGTATACGCCCTGTACACGCCTTCTTGTTACATCATTTTACTCTTATCTTTCGCGACTGTTACGAACCACGCCTACTGCTACGCCTACTGTATTGAATGTAATGTATTTGTTTAAAGTATATATACTGTACACCGATATTAAAGTTTGCTAGGCAATTCCCTTGTCCGTTCCCAGGCAGCTGCCGTGCCATCCTATTCCCGTACAGGCTGTCCTGTTCCTGTCCTTTATGCCTGATTAAAGCCTATAAACTCCAGCTACCTCGAATCTTGACTCTTATTTATTGAGCTACCTGTTTATGGATTATTCTGAAAAATAGATCCGGTAATAAATTATTTATTTACCACATAATGGCGCCCGAATAGGGACTTGCCCTTTCCCCACGCGCCGGAGAAGCCACGCAAGCCCCCTGATCCTCTGCAGCCGTGACGGAACCATACCGTGCACGTGCAGATATTTCTGCTTCAAGTATCCCTCAGGCCCACGGAGGAGACGGAGGTTGCGGTCCAGCGTCCAGACGAGGCGGTGGAGGAACGCGGCGAGTCCCGACCAGTGCCCAAGCCGAGAGTCCAAGGTCCGAGGTATCCGGAGGGCCACCTGTAACTGAAGTCCGAAGTTCGTAGTCCGTCGTCGTAGCAGTCCAGTCCAGTCCGAGGCCTTCCGTTCTTGCTGCCCGGTGAGTACCGTTGCTGGGGTAGTATCTAGACAGGGTCAATTAATTTGTCTCTGGTCCGTGGGTTTGGGTACGCAGATCCAACACGAAGTGTTCACTTAGGTGGACGCGGGTCCTGACGTGTCTCTTTATGGGACCGGTAAGTTTCGTGCTGTTTTAGCAGTACATCTAGTCATTCTAGTAAGTTTCTGTTCTCGAGAAAATTCATGTATTCTGTCCGAACTGTTATTATAAATGTTATTTCATGTGTTTTCAATGTCGTGGTATGAGTGATTTGTTTTTTTCAGTTATTATTGTGTTTATCGTGTATTGTATTTGTGTCCAGATTCCAGTCTAAGTCATGCCTCTGTTCTCGAAATTACGTCAGTTAAAAACTAGAAAAGGTCTGCTCGAGGAAGCAGTTCCTGTCCCGCCTAGGGACAGTCCAGGTCATTTTATGTATCATTAACATGGCATAAGTGCCATATTATATCTAGACTTATGGGTGGAGTACACCAAGGAATTAGACGAGAAATATAGATGGCCAGTATCAGGTACGTGGGATGCCGAGTGCATCATGCGAGTAGAAGAAGCATTATGGAAAAAGAAAGCCAGACAGTCCCAGAAAGATGCCATCGAGTTATGGCGCAAAGAATCTCATAAAAGAACTGAAAAAGAAATCAGAAAAACGGAATTAAGTAGGGAATCTTCAGAAAGAGCCCAAGAAAGGGAATTAATCGAAGTAGGTGAACGAGTTAAAGCAGAACAGTCAGACAGACAGAGAAATGCCCTTATTAAGGGTATGTATCCTCTTCTTGCCGAGGGCTTGCTGAAAGCAACCCCGGAAGCACCATGTAATTTCCCGCCACCATTAGTTCCGATTAAGCTACGTCACAAACCGACCGCAGCTGATATTTTTTCTCTCGTCCTATTTGAACGACACAGTCCCAGAATATGCAAATCCTGCTCCGCCTGCTCCCGTAAATAATGTAATTCCTGCTCCTCCAGCCACCGGGGCACCCGTTACAGCACCTGTTACGGTACCCCCGGTCCAGCCTACAGTACATGTACCCGCTACATCAGTCACTCTCCCAGCCCGTACAATACCCATCGACGATTCTAGTCTAGGGGCCTCGGGGGGAAGTCCTCCTGGAACCCCGCCGCAACACAAACGTCTGACATTAATCGAGTTACATGCACGAGCGTTACAGCGTTCGCCCAAACAGCAGTCAGTTGCGGATTTCAAGCGAGCCCTTACCGAATGCCGTTATGATCCAGTCCCAGGCGATGATAATATGGTTATATATTCATTGCGTGTAAGACGGGTGACCGAGTATTTGGACACCCTACCAAATATGAAAGAATATCTAGATAGAATATATCGTTTTATCCGTACAGGAGCAGATCCAGGAAGTATTGGCGATGCCATGACTCAAAGAAAAGTCGAGATTCAGCTCATGCTATTAAAGTTTCTAATTAATTGTTTGATAAGGGAACAAGATTATCCGAATAAAGATCCGGAAGAAATGAAAGTCCTGACCAGGTGGAGTGACCATATAGCAGAGGGAAGACACAAGACCCAGAACTGTATAGAGAGTATGTACAAGAAAATCCGTAGAGAAATAATAAAGTTACACGAGAAACGTGAAGCACTACAAGCAACCGAGAAAGAAGACAACTCTGATACTGAAGAGGTAGACGACGAGAATCCCACCAGAATAGCATATGTAGGTAGAACTAGACTTCCCGACCGACATTCACGCCTAGAACACAAGAAAGTTTTCCCTCCTCCAGTACCAGAACAAGGTTCTCTTGAGCAAGTATTTCAAGCTACCGATCACATTCTGAAATCACGAATCGGTTATAGTGAACTTAGTACCATGCATGAACAAGAACTAGCCCGATCAGCAGTCCGATGGACTACTGATTCTACCACTTTTCCAGACGAAATAGTGGCACAAATGTTTCTGAAACTGCCCCCAGCCGAACAGCGACTGGTGGGTATGTATATGATCCAGCACCTCATTACACTGTATGAGGGACAACATTCGGATCCAGGTCCGCTACATGATGTTCTGAACGAGTTACTCCAGTATAGATGGAGAGGTCTAGGTACCGATTTAATTAGTATCATTCTAGAACAACGCCACAAATATAGAACGTTTCTGAACCCGCATTTTGTTCACGTCTCACCTCCAGAAAGTAAACCATTCTACATAGATAGACAGCATCCGTTACGAGAAGTACATCCAGTTAGAGGAACGGGTGGTGGACTAGAACGAGTATTTGTTTACACCCCCATTACAAAGATGGAACTCTTAGAGATGAAGAAATTAATCCCCTGTCACGATAAAGATCCAGCAGGGTTCCATCGAGAATTAAAAGACATGCTCCGTATGGGAGAATACACGTATCCTGATATCATTAAAATGCTAAAGGTCCTGTTGCCCGCAGGGGTATATGAAAAACTCAAGGAAAAAGAATGGGAGGTGGGAGAGAAAAAGATTGATTGGACAGCTCTAGAAGCTGAAGATAATATACGAGTACCAGGTACCGGTCTTGGGGACAAATGTAAAGAATTGCCCGAGTTATTGATACAAGTTTTGCCAAGGTTACTAGCCACGAAAAAGGAAGATTGGGATGCAATCTCAGCATGCAAACAGAAACAGGATGAAGACACTAGTGATTTTTATTCTAGATTTGAGAAATGTTTTATTATTAACAGTGGTCTGAAGACGAGTAGTGAGTCATACCCTCATCTTTTTGTTACTAAACTAGTTGAGAATTCAAGTCCACAAGTTAAAAATCGAGTTTTGAAAGTCGAAAGTACCTGGCAAGCTAATACCCTGTCACAAATGCTACAGATGCTCCAGTATCACCAGAACAGAATCAGGGAAGAGCAAGAACACGAAAGGAGACGTATGAAAGACACGAAAATGAAAGTATTAGTTGCACAATCTGTTCCACAAGACAGTCAGAAGAGGGGTCCGAATCAAGCCAGTCATCCTGCAGCTCCCGTTAAAGGGACTTGCAATTACTGTAAACAGCCAGGTCATTTTATAAACGAGTGTGCAGTTCTGAAACACAATATAGCTACTGGTAAGACTAAAGAAAGACCACGTCCGCCTAGACAAGAACAAGTTTCACAGACTTCTCAGTCACCACAGAATGCACAACAGACAGTTCCAGTACCGCAGCCTATCGCTGCAACACAGCACGTTACACAGCAGATGTACCAGTATGCCCAGACAGAGTATCCAGAGTATCAACAGTATTCATGAAACAGCCTAGAGAGGGAGGTAGGCTTGCCTCTCATCGAGATACCTGTAGATCAAGAGGGTCCCTATGTACACAGTCAGGTATTAGGGAAAGACAGAACGTTTCTGATTGATACAGGGGCAAGTAGGACTACTATCAGTCATGACGAGGTTCCAGGGGCTCTGCTCTCAGGCTCTAAAAATGTTTCCCTTGGATTTTCAGGAAAGCCTATTGTTAATGAAATTTCGAAACCAGTTTCCCTAGAAGTTGGTCCATTGTCCCGAACTACTGATTTGTTACTTACGAAAGCATGTCCAGAAAATTTGTTAGGCATTAAAACGTTAAAAGAATTAGGTGCAGTAATTTGCTGTTCCCCAGAAGGAGTTCGTTTGTTTTTGCGTGACTTTAAAGGTCACTATGTATTACGTGATTTTGATCCAAGATTACTGAATGTACCACAGCATTTATGGGCGCAAGGTCCAACTGATGTAGGATGTATGCTTATCACACCCCATCGTGTGACCCTCAAACAAGGTATAGTTTTGCCACGAATCAGACAGTACAGATTGCCACCTGAGGCTGTAGCAGCCTTATCCAAAATTATTGACGATCTCATCGCTCAAGGAGTGGTTGTAGAAACTGACTCCAATGTATGTAATTCTCCTATCATTCCAGTCCTGAAACGTACTGATCCAAATGCACCTCCAGCATATCAATTGGTGATTGACCTTCGAGAACTTAATAAATGTATCATACCCCAGTACCCAGTAGTGCCAGATATTTCATCCCTATTGACAGCCATTGATTCTGAAGCTACGTTTTTCACTGTTATTGATCTCAAGAACGCATTTTTCAGTGTTCCCATTCATCCAGACAGCCAGTACCTTTTCGGTTTTTGTTTAAATGGAAGGAGCTATAAATTCACACGAGCTCCTCAAGGTTTCACAGAAAGTCCTAGTATTTACAGTCAAGCACTTAAGAGACAACTAGACAATATTCACATGCCAACTGACACTGCCCTGCTCCAGTATGTCGATGATCTACTGATCACAGCCCGTTCTGAACGTGACTGCGAGCGTGCATCACTTACAGTCCTGTATTTTCTGGCCGAGCAGGGGCACAAGGTGTCCCCTTCCAAATTACAATTCTGTGTCCAGCAAGTGATCTACTTAGGCCACTTACTGTCCAAGTGGGGTAGGCAGTTGACACCAGACCGTATCCAGTTAATAGCGAGTCTTCCACAGCCCAAGACACAGAAGGAGGTACGAGCTTTTATTGGCCTCACTTCTTATTGCAGACAATGGATTCCTCAGTATGCATTTCTAGCTAAGCCACTGATACAGTTAACGACACAGGAGGCAGCCGTATCGACTGTCCTCCCTTGGACCCAGGAACATACACTTGTTTTCAATGAATTAAAGAAAGCCTTATGCCAAGCACCTGTTCTAGCAACACCGAACTACAGTAAGCCTTTTACACTTTTTGTCACAGAACGTGATGGTACTGCATTATCTGTTCTCACACAAGATCAAGCAGGACAGTACAAGCCTTGTGCTTATTTTTCGAGCACATTAGATCCAGTAGCCCAGGCTCTGCCTGCGTGCCTCAAGTCAGTTGCAGCCACAGCTCTAGCTATCAGACAAAGTGATTCCATAGTGTTAGGACACTCCCTGACAGTACAAGTTCCACACTCCGTGGAAGTTCTTTTAAATCGAACACAGACTCAGCACTTGACCATTGCACGTCTAACAGGTTATGAACTGACACTGTTCCAGCCACACATAGAAATCAGGCGCTGCAACATTCTAAATCCTGCTACACTGTTACCGTCAGTTACTTCCAATCCTGCCACACATGACTGTGTGGAAGTTGTTAACACTATGACAAAGCCAAGACAAGACCTGACAGACATTGCATTACCTAATCCCGACCTGACACTTTATGTGGATGGTTCATGTATGAGAACTAGTACAGGAGAACTAGTAGCCGCGTATGCAGTGACTACTGAAACTGAAGTTATAGAAACACATCGTATTGACACCCGTCTGCTCAAGCAGCAGAGCTAGTTGCTCTGACCCAAGCCTGCATACGTGCCAAGAACCTGAAAGTAAACATATATACAGATTCACGTTACGCATTCGGAGTCGTACACGACTTTGGAGTGCTCTGGCAGGAGAGAGGTTTCATGACTTCTCATGGAACCAAGATTCAGCATGGTCTCCTCATTCAAGCTCTGTTAGATGCAATACATTTACCGACAGCTATCGCTATCATGAAGTGCAAGGCACATACGAAAGTTACTGACATCATTTCCCAAGGTAACGATCTAGCAGATCGAACAGCCAAGCTTACAGCTCAGACTCCAGACATTCCAGTTAACACAACACAGACACTCACTCCATATCCGACTACATGTATGACAGTTAAGGACCCTACACGAGATGTCATAGACATACAGTTACACGCTACTCCCGAAGAAATAAAGAAATGGTCCGAACAAGGAGGGGTCCAACAGATCAAGGATGGGTGACGAAGGGAAAAGCCACATGGTTTCTCCCCGACTCTATGGTTCAAGTCATTATTAATACCGCACATAGTCCAGCACATCTAGGAGAAAAAGCTATGGTAGACAGTATTCAGAACCTTTGGTTCAACAAGCATTTACGAGCTGCAGCCAAGCAGAAAGTCCGTACCTGTATGATATGTTGTCAATTCAATCCAGGTAAAAGTGTCCCGGTGGAACAAGGTGGATTCCAACCTCCTGACCACCCTTTTGAAGTCCTCCAGATGGATTATATTCAGATGGAGCGATGTCGAGGTTTCAAGTATGTCCTTGTAGTTGTATGCGCTTTGTCCAGGTGGACAGAGGCATATCCAGTTCCAGATTACACAGCCGCGACCACTGCCAGGCAGTTGGTTCGTGAATTCTTTCCCCGCTATGGACTCCCTAGGGTCGTGTATTCAGATAACGGCCAGCCATTCTCATCTGAGCTTATGAAGCATGTTTCCCTTCTGCTAGGGTACCAGTGGAAGTTCCATTGTGTGCGCCATCCTGAAGCAGCCGGTCTCGTAGAGAGACATAATCAGACCCTGAAAATTCGCCTTGCCAAAATATGTAAAGAGAAAGGTGTAGACTGGCTAGTAGCCCTGCCAGTTGCTTTATTTTACATGAGGATGGTTGCACATTCCAGATCAGGTCTGTCCCCGTATGAGGTCGTATTCGGCCGCCCCCCAAACATGTGAGGTACACCTAGACCCCGCAGTATTACAGATGTGTCCAGTAATATGCTGACAGATTACCTAGCTTCCTTGATGTCTGCCCTACACTCTTGTCGTTCACAGGTTGCCGCCGCATTTCCAGACAACACCGAGGTGAAACCGCATGAAGTCATTCCAGGGGACCTCGTGTTGGTACGGAATTTTGATCGTTCAAGTCCGCTGGAGCCCCGTTGGTAGGAGCCCCGTCTCGTCTTGTTAACAACAAGGACCGCCGTGAAGTTAGAGGGCAGGAAAGGATGGGTCCATCTGTCCCATATAAAGAAATTCCATGGAGTTCGTGAAAAGACTTTTGCAAAGGACTGCCTCATTCCTACAGACTACCTAAAAACAGACTCTGAACTTAAAATTCCTCCGTTAGAGAAAACTCCGCAACAGGAGTATAAACTGAAACTCAGGTCTAGTAAAATAAGTCAGCCAGTTTAATTGTCTAAGTCCCTCTCGGGTGAAACGGTTAGACAGGTCCCTGACATGTATGAGATAGACCCCCATAGTGAGAGAGTTAGTCAAAACTCTATACGATGTATCATTGTTCTAAGTTTTTTTTTATATGTGAGTCTTATGGTTACCTGCACAAGTTATGCTTTACATTTATGTTTTCCAATTTCACATGTAAATAAGTTTCCTAATGCTACAGTAGAGCACACATTTAGTGATCTGCCTCCTCACGAGCTATCCTATCGTCTTGCTATGCGAAATAATACATTCATCAGAATGTTACACTATTCACACCAGACCAGCAATGCCACTAATTGTTGGGTGTGTGGTCGACTCCCCCCTTTCCAGACACCGAAGGGAGTTCTGCCACTCTTTCCTTATCCGTTTTCACTTAATGGTTCGTGTGGAGCATGGTCCACGTTAACGTCATCCTCCCATGATATGTCCCTTCTGAATAGAACATGTTTTCCAGACAAGCAAGGTCTCTCCCATAGAACAGGGTTAGATCTAGAAAATGAAGTATATGATTTAGGTAATTATTCTTCGAATTTTATGGTCCTGAATGTTCAGTCTGATACTACTCCAGATTTGCCTGCTATTTCAGTACTACCAGTCAAAGGCGAATTATGTGTCAGAAAGAATGGTTCCGCACATGTAGGACATAGTGATTGTACTACTACTGTCGAGTATAGTGACAGTGGGAAATCTATTTTCAAAGCCTCACGTCATTCTTATTTTGTTTGTGGTCAGACCGCATATGTTCGTCTGCCCCTCGATTGGGATGGAACATGTTACATTGCCTTCCTACTGCCACCAGTTTTTCTAGCCCCATCCGATTATCACAGAAACACACATCTAGTACACGTCAGACATAGAAGGGAGATCGAGTCCCCAATTGTCGATCAAACTGAAACTACTCTAGAACAATATCAAGACTTCAATAAAGGTTTCTTCTTCTTTATAGGACCTGTCCAGAATAGTAAGTTAATCCGTAGGTTAACCAGAACCCTTGAAGCAGTAGTGAATGAGACTACTTCTGCGCTAGGTAACCTAACTGAAGAGCAATCTGCTATGAGATTTGTCGTGCTCCAAAATCGTCTCGTTCTTGACGTCATACTGGCCGATAGAGGAGGAGCATGTAGAGTCATCGGATCTAGTTGCTGCATTTTCATTCCTAATAACGCACCGTCTGTTTATTCAGCTATAACCAGACTTCATAAAATTGCCCATCAGTTACACCAGAATCCAGGCACCTGGACATGGTCCGGTTGGCTCTGGAGTACCATATCTGCCTGGGGATGGAAAGTATTGTCATTCCTAGGTATTGCAGTAATGATCATATTCAGTTGCTGCCTCTGTATACAATGTGGCCCTGCGATTTGCGGCATTTGTGCTACCTCTTGTATTCCTAGTCCTAAATCCCGCTCCAAGACAATTCGAGACGAGCAAATGATGCTATATGAAATGATAGATGGTATCATGAATATTGATGTTTCCTGATGGAAACGTAGGGCACAAGGAGGGAATGTGGAAAAGTAAATTTTGCCATGTTATATGTGCCTACGTGTTTCCCATCTTATGTTATATGTGCATGATCGATATGCATGTATTCCCCTCTGATTGATTTAAGACGCAATTATAGTTGTGTCCATCTCTAGTATGCCAGTTTCCAGTCTTCGTGAAAACAACAAATATTAGGCCTATGTAAACCTGCGTTGTCACATTTTCACAGTGTGCACGTTGATTCATTGAATTGTCCCCGTTTCTAGGCCTCAAAAGGGCCCGGACTCAGATTCAGCTCCTGTCTCCTGAACCCTCTCCGAGGAGCGATACAGCCCCCACCTGTATCCCTGACCCTTCACTTACTTCATGCCTCGCAGTGCCCGGCCCGGCCTGGCTCTGCCTCTCAGTCTGCCAAGAGTATGTTATGCTTCTAGTTATCAGTCCAGCCCTCCTTCTCTGCATTCCTAAGCTACTGAATCGCATCAATAGTTTCCGTCATGGTCTAGCCTTTATGTCTCCACGTAAGAGAAATACTGTATTAATATTCATAGAATATTCCTCGCACACGCAATACATGTAGAATTATGCATGCACCAGTCTTAGCGTCTATTAGCCTCTGCCCTGATAACTTTTGGATTCTATCAACATGTACTCTAAACACCAGATACCAGATAGGCCCTGGGTACATGTCGCTCTGACACTCCAGACTTTAGTCTCCCCTTCTAGCGCAGGAGTCATAGCCCCCAGTTCTCCCTGGTAACACGTCATTGCCCGTTTGCGCACACCACTAGGTTAGAGGTCCCAGCTGCTCAGGTAGCCCCCTCCATGTTTCCGCCCCATTTATGACATATTCTGTTACGCTTACATCACATGTCTATGTATACGCCCTGTACACGCCTTCTTGTTACATCATTTTACTCTTATCTTTCGCGACTGTTACGAACCACGCCTACTGCTACGCCTACTGTATTGAATGTAATGTATTTGTTTAAAGTATATATACTGTACACCGATATTAAAGTTTGCTAGCCAATTCCCTTGTCCGTTCCCAGGCAACTGCCGTGCCATCCTATTCCCGTACAGGCTGTCCTGTTCCTGTCCTTTATGCCTGATTAAAGCCTGTAAACTCCAGCTACCTCGAATCTTGACTCTTATTTATTGAGCTACCTGTTTATGGATTATTCTGAAAAATAGATCCGGTAATAAATTATTTATTTACCACAAGTAGAAGCCCAATTGTTGCTGGGGTGTGGGGCACTCAGAATTAGCTGATGACCGAGAATGAAGCTGAACCTTACCCTAAGTCTGCAGGGTTCCCCAGTCTCTCTTTGTAAGTCCCACTGCATGCTGCATAAAGAAGTATTCATCAAGTAGTCAGTGTGGGGACTGGCTGCAATATCCTGGCTATTAATGACACTTAATCAGGGAGGCTTTGGTGCGCCCGATCTAGCTTTATATGCTTACTGAGCACAGGCCCAATTTTTACACCATTGCTCTTTCCGACCCCTGTCCAGTCTCACCTTGCGGTGGAAAAAGTCAGGGCTGCTCCAACCGAGGAAGAGAAATAAACACTGTGAACACCCTAAAATGGGCCCGGGAGGGATGACGTAACAGAGCTAAGATCTCAGTTCTCAGACCTTGGAGAAACACAAATCAAGGAAATAACGGCCACAATCAAATCAGGCTCAGCATTAGATCCCTGTCCTCTAAAAGTCATTCGTCCGATCATGGACTATCTCTCCTCTGACATTGTATCAATCTGCAACACAATGTTCAGAACTGGGATATACCCAGACTCCCTTAAAAACACCTTGGTCAAACCCTTACTTAAGAAAGCTAATCTGGACAAGGACCAACCAAAAACTACCGCCCCATAGCCAGTCTTCCCTTTTTAGCCAAGGTAGTGGAAAAGGCTATGAACTTACAACTCTCGGAGTTCATAGAAAAACATCAACGATTGGACAACACTCAATTTGGTTTCCGCAAGTTCCATGGAACCGAAACTGCCTTAATAAAAGCTACAGAGGACATAAGAGTGATACGGGACCAAGGAGGTACAGCAATACTCGTATTGCTCGATCTGTCGGCAGCCTTCGACACGGTCGACCACAAGATCCTGGTCGACCGTGCCGAAAACCTGGGCATCCGCCACATGGCTAGAAATCTGCTTTCCTCTTTCCTGGTCGGTAGATCACAGGTAGTCACACTGGGGCCCATCCAATCGCACAAGCTGTCACTACCGTGTGGGGTTCCTCAAGGCTCATCCCTCAGTCCGACACTATTCAATATCTAGGTGTCGGACCTGGCCTCTGTCATCAAGGCCTATGGGATGAGCCTTACCTCATACGCGGATGACACCCAGCTTGTGTTGGCCATCAACGGGAATGGAGACAAGGTAGCCGAAAACTTCCAAGAGGGCATGCGGGCGATCGGTGAGTGGATGGCCTCTAACTGCCTAAAGTTAAATGCTGAAAAAACGGAGGTCGTCATATTTGGACATCTCTCCCCCGGATGGTCAAACACCTGGTGGCCCCCTACGCACGGAACACCACCTACACCAGCCGTCAACATCAGAAATCTGGGGGTGATTTTTGACGATAAATTGAATTTCATGGCCCACTCAAATAAAATAGCAGCAACAGCCCATCATAAACTCAGGCTGATCAAGAAAGTCATGCCGTTTCTACCAACCTCAGCAGGTAAGACGCTGGTAAGCGCCCTCGTGTTGTCATCTCTTGACTACTGTAACAGCTTATTCATCAACGCCCAAGCAAGAGTGACCAACAAAATGCAGACCATCCAGAAAGCTGCAGCCCGTCTCCTGTCTGGAATCCCAAAGTTCTCACCAATCTCCGAGACCATAAGGGACCTGCATTGGCTCAAGATTCGAAACAGGATCAAGTTTAAAGCGCTGTGCATACTCTATAAAGCATTGCACAACTGTGGCCCACATTTCCTGAAATCCCAACTCAGATACCAATCCTCCACAAGATCGCTCCGATCTAACAACCTTAAAATCCTACAAATACCACGAACAAAAACAGTTAACTGGGGCGATAGACGCTTCCTTGAGGCAGCTCCCAGATTATGGAATTCCCTGCCAGCTTCCATCAAAGACAGCCCATCCCTGATGCATTTCCGCAGAAAGATAAAGACCTGGCTGTTTGATCAAGAATAGTTACCGGCCTAACCTCGGGAATACATTAAAAGTTTCTAGCACCGAGACGCCTACGGGCAATTGTACGCGCTGTATAAATCTCAAAAATAAATAAATAAAATAAATAAATAAATCTCTCAATTATTTACGCTCCATCTATCCTATTGTTCCAGAACCCACAACTTTCCTCATTACTAGACAACGGACCTATTGGGTGGGTGCACCGACTCGGCCGCACTACTTTCACGGATTTATTTCCCGAAGACACCTTCATTGCCCCCCCGCAGGCAATAGGGGAGCCCCCCTCTACTATTTCTGATCTACTTTTATGCTACCACATTCGGGCCACCTGTCGTTAACTGCATAACACATTCCCAGCTTCCTCCAAGTTCTTCCTGCGCTAGAGCACATACTTAACAAGTCCTCTCCTCGAAAACATATCATGCACCTTTACAACACCACACAGTCCACTTACCCAATGACTATAGCTAAGGAACAAGACAGTTGGCGTTTAGAATTAGACCAGCCCATCACTGATGAACAGTGGCTTTGCTGCTGTGGCCAGCTGGAGTTCCTCTCCCCAAACTACAAACTGAGACTCATCCACTTCAAATTTCTCCACCATATCTACCGTACCCCACTACAGATATATCGATGGGTCTCAGATCAGAGGCCAATTGTTTGAGATGCCGACAACTGCAGGCCACATTCCTACATCAAGCATGGCAATGCCCCCTCATACCGGATTTCTGGGTCGAGGTCTACTGCGTACTTCATGAGAATACTGAGGCAGACTTGGAGCACCCACCCGTGGCCAGCCTTCTGGGCTATGTTAAAGATGCCCCCCGGCAGTGTGATGCTTACTTGCCATGATGCTCACACTGGCAAAATGAAGAGTTGCCATACCGTGGGTAAACACTCTGCTCCCTCAATTGACACATGGATCCATGATATCAAATATTGTCAAGGGCAACTATCTATCTTCTGGGAGTTAATGCCCCTCACGTCCTCCAGACCCAAAAATATCTCGGCCCCATTCACACACTGGCCAAGCACACAGAATTCAGATACACCCAATCTGCATGATAGACCCTAAAAACCCAAGCCTCCAGACATACTGACAGCCCGCACCTACGCTGGGACTTTAGTAATAATACCACCTTCATTGCCACAGGACTGTGCTCGTTTACCATAAACTGTGCTCTTACTTTTGTACTGTGATGTTGGATTATTACCACACGCAAAAGATAAGGGGTAGGAGGAAATACCACCCCACTTCGACCTCCTGAAACAACTTACACACACAAGTAGAAGGGGGGGCTTCGTACTAGTGATCGCTGTGATCTAAGGGTGGTAAAACACACAAGGATGTTAAAACTGCCTTCACACACAGAAGTCTTTGTCATGCTTTATCATAGTACTGCTAACACACCTCTGCATAGACCAACGCTGGAGGTGGAGCAATAGGGAGGGGGAAGACAATACAACGCGCAAAGAGAATCAGTATGGTAAGTGAACAATGGTGCAGAAACAACAATTTAAAACTGGCCACAGGAATTCCAAATCAAACTTTAATATTAGATTCCCTGTCCAGAGAAAAAAGGTCACTAAAAACCAGTGGCTGGTGGTATGGAAGGCTACATTGAGTCCCCTACCCCTCCACTCTGCAAAAACGTCGACATGTTTCAGACGGTAGCCTAAAATACCCCGGCTTTCATCAGGACTCACAAAATAAAGATCCCATGGGTACTAACCCTACCTCCTTGTTCCAAGGGTAGAGGGAAGATACCCTTCTGAGTAAATGCTCAGAGAAAGTATGCTAGAGTAACTTGCTCTCCGAGGGAAACCGAGTTTATTAAAATAAAAGCTTGAACTGGCGGGGGAGCGAGGTCAGCTCCCTATAGTCACACTTTCATGAAGGTGAGCTGTGTTGGACGAATTGTCCCTCCTGGCGCCATGCAGTTACAATTCGTCCGACACAGCTCACCTTGATGAAAGTGCAAGTTATTCTACCATACTTTCTCTGAGCATTTACTTCGAAGGGTAACTTCCATCTACCCTTGGACACAACCACGCTTTCCTTTCCCACGCGTTCCTTAACAGCGAGGATGGAACAACGAATGCGTCTGAACCACGCATTCCATTTACAATGCAAGTGTTGTAAATGGCCCTTTTTGCAGGGTTAAGCCCAAACTTTTTGCTTCTTCCTCCTATTCTTTCATTACTTGCTGTTGTTGGTTTTAGGACTCTGGGCACTTTACCACTGCTAATCAGTGCTAAAGTGCATATGCTCTCTGTTTAAATTGTGAACATGATTGGTTATCCATAATTAGCATATTTGATTTACTGAGCCCCTAGTAAAGTATACTGAGCGTGCCAGGGCCTGTAAATTAAATGCTACTAGTGGGCTTGCAGCACTGATTGTGCCACGCACGTGAGTAGCCCTGACTAGAAGGAAGGGTATCTATTTGGACAAGGGAACCTACCTCTGCCAACTAGAGACCCCCATTTCTAACATTGGTGGTCAGCGGTGAGGATTTGAACTTGTAATTGTACTTGACCCACAGTGATTGGTGTACATCACTAGTTTAGTGCAGACCACTAAGCAACCACATTCTGTGTTTTATTTTTGGCTCTATTTTTGATCTGACCCCTGAAGTATCCACACACCACCATGTTTCTGAATGGTAAACCAGCAAGTGAGGATAAAGAATTGGAGTTTGACACTGGAATGTTAAATAGTTACAAAGTAGATCAACTCAAGCAATTCTGCAAGAGCTTTGGATGGCCCATGAGGAGCAACTTTAGGGAAGAGAAGCTACAGAAGGCCTTTGAGGCCTGGTGGGAGGCCAGGGAAGCTGTGGAGACAGATCATGCATCTGTGGTTGGGGGTGTACCAGAGAGCAGCTCCGGATCCCAGGATTGACCTGTTGGGAGAGCATCCTCTAGGGCTGGCAGCAATCATTCTCCCAGGAATTATTCTCTAGAAGACTTGAAGGAAAGGCAAAGGGCCAGAGATCATGAATTGAAAGTCATGAGGTTCCAGGCAAAGGCAGAGGAGAGCAAGAACGCATATGCCTTGGAAGAGAAGAAATTGATCTTGGCATATGAGCTGAGAATGAGAGAGCTTGAGGATGCCACGAGGTTCTTAGCAAAGAATAAGGAAATGTGTACAGCTCATGAAGTGAGCTTGGCTGGGTTGGAGGTGGAGTCCAGCTCAGATGGTGGCAGCTACAATGTTGTGTCTAGTGCTGAGAGAGAAGTACACACACCCAGAGATATAGCGCCTGGCTTGAAGGAGAGAGTTGACATACACCAAGGGGTTCATATCCCTAGTGGTGGGAGGGACACTAATAATGACTCTAGATGGAAGGTGTGTGGAGAGGGGTTCCTCCATGGTGGAAGCCTTGGTATGTGAGTGTGGAGACCACCCAGAAGAGTGTGGGTTGAGTGACAGAAACAGTCAGACACTGTCTTGCCAGTCTCAGGAGGGTGATGTGAGGTACTTGTGTGAGGCACTGGATGGTGAGGCAAAGAGTAGCTTGTTCAACACTTGTGTGGGGCTGTGTGATTAAATTGTTGGAGAGCATACTTTGAGTCCCTGTTTCCCAGAGCTATGCCAACAGCTGGTGGGGTGTGAGTTCTCTGACCCCATGGAGCTTGCACTGGAGGCAGACCTTTTGGTGGATTCCAGAGAGTCTGAAGAAGCTTTTGGGAACGATCCTGAAGAGGGTGACCCAGGTTTTCCCCAACCAAGTAAGGTATGGAAGGTTTGTGGTAGCCCAGATAGGTCCCAGTGTGTAGTGCGAGGGGTGTAGGGTCCCATGTCCTATCTCAGAGGAGAATGAGTGGGAGTGGGCTGTGTCCCAAGGTGCCCAAAACTCAGTCCCAGGGCCTGGTGGGCTCCATGAGTGAACACCAGCAGGGGACCTAGTCTGTACAGGGAGGCCAGTCCCTCAGGGGAATCCCAAAGTGTCAGGTGAACAGGGGGTCTGCTTTAACTAGCATCCCACCAGTTCTAGTGTCTGGCAGCACCACTCCATTTGGGAGGGTGCATGAGTCCAGAGAAAAGGATGAGGGGATGCAGCCCCCAGTGGAAGGGCCAGTGGGTCGGAGACTGCCATCACTGAAGTCAGAGCATCCCAAGACTGACCCTGATGAGGTCGCTTCTGGCCTCTGGGGTCTTCATGTACTGTCAGAGGGACAGGAGGTTGAAGACCTGTGTCAAGCAGACTCTTGCACAACTCATGAGGAGTGTGTTTCACTTGGGGGGTAAGTGTACTCCCCGGAACTCCTGGGTTGCCAGGCACAGGTCCAGCCTAAGGGTACAGACCCTGGGTTGGAGGACCAAGTTCAGGGTGCCCCCCCCACCCTGTCCTGGAGGAAGGAGAGACTGCTAACAGCGCCCCTACCCGTTTGTTTTCTGGGGGCACCACTCCAGGTGGGAGGGTGCAGAGAACCAAGGAGGTGGATCGGGTGTGGGAGAGCCCACCCAAGACCCCTGTCCAGTCTCAGGGTACAGACCCAGGGCTGATATACCAGACAACAGCCCTGAACTGGTAGGAGAATTGAGCAGAACACCTGCCACAGGTGCCCTGACAATTCTGGGATTGAGGGGTACTGCTCCCAGTGGGGGGCGGGGGGAGAGTGCTGAGCTCTGGGGAGAGGGACAGGGTTTGGGAGAGCCCATCCCAGTCTCCTGTCCAGCCACAGGATACAGACCCTGGGCTGGTGGGTCAGTGTCAGGATGCCATCCTTGACCTGACAGGAGGGAGAGTGGACAAAGGATGCCAGGCACCTGGTGCTACCGGCCCCCACTCTCTGACGCCACAGAGGTTAGAGAGGCCTGAAAGGCATGAGGCCTGGCTCTCACCACTGACAGTTGTCAGTGGCCACTGTGGTTCACCATCCTGGTGGACAGAGTTGCCCCTGGGAAGGGGACAGAAGTCACACACTGGGGGTGGACTGGGCCACACCACTGTGTTTTCCATGTGGATACTGTTTGCCTGTTTGGACACATTTGTGAGAAAACTAAGTTTAGGTGCTGCACAGATGGGGTTCACAGGTGAGAAGTGTTCCCCATGGGTCAGCTTAGTGGGCTCTGAGAGTATGGATAGAGGCATCCAACTAGGTTCAGGAAGGCGTAGAACGGGAATAGACCCCTGCAGTTGAGGGCCCGGTTCCTTGTTCTGTCTCCCCAAGCAGGGAAGCCCATCAAGGTATGGATTGGTCTACCCTGGCTTTAGGCTGGAAGGGTGTTGTGTTGGAAATTGCCTTTTTTGCAGGGTAATTCCCAAACATATTGCTTCTTCCTCCTATTTTTTCCTGGCCTGTTATTGGTTTTAGGACTCTAATCAGTGCTAAGTGCATATGCTCTCTGTGTAAATTATGAACATGATTGGTTATCCATGATTGGCATATTTGATTTACTGGTAAGCCCCTAGTAAAGTGTACTGAACGTGCCAGGGCTTGTAAATCAAATGCAACTAATGGGCCCGCAGCACTGACTGTGCCACATACATGAGTAGCCCTGAAAAGGTGTCTCAATTCTGCCACTGCAGTGCCTGTGCGCAGTCTGTTAACCGCCATGTCGACCTGGAAAGTGCACCCACTTGCCAGGCCCTTACCTTTCCTTTTCTTACATGTAAGGCACCCCTATGGTAGGCCCAAGGCACCCCCCTAGGCAGGGTGTAGTGTATGTGGAAGGTAGGACATGTACTGGTGTGTGTGACATGTCCTGATATTGAAATACTGCCAAATTCGTTTTTCACCATTGAAAGGCTATCTTGCTCCATAGGATAACATAGGAGTTAATTTGTAATATCTTATAAATATAACTTCCCATTGCAACAAGATAGGAAGATAACGTTTAGTGTGCCTGAACTCAGAATATAAAGATGCATATTTTAGTAAAGATGATTTTTATATTGTGTGTTTGAAAATACCACTTTTAGAAAGTGGATATTTTCTTGCTTAGCCATCCTGTGTGCCTCTGCTGGCTTGTGGATTGACCATCTGTCTTTTGAATGACAGGGGCTGGGGATGTGCATTCTCCCAAATGGCCACAGGGGGGTTGATGTGTGCCCTGCCTTTCCTGGATGAGTCAGGACTGGGCTGAATAGACCTGGGCTGCATTTAGAGTAGGGGAGGAGAGTTCTTTCACACCTGAATGGGCCTAGTCTGCTTTGGACAATGCTGTCTCCACTTCCTGTCAGGCAGCTGCACCAGAGAGGACAGAACTGGTTTTGGCTGGGCAAAGAGCTTCTCTGCCACTAGAGATCAAAGGAATTTGTCCTATAAAAAGTGGGGCCCAGACCGCTGAACTTTAGACTACTTCTGGAATCAAGAGGAACCTTTGCCAAGGATAAGAGCTGGAGAAACTGGAGGAGTACTGCCCCTCTGCTGTATGCTGTCTGGGGCTGGCCTGCAGTAGCTGTTACTGCCAAGGAAAGGACAAGGACTTTGCTGTGTGCTCTGTCCCCCTACTTGAGGAAGATCTCCAAGGGCTTGAGAAGAGCTTGCCTCCTGTTCTGAAGTCTCAGGAACACAAATACTTCACCCCCAGTTCCTCTGAACTTCCTAGCTGGGATTTCTGACCTGCAAAGAGGTGCCTGTGACTGTGTTGTGCCTCTGGAGTTGTTCCTGCTGTTGGGAGCTGGAAAAGCAATGCAACTACAAGATAATCGATGCATCGCTCTTCTTGCAGCAGTTTTTCAGGACGCAGCACCGTGGAGCGAGAAGAATCACCCATCATCGCCGAGCCACTGCCGAAACCAATGCAGCACCTATCATGCTGCAAGAACTGACGCATCGAGGGATCATGGCTGAAGAAGCCGATGCAGCGCCGCTCGACGCATCGAACGGCGATGCATCCCGGATTTCCACGTATCATACCTGTGTGGCAAATTTTTGTGACGCATTGCCCGCAGACCAGAATCGTCTTGGAGTTGCCGCATTTCTTCCCCCTACAGACTGGACACAACGCATCACATCTCCAGAAGTGTTGCATCACCTCCTCATGGTCTTAGGAACCAACGCATCTCTTCGTGTTCTCGACATTTACCACCTCTGTGGCTGTTTGGCCTTGTGAATTTTGTCACAACTACAGGTGCTTTGAGAGAAATCACGCACCCATAGTTTTCTATGGACCCAGTTGCCTAAAACCTTTTTAAAGTCATATTCTTAACACTTGTATGGTGGATTTTTGTCGTTTTGGTCTTGTTGAGTTCAGATAAAGATACTTTTTTTTCTAATTGGATGTGGTGTCCATTTGTGGTGTTATCACTTTATTACTGTGTGTTTTGAGTACAAATACTTTACACATTGTCTTTGGGATAGGCCTGTCTGCCTCGTGCCAGCTACCTAGGGGATGAGCAGGGGTTATCTAAAGTGTGTATCCCCCTTACCCTGACTAGAAGCAAGGGTCCCTATTTGGACAAAGGTACCTACCTCTGCCAACTAGAGACCCCATTTTTAACAACAAGTTAGTACAGTGACTTGCCTTAAGGGGGTGCTGGACTTTGGAACAGTATAATTTACTATTCCAAAGCCTGTCCCCGTAACAATAGGGAAAGTGTTGGACTTCAAAGTCCAATGTTGCTTTACCTAACGCATGTTGTAACGACTTGTGTTGTAAACGGAATGCGTGGTTCAGACGCATTCGTTATTCTGCCTACGTTGCCTCTGTGGTGGTCGTGGTATTTGCTGTTTCCTGGAATGTCTATCTCTGTTGGCCAGAAGGCCACGACTTCCAACAATCTTGCTGAGAATGTTGGTACGCACCCATTGTCAGGAAGCCCCGGCCGCTGGTAAATCACTGCCTGCATTTCGAACCCGTCTTGAACATGAAAAAACTACATTTCCCATGTTTCCTAAAGCGGCGCGTCAGTATGATGCTGCGCGACCAGGAAACGGGATATCCTGGCGTTTGCGGAAGACATTTTGCCGATTATTCCTTCCTGGCGAGCGGTCTTGAGGCTCGTGTGACCGGTTCTTCGTTTTGTGCTAGTTCTGGTGGGCTGATGTAAGCTCACGCTGGATTGTATTTGGGATCCGCTGGAATACCAGGTGGGGCTTAGGAAGCGCCCGTACCAGTTGCTGTTCTGTCGGTTCTGGAACCCTGCTATGCACCGCCTTTGTGGATTACTTGGAGGGGCTTAGGAAGCGCCCACTTCGCGTCTAGCGAGGTCTCGCTACAGGTTATCCCCGAGCAAGGGGGGTGGCGTTATTCTGTACTGTTCTCAGTGCTACTGTTTCCCCTTCGTTCCTAACTCGGCTGAGTTTGGAGGTCGGGTTAGATACTGACGTCAAGTATCTGTGTACTGGAAAAGGAAAAGTGGGTCCTGCTATTTCCTGCAGAGACGTATCTGCAGGGGAGTACATTCCTTCTCAGCAACTCTTGATTTACTGGGCAAAATTTACGTTTCTGTCTTTGTTCCTGGTTGAATACCCTAATTGACTCCCTTGTGTTGTGGTTGAGAAACTTTTAGGGTGTTTTGAGTACCTGCCGGTACTATCGCTAACTGTACTAACGGAGGGGAGTGTTTAGTTTTATACACAGTGACAGGTGAATTGCATCCTCATTGGCATTCCGGTTCTCTTCCAGTTCTCAGTGGGTAGGTTGTGAATGGTCTTCCTTATACATAGTGCTTTTGAAACCCTATACCTAGAGGTGGGAAAGAGGGGGCATATTTATGGTCTTCTTTATATCTTTAAGCAGGAAAGCCTGGGAATTGAGAAGACGCCTGATCTGTCACTCTTGGTTCCACCTCACCTGTAATCTTATTCAGGTGGGTGTCAGACATAACGCTTTTGGTAGAGAGTAGTTAGGTATAGAGTGACTTGCCCATTGATTCCCTGCTTTATATATTTACAGGTTTCCCGTTCCTGTTGCCCAGCTGTTCCCCTCCGGACTACCTTCATTTTTTCCCCCGCTTGATCTCCTTAATAGCCTGCGTCACAAAGAGCCAGACTTGGGATGATCTAGAGGTGGGCCCCTTATTAGCATCAAACCAATCCTGAGGAGCCACGACGAAAGGCCTGACAGAATAATCGGCCCACGTATTCTTCTCCTCCTGGTTGGGTTGAATCAAGGGATGGCCACCTTAGATGATGTCCTGGCAGCACTAGCCTTAGTGCAAACAGAACTAGCCACCTCTCACCAAGAGATTGCCGCACTGCAGGCCCGGTTTGACGCCTCACAGCTTAACCCTTTTGATGCAGGGGCTCCTGCCCCTCAACCTGCCTCAGTAGTAGTGGAAATGCCTTCTCCTGTTCCCTTAGCCCCCCCTGAGCGGTTTTTGGGTGATAGAAAAAAGGTGCAAGTATTCATGACCCAGGTAATGTTGCACTTCACTTGTAAACCTAAGTGTTTCCTAACTAACCAAGCCAGGGTTTCTTTTCTGATTTCTTACCTGGGTGGAGAGGCAGCTCAGTGGGCGGTTCCCATAGGGAAGAATAATGACGCTATTCTTTATGATTGGGATCTATTTAGAACTGAGTTCGAAAAAACCTTTGACAGGAGAGCTGAAACTTTTTCAGCGGATAAAGAATTGCTTGTTCTCAAACAGAGCTCTTCAGATTTAGTCACCTACCTGAACCACTTTAGGAGGTTAATAGCGGAAACCGATTGGCCTGAAGCAAAGCAAATGGTTCTGTTCTACCAAGGACTCACAGAAAACCTCAAAGATGTCATCGCTCAAGTGGACCCCCAACCTACGACATGTGCTGCCTTTATTGATTTAGCTCTACGCTTAGACCACCGACTACGGGAACGTAAAGGAGAACAATGCAGAAAAGACCGTCCAGTATTCTTGGGTGAAAAGACAGTCACTGGGGAAAAGTCTGAAGGAAAAACAGAACCAATGGAGATCGGAGTGGTACGGGCATCTTTAACCCCGAGTGAAAGAGAACATCGCCGTAAGTTTGGGCTCTGCCTATATTGTGGAAAGAAAGGTCACTTCTTACGGGAGTGCCCTGTGAAACCGAAAGGCAGTCGTTATCGTTCAGGACAGGTTGCTGTGTCCACAGTGGAAAAGGGGTCGGAAAACTCCAATGCTTGAGTTTAACAGAAGGGAGAAACTCGAGCACTCACTTCATCCCTTCAGTAACCGAAGAAGACTATGTAGAAAACCGCCTGTTTTTCCTGTCCCTGGAGTTGTGGATAGACAACAATCCCAAGAACATCAGAGCTATGATAGACTCCGGAGCCACTGGCTGTTTTATGGATCTGGCGGAAGCCCGGCGGTTGGGGGTAGTTCCTATCACCAAATCTGTTCCTGAGGCAGTGTTTGCGGTGGACGGACATGAACTGGAATCTGGCCCCATCAATCAACATACACCAGAATATGAGATGCGGTATAGGGACTGTCATACTGAAAACATATCATTCAATCTTATTCATGCCCCTACATATGGGGTTATTTTGGGACTTCCGTGGCTGAAAAAACATGAGCCCACCATCAGTTGGACGGATCAGTCATTGCAATTTCATTCCGCTTATTGTCAAGACCATTGCCTCAGAGAGATTTCGTGACCTTCCATGTCTTTAGCCGCTACTCAGTTCATTTCCACGGCCGCTGAGAAAGAAGTAACACTACCAAGTTGTTATCAGAAGTATGAAGAAGTATTCAGTAAGGCAAAGGCGGAAATCCTCCCTCCGCATCGTGAATACGATTGCCGTATTGATTTGACGCCTGGATCTGTGGTTCCCTGTGGTAGGATCTACGCGTTATCACAACCCGAAACCGCACACCTCTGAGAATATTTGGATGACCTTCTTAAGTTGGGTTTCATTCGACCCTCTAGATCACCAGCAGCTTCCCCGCTTTTTTTTATTCCGAAAGCAAATGGGGAGCTCCGTTGCTGCATCGATTACAGGGCTTTGAATGCCATCACAATCAAAAATCAGTACCCGCTCCCCTTGATACCGGTGTTATTAGAGCAAGTAAGATCCGCCAATATTTACACTAAATTGGACCTACGGGGAGCCTATCATTTAGTGAGAGTAAGAAGCGGCGACGAGTGGAAGACCGCTTTTAAAACACGGTACGGGCTTTTTGAGTACATGGTGATGCCCTTTGGGCTCTGTAATGCCCCAGCCTCTTTTCAGTTTTTTTTGAACGAGGTGTTGAGAGACTTTTTAGACATCTTCGTAGTCGTCTATATTGATGACATCCTGATTTACTCCAATGGGGAGAAGGAACACCAAGAACATGTATGTCAAGTCCTTCACGCCTTACACCGGAACCATCTGTTTTGTAAATTGACGAAGTGTGAATTCCATGTCACCACTGTAGAATTCCTCGGAGTTATGCTCACTCCTTCAGGGCAAATTATGGCTGAACGAAAAGTGCGGGCAATCATGGAGTGGCCGAGACCTCACAACGTCAAAGACATTCAAAAACTCCTTGGTTTCGCGAACTTCTATAGGAGGTTCATTGCACACTTCTCGGACATGGTGACTCCGCTTACTAAGCTTACTCGGAAGAACACTCCTTTTGTGTGGGGTTTGGCAGAACAAACCGCTTTTGAACACTTGAAAACTGCTTTCACAACTGCTCCTGTGCTAACTCATGCCGATCTGAAACTCCCGTTTGTGGTGGAAGCAGACGCTTCCGAAGTAGCTGTCGGTGCAGTGCTCTCCCAAAGGAATGAGAGTACCGGTCATCTCCATCCCATTGCCTTCATGTCTCGGAAATTGAACAACGCGGAGCGTAATTACACCATAGCGGAAAAAGAACTGCTTGCTATCAAAGAAGCCTTCGCGGAATGGAGGCATTGGTTAATGGGAGCCTCACAGCAAATTACGGTGTACACCGACCACCGTAACTTACAGTTTATGCGAGCTGCTCGTCACCTTACTCCTAGACAACTACGCTGGATGCTGTTTTTTGCCGAATTCCACTTCGTGGTTACGTTTCGTCCGGGTTGTGATAACCGGAAGGCTGATGCACTCTCGCGTCAAGAAAACAGCCCAGCCAAGGAGGTCTTACAAGAGAAAAGCATCATTGATCCCAAGAAGGTGGTAGGAGTGATACACACTGATGAGTTTCTTCACAAAGTCAAAAAAGGTATGCAAACCTTTATTTGGAAGACATGGATCCGCCTACATCCGGAGTGGAAAATCCGTCAAGGTTTGCCAAGAAAGGGCTCGCAGCTGCTCCTGCCTACGTTAGCATTAAGACAACAGGCTTTTCAATGGTGTCACGAGTTGCCATGTGCCGGACACACAGGAGGAAAGAAAACCTTGGAGAAAATGCTACGCATGTATTGGTGGCCTACCATCCGTCCTGATGTCTTTTCATGGGTGCAGCGATGCGACACTTGCTCCCAGGCCAAGAGCGACCATCGTCCAACACAAGGACTTCTGCAGAGCATGCCTACTCCTGTGAGTCCTTGGGAGAGCTTTTCTGTGGACTTTGTGGTGGGTCTCCCTAAAGATCGAGGGATGACTGCCATATTGGTAGTCGTGGAAAACTGGGTCATTTTATCGCGTGCAAAGGGGTCCCAACTGCCAGCCAACTTGCTCATCTATTGCTCCTTCATGTAGTCCGGTTACATGGACTACCTAAAGTAATAGTTTCAGACAGGGGAGCCCAGTTCACCGCTAAATTTTGGAAAGTATGGTGTAACAGGTTAGG
The DNA here is from genome assembly GCF_964261635.1 of Lissotriton helveticus. Taxonomy (NCBI): domain Eukaryota; kingdom Metazoa; phylum Chordata; class Amphibia; order Caudata; family Salamandridae; genus Lissotriton; species Lissotriton helveticus. Next base: position 345,643,998 of record NC_136070.1, on the reverse strand, counting down.
CATAGCATCTTCCTTGTCCACAAGCTTTCATCCCCAGACAGACGGGCAAACCGAAAGGTTAAATCAAACACTCAAGCAATACTTGAGATGTTTTGTTGATACTACTACTGAGGCATGGGTTGACTGGTTATGGACTGCTGAGGTTTCATATAATGATGCTGCACATTCCTCTACGTCCTACACCCCGTTTTTTTGTACATATGGGTTTCACCCTAGGTTTGCCCCTTTGAGTGTCCCATCTTCCGAAGTTCCAATCCCACAGTTACAGGCAAGGTTAGTTCAGTTACGGAAAACTGTACTACAGGCAAGGAAGAATCTTGAAAAGGCTAAACTAACTTACAAAGCACAGGCTGATAAACACCGTAGGTCTTGTCCTCTTTACAACAAGGGCGACTGGGTATGGTTGTCCACTAGAAATATTCGCTTCCGCAAATATAGTGTCTTCAACCCTAGGTTTATTGGCCCTTACCAGGTGATTCGTCACATCAATCCAGTGGCTGTGAAACTGTGCCTTCCAGGACATTTCAGGATTCATCCTGTTTTTCATGTGTCCCTGCTCAAACCCGCAAAGGGTCCTAGAACTAAAACCCCTGAGCCTGTGCGGGTGCAACAGGATGTTGAGTACGAGGTGAGGGGTATCTTGGACGCACGTAAGGTGAGGGGTCAGCTCCAGTATCTGGTGGCATGGAAGGGCTATGGGCCTGAGGAGGACTCTTGGGAACCTGCTGGTGCTGTTCATGCCCCTAGGCTGGTTAAGAAATTCCATCTGTCTCATCCTGGTAAACCTGGAGGCAGTCAGTGAATCTTGTAAAGGGGGGGTGTTCTGTCAGGAAGCCCCGGCCGCTGGTAAATCACTGCCTGCATTTCGAACCCGTCTTGAACATGAAAAAACGACATTTCCCATGTTTCCTAAAGCGGCGCGTCAGTATGATGCTGCGCGACCAGGAAACGGGATATCCTGGCGTTTGCGGAAGACACTTTGCCGATTATTCCTTCCTGGCGAGCGGTCTTGAGGCTCGTGTGACCGGTTCTTCGTTTTGTGCTAGTTCTGGTGGGCTGATGTAAGCTCACGCTGGATTGTATTTGGGATCCGCTGGAATACCAGGTGGGGCTTAGGAAGCGCCCGTACCAGTTGCTGTTCTGTCGGTTTTGGAACCCTGCTATGCACCGCCTTTGTGGATTACTTGGAGGGGCTTAGGAAGCGCCCACTTCGCGTCTAGCGAGGTCTCGCTACAGGTTATCCCCGAGCAAGGGGGGTGGCGTTATTCTGTACTGTTCTCAGTGCTACTGTTTCCCCTTCGTTCCTTACTCGGCTGAGTTTGGAGGTCGGGTTAGATACTGACGTCAAGTATCTGTGTACTGGAAAAGGAAAAGTGGGTCCTGCTATTTCCTGCAGAGACGTATCTGCAGGGGAGTACATTCCTTCTCAGCAACTCTTGATTTACTGGGCAAAATTTACGTTTCTGTCTTTGTTCCTGGTTGAATACCCTAATTGACTCCCTTGTGTTGTGGTTGAGAAACTTTTAGGGTGTTTTGAGTACCTGCCGGTACTATCGCTAACTGTACTAACGGAGGGGAGTGTTTAGTTTTATACACAGTGACAGGTGAATTGCATCCTCATTGGCATTCCGGTTCTCTTCCAGTTCTCAGTGGGTAGGTTGTGAATGGTCTTCCTTATACATAGTGCTTTTGAAACCCTATACCTAGAGGTGGGAAAGAGGGGGCATATTTATGGTCTTCTTTATATCTTTAAGCAGGAAAGCCTGGGAATTGAGAAGACGCCTGATCTGTCACTCTTGGTTCCACCTCACCTGTAATCTTATTCAGGTGGGTGTCAGACATAACGCTTTTGGTAGAGAGTAGTTAGGTATAGAGTGACTTGCCCATTGATTCCCTGCTTTATATATTTACAGGTTTCCCGTTCCTGTTGCCCAGCTGTTCCCCTCCGGACTACCTTCATTTTTTCCCCCGCTTGATCTCCTTAATAGTCTGCGTCACAAAGAGCCAGACTTGGGATGATCTAGAGGTGGGCCCCTTATTAGCATCAAACCAATCCTGAGGAGCCACGACGAAAGGCCTGACACCCATGTTCCTAAAGGTGTCTACACCACTTTCTGTGATCTGTCTCACTGACCTTGAGTCTCAAGAGTGTGAAGGTGCTGATATCACAGGTCTTGCTGTGGAAATCACCAGCGACATGGTGGAGGTAGTGCGGTTTAGTGTCTGCACAAACTGAGAGACTGTGCTTGAACGCGAGCAGAGGAGAAACTATTGCTGCCAATAGTAACCTTTGCTGCTATGACTTGTTAGGCTAAAAGACAATTAAACTGACCTTCTTACCAATCTTTGAAGTAGTTACTAGTGATCTGTCCATGTACCAAGCCTACCCTTGTACCCATATCTTTGCCTGAGTAGCATGAGGAAGAGAAGGGAGTGAGCACCCTAGGGCTTACTTCATTTCATTAGATTACCTAGTGAGTATACAACCCTGAAACTAAACCACCATTGGAATGTGTACAATGTGCCGTATTTTCTAATGCCTTGTGATTTAAAAAGTATTTGTTTTTACTTAAAAGACTAGGGGCCATATGTATCAATCTAATTAGCATTCGCAAAGGCCGAAATTCTGCGAATTTCGGCCTTTGTGAATGCTAATTAGATAAATGGTATGTATCAAACATGTCAAAATAAGGAATTGCAAAATTTGCTATTCCTTATTTTGCGATTGCACTTAAGGAATCGCAAATTTTGCGATTCCTTAAATGCAATGTATCAAACAAAAAATATTCAAAAATTGCCATTAAGGATTCGCAAATTAAGTTGCGAATTCTTTTCAAAAAGCTTTTTTATAAAAAAACACAGGTGCCATATGACGCCCATACATGCCCTTAGGGCATGTATGTGCGCCATGTGCCCCCAAATGTCTTTTTCAGGGGTGCAGCAGGGTGTTCTTGAGACACCCCTGCACCCTTGGAAATGAATGGCCCATGGAAATGAATGGGTAATTTGCGATTAGCAATTTGCTAATCGCAAATTAGGAATGCTAAGGAATCGCTATTGAAAAGCGATTTTGTACATACATACCGTTTTGCATTTCCTAAATAGCGATTCCTTAAAATTCGCTATTTAGGAAATGCAAAATAGTTTGATGATACATATGGCCCTAATTTGCTTTGCAGGACATTACCATAGTATGCTTGTTTGCTCTGTGTTGAGTTCTGAGTTATTGCCCCCACACTATCTTACTGTGACTACCCACCCTCACTACCTTTAAGACCACTGTGGAAACGGCTGTACTGATCCTGCTTGTAAAGCCACAGAAGGTCAGACCTCAGGACATTTTTGACAAATTATCTCTACCACCACAGTTGAGACCCAGTAGCCCCTGTCTACACTCTCACACCCTGAATTGAGTCTGACATGTAGGTATGCTGGTATTGTGTGTGTTAACCCAACATCTAGATACAATCTTTAGGAAATACATTTTGGAAGTTCATTAGCACCGTTCATATTGGCCTTCACTTTTACAGCTTCAACGGAATTCAACTGTGTCTCAACCATTACAAGGCATAATGAAAACGTTTTTAGGGGAGCTAGTTCAGCTGATAAATTATTAATAAGCCTACTCATCTGTAATGATTCTCATCTAGAAATCCAAGGATCGATTAAGGTATCCATTATGACAAACATGCATGCCACCTCCACTACCCATAACAGTATTAAGACACAGTTGTAAAAAATCCCCTTGTTGGTGGAGAATGAACTGGATGGTCTCAGTGCGTCTAAGGAACTAGTCACAAATGGCTAACCAAATTAGTGTCTTGTTTTTCTGCAATTTATAATGAGATGATTTATCTTTGATTAAGAGTCTTTAAAGCTTCTGATTAATCTTGTTTTTGAAGTTTGAAAATACATTAATATTAATAAATGCACCAGAGTAAACAGTTCACTCGATTTGACATAATTATATCCAGATTGCATAACGTATAAGCTTTGCTGTTTTGAATAATTTCTTTCTGTAGCGTTGATTGACTCTTCGCCTAAACAGGGCTATATGTTGCAATTAATGAAATTGATTGTAATTGAAAACTGATGCATGATGCCATCTCCAATTGTAAGAAATGTAGTTATTGGTTGAAAGGGGTGGAAACCCCACTCAAGAAACAACCACAGTCCTTAACAGGATTAAACACAAGCAGTCACTAAACCTGTGCTTCATCTTCTGGTAGCTTGAGGCATTGCGTAAAGTATTTATGGAGCACACAGACAGTAATAAAGTGAAGAAAAAAACACACATGAAAAATCCCAAGCCAATTTAGAAAAAAAAGAGTACATTTTAATAAATAAAATAGTACCAGAATAAAAACATCCAATTAGTAGGACTGGAGAAGTTCAGTTTAATTTTTTTAGTGAAAATGGCACCTTAAAACACAAAGCGACATTCATGGTCATTTGGACGTGCCAGATAGGGAGAAAGACACAAGTTATTTTTTTATTTTAAAAATCTTTTTATTAAACAGTTGCTCAGTGTAACAACAATCATGAAGACATATTACTTCCATTGAAATAATTATACTGTAAACAAAACATCATTAACTTGAATATTACATCATGGCGCAGGGACAAGCATTTTTTTCATAGGATCACGCATGCTCTGGGAGGTGAAATTTTGAAGTCTCTAAATTTCGAGGAACAAGGTCCCAATCCACCACGACTTATCCCTCTGGCGCCTCTCTATAACTGCGCCAAGTATCCCAAACTTTCTCCCGTTTCTTTGGACATCCCCAACTCTGGTAGACCACCTGTTCGGTTCTCCTGCACCAATCCACATCTACCATCCAGTCTTTAACCTGTGTTGCTCACTCTGCCCCCAGGCTCGGGCTATATCCTTTTAAACAATCCCAGATGCAAACTTTAGCCAACTCGTTTGGTATTTAGACCATTATCATCTCTGGATATACACAGATTGCGCCACTTGGCCTTCAGAGGCACCTCTTGACCTGTAACCCTTGACATAATTTGTGTTACCCTATTAAAATTACTTTGTATTTTTGGGTACTCCCAGAGTATGTGAAAGAAGGATCCTTATTCCCACATTACCTGATGCAAAGATCATTGTCAGTTCATCCCAGGCGATGGAATAGTGTCCTAGAATAATATGACTTGTATAATATGCGTAACTGGATTAAACGAAACCACACACGTATTGCCAGTTCTCTGGGGCTTTGTATTGCTTCAGCCCAATCATCTTTATCTAGGGGGGCTAATTCCAATTCCCATCTTGCCCTCAACTTAACCAATGTATCTAGAATATTATTCATAAGAATTGCATAAACTAAGGAGACTGCCTTTTCTGGAATGGGATTCAGTAGTAAACGATCCCGTAGAGGCGCTGCATCAGTCAATGTCTCTCCCTCCCGTAAATGACACCTTAGCGCATGCCTGAGCTGTAGGTATTTAAAGCGCTCAGGGGCGTCCGCAGGGGGGGGGGGGCAAGGAGGGGTGCTTGCCCCCCCTGGAGCACCCCTCCTTGCCCCCCCTGCCAGGGCCTGCTCTAGGGCGGTACGATCGGTGCCATCGCACCGGGTGCTGGCTTCCTGGGGCGCCGTGTTTACAACTTAATTATGATTTTAAAAGCACCTGCTGCACTTCCTTTCCTCCTGCAATTAGGGGGCCTCACAAAAATGTCAAGATAAATCCTGTGATTAATGTTCTTCCTGGCCAGAGATCAAAGTTTTGTGTAGTTGAGGTTTTTGACTTATGTGAATGTAGTACAGAGGGTTAATATGCCTACTGCAAAGAACATGTACCAAGTAGATTACAGAGTGCATTTAATGTAAATAGATCAGCAGGTTACTGCTTTTAAAAGAGCCATCCTTTTGTTACTTTCAATTTATAACTTAAAGTCCTAATGTAGAAGAGTGAGGTATTAACTTTCATCATAGAAGTGCAGACACTCTGCTAAGTATAGAACATTGATTAATGTTGCAAAAAGGGTTAATTTGGGTAGAAAGTGATTCTTATTGTTAAAGAAAACTCCCAACTATGCTGTTTCTTTTTCGACTCTTAGTTTGTGCTTCTCCACACCAAGCACTCCTAAACCATACTGCCTACCAGTATGGATGACTTGTGACTCCTACACTTTTAGTCCTTTGGCTTATGTAACATTTTCTGCACACTGATTTACACAAGTATGATTGATTGTCTGTTTAATGTGTGTGTGATGCAATGTGCTCGGACATACTTTAATGGTATGAGTAGTGCTATATAACGAATTCAATGCATCTGAGAGAGAGTGGTTATGGAGACTTGGTCACTGTTAAAGGGTGCTAGTGAGGGAATCCGTGGTGGAGGTGGTCATTGGGGGCGCCAACTAACATTGTCGCACTGGGTGCCACCAGAGCTAAAGCCAGCCCTGCCCCCTGCGGACGCCGATGTCACTATGCATTGCACATGGTGCTCCAGCCACTGTTCCTATCCAGCTCGCACTTTCTGTTCTAGTCTGAAGTACTCTGCGTCCCTGGGCTCAGTAGGACAAGACGCGGGCTTCATTTTCCTGCACCATCCCTTTGGCACTCTTCTATGTGAACTCCTGTGCATCTCATCGCATGTCGCATGACAACACCTGGAGACTCTGCTCTTTTCTAGATCCTTCTGAGTACCCTCTGCCCCCCCTCCATCTTATAATTTAGTCAGAAGTGCCAGGAGACCTCGGACTTTATAGCGCGCTCTGACACAATAACAAGATTGAGGCAAAGTCTTTTCAAATAATTATTGAATTATAGTGATGGACTGCCTAGGTCAGTTGCTGTTAAGTACATTACTAAGCAGAAAGAATAGTCATATTTGAATAAAAGAGTATATTTTAACGTAGGAACCACTCTGACATAAAATGGTGGACATCAATGGATGATTTTTGATTTAATAAGTTGCATTTATCCAGAAAGATAACACAAACAGAAAACGAATGGAAATGCAGTGTTAGACATAAGTCAATACAGAGGGGGATATCCACATGGGTTAGGAAGCGTGAATGCTAAGAGGAGAGGGGCTGAGTCCATGTGTAGTCACCACTGTAGTCCAGAGCAGGGAGGAGGCGCAACGAGCAGGCATATGTAAGATGTATCCATCAGTAGAAAGTATCATACAGCCCTTCCAAGTCTTACTCATTGAGGGTTAGAGCAACTCGTTCTGGGCACTTGCCCGCATTGCCGCAACATTACAGATTTCTCATGCAACTCAGGGATGTATTCTTTAAAAATAATTTTCTTCCGCCCAATGGTATGGATAGCCAAACAGCGGAAAGTTAACATCCATGTGACTGATAGGCAGGGCACTGGAATTATGCAATTGTGCAGCGATTTTTGCATAAATTGTATATTTGCTGCATTTGTTTCATAATCCAACATATGCCGCATAATCTGCAGAGTTTAAGAAAAAAATTGTTTCTAGCTCAAACGGGTAAAAAGTTAGTAAAAATGCAGCAACACATGTTGCCGGGCAGTTGAAAGTCCTTTGCAAAGGTTGACTGACCAACTTTCTGTACTTTGATGCTATATTTGGGTGTTTAACTAGTAGTAATCAGGTGCAACTAATGCACAAACAGTGTTAACAAGTTTAAAAATGACAAAATGAAGCTATACTGTCACAAAATGTGCCACATAATTTGCTTTTTCTTGACACATAATTCGCTCAACCCAGCCGCTTTATGTGACCCTCCCTGCCTCATAATTACAGTGGCCCTGCTGTTAGGGTATCCCTGCTGAGTGCCTCATATTCTACTCACAGCGTAGAGTGTGATTGGTGGAGTAAGGCTGGGCCTGCCTTACCCGCGTGCTCTAGACTAAGATGCTGTGGCTGCGCTTGTGTGGTGAATGTGGCCTAAGGGAGTTCAGACCTCTGTGAGGACCGTAGACAGACAAAGTGAGGAAAGCACCTGGCTGCCGATGGCAGATCCACTTTTCGCAGCTGCCTCTCACCACTGGCGGGCCCCAAAACTAGGGCAGTGCCTCATACACACTTAGGGGTCTCCCAACCTGTGCACTAGAGTCTGAGCCCGCGCTGTCGTAAAAATGAGACGGTCAGAGAGAGAAAACAGTAAAACTCGGGGAGACATGCAATGACACAGAAATGAGTAAGAAAACATAACAAAAACTCAGCGTAGCAGGTGCTCCTGAGTAGGCTGGGGAAGATATTTCCGTAGCATCCAGCCAAAAGATGTCTGCATTCCTCACCTGCACTATGTGACTATCTGGTGACGTCAGAAACAAGGGGTTAGTGGGGCAGCGATGACCAAGCAGTTCGAACTTCCACTCTGACCTAATGTTAGAATTGTAATACGTGCTCCAAGACTGCTTGAGCTTGATAAAGGTAACCAAGTTAAGTAACACCGGTACAAGAGGTAAATGTAATTTGTGATGTATAGAGTAAAAATGGTTGTAGAAACATCAGTTTCATTTTCATGTATCATCCCCTTCCCTAATTATACAGTACAAAAGGTCGAGAATCCATAATTAGGTACTTTGTAACACAACAAAAAAGGCCATCCTTCCATCCTTTTTCAACTTTGGGCTGAATCTCTTTTTCTGTCCATCTGTTCACAGTTGTTCTTAATCACAGTAAATGGCAATAACACATGTTTTTATTTTTGCATACATTTGACACAGGCAGTCAACTAAATAGCCAGTAGGTGCTTAGAAGAATGTAGGGTCTAAATGTAGTGGTTTTGAGATTTACATAATTGAGGACCCCTATTCCGAGATCCTTCGCATACATAGACCTTCTAGGCAGTGAAGAACCGGGTTTTCAAGTACCCAGCGGCGTCAGGGACACGCCCCAAGTCCTCTAGGTTCCCTTGCCTTGGTATACAGAGACACGGAAACTTCTAGGTGGCGTCAGAGATCAAATTTATTAGCTGCAGCTAGTAGCAGAAATCCCAGTAATACAGCACGGTGTACAACTCAAGAAACTGCTCAATTTTACTAAGGCGAGACATCCCTATTTATACACAAAAAGGTACATTTAAAATGCACGCCCCTGCACCAAAATTCAACCAATAGAAAATACATGACATCACACAGCATCATACAGTAAAGCTCATTTTACAGTGTCCCAACCCACAAGGTAATATTTAGGCATATCTAAATAATAATCTGGAAGGCCCACACAAACCCTTAATTGAAAGCGTAACCCATGAAATGAAGAAATAGTCAAGAAAAGTAGTTTCAGATAATGTGCAGGATAACAGAGACGTAAAGAAACTTAAAAGTTAACAAATGTCTTGAATAGTGATTGGAAAAGCAAATAACGATCTTGCAGGGAAATTGGCTTGGCAGGGTCAATTCCAGGTTAAAGGCCAGCTTCTGAAATTAACTCCAGTGCACGAAGAAATCCTTGGTTAATGTGTATCATTCACAATAGGTCAGACTGTTTTGCTCACAGACTAACTTCTGAGGCCTACATAAAAAGTAACACCAGATGGCAGTCACGACACATGGCAAAAACCCATGTTTCAGGAAATAAAGTTTTAAGGAAAGAAACCATTTAGATATTGTTTAAGATAAGATATGTGCAAGGAAAACTAAAAGTTAACGAGGTCCTGAACAGTGATTGAAAAACTCGGACAACGATCAGCTAGTGAAACCGGTTTTGCGAAAGGTCAGTTTCAGGTGAAAAGGGTTACTCTCTCTCTGCAGTTCATTCAGAGTCAGAGAAACCCAAATTAATATATGCACGAACTCAGAAGGCAAAGCCACTTGTTTTGGGCCTACTTTACTGGCCTACGTGGGGGAAAAACTAAAATGCAGTCAGGTTTGAGAATTACAGAACCACAGCAGGGGTCGCCACAAGTTGTAACTAACTCCCCGAACTTCAGGACACGAAGATTTCCAGGATAGCACAGGCACTGGTCCAGTACCCGAAGTAAAGATGGGAGATTTATATATTTATAGTGTTCTGGTGTGTGGTGCTTGCATCAGTAATTGCCTTTTGTTAAAGGTGTAAAGGTGTAAGTTGTACTTCCAGGTTTCGGCCGCAGTCGCCTGTCACTCTGTCCTTTGTTGTTTTCATGACACGTCTGGTTTCTCCTGTAGCTGCTGTTTGTTCGCGATGGGTCAGGTTCTTGGATCTAGTGAAAGGCGCCCTTCGGCTGCTTCATAGTGCTAAGAAGTGTACGTTTCTTCAGTTTACACCAGGCTCCCCGCGGAGTGTCTGCCTCTTGCTCTGGTGTTGTTTTTGTCTTCAGGCTGCTCCCCACCCCTCCTCACCTCTCTGAGAGCCAGTGCCCCCTCTGACCCTCTATCTGCCGCCCACTCCTTCCCCGCCTCTTCTCTCGGTTCACACCTTGGTGCTTTCACACTTAACGTCACCACCAGCTCGCATTTTCAGAGAGGGCACCGGGCTCCCTATCACCGACATGAGGAGGCGGTAGAGAGAGGGGAGACAGAGGAAGACTTGGTGGGGTCGGGGAGACGGATACGGTGGGGGTGAGAGTGAACGAAGAGGGAAGAGAGAAAAAGAGAGAGAAGCAGTGGGGAAAGTGAGACCGAGAAGTAGGGAGGAAGGAAGATGAGAGAGCAAGTGGAGAGGGAGTGGGGGTTCTGGGTGAGGGAGAGCAGCTTCAGAGAAGTGAGACCTGTGTCCTAACTCCGCCAGTGAAGATAGCGGGTCCAAAGGAGAAAGAACCAGGCCAGACAGAGTAGATCCAGGCAGTGTGCACGGAGGCAGGCTCGGTGGGTCCGGAAGAGGGACAGGGCAGGCAGAACAGCTCCAGAGAAGGGCGAGCAGAACCAGACCAGGGCGAGCCGATCCAGATCAGAAGATCCTCCCTGAGCAGGGAGACGGCGCGATACTCAATCAGAATGTAGTGTTCAGCTTTTGGAGTGCCAGGGGGATAATTTTAGGGTTCAGGGTGGGTATGGGTGCTGGGGTACCAGGGGGGTAATTTTAGGGTTCAGGGCGTGTACGGGTTTTGGGGTGCAAGAGGGAAATTTTAGGGTTCAGGGCGGGTATGGGTTTTGGGGTGCCAGGGGGACAATTGTAGGGGTCAGGGTGGGTATGGGTTATGGGGTACCAAGGGGGTAATTTTAGGGTTCAGGGTGGGTATGGATTTTCGGGTGCCAGGGGGACAATATTAGGGGTCAAGGTGGGTATGGGTTATGGGTGCCAGGGGGGTAATTTTAGGGTTCAGGGTGGGTATGAGTTTTGGGGTGCCAGGGGCATAATTTTAGGGTTCAGGGAGGGTATGAGTTTTTGGGGGTCGGGTAATTTTAGGGTTCAGGGTAGGTATGGGTTGTAGGGTGCTAGGGGGTAATTTTAGGGACCAGGGCAGGTATGGATTTTGGGGTGCCACAAAAGAAAGAGATGGCTGTGGCACAACAACCCTAGGGTGTATGAGATCATATGCGGCCTGCTTCCTGCCCCCCATGGCTCCTCCTGTGCCCCATTGTTTCTTGTTCCCCACCTGGCACACATCATGTCGGAGGATGGTGATGATGTTAACATTTTGCCCCCACTGGAAAAATTTCTGCGGACGCCCATGCGGCTTCAACATAGCCAGCTTTGGGGTAATCAAGCTGCTCCTCTCACTCGGTGATGGTGGGCGAGGCACAATGCTGGATGCCCCCGCAGTCAGGGGCGAGGCCGATGCCTGCCATAGATGGAGGCCCATGCAGGGTCTCAGGCCCCGCGCAGAGACGCCTTGCTGAACATTGGCGTCCCAGTGTTCAAATTGTCCGAGAAATGCCTTGCCGCTTCCCTGCATCTAGCCTCAGCAGGATACTGGCTGTGCGGAGGGTCTTAGCCATTGTCGAGCTGGAGGATGGCTGAGGATGAAATTGGCAGGCCAGGAGCTACACGCTACTGATGCAGGTTGGCCATCTTGCCGGCCACACCCTCCATAATGTTTTATACTTGCATACATTTCTGGAAAAATAATTGCTATTTTAATTATAATCATTTTAGTAATGAAAAATTACATAAGGGTGAAAGCTAGATACACTCCAAACACTGCTCATCTTAAATTCCTAACCTATTTGCATAGTTCTCTAACTATATTATTAATAGTTGGCTCACATCTTGATGTATTAGTTTAGCATATTATTTGTTAGTTCATGTGAAGACTCTTGCGTACCTGTGAGCCAGTCAGACTCTAATCGAGTCCTGATTAACACCATCTTTGACCAGCAACCAATCAGTCTGCTTGCCCGACCCAAGTTGCTAGGTTCTTTTATACCCTTTCTGTACATTAAGCTGATTGAAGAAAACAGTGGGTGTGGCATGCACCCAGCTTCTACTTTTCTTACTTAAGGCAGAAGACATTGCTCCTGTTACCTGATACTAAGGCCCTTGGATGCTCAAAATGAGAAAATAGAGGGGACTGGATGACTTCCACTCTTATCTGTGTTATGAAATTGTAAACAAATGCCATTGCAATAAACAATACTTCCTTTTCCTGAAAGGAGGTTCTTGTCAATATTTTGTATTTAGCTGCATGACTGACTTAGATAGGGAAACACTGCCTGCCAATACTCTTCTAGCTAGGAGTAGAGCCATTGCCCTTGTTATTATTTGAACAGCAGAGGCATTTATCATTTATGGCTGAGTCAAGGATAAAAAAGTCGATAAATCGAGAGAAGACCCCACAAGTTCCAGGGAACAGGGTACTAACGACAATTTAAAGTCAAAGGAAGATCCCTGGACAGGTTAATCCTATAGCACTCACTCACAGCCTATCAGTACAATGAAAATAATGTCGGGATCACTGATCACAGACTAGTTTGTCACATTCAAGGATAAAAAAGCCTGTCGAGAGAATGATGAAGTTGTTATACAATATATATACTTTCTGAGGAAGCTGATTTGGTACACAAATGTTTTTCCAGGATAGCAGCGAAACCCAAAACCACTTATAAAATGGGTGTATGACAGAATCTCGACCAGAAAAATATCTCAATACAAAAATATCACAGACAAAACATTGAGGGTCAACATATTGATATTTCATACAAATATTGTAAAGTACAATTTACAGACTAATATTATAGGCACAAATATTGCCATTACACAGGTAAGTATATGTATATAAATGAAATTAAAATTGTTGAGATTAAAACAAAAGTTCACTGAAATGTAAAGATGACATTATATTAAATAATATATTACATTACATATTAAATAAAGCACAATATAAATATATATTTATTAATTTTAATTGAAAAACATATTTCTTAAACTATTATTTGTCAAATACTAAACCACATAATAAAATATATTTAAAACAACTTAAAATACAATTAAAATAATAAAAGAAATGTGAAGATTTCAAAAAATTTATGTTTTTAAAACCTTTACATTAATTAGTTTCAAAATATTTTATAAAAAGTATAGAATGAAATACAAAATACTAAAGTGCATATTTTGAAGGAGAGGGGATTAGATTTACCATCCTAAACCCAGTTTTACAAATATTAGGGAAAATGTGTACTTTAGGAGGCTGGGGGTTAAATTTGCTACACTAACTCCAATCCAATAAACCTTGGGAAAGTGCACAAATAGGGGGTGGGGGTCAGATTTACTATTCTGGATCCAGTCTTATTAATATTGATGAAAGTGCATATATGTGGGGATCACATTCACTAGACATTCAAATATTTAAGAAAAAAAGCCAAAAACATTAAAATTTCTAACCGTTTTTATAATTCTGTTTTTATAAATGTAATAGCAGTGATAAAAAAGAAACTACTAAAAGAAAACATTAAAACAAATAACAGTGCTCCTCATACTCATGCATATAACACATTAAAAAAAAACCTCTGACAGAGAATAATGTATAAAACAAAAGCACGTTTTATTTAAGAATATATTAATTTCTGTATAAATACAAATTTAGCCCACCAAGCACATCACACACCCCACAGACTGTTAAAAATAATAAAATATTAATTTTAAGAATTATAAAAAATAAATATGTTTACAGGTAAGTGGCCATTAACATGTTTACACAATTAATAATTTCAGCAATAAATCTCCTTTCAATAATATTTTATCTAACAGACTAACCACTTAATCCCCATATAAATTCCACCAGCTGGATTTAAAATGTAAAACATGAGTTAATTTTTTTAAACATACTGTTTTTGAGCATAGTGCAGGACAAAATATGGTATTACAGTGCAGTCGACGTTGATATTGTTATTATTACAATTCCTTAGTCACCCTTTATAAAAGAGACAACATCAATACTACGGTTTTCGGGGTTGGGTATCGTTCCTCCCCTGCTATGGTCATCCAATGTTTGCACTCTTCCCATTTAAAAATCAGCTCAGCAACAACCGAGCTTACACAATCTTCAAACAAAACACGCATTAAACTAAAATATACAACAAACTAATTATATATCTATTATAACACTAAGCAGCTACCGTGGACATCCTTGGCAGTACCCTACTCCCGACACCCAGCCTGTGCCACGACGGGGGAGGGAGGAAAGAGGGGAGGGAGGGGTGGAAGGCAGGAGATAGGGGGAATAGAGAAAAAACGCTGCACCCCACATCCTTTTGTCCTGCCATCCAGAGGCCCTCACATGCGCATACCCTAAATCATCTTGGGACTCATCCCCCTACTCATCCACAATGGGATACCCCGGCTTAAGATCCTGGGTGGCATTGGGGAGTCATCCTCCAGTGTGTCGGCTGTCGCTACGCTTTCCAACATATCCCTCCACAGTTCCAGATCTCTTTTTGCATTCTCATAAGTGTGCTCGTGCCAGCTATCAATTTTCAGACAGTTGACGGCCTGCGCTGCGTCCAGTGGATGGCTATTTGCCACTTAGTCAGGACCAGTCCTCGTAGGGCAAACCTGTGCTCTTTCCTAGACCCTTGTTTTGGGGCCAGGAGCACACCTAACAGGCAGTGTTTGACCGAGGCGTCCATCTGTACACGTGTGGTCTCTCGCAGAGCCAGCAGGGTCCCCCCTCCCAGTATCGCTGTAGTTTACTGCACTCCCATCTCATATGGAGGAATGCCACCAGATCCAACCCACATCTGGGGCAAGTGGCAGAGCTTGATGCATGAATCCTATGTAACCATTGTGGTAGTAAGTAATTGCAATGCAAGTAGTAACACTGGGTGAGTTTGAACCATGCGTTAATAGCTACCTCCCTGACGTGAGCACAGGCTCGTTTCCGGTCACCCTATGAAAGTGGCTTGGGTAGGTTGTCTGTCCATCTGTCCTGGACCCTTTTCATGTCTGTCTTGTGATCTCCCTTAAGGGCTTAATAAATCTGGGATATTAGACCCCTATTGGAGCCAGGATCCAACAGGAGTCACAGTGTATGGGACTCCTCTGGCTATGCAGGAAAATCTGTCCAGACCTTCCTGGTCGTACGGGATACCTTAGCATATTGCAAAAACTGTCCATCTCCCTTTCTGAGGGAAGTGCTATTCAAAGTAAAACAAATATTAAGAATTTAACCAAGTAAAAATTAAGTTTTTTTAGAATACCATATTAACCAACTAATATTAATTAATAATTTAAAACAAACTATCTACCAAATCCTTACATAAACACCACAATCTAAAATACATTTTAATACATTTTTAAAAAATGTACTAAACAATTAAAGAGAGGTACACATTAATATATGAAAAACATAATACCAAATTAATGAATATTAATTTATATATAATTAAAAAACACATACCAATCATCCAATGAACTGAATATTCCGAAATTACCATTTAGGACATAATTTAAAAAAAAATACATTTAAAGAAATAAGTAAAATCTTAAATATATAACAAAGTTAGCACTTGAATCAATTAACATCAAGTAATATATAAATTAAAAAACACTACCCACCCAATAAATCCAGCAACTGGAGCAAATGTACATTACAATGATTTTTTTGGACATTTTCCACAATATATCATAAAATAAAAACACCTCAATGCAATAAAATACCAAAATAAAAACAAAATTAAATGAAAGATTATTTTAAACTTCCATCTTATTGTAAAACTGCTATTCAGACGTGTTTTTAATTTTATTCACAACAATCACGTTAATGGAAGAATGTGTAAATATCCTCATGACGGTCCGTAGTCCTCTTGGCAGAGGAGCATTTAAAGTAAGGAAACCCAACATGCGGGAGTAGCCTGCCTCTGAATGGCGTGAAAAAGTTCAGAGGACCTCAAAGAAAAGCCTGTCCGAAATCCAAATATATTTATTTATTTATTTATTTGAACTTGTAAGGCGCGCAGCTACCCGCAATGGGTTTCCCGGCGCCAAGGGACAGACTGAAGAAGAAAAACTACAATGCCTAGCGGGGAGATGGCTATTCAAAGAAAACAGTGCTTACTCAAGGAAACTTATTGCTGAAAAAGCCAAGTTTTTCGTCCCTTACGGAACCTAACAAAGTTAGTTTCCAACTTCAGACTCACAGGCAAGGCATTCCACGTCTTAGTGGCCAGATGCGAAAAGGAGCGGCCGCCCATCTTCACCAACCTAAATCTTGGAACGACAAAGTCTCCCTTACCTGCAGATCTAAGGGTGCGGCTAGGAGTATAGGCATGAATAAGACTTTGAAGGTATTTGGGGGCAAAGCCCTGTTTAATCTTAAAGATATAACATAAAGCCTTAAACTTGATTCTATTTTTGATTTCTAGCCAGTGTAAATCGCGAAGGGCAGGGAAAGCCGATGCTTTCCGGGGAACATTGCAAAGCAGCCGTGCGGCCGCATTTTGGGCTACCTGGAGTTTTCTAAGCGTAGTCAGATCAGCACCAAGGTACAGAATGTTCCCATAGTCCAGGCGTGATGTTATCAAAGCCTGGACCACTATCCTTTGGGTGTTTATAGGAAGCATCCACAGGATTTTTTGGAGCCATTTGAGAGTGGCAAAACAAATGGCAGCCACTTTGACAGCCTGTTGTCACATCGTAAGCCTCTCATCAATTAAGAAACCAAGGTTACGAACCTGAGCCACAGGTTTGGGAATAGAACCCATACTTTCGGGCCAATGTTGTGGGCCCCAGAGATCTTTGTCTTTACCCAGGATTACAATCTCGGTCTTATCACCGTTTAGCTTTAGGAAGTTTGCCTTCATCCAATCAGCTACCCGGGATAGCCCTAGTTTAAGGGCGAGACATTGCTGCCATCACCTCCAGATAGAGTGAAAATAATATGTGTGTCATCGGCATACGAGAATAACGTTAGGCCAGCTCCTTCCACAATAGTGGCCAGGGGTCTAATATAGATGTTAAAAAGTAATGGACTGAGAATAGACCCCTGGGGCACGCCGTACGCCGATGCACAAATTTTAGATGATGCTTTAGCCGAGAAAACCTGGAAAGTGCATCCCCTCAGAAAAGAGGCTATCCAAGTAAGGGCCGAACCCCCAACTCCCAAAGATTGAAGGGATGAGAGAAGAATGGAGTGAGACACAGTGTCGAAAGCTGCGCTTAAATCCAACAGGATAAGCGCCGATGTCTCCCCGCGATCAACACTGTGTCTCAGATTCTCCGTGACTCCCAGAAGAGTGGTTTCTGTGGAGTAGTGGGCCCTGAATCCAGATTGAGAAGGATGCAGGTAGCCCGAGCTCTCCACTAAATGTGATAGTTGAGAGTTTATGTGTCTCTCCAAAATTTTGGAGAAGATAGGCAGCAGTGAAATGGGCCTATAATTAGATAGATTAGAGGTATCCACACCTGCTTTTTTCAGCAGGGGAACTACCATTGCGTGTTTCCATTTCTGTGGGACACATGATTCTCTCAATGAAGTGTTAAGAAGTTTCATCAGTACGTGGCAGGAGTTTAAGTCCAGTTGTTTAAAAAATTTTGCCGGGAGGGGGTCACAAGGCGATCCAGATTTGATGCTTTTAAGACAATTGGCAAAGGAAGCATCATCAAAAGGCAGCCACTCAGAGAGAGTAGTTGTCATGGGTAGTTGACTATCTGGAGCAAGTCCTGAGGGCAAAGGAGAATGTGAGTCTATGTTCAAAGGGCAAATGCCCAGCGAATCATAGATTCGTTCTACCTTGGTGATAAAAAAGTCTGCTACAGAGTTGCACTGTTCCTCATTCAGAGATGGAGGAGCAGGATTAGACTCAGCTCCTGTTAGTTTTTTTACCACTGAGAATAAAGTGCGAGGGCAATTCTGGGCGTGTGAGATGGTGTTAGTAATGTGAGTAGCTCTTGCAATCTTACATTGTTTATGGTAATCTCTGAGAGCTACCTTATATGCCATCTTACGGGAGGGCGAATAAGAGCGCCTCCATTGTCTCTCAAGTGCCTTGCATTTAGACTTAGCGGTTTTCAAACTATCCGAAAACCACGCTGCAGGGTGACGATGTGACAGGGCATACACAATAGCACTGTTGCGTAATCTGCCATTGCATTCTGCGGTATCGGGGATGTTTGTTGCTTCCTGATGGCAACTAATTTATGAAATAGCTTTACCTCGTGAACAATTTAAAAGGGAAGTAGGATGACAAAGTCTCAGAAGTTTCTCTAACTATTAAGTGAAGCACCGAGGTGCTGACAGCGAGCAATTTTTGTGTTTTATAATTTTTTGATGCAGCCTAAGGAGTTCAGAAGTGTGCATAGGAAAAGTAAGATCCCATACAACTATGTCTGATTAAAAAAAATAGTTTAAATAAATGTTTACAAGTTGATCAATTACATTTCAGAGAAAGGTCATTTAGTTTTTCTGGTGGTCGAAGTTTTATATTTTCTTTTCTTCCTTTGTTATATTTTCATCTCATTGTCCTTGGTTGCAATTATTTCATTTCGCTATGTATTTCATATAGTTATTCTTGATCTTTTTACCTTCATTTTGACACTTTTAATTTTAAATTTCCATTTTAAATATATGTCTCTCTCCACTGTCTGGCTGGTCTTTTAAAGCAGGAGACCCCTGAAACCCCAACTGGTCCCTACCTGCTGCTGTCCAAGCCCATCTATAGGCTGTTTACCTTTTTCTGCACTCTCTACGGAATCACGAATGATGCATTAATGATGTTGGAGGATGGATGACAAATGAGGGATAAGGAAGTGGTGGTGATGGATGAGGGGACAGAAGTGAAGCATACGTAGTAGTTCTTTAGTATAAGCCCAACATCTAGGGTCATCAGAGTGCAAAGATAGCTTTGTCACCAGAGGGAGCAGAGAGGTCCTCTTCCAAGGTTAGAAAGAATAAGTTCGATGTTGGTATCAAACGATTTGAGGTTCAGGAATCTGCCTGGACAAAGTGTAGAGTTATGCATAATTTTCCAAATAGATATGTATATATTCACTTAAGGTTACAGAGCTGTTATAGTTAGGAAATCGAATTTGAAAAACCTTAGAAATTCACTGAAGAAATCAAAGGCTACAGGAACGTTAAAGTTAGGCTCAGATTACACTCATACAAAACCAGCAAAATTCAGCAGTTATAGTTACCTGAGCTATAGCTATAACTTACGCCCCCCGCAATGCACTGCTTATGACCTCTCATGTTTCATCACTCATGACATAGTCAGTGACATCACTGATTACATCACTGATGACATCTCAAACAAGACCCCCCAAGCCTAGTTAGCCCCTGGGAACCATATCCATCAGGACAATTTTGGATCTGAGGAGCCAGCCCCTGGGGCCGAGTGTTATTTTTATGGGGAGGAAGCAAGGGGTCTCCCTACCGGGGCCAATTTCGGCCCCAGGGACCCCATCCATAGAGCCCAGTGGATTTTACAAGGGGAGGGGGACATGCAGCCCCCCTTCGTAGGCTGATTTTAGCCCAGGGGACCCCATCCCCTGGGGCCCAGTGTGCTTGGTTGGGGAGTGGAGCACACAGCTTCCCTCCACAGGCTGATTTTGGCCCCAGAGACCCCCATATCATTGGCCCGGCACTATTTAGAAAGGGAGGGGCCCATAGGCCCTCTCCCCATCCCCTAGGTATGGTACCATTTTAAAGGAGGAGGGGCCACAAAGCCCCCTCCCCAGACTTATTCCTGCATTAATTTTAGGGGGAGGGGCATGCAGCCCCCCTCCCCGGCTGATATCAGCCTGGGAACCCCAACAAAATGTTATTTGAGATGTCATTGGTGATGTCATAAATCACGTCATAGAACATGTCATGAGTCATGTAACGTGAGGTCATAAGGAGTGCTTGGCGGGGGAGCAAGTTATCGATAGCTCTGCTAACTATAAGTGGTGCATTTCTGTTTTTTATTTTGTTCTAAACATTAATTGTGTCACTGACATAGTCACCTAACTATAAAGTTACTATGGCTTTTCAGGGAATTTATAAGGTTTTTAAAAAAACACGAAAATAAAGCTTTTTATCGTACTTAACTATAATGTTACTTTAACCTTTGTGTTTTTTCAGTGAATTCCTAGGTATTTGTTGAAACGTAAAGTAATATTTTTTTACCATATGTAAAGAATCCAATGGCCATATGTGGTGGGGTGGTTGGCCTCAGGCCCGTATGTTTTTTAAAGGGGAAGGAACCACAACCTTCTCCTCAAGCCTTATTGGGCCCCAGAGACCCCGTCCCCCAGGTTCTTTTTATTTTTAAAGGGGCAATGGGATGCATGGCCTCCCTCCCTCAGCCTTATTTGGACCTGGGGACTCCCTCCCTAGGGCCTTTTTTTATTTACAGGGAAGGGGGCGGTTGGCCCCCACCCGAGCCTTATTAGGCCCTGGGGCCCGCATCGCTTAGGGACGTTTCTTTTTAAATAAAGGGTAAGGGTGCCCCATGGCCCACTCCATGAGCCTTATCAGGCCCTAGGTAAACCATTCCAGGGCTTTTTTTATGAAAGGGGAGGCTGGGGGGGCATGTGGCCCTCTCCTCCTGAGCCTCGTTGCCCAGGACCAAGGACCACTACTACAAATAAAGGGGAGGGACCCATGTGGCTTTTTCTAGGCGGTAAAGTATCACAAAATTATAAATAGACCAAAATGGAGAATAGATCTTATGTATAAATTTGCACATCACAAATTGAGTAAGGTGAATACAACATAAAATACACCAGCCAAGTGTATGGGCTCTCGTGAACCACTGCAAATAATGACTGGCAAACTGTCTTTTGCTGTGTATTAGGTGGAAATACGCACTCAAACCACATTGGGTTTATGCGATTTCTTTATAATGAAAGTATTCATACTCTTGTTTGATGTGGATCCATCAGGCACAATATCTTTCATTATGGGCAAAACCAGGCACACATGCGTGTGACTAAATGTGTGAATAAAGGATATTGCAGACAGATAGCCCTTGCCGTAAATGAGGGGCCTGGAAAACTGCTCGGGCGGCGCCTCCATTATGGGGAAGGATGTGCGCCCCACTGCTTTTAAGCAGTGAGAAACATAAAATGACAATAACTTGTCATTTTATGTTTCGTCTCCAGCTGCTTTGCGTCGGGCAGATGGGCTGGGCTGCTCTGCTCTCCGAGGAGGGCAGCGGAGGAGTGGTTTTCCCAAAATCCTAAGTACGCAGTGACTGTTTGGTCGGTTCTCTCGGGCCACCCAAGCAGTCATGCGCACCTCCCTGTTCTCCATGCAGGCTGCATTACAGCCTGCATGGAGAACATGCTCACCCCTGCAGCCCCTGGCTGAGCGCTGTGTCATAGCACTCAGACCAATCACAACACTGCATTACAGCATTGTGATTGGCTTAGGGGAGGGAGCCTGGCTGCCTGCTTCCTGTTGGAGGCAGGAGAGCAGGAGCAGAGCAGATGCAGGACCCGGCCTCGAGGTAAGTTTAAAACAAAATTATTTCGGTCTCCCCCGGCGCTACAACCGCCCCACCCTCCCCCCACGACAGCCCCCCACCCGCGAGCCATGCTGGCCACGACTGGAAACTGGGGTTATGTAAATTATGGGAATGTTACCCCGTAGGATTGTGAGAAGTGTTGTAACCAGTCTGACTGAAAACAACTGGAATTTAATAGCTCTAAGTTTCAGAAACACTATTGTAAGGTGTTATGGTAATTGAGGTATGGTAAAAAGAGTGTGGAAAAAGCATGTCAGCAAGTACATAGCAAAATCTTACCAATATTTAGAAGAGTTTTTCGATATCGGGCAACATTAGAAAACTGGGATAGGGAAAGAAAAAGTGAAAAACGGCATGCATTAGAATTTGCAAAAATTGGATAAACATCAGGTGTGGGTCTGCAGGTAGGAGAACAGCACATGTTTGGAAAAATTACAGTAGCCACCAGGGGAGGGTCCTCTGCAAAGGCGGAGGAGCGTCACCCCACTGCTCAGAGAGCAGGAAACAAGCAAAAATAAAATGATAATAACCTGGTTATTATCATTTTATTTTTCTTTGCTATGGGTTGGGGCAGGGCTGGGGTTACAGGGGGAGGAGTGGTTTGCAGACTCCAAGTGTGCATGATTGCTTTAGATTCGCCGTTTGCGCGCCGAAGGCGCGCCTAAGGCAAGCCCGTCTGCGCCCGTCCGCGACGGGCCGGGACTAGGGGCCTCAGACCCTGCCCTTCCTTTGGCGTACTCTTCTGCCCAACTATTGTCCTTCTCTGCTTCTGTTCCCCTTTCCCCCTCCGCAGTCCAACACTTATCCTCGCACGGTATTTATGTCCCCCCTCGCTCTTGTCCCGTCTCTCCTACTCTCTTTTCCTCTATCTCTTCCACGCCCTCTGTTATTGGCCTTACTTCCGGTTCCCCTGCCGCCTCTGCTATCCTTCTCAACACTCGCTCTGCTGTTAAAAATCAAACTGCCCTTTTCAACCTTTTGGACACTGATTCCCCGGACTTTCTTTTCCTCACTGAAACTTGGTTTTCTTCTGACTCACTTCCGGACCTCCTTGCTATTCTCCCTAGTACCCACTATGCCCTTCGCGCTGACCGCCCCGACGGAAAAACTGGAGGTGGTGCGGCTATGATAGTTCGCTGCTCTATGAAATTCCAGCTTCTTCCGCACCCTCGCATACCCAGTGTTGACTTTCTGGTGGCCCGCTCTCTTAATCTCCCGGTACCCCTTACGGTGGTACTCATGTACCGCCCCCCTCAAAGCATGCCATCATTTGTGTCTACCTTGCAGGACCTCTTGGCCACCTTGGCGGTAAATAATTCCTCGCTACTCCTGCTCGGCGACTTCAACTTTTGGCCGGGTGATCCGAGGGAGGACTCCTCTTCTAAAGACTTTTCTGCCACACTTCGCTGCCTCAATTTCTTACCTCACGTTTTGGTCCCTACCCATACCCATGGTCATATCCTGGACCAAATCTGGTCCTTACGCTGTAACCTTTCGACCACCTCTATTCTCCCCTGTGTTTGGTCGGATCATTCTATGATCTCCTTTTCCATCCACTTGGGCCAAGCCGAGAAAGCCTCCCTGCCTAAAAACATCTTGGCTCGGAGTTGGAACAAGACTGATCTCAACGATCTTTCTTCCTTATTGTCTTCATCGGCTCCTACCCTGACCGACCTGTCTTTGGAAAGTCAGGCGGATGCCATTAACACCTGGCTCTCTTCTGCTTGTGACCAGGTCGCCCCACTCAAAAAGATCAAATCAGCTCGCCTTCATGACGCCCACAAGTGGTTTTCCAACGACCTCAAATCCCTGAAATTAGAGCTCAGGCGTTCGGAGCGTCGCTGGCGCCGCAACTACTGCCCTACCCTCCGCCTCAAATACAAAGCCCTCCTCAATAACTATAAAAAAGCCATCCTAGCGGCCAAGTCTAAATATTTTACTGAGCGAGTGGCCCTCTCGGCCAACAAATCTCGTGAGATCTTCTCACTGGTTCACAGTCTTGCCACCTCTGACCGTGCATGCCTTTCCCCTGCCCCCTCTCAATCTCTCTGTCACTCTTTGAACGATTACTTTATCAATAAAATCACTACCATTAAGGCCAATATTCCTATTGTGCCTCAACCTGATCTGCCTGATCACTCTTACCCGTCTCCCTCTGCTTTGGATCATTTCGAACCAATCTCATCTGAGCTTTTCCTCGACCTGCTTGTCAAGGTCAAGTCCGGCTCCCCCGCGGACTGTGCTCCAGCACGGATCCTCAGAACTCTCTACACCAGTTGTCCCATCCCTCCCTTACTTTTCTCAACTCTTCCCTGGCTTCGGGTTGTGTTCCCTCTTCCTTTAAATCTGCTATTGTTTTTCCTATCTTGAAGAAAGCCGACCTGGACCCCTCCCTTCCATCGAACTTCAGGCCGATCTCCCTTCTCCCCTACCTAGGGAAGATTCTCGAAAGCTACGTGACATCCTGCCTTTCCACCTACATTGAGGAGAACAATATCCTGGCCTCTCACCAGGCTGGTTTTCGTCCCGGCCACTCCACTGAGGGTGTGGTCCTCGCGGTCCTGGATGAACTTAAGGGGAAGGCCGACAGCAACCTCCCCCAGGCCTTGGTCCTTTTGGATCTGTCCGCTGCGTTTGATACGGTCGATCATGCCATCCTTCTCGACCGGGTCAGCGCAGCGGGCATCCAAGGCACTGCCCTCTCCTGGATCGCGTCCTTTCTTCAAGGCAGATCACAGGCAGTTCACCTTTCTGACTTTTCTGCTCCCCCCCTTCCGGTCACATGTAGGGTACCTCAAGGCTCTTCCCTCTCCCCCCTTCTCTTCAACCTTTATATCCGCCCCCTCATCTCTTCCCTTCTCGAGCTGGGGGTCTCTGTGTATAACTACGCAGATGACCTCCAGCTCGTCTTTGATCTTTCCTCCCCAACTGACTCTCTTCCCAAGTTTTGCTCTACTCTTGTTTTCATTTCCCAGTGGATGAGCTTCAATCATTTGAAGCTCAATCCCGACAAGACAGAGCTCGTCCTCACTGGTGGCTCGTCTAATCCCTGGTCCTCAGCTCACTGGCCCCTTTCTTTTGCCCCCCCCCCCCTCCCCAGCTTCCTCTGTCCGGACTTTGGGCATCAAGATCAGTAACGATCTGTCTATGCATGCCCAAATTAGTTCCGTTGTGTCCTCCTGCTTTTTTTCCCTCCGTCTCATTCGCAAAATTTCCCGGTTCTTTTCTGTTGATGCTCTCAAAACCATTATCACGGCCCTCATTACATCCCGCCTGGATTATGGAAACGACTTGTACGTAGGCATTCCTGCCTACGAAACTCGCCGTCTCCAGGCCATCCAAAACCAGGCGGCCCGTCTTATCCTCCGTCTTCCCAAATCCTCCCACATCACTCCGGCCCTCAAAACCCTTCACTGGCTCCCTGTTCATTTTAGGTCCCAGTTTAAACTAGCCTGTTTGGCCTTCCGGGCGCACGCCCGTTCTGCCCCGCTTTTCATTAACTCTTTAATTTCTTCCCATGCCCCCAGTCGCTCTCTCCGCTCTTCCTCTCTTTCTCTTCTTCACGTCCCCCGCTTCCGTAAATCCCGCACCGGGGGCACCCGCTTCTCAGTGCGGGCCCCCCAGATTTGGAACAATCTCCCTCTCTCCATTCGCTCTATCCCTATCTTTTCCCACTTTCGTAAAGCCCTCAAAACTTTTCTTTTTCTTCAGGCTTTCCCCGGCTAATCCCCCTCGGACTCTCTGCAGATACTGATGTGTTCCTTAGCGCCAGGAAGCCGCTTGGCCGCAGTGCGCTTTAGAAATTTCTTTTTCATTTCATTTGCTTTGCCGGCCGTCTCGAGCCGGTTAAACATTCATGCACACTTTGCATCTTCCCCACCAGGCTGTAATGTACAGCCTGATAAGGAACATGCACAGGCTCCCTGTTCCCATCTGAGCACCGAATCACGGCGCTCAGATCAATCACAACGCTGCATTGCAGTGTTATGATTGGCCTTGGCCATGGGGAGCCTGGGGGCCTCTGCTGGCTCGGACCGAAGAAGAGCGGCAACGTGACGGAGAGGCTGCGGCTGTTTTAAAGGTAAGTGACTTTTTTTATTGTTAGTTTTTTGCAAAAAACACGTTCTCTGCCAGCTGCCACTAGTAGACACATCTGTATTAGTGGGAAAAAAACGGTTCAAATTTAGTCTGCCAAATCATCAGTTCAGTCAGTCTGTGTGGCCAGGGATGAGGCCAAAGGAGACTGGAAATAAAAAAACTGACATTGTGGCAGCCATATTGAACGGCTGTTGAGCGATAGTAACATCAGCAGGATTTAACTAGATCTTGGAGAGAGCTAAATTTCTGTCACAAAAGTACAGTATTAACGAAGCCATATTGACAGGGTGCAGGGAAAGTGGAGCATACTGAACTATATTACAAATCAAGTATAATGGTGAATACATTAAATATTTATTGACAGAATTCGAGTTCCAAACTTAAGGTAGAAACTGTACATCAGAATGAATAGTGATGAATACTTTCTACAGGGAGGATGATGTGTTAAGTACTACCCCATTAGTGCTTGCATGTACTTGTGATTACTTGTGGTTCATAGACGTCAAAATCCATTGCTTTCACCCACAGAAAATAGTTTGAAGTTATATTCAATATTGTAAGCGGTTATACAATACATAAATATCAAAATATCCAGGACTGACATCACTTTATATCACGTGATCAACATGAGATATGCCAAACAGCCCATATATGTTGTTTATTTTGACCGGGCCACGGTCTCAATGGTATGAGATCTGAAGCTGGGAGGATCATCTCTGGAAGCCACCTTGCCACTCTGTGGAGGTAGCACGAAGCTGGACTATGCCCTCTAAGAAAAGAGCCAATAGGAAAAATCAACACTGCAGAAAAAACATCTTGAATTCACCAGTACAACAGCAGCAGGCTGGGAACAAAGAAGGAAAAACCCCAGAAACCAGGAATCCAGACTTGTGACGCGCTGGACAATCCCTCCCATGCCTATATATAGGAAGAAAAGATCTGGAAGAAATTAAATGTCAAAAGGAATTAAACTTCTCCATTACAAATTGGGAAAGTTCCATAGGAAAAAATCGTACGGCCGCCATGATGGATTGAGGAAAACATAAGGAAGCCCTGCATCATCATGGCGACACCAGTGCATGCTTATCAGTCAGCATGGCAAGCTCACCCTTGGAATGCTGACCGTAGAACCCTAGCTCAATGGATGACCCTCCTGCAAATTCAGAATCCCCAGGTAAATGCGAGCGCAGCCACCCAAAGCGATCAAGACCAGCCGAGGGACACATCTGCCGAGAGCGTCCCAGGGCTGATCAAAGACGCGGCCCTCAGGCGTGCCTAACATACTGACACCAGATGTTGCAGAACTCTGCAGTAGTAGGTACTAGGGAATTGGTAGGAATGATGCTGGACATGTCATGGGATGAAGACCTTGTAGACAATAAAAGGGTGTCACCCCTATGGCGCTATGCATGCTGTTGTAAGCAAACTTAGCATAAGGCAAAAGGAAGTCCAATTATCATAAGTAGCGTTACAAAAGCAACATAGATATTGCGTCAGAGTCTGGTGAGCCCATTTATTTGAGGGTGGAAACCTGAAGATAAGGCTCTGGAGGGCTGTACATACTACTTTACAGAACCAGGAAATGAATTGGGGCCCTCTCTCAAAAATAATGATAAATGGTAGGCCATGTAAGAGAAAGACATCATATATAAACCATTGCATCATCTCTACAGCTGTCAAGCTCTTCTTAAATGATGAAAATTGGGCCATCTTGGAAAACAGATCAACAGTTATCATGATCACAGTGTTGCACTTTGACTTCGGTAGGTCTATCGTAAAATCTATAGATATGGTATGCCAGTGTTTAGGAGCCATAGAAAGAGGACAAAGAAGATCATAGGACATGACATGTAAGACCTTATTCTGGTTATATTCTAGTTATATGTCGGACAGGACGATACATCCTGTTCAACATCTTTGGCAATGACTGGCAAACAGAAATATCGGGGGAGTATTCTTCTTGGTATAATGACCAGCACTTACAGTGTCATGACATTGAGTCAAGACTGCTCTTTGCAATATCTATTTGGGAAGAAACAAAGCTTGAAAAAATAGAGATCATCTTGTTTCTTTGGATGAAATGTATCACAAACGTTCCTTAATTCGTTCACACTCAATGAGGAGTATGCTTGTTTGACTTCTCCCTGAAAGGAGGTGACTGAAGATATTTTTTGCTCTGGTGCCAAAAAGGTTTGTGGTTGAGTATCCTGAATAAGGGAAACTTGACGAGATAGGCTATCAGGTAGAGCGTTATGAGCACCTGTAATGTAGGTCACCACCAAATCGAACAGGAAGAAAAAATACGCCCAACGTTCTTGTCGACTGTTTTGACACTGAAAATCTTGCAAAATCTGCAGATTCTGATTATTCGTCCATATTTCAAAAGCATGTTACCCTCCTTGACGAAGATGACTCCATTCTGCACCAACTTCCTCCTTCGCTAATAGTTCTCTCACTAGATGACTGAATAGTTTTGTTCTGAAGGTGATAAAGACTAAGAATAATAACAGCTGGGATGTTCAAGGCCGTTATCTTCTTGAACTTCTAACAGCATGGCACCCATAGTTTCCACTATAAATTCTTTCATTGGATCTGGTTGTCTCGGGACTGGAGCTGAAGTAAAGTCCTTCTTTAAATCATGAAAGATATTTTCCGTGTACGATACCAATAAAATCCTGTACTCAAATTCTCCTTCTTTAGTTGAGAAATATGGGAAGAATATTCAGCGAAATTATGGATGAACTGCGTATACAAATTGGCGAATCCCAAGAAGGTTTAAGTTTCTTTGAAGGAAGAAGGGATGGGCCACTACAATACCGCTTGCTCTTTCTGTGGATCCATAGTAACTCCACTAGAGGAGAGACTAAACCCAAAATTCTCAACCTCGGCTTGTTCAAATAGGCATTTCTCAGACTTGAATGTTAAAGAATGCCTGCAAAACCTATGCTAAACGTCTCTGAAATGTTTACGATATTCAGCAAGAGACCTGGAGAGGATCAAAATGTCATCCAAGAACAAGATTACATTGAGATTTAGGAGGTCTGAAAAGTTGGAATCCATAAACTGTTGAAAAATGGATGGGGCATTACATAACCCAAATGGCATTACTCTATATTCAAAATGCCCAAATGGAGTTTGAAATGCAGTCTTCCACTCATCTCCTGGTCGTTCCCCAGCAAATGGTAGGCCCCGCAGAGATCAGAATTAGAATATACTGGAGCCCGTCTGACTGACTCCAGTATAACCTTGATCAAGAGAGGAGGATGCTGATCGTTGCTTGTGATCTTATTTAATTCTTGATAGTCTAAACAGAGTCTTAAATCTTTAGGTACAAAGAACAGAGGAGGTCCTTCAGGAAATGTAGAGGGAACAATGGGCCCATTTTCTAAATTCTCGTGTAAGTACTGATGGAGAACTTTCTTCTCTGTCTCTGAAAGCAGATACATTTGACCACATGGTATTTCAGATCCTGGTGCAAGATTAATTGCACTGTATTGAGACTGACCTGCACTCCTTTAGTCAACCAATTACACGTGTGTGCTCATTTATTAAAACTATTTTTAGGAGCAACCCGGTGATGAGTTGTGCCCACAACTCTCTGAAAACTAGCCCTGTAGAGGCCTGGCAGCAACCAGGTCTATCCGGGAGCTCACCCTTAGTCCCTTAGGTTTCAAAGCATGTAAATCAACTTCCACATAAATGGTCCCAAATCATTATAAAAGATAAGTTACATTATTCCATACATTTCCGCATGTGTTTCAAAAATTTATTTACTATTGTTCAGTACTAGTTGTTCAAGCTGTACTCAATATACAAACCAAGAGGCAAACAGTGGTAAGTTCCGCACTGTACATAACATTGAAACAATAAGTTAATTTACAAAGAAAATTCCCAATGCATTTCGGGTCACTTTGACCCTTCTTCAGGGGCATATAACTTAATCTTGAAAGTAATATTCATTCCGATGACATGTGCGTCAGTTCCTTGTCAGGGCACTACAAAAGTAATATAATATGATATCACAATCTATACTCTCGTAATGTACATGTTTACAATTTAGGTTTAACTACAATTTCTCCGTGCATCTGGAATGACATCATATGCTAAACAAACGACCAACACCAAACCACAATCTAAGGCTCATGGACCAATACCAGTGTTCAAAAGATTGAAAATAAGTGTGAGTAAACAAAACTCCCAAACCTAAACCATCAGTGTGTTGTCTTAGCGAACACCCGAGTAACTCCCCACGTGCACCACAAGTGTCTAAACTCCAACCGGTTCCCATTAATTTGATGTATAAACGGTCATCAGACCACTCACCATGCCCGTCTAGTTCGAAAAATAAGTAAAACGCTATCCACGTCAGTCGTATTCTGCAAATGGCCAGAAGCGAATTAAATATTATTGTTACTGCCTAAATCACCATTCAGTAAGAAATGTTCAATGCATTAAACCCAAAAACGCTTACCCCAATACTGGCGGTTCACCCTCTCTGCTGTTATTCATATGTCTGCGTCTTAAAGGGGATGCCTCCAAAGAGCCGTCTGAACCAACTGCAAACCAACAGGTCCGCAAAAATCAGGTTAGTGTGCGCGTTATCACGATTGAGTTGGGTCAATAAACGACTCTGGAATACTCAGACAGTAGTTACCTAACGGTCGCGTGATGGCGTGCCTGCAGCCCTGGAACGAGTGTCGGCGTCTACGTCCGGTCCGTCACCGGTTTCTACAGTCAGCAACCTAAAAGCTTCAGCTCTCATGGAGCTAGAGATGGGACTAATCAAGTAACGAGGAGAGCACATTAACGTGCGCTTCCCTGTGGACCCAGTGTAAAAATAAAAGTGTTCAACAAACAATGTGACCCATTGTAATGCGTGCATCGTCATTTGTACCATTAAGATGTGCAAAAAAAATTATTTAAACCATATGACTTCAAAATCCTATGTTCATCTGATCGTGGCCAAATATCTATATTTGGGGCACCCTCAGTGTCAAATTACGAGCAAAGAAATTGTAGTTAATCCTGTACAAAAGGGCATTAATATCATATTTACAATAATGGCTATTTCTCACAATCATTAAGAGGTGATCAATTATTGGTCTTGTAAACACCATCAAAAAATTGGTTATCAACATGCGTCATTCTCTACTGTTGTTACATGCATAGTCTCAACTGTTATACCAGGGGATTTTAATCTCCTGTTTGATAAGCAACTGTCGATCAATCAAGGTTGAGGATCCTAAAATACAAAAACACTCTGCACAAAATGGTAAGTAGGTGTAGAACAATGGTATCATGCATTACAAAGTGTTTACTCTATGTGTTCAGTACATGAAACATTCACATCAATTACCAGGGGTTATCATAAGAGGTAAACATGCTACCCAACCATGTTACATAATGTCACTGCTCACACAAGATTAATTGCACCACCACACAGACGATGTGGAGGTAACACTTCAACTTTCTAATATTTCAAACATATCTCCAAAGTCATGATAATGTACTGGAACAGAGGACAGGATTGGCACCACCATTGTAGGTTTAGCAGGGACAGGTAAAGTACTCTGTTACGTCACTTGGCTGGAAGACTGACAGTGATGGTTGCAATACTCAGAGCTGACAGATATAATGTGGGTCACCAAGTTAATATAAGGATTATGACGTACCAGCCAAGGTACTCCAAATATCACCGGATGGTGAGGTGAAGAAATCAAATCAAATTCCAATCTCTCATAATGGTTCAGACTTCTAAGTTGAAGAGACTCTGGAAACTGTGTTACTGGGCCTGAATTGATATGTGAACAGTCTACTGTATGTAATCATTCTGCCTTGGTCTTAGCTTGCATTGAAAAATTATTAGCTACCTCCTACTCCTTATCCATGAACGTGCCTGTGGCACGTGAATCCAATGCCAGGACACAAATTGAATCAGACATCTTTATGATGATAACTGGTAACAGAAATAAATGACGGTGTTCAGTAGAACCTGATGACCTAGAAGACATTGTTTGAGGAAGTACTACCAGGCCCAATCATACCTTCCACTCAAGGAAAGGGCTTACTTGTTTCCCGACAGTTGTCTGGGCTTCACAGGACTGTCCCCTTTCTCCACAATACAGACAGAGCCCCTTTTCACAGCACCTATGACTTTCTTCCTCAGAGATAGGACCTCTGGTGGTCCCTATCTCCATGGGATATCCTTGGCCGACGTTGATGCAAGATTTTCAGTCTTCCTGGTAGGAGGTGGCATGCGTAGGGCTGAAGTGGACTATTGAATACACCCCCTTTTCCTTTCTCTTTGTCTTTCTTTGAGTCAAAGTTTTATGCAAAATGAAGATTCAATTGCTTCAGTCAGAGTAGTGGGATGAGGCATGTGCACAAATTGATCTTTGATTTCTTACTTAAGTTCCCTGAGAAACATGTTTAAAGGTGTTCACTCTACCGAAGTTGTTTCTGATGCCAGGCGCTTAAATCAGGTCAGATAAGGTAACACATTCCTTTTATTTCGCACAAGGAGCTTCTTCTACAGAGCTTTCAACATCATTTCTCTAAAAAATCTGGCGGAATGCTACTGCAAAGGTGGAACAATCATGTAATCTAAGGTCTGCAGCAATTACCAAGGGTATTGCTCAGGCCAGAACTGCTCAGTAAGAAGCAGCAAATAAGGTAGCCTACCTTGATTTTGTCTTGAGCAAATTGAGTGGGTCGAAAGGTAAAATAAAATGTTAAGGAGTCCAAGAATTCTTTCACCTTATTTGGAGCTCTGTCAAAATGCAGGGCTCCAGCAGGAACAGGCGGTAACCCAGAGGGCACCTGTGCTGACTAGGCTTGGTGCAATAATGTGTTCTGATTATGTAAAGAATCCAACTCCACCAATTGTTGTTGAATGGTATCCTGTAGGGTTTGAGTTGGATCCATCTTTCCTTGGAGTCATTGACGTCGTGACCTCTCACCAGTTGGATGCAAGGAGGATAGTCTGGACTGGATGTTACGAGATCTGGAGCTGAGATGATTGCCTCTGGAAGCCACCTTGCCAGCCAGTGAAGGGAATGCAAAGCTGCAATGTACCCTCTAAGGAAACCGCCAGGAGGAAAAAGCAACAAGGCAGAAAAAACCTCCTGAATTCACCAGTACACCAACAGCAAAGTTGGGAACCAGGAAGAAAATCAAAACAGAAACCAGGAAACTGGTGCGTTGTGATGCGCTGGACAATCCCTCCAAGGCCTTCATGTAGGAAGAAAGAACTTGGAGGAAATCAAATGTCAAAAGGAAGTAAAACCCCTCCATCATAAACATGGAAAGTTCAAGAGGAATATATTGAACGGCAATCATGATGGATTGGGGAAAACATATGGAATCCCAGCCCCATCATGATGACACCAGTGCATGGTTGTTAAGGAGCATGGCAAGTTGACCCCTGGAATGCCGACCCTTGAACCACTCCCAAACCAGACAGCACCATGGAGTACCCCACAGCAGAGCCAGCATCTCCAGGTAAATGCAGCCGCGACCACCCAACACGCTCAAGCCCAGCCAGCCGCAGACGTGTCTGCCGAGCTCATCCCACTACAGAACAATGTTACAGCCTGTGGGCAGCTGATCACAAATATTACATAGGATAACCAAGCAACAAGCAATGCTAAGCGGTATTTAATTTTCATAAATGTAGTTTTAGGTGGTGACATACATCTTCACATTCGTAAAATATTGTTTACATGCTGATGCAATTGTACATTAATGTTGGACATGCCTGTTGTGTTAAGTGTCAAAGTGTCATGCATTAGAAGATGTGGACAAGAAGTCACTTTTTTTTATAAACAGATTTTATTCAATTTTTTGTGTGGAGAAAATAAAGAACATTATGACAAAAACTTAGTTTGTCAGAGGAATACATTGTGCATTCTCAAGGCATTGGCATTCAGGTGATACAATACATTCCTTCAAAGCGGCAACAACAGTGACACTCCCGCCTTCATTCGGTACCATGGGTTTACTGCCCCAACCATTTCCCACACACTCAGTTGTGTTTATAGAGGCAGCCCCAGGCCTCATATACTGGTTTTCTTGCTGTGCGCGCCAATCCACAACCCGTCGCCAATTGTAAAGTGTGGGAGGGGAAGGGGACTTCCATGGATGGCGATATCATGTTTGGTGACCATAAAGGCCGTAAAAAAGACCGGTCAGCCCTCATGCCCCACCCAACAGAAGCATTAAGGGAAAAAGGGGGACCTCCCAGCCAAGAACATCAGTCAACTTTCCCACCACCACAGTCCAACATGTTTGAATTGTGGGACACAGCCAAACCACATGATAAAAACCAGCAGAAGTGTTGCCACACCGAAAGCATGCAGGCTCAGGAAGAAGTCCCGCTCGGTGGAGCCTAACTGGGGGCACTATAGAGGTGATATGTTTGGATCAGCCTTAATCTGGAAGAAGTTGTGATCACCCTCGCTGCCATTAGCGCATCACGCCAATCGTCGTCCTCAAGGGGTCCCAGCCAATTTTCCCATCAGGCTCTGAGATAATCCAGACTGCCCGGGGTATTAGCGATCAAGGTACGATACATTTTGGAGATTCCACCCGGGTGGGGCAGTGTATAGATGATGGTAGTAGTGGGCGAATGCCTGTGTGATCTCAGGGAGGGATTGGAAGAAAGTACCATGTTCAATGATCTCCGGCACAATCCTATTCACTTGTTGGTGGGTGGTCAGCCAATACAAAAGCTTCCCATTTCTGTCTCTCTACCCGTAGATCCGGGTTG
Source organism: Lissotriton helveticus (assembly GCF_964261635.1). Taxonomy (NCBI): domain Eukaryota; kingdom Metazoa; phylum Chordata; class Amphibia; order Caudata; family Salamandridae; genus Lissotriton; species Lissotriton helveticus. The sequence goes on along the minus strand of NC_136070.1, from coordinate 345,609,384 downwards.
TGGTGGTGCGCCAAAGATGCTTGGCAACTTCTAGGGATTTGGAGGTGAATTTCTTCAGAGAGAGAGAGTCAACTGTCGGGGGTATAACCACCAGGATCTGACTCAAGAAGTCTCTCTAAGCGGAGAGCTCACAACTCCAACTGAGTTATGTGAAGAGAACAGGCACGCTCCTGTATGCGGATTCTTCCCCTGGCAAACCCCCACATGGTGGCCTTACTGGCGGCCCTGAGATTGCCAGTAGTGGTGACCGACCCTTTGTTAATGTGGAAATATGTTTCCAATTCTCCTCTCGTAGCCTGGACATAGGTTTTGTCTTGTAGATACCAGGCATTAAGATGCCACATGAGTCGTAGATCCTCCCTGAGAAAATTGAGGTGGAGAAGGATAGAAGTGTGGTCAGATATGCCATGAGCAAGAATTGAATCTGAACGTAGGAAATTCCACGACAATCAAGGGCGAGCAGGAAGATAAGGTCTATACATGAGTGGGAGTGATGTGCAGCCAATGTGTGTGCATATTGGTGGCGCCTCGGGTGACAAATCCTCCAAGCACTGCAGAGTCCCAAGGCAGTAGCCCAGTCAGAAAGGTGATGGGCAACAGAGCGCCAGGATACTGAAGGGGATCCAGTGACATCAGTCTCTGGGATGTGAACATCATTGAAGTCTCCACCTATTACCGTCAGTCCCTGCGGAAGAACCAGGAGGGTTTTAGAGCCATGAGTTTTAGTTTGATCTCAGTATATGAACGGTGCCGTTGCTGCACCACCCAGGTGTAGTCAGGGAAAAAGAGAACTCTGGCATCCCCACAGCAAAGATCTGGCTGGGAGCTGGCTTCCCTCACTATTGCATCTCTGTCTTTGAAGTTTAGAATTTGTGCAATCATTGGTCTTGGAGAGGCGCCCAGAGGAGGTTTAAGGGTCAAAGCTCTTTGGGCCCTTTCGATTGTGAACCAGGAGGATAGTTAATCCATGGGCATCTAGGATTTAATCCATTTCTACAGGAAGTCAGCAACTTGTTGAGGCTTAGTTCCTTCAGGGATGCCAATCCCATGCACATTAATGCACCGGGTCTGGGTCTCAGCTTCTTCGGCACTCTGACGTATGTGTAAAAAGGCTGGTGACCTGGGCCTTAAGGAATGTGGCGTTACTGAGGTCCTGACGGTGTAGCGCCACTTCCATGCGCATCTCGCCTATTTTGGTTTCTACTGCTGCTTGTGAGGTTTGAATGGCTTGAAGTATAATGGCGAGGTCTCCCACTGATTATGAGCCACCTGTTCCTCCTCCGGCACCTCCAGGATGGCCATTTGCAGGTCCAGTGGTGAATTGCTCTATTCGAGCCTGGAAAGTAGTCGGACGGGTAGTATTGTCTATACCCATATTGGTGGTATGGAGACTGCACAAAACACTGCCAGCTGCGGAGATACAGTCTGCTTACTACGACTTTGTGACTCAGAAAAGGGGGTGGTGATGAACAGAGTGTCTGAATTAAGCAGACCACTCTTACCCAGTCCAAAGATCAGGGCTTGATCCATCACCGTTATTTAGCTCACTGCCCCATCCCAGCTCAGAACCTGGCTATATGCAAATTAGTCTGTCCCTGGCCCAGTGCATCATGGGAACAGGGCAGACCAAACTACCAAGCCAATTCTTCACCAGAAAGGAGACAAGCTACCGGGGACCGGTTTCTGGCATTTCAGCCTCGTCGGCCCGGCTTGCTTGAATCCTGATGGAGCAGTGAGCAAGGGACTCATGTCTGAGTATACCCTGCCACACCTATAGTGGCCAAAAACGATTCAGAAAAGGGGGTGGTGATGAACAGAGTGTCTGAATTAAGCAGTAGTTTGGTTTGCCCTGTTCCCATCATGCACTGGGACAGGGACAGACTAATTTGCATATAGCCAAGTTCTGAGCTGGGATGGTGCAGTGAGCTAAAAAACGGTGATGGATCAAGCCCTGATCTTTGGACTGGGTAAGAGTGGTCTGCTTAATTCAGGCACTATGTTCATCACCACCCCCTTTTCTGAATCATTTTGTCCACCATAAGCATGGAAGGGTATACTCAGATGTGAGTCCCTTGCTCATTGCACCATCAGGATTCAAGCAAGCCGGGCCGACGACGCCTGAAATGGCAGAAACCGGTCTCCGGTAGCTTGTTTCCTTCCCAGTATAAGAATTGGCTTGGTAGTTTGGTTTGCCCTGTTCCCATCATGCACTGGGACAGGAACAGACTAATTTGCATATAGCCAAGTTCTGAGCTGGGATGGTGCAGTGAGCTAAAAAACGGTGATGGATCAAGCCCTGATCTTTGGACTGGGTAAGAGTGGTCTGCTTAATTCAGGCACTCTGTTCATCACCACCCCCTTTTCTGAATCATTTTGTCCACCATAAGCGTGGAAGGGTATACTCAGATGTGAGTCCCTTGCTCATTGCACCATCAGGATTCAAGCAAGCCGGGCCAACGACGCCTGGAATGGCAGAAACCGGTCCCCGGTAGCTTGTTTCCTTCCCAGTATAAGAATTGGCTTGGTAGTTTGGTTTGCCCTGTTCCCATCATGCACTGGGACAGGAACAGACTAATTTGCATATAGCCAAGTTCTGAGCTGGGATGGTGCAGTGAGCTAAAAAACGGTGATGGATCAAGCCCTGATCTTTGGACTGGGTAAGAGTGGTCTGCTTAATTCAGGCACTCTGTTCATCACCACCCCCTTTTCTGAATTACTACGACTTTGTGGCAGCACAAGCAGCCAATTCCATGATGACAGAGATAGTTTGTCATGACCTGTGAATGGGGGCCACTGGAGGCGGTAAGCTTTATGTATGTTGAGTATTACCAGGGGCAACGTGGCTCACTTCTGTCAGGGACAATTCCAGAGTATGATGTAAATAAGGTTAAGAGGGAAGGCATTTTGTGGCCCCCAACCTGGTCACAACACAGTCCAGTGGAGGGAGCAGTGCCGCTCAGTAGTGGAGAGTATGACAGCAGGCCTTAAGGTGGGCAGGTCAAAGACGCCATGGACAGTCTCAAGAAGGCCTTGCAGGAGGTCTAGGTCAAGAGGCGGGCCACTTGCAGTGGGCCAGAACAAAAGGGGAGAGACCAGCTCAAGGCCCCACAGAGGCAGTCCGGGTTTATGCGCCACCAGCTGCCCACCAATGGGTACCAGGGGCGGCACAGGCCAGAGAGGCAAGGGCCCACACGTATGGTAGGGGTCTAGCATACGGCAAAGGGGTCGGCAGTCCAAGGCAGCGAGTGCAGCAGGCTCAGATGCCAGGGGAAGCAGCCACATAGTCCCAGCAAGCAGGTCAGGCACTCCATCGCTAATCACATACCTGAGCCTCTCCGGAGATAGATGAAATGGTGTATAGGGCTCTGCTGCTCCTCCGCCCCCCCCCCACCGCTCTGGCCCAGGCCACCATGCTTACTGGGCACCCTGCAGGTCAGTATGGCCAAAGGAATGCAACGCAATCAGGCCCGGGTGAGAGACCACTCCCTGAGCACAACTCTCGGGGCAAGGGCAGTCCAGGTGACTGACCCCCAACCTCAGTGTCTGTAGTTCCTGGGTGTACGTGCATCGGAATAAATTACATGAATCAGGGGCCCGACCTCATCCAGGCCAGGCCACCACTCCAGCTAGGCCTTGTTACTCACGGAAGCTGATACGGTGTCACCCCACTTTTCACCATCATTGCCAGGCCCGAGTGCCAAAACTCCAAAGATAGGGGAAGGGCCAAAACGAGGCCCAGGTTTTGAGAGTCAGCCCGCAAGTGGCAACAAGTCCAGTTCAGCCACCTCCACAGCGTCTCCTCAGTACTGGGAACCCAGTGAGGGCTCAGAAGTAGCGTCTGCAGCACCCCACCCCAGTTGTCGCTCGGTCAGCATCCTTTGCTCTGAGGTCCGCGCATTCTGGGCGGCCCCAAGGGAGGGGCCGCCCAGCATGCGCGGACCTCCGAGCAAAGGATGCAGCTCAGTAGTGTCACGATTGGCAGGAAAGCACAGTGAGGTATACCGTTGTTTCCTGACGTCTCCACAGCCTCGCCCTACACTAGAGGTCACTGGGACTGTGGGAAAATTCCAGATGGCAGACAGTTCACGGAAAATCGCTAGATTAGAGGGTGTCCATGCAGAGCTCCGTTAATCAGCTTCTGCCATGTTTGCTGTCGAAGCCAAGCTCCCCCCAACAAGAAGTCATTTAGAGATCTGGGGCCAGATGTAGGTAGGATTGATTTACCACTTCTTAAATACCGAATTTTACCGATTCGGTATTTAAGAAGTGGTAAATATGAAGGGGGGAGATGTAGGTATTTCCAGATGTGGAACTACTGAATCGTTAAGATTCGGTATTTACCGAATCTGGAAATACCGAATCGGTATTTCCTATTGATTCCTATGGGCTGTGAAGCCCATAGGAATCAATGGGCAATACCGATTCTGTAATTACAGAATCGGTAAATACCGATTTTAGCAAGGGTGCAGGGGGTGTCACTTTGACACCCTCTGGCACCCCAAAAATAGGCATGTGCGCCATGTGGCACACAGACATGCCCTAAGGGCATGTCTGTCTGTCACATGGCTAGGTGTGCATGCACACATGTGCATGCACACCTGAATTCGGTATTTTAACACCCAATTGGATTGGGTGTTAAAATACCGAATTTGTAGGGCCTTTGGGACTCTGAAGAGTCCCACCTACATATGGATTTACAGAATCGGTATATTTACAGATTCGGTAAAATACCGAAGTGGTAAATCTACCGAATCGGTAAATATACCGATTCTGTAAATTCTGACCCACCTACATCTCAAAAGCCAAATACCGGTATTTGGCTACCTACATCTGTCCCCTGGTGGGTTACTATGTGGAAATGCTGTGGTTTGGCTTGGCACATAAGGTGATAGTGAGTCCTAAAGACAGATCCCCTAGTGGGATTCGGAAATCCTGAACCCCTACTTCATGAATCTTGCTTCCTCAAGATTGAACATGTGTTGTTATTTTAACCACTAGTGTAGTTCTGCATCCTTGTTAAAGGCCATTCATTACTGTGTCTAACCACAGGACATTCCTTACAGCGTATCGTAAATTCCTTGTTTCTTCCTTGTGAGTGTGAGGGCATATGACCGATTCCAAAGAACGTAAAGTTATGATCAAGTTCATGGAATTTTATATAGTGTTCAGTCAGTGGTAATCCAAAGTTTGTTTTATGCACATTCCGATAATGTTTTTGTATTTCCACTTGTAGGGGTTGGATAGTGATGCCCAGGTAAAGTTTGGAACATGGGCAGAGTATAATGTAGACCACATATATGCTATTACAGTTGATCCATTGTTTGATGGGTATCTGAGTCTGTGCATTTGATCAGAAAGTTTTTAGGTTATTCTTTCCAAATTTGCACATGGAACAATCATGGCATGTATAGCAACCGTCAGGTTTGGTTAGAAAAGTGGTAGAAGTTTGTCTTTTATCCTTGAATTCCTATGAGCATAAAACGTGCTCATGATTGTTCCGTGTGCAAATTTGGAAAGAATTCACTGATACTGATAAAGGCAGGATAAGTCAGCACTTTGAGGTGTCATCATATCAGGCATCATAAAGGACCCATTTAGGGCCAGATTACGAGTAAAGCGGTCCATTGGACAGCCGTACATGTGGTGGCGGTCCGACGACACCACACGGAAGGAGCGCCTGCAGTATTCAAACTGCGGAGGTTGGACCACCATGAGACAGCAGGCACTGCTGGGATCAGGGACCCCGGTGGGGCGGCGGTCTTTCACAGGCAGGAATATTCTGGAGGTGCTGCAGCGAGCACTGCTGAGCATAACCCAAGTTGCCGTTACACCTCCCTTTTTCAAAGCGGTGAACCCGCATTGAAAATGGTGATAGAATGGCAATGGGCACCCTGCTGGATTATGGCCTGGGGGCGCATTCAGGGGAATGCACATGTAGTGTCCCCCCTAGATTTGCACCCCGTGTTCCTGCATATATGCCACGCCAGTCTGGAAGAGGAAGTCCGCGCTCTGACTGCGGCGGTCTGCATAATAGTCTCATCTATGAGCCTAGCAGACTGCCACCGTCAGACCGCCGCAGGACTGCCCGCTAGACCAGGATTTAACTCCTAATCTGGCAGTTGTTCACACCTCAGTTTTAGCGGTACTACAGCAGAGAGGCGATGCACCGTCCGCTTTAGAACAGCCAAACTTGTAATCTGGCTCTTAGTCTTTCTTGCTCCATTCTCCCAAGTACACAAATACTGACCCTCAGTTTTCCTTTTTGGGCTGTTTTTATTAGAATTTCTTCACTGATATCCATGGGTTATTCTTCCTCTTTCTTTCAACAAAAACACACTCTGATACAAACGTAAACATGATAAATGGACCATAGCACCCTCATCTTATGTGTAAAAAAGAAAAGAGACGCACGAAACAGTACTCTTCATGATCACATGAATTTATTTATGAAGTACATCCTGATATGTTAAGACAGTGTTAAATTATTTCAAATCCCTAAGGAAGTGACCATTGTTTGCAAAGCATGTTAGCAATTAACTTATAATTGAAAATTAGGCTATTCTGATACATTGCTTGATTTGTAAAAAAAAAAAAACAAGTGCCAGGGCTCTGGTCAGATGGCCACTGCAGCTTTCACCACCCATTGCTCCTTCCATGCTGCCAATGATATTAACAACACAACTACTAACCGTCACACTCCTACAATTGTGACAATTCAGACTATTCCAGACCCCCAAAGCTGTAAGAATGGTTTGGGCAGCAGGTAAATGTCATTTTTAATGTATACTGAATTAATAATTGACTGTTGTTGTGGTCATCTTAGACAGCACCACCTTGTGGCAGACTGGAACAAGTACAGGCATTGACAATTAAGTGCAGGTGCAGAGCACCAGAAAACATAGCCTCAAATTAAGCACTGTTCTGATACCTTTTTAGGTCTCGCGACCTATCAATGCGCGCAAGAGCATTGAGCGGAGCGAGAATTCATGTCCTCGAAACGCTCGTGAAACCAAGGGCTTCTTGCGCTGCGGTTTTCATTAAGTTCACGTGAATCACGTGAGCAAACAAGCACGCGCATTCACGACCGCACAGCACATCAAAGGGCTTCGCCCAGCGTGCGCTCTGCGGCTTCTCCTCCCCTAACACGCTGGCATTCACGGCCGCACAGCACATCAAAGGGCTTCGCCCAGCGTGCGCTCTGCGGCTTCTCCTCCCCTAACACGCTATCTCAGCTCTCCTGCCCCCATCCGGCTTCCCTCCGGCCATTTGCCACACTCCTTGTTTCTGTTTTCACCTCTACTCGTGATAAGGTCACGTCGCTTCAGTCTGCCAGTCGGTATTACACCCTCTGAGTAATTCCTTGCAATTCGAAAACATTTTCTGCCTCCGACCTCAGCACTTCGTGTGACCTGCCTTCTAACACTTTGAGCCTCGCAGGCAGGCCGAAATCTGATTTAATATGCCCAATAGCGAGCATGCATTGCAGATACCCAAACATTCGTGAGCTTGTACCAGCAGGAATTTTGACACAAATTCGTGCATAACTTGCACATAGGATTAGGCAATCTTTCACGGTTTATTTCCTTTTTTATTTTTTAACCCCCCAGATTGAATGCAGGCTTTTTTCTGTTTTCAGCTCTACTCGTGATAAGGTCACGTCGCTTCAGTCTGCCAGTCGGTATTACACCATATTGTAAAATCCTGTTGAACTGTAAGCAGGCATGTGCTGGTCGGAGAATTAAGTTACCAGAGGGGACGACTGATTGCAAAACTATGTAAGTAACGTAAATACGACACATATTGCATAACAAATGCTATAGGTGTCACATTTGCAAAAGTTAAAACTATTGGCATTGTAAATGACAAAGCTATTAATTTTGCTATTTTCAAAACCAACACATAAATACAAAATTTGTCATTTACAATACCAATAGGTTAAACTTTCCTAATGCGAGACCTATTGGCAATGCCAGTGCTTGTTAATATAGTATATGAAACAAAATCCTTTGAATTCTATATACTACTTCTCTTGGTGGATCCTCTGAACTTATATATCTCTCCAAATACTAAGAGCATGGAGTTGGACTACACGCCGGAAAATACAGAGGAGATACAGCACTGGCCACAGTTCATTGTTATCAAGGCTAAAGTAACTAATACATCTAGGGGCATATTCTCAAGTACTTATTGCTAAGTTATCAGCACTTTAGCACAGCAAAAGTGACAAAAGAATTATCGCTCCATTCTCAAGCTGGTGCAAACTGCAGATATCATCAATTTTCCAGCGATAGGTTCTGCAAAAAACATCGCCATGGATGAGTGCGACAACTAATGCTAATGATATGCAGAGTAGGCCTCGCTCTCCTGCTGAGCTCCCACTGGACTTTATCGCCCAGCCTTTGGACTATGGGCTGAATAATTAAGTATGAAAACGTACTGCGGGGGGTGAGCGGGTTGCGGTTAGTTGATTTCAGTGGACTTTTGGTGATGGTCATTTATGTAACAGTTTGATGATTCCTGCAATAAAAATATATTTAAAAAAAAAAAAAAATGATATGCAGAGTAGGTGTTCCCATGCAAAAACACACAAAAACACCACTTTGCTATAATCTCAATGACTAGCCAGATCTGTGATCCGAAAACAGGACATAAGGCGCGTTAGCAGCAGGGATTTAACACCTGCCTTTGACTGGTGTAAAGAAGGACGACTACCTGCAGTATGAAAGGGGAGCCCAGCCCAGAGCCACATCTGAAGACCAACACATGTCATGGTGCTACTGATCATGCAGCTCCGAGACCCAAAAGGTCCACAACACCCACCACCACTACCACCATGCCCTCCCCGGCCCACACCCTCACCGGACTGCCACCGAGGCAGCGCAGAACAGGACAGTGGACGTTCCGAAAACAGCATGGCCCCTCAGCCACACAATAGCAGAATGTGTGGAGAGGTGGGAACCAAGTATGTGTGAAGGAGGCAAGTCAATCATGAATAAGAATGCACACAATGACAAGTGTGGCGGTGATGTGCTGGACAGACCTCAGTATGCAGAGCACAGTCCATGTGGACATATACTGCTGGTGTTTGTAGTGTTGTGGACAGTGGACGCAATCATGTCACCTCAGGCAGTGGGGAAGACCTCAGTCGTGTAGCTGTGTCGTCCCCCCCTCTAAACGTAAGCGGAGTGGGCCGGTCCGGTGCACGCCAGTCCAGCGTAGGAGTGTAAATAAATAGGCCGGGGCTCTGGTCGTGGTTCATATCTGGGATGGCCAATGCGTTTGCCAGGGCGGCGCCCCTCACCCTGCCACAAGGCCGCTGCCGTGACTGACAGCCTCCTCGCACAGGTCCCCTGTGCACCTGGCGGCACAGCACCGCAGAGTTATGTCTGTGCTGACTACTGCCATCGACCTACAGGTTGTCAGATGGGTTCACAATTCAGATCGAGTCGCGATTGCAGACGATGCAGTCCAGTAGGCAACAGACATTGCTACCAGTGCGGCCACCCGGACCATGCATCACCCCAGGCTGTGCACCCCCTGAGCGCTTCAGGTGCCTCTGACTCTGTGCACCTCAGGTCAACACCACGTGGCTGTAGCCCTCTGCTGATCTCTGCCTACGGCCTACACTGCGGCCAGCAGGGCTCACACACATCCAATCCATTCCTGACCTTCATGGACGACGCATCATTGCTGGTTGCACACCACCAGAGCGCTTCAGGTGCCACTAACTCTGTGCACCACAACCCATGGACCCTTTATGATTGAGTTACGTACTGCGTACGCAACAATGTCACCTCAGGCAGTGTGGAAGACCTGGGATGATGATGATGAAGATGAGGCAGGTGTAACACACCCCACTGCAGCTGCAGCAGGAATATCCAAAAGGGACACAATCATTGACAATTTCTTCATATGAGCACGCTCAGCTCTGGTGCCCCTACCTCAGTGCACCACCAGTCATGGCCCCTTCTGATTGAATTTTGGATGACCTCTGTACATGCTCCTGCTACCTCCATGATGCTTCTCAGTTGTTTGTGTTATGTTGGTGTTTTCTGTTTCGCTTTAATAGTGATCACTGTTCAAGTTGTTGCCAGCACCAACCACTCCCTGAGGTCTGGCTCACACTCACCCGCACCCATCCTGCACAGGCATCACTGGATATGTAATCCTGGTAAGAAAAAGGGACCGGCGCATGTGCCCGTTGCCAGTTCCACTATCTATCCAAGTGTGTCCGTGTGGTCATTATGTATGAATGATGGCCTTGGGTCCTACCACATTACATTGTGCTGTGGACAGCGGACGCAACCATGTCACCTCAGGCAGTGGGTAAGAGATTGGACATGTAGCTAAGTGAAAATGTTGCAATGTAGCATGCATCTGGATGGCGGGCTCGCACAATAGAGTAATGAAGGAGCGCAAGACTGCTCGGGGTCCAGGATCATACATGCCAAGTGTTGTTTGCATGGGTATTGCCGCAGCAAGAGCCAAATGCCTGGCCACATTAACAGTGCCAGTTCAGCCAGGCATGTACTCTACATCTGTGTCTGTCCTATCCTTACCATTGGCCTACACTCATGTGGCCCACCACCTTCAATGGCCAACATCACAGTGTCGTTGTCAGGCTTGTGGATATGCTCAGACAGGCATTACAATACTGTGCCGTAGGAGTACAAGTGATGCAATCTCTTAAATTAAAACTTGGCTTTTTAATCTTTAACCCTCCTGGTCTGACTTTTTTCGTTCTCTTATTCTGCTCATTTTGCTCAGTTTGCTTAGCGCCGGGAAACCTCCGGGTAGCTGTGCGCTTGATAAATGCAATTATAATAATCTCGCAGCGCACATAAGTAGATGTGTTCAGGGGGAGGGAGGAGCAGCTGTGAGGCAATGTAACACACAGTGATGCCGCTCATATGCCACATGCAAGGGATGTCAAACATGAATCCCAAAGTCGCACACATCCCAAACCCCACCCCCAACAAGCCACATTACATTACAAATCCTGAATGCAAGGAAATGACAACCTAACATTAGGGATGAAAGCTTCTTTGTTTGCACTATCAGGCGGGAGCACATCTGCACCTCTGACCTCGGAATTGCCTGTGCCATGCACCCCCTGACAGATACCATAGCAGCTGATGACGACTCCCACACTACACACGGCCCGATGAAAGAACAATGTATACACACCCCACAGACAGAAGTCCTTGCTCAAAGTTATCTTGTATGGAATGACCTTCACACTTACTCCCATCCCATCCCAGGCGTACAACTGTTGCACACTAAAACATCTCATTGATCTGAGCTGTGGCATTTCATCCACAGAACTGGCGCAGGTCAGAACAGTGCCGCTTCAACTAGAGCCACTGACGCAATGGCAGAACATCCCGGACACATCCACAACCCTGGTCATGTGGAACTGTACTGTGCACGTATGCTGAATTTACTGGGGGCACTGCCATTGGCAGTGATACAGATCAGTTACCGGCTAAGCTTCCGTCTTGACAACATCACCTGTGTTCAGCCCGTGTTGCATTGTCGATCGTGCATATTCGAGTGGTGCATGGATGTCTGCCCATCCAACAGGATAGTAGCTGAACTGGATTTTGATATGTGTGTGCACTCCCTGTTGGCCCACGACCAGGAGTGTCACTGTGATACCTGTTTATGGCATGCCTTAATACTTGGCATACATGCTGGAAGTTGGACCTGGGAGATTGCACAATTCCTCGTGTGCAGTGACCATATTGAACCGCTCCCCTATTTGGCTGTAGTGCAAATTGGTGATAGGGGGTGGACGCAGCACATCTGTCCGGACATGCTAATGGATGGACCTGCCATCCTGTTTGATGAAGTCGGCAACGACCTCATGTTGGAAATATTAGCCTACGAAGCGGCAATCGAGTAACTACGTACCTGCAGCCACAACTGATTGGAACACACTGCACATGTCCCGACACCTTGTTGCATCTTGGAGATCTGGTCACATATCCCACAACAACAGTGGACATGGCTTCATTTGCCTGGACTCCAAATACATGAGCGGACAACTACGTTGCTTAACACACACCTGTGAAAGGTGAGGCACTCCCCCGGAGTGGACAGCGGCGCTTGGCAATGTTCCCCATTCTGACATACTGCTGCATTGGTCTGCATGTTGTGGCACTTATCATGCCTGTACTGACACGCATATGCTAATAAAGTCTACGCACCTTCACTTGTATTCAACTGTGATGAGTGTTGATTTGAATGACAATGTGTGACTCAATGCCTATCTGGGTCACGGTCATATATGCGCATTGATGGCATTACTCAGGGAGTACCTTTTTGTGGAATCACTGTCCCTACATTCATCCATACTTTCATTCGTGATTGATCGTGGTCATGACACATCTGTGCGAATTGGAATGTTTTATTCACATTCAGTGGAGTGTTGAAGCTGGACCAGTACAGGGCCATGCACACCCCACTTTACATTGTTGGCCCGTGGAGGGCCAGCCCGAGTCCTTTCGGGATTGACAAGTTCATAGGGAGTGGAAGACTACAGTCCACAGTGTGATTGCTGTGTCATTGGTAACCAAACCAAATATGGCGGTCCATGTCGAGGTCCAAGGTGAGTGTCGCTCAGTGCTTAGGGGGACAGTGGGAGGTGTTTTTCCAGGGTGTGATGCAGAGGGCAGAACCAAGCTGAACCCGGCCATATGGCAGGGATAAATGCTACCACTTCATTCTTACCACAAAGCCAGATTCATCATCATCTTCGTCCTCTGATGTGTCAGGTGCCTCACATGCGGGTGGTGGTGTTTTGTCTGCATCACTGTGTGACAGTGACACATCAGGGGCCGGTGGTGGAGTGTCTGCCATACTGTGTGGCACTGACGCTTCAGGGGGAGGAGCTGTGGATGGAGTGGTAGCACCAGCATCCATCCGCACCAGGCCTTGTGGTGCAATGCCATGATGAGGATCTACAGGGCATGGAAGATCACAGTTATATCTCGTTGGTGTGCAGCCGTGGCAAACATTCTTTCCGCCTCCATCCGCTCCATGTTCTCCATGATCATTTGCATGTAGCCCAACTCCCGGGTGACATCACTGGAGCCACTCTGACTAGACAGCTGTTCTTGGCTCAGAGTCATGACTCCAGCGATGTCAGCCATGGCTTGTTGTAAGCAAGTAGCGGACAGTGGGTGTCCGTTAGTGACTGTGAGTGGTGCCTGATGGGACTTAGACACCCACATATGGCATCTAGTTTGGATGCCATGAGGTCGAACCCCACCCGCAGCTGGTCAGATATCTCCTCCTGGCACCCTAACACACGGCATTGGAAGGCCATGTGTTGGTTGTGGGGGTTCTGGGAGACAGCCGTGGTGGTGGGTGCCTCCTGCTGTGTGGTCTGTGCAGGGGGTGGGGTCTCATGGATGCAGCTGGGCTGCCCTGCACCTGGAGGTGGGGTGCTGGAGCTGCCCCTGAGTGTTGGAGTGCGTCAGTGTAGATGTTGGGGAGGTCCTCTTCATCATCAGTGCTGTGTTGTTGGGTCTGCTCTGCAGGAGGTGTTGATTATCCCTCTGCAATGTGAAGGGTAAAGGCCGATTGACATTGTGTTCACATATATGTTCACGCATTGTACAAGTTTACTGTCAGACTGCATGGCAATGTACATTAATTAATTAATTGTGGGTTTCTAACGCGCTAGAATCGACTCCCGAAGGAGTATCTCTGCGCTATAGACCGCTGGGGAACCCGTCCTGGCTTTCCCTGTGAGATGGTCCCTACTGGGTATCTCCAAGGTGAAACCAGGCTTCCCCGGCGTATGTGGGGGGCCATTGTGGAGATGAGACAAGCTAATGCCCAGAGTTGCCGAGTGTGATCCCTGGTTAGAGTAGGCACCGAGGCGAGAATTATCGAGTCCGCTGACCCTGGTCCACGGCCCTGCCGCGTCGGGAATTGAACCCTGGTCCCGGCCGTCCTCTGCTTCCGGGTCTGCCGCCTCTAACCAGTGAGCCACACCACCACCATTGTGACTGTTTATGAGGAGACGTCTATTTGAAGCGGGATACTTGGCATTTTTACACCATCAGAGATATGAGGTTGTACTTGTACATTGTCATCCCACAGTTTCCTGCTATGCCAAATGCGAATGGCCATTTTCTACATACAAGCGGCAGCAGTTGTGTCCTATGTTCTGTTGTGAAAGTGTTGCAGTTTGTATCACATTACTGTCAATGTTGGGGTGATCTGCATCTTTTGTGTGTGTGCTCCATTGTGGGTGAGTTGCCCCTTCGGCTCAGATTTGGCTGCCCTTATCCCTTTCAAGCGGTGTGCCTTTCACTTCTGTGCTTATACAGTGCTAAGATGTTGCAGACTTGCTTAAATTCGGCTCATGGTCGGAGTTGTGACTCTTGCACATGGTTTGTCCACAGATGTGCTTTACTCATTTGCGCATGTGTGCCATTGTGCCCATCTACCCCCGTCCCCCCCGTCCCTGGTCGTTACTCACCCTGTTGCTGTTGGCTCACGTGATGTTGTGCAGTGTCTGGTCCCCCAACTCCTGCCACCGTCTCCCCAATGATGTTCCCAGGCTGGTCCTCCGTGCGGCTTGTGGGGTTCTGGTTGTCCTCTGTACTTGCTCCGGCTACCTCCATGGTGCTTCGCAGTTTTTTGGGTCTTGTTTGTGTGTTTGGTTGCTGCTTATATAGTGATTTGGGCAGCATGACTTGTGGGACTTGCAGGCTGGCACTTCTACTTGCTAGATTTTTTATCACTGTTGTGCACATTGGAAGTTTTTTCACGTTGTGGTTTAGATTGTTATCGCTGTCCATGGATTTTTATCATGGACATTTGACGCGTTGTCGGGATACTATCGCATGTTACCGCTGTGTTGAGAATACGACGTTGACACAGAGTTATTTTCCCGCAATAGACGGCGATAAGAAAGATTGCTTAACCAATTTTGGCGATGATTATTGCACGTTCTTTAGAATATCCCCCCTAGTGTTAGACTAACACAGTTTTCAGAAACCATAGCATTGCACAGCAATTGGCATGCCCCCATTACTTAGTGGTAATCATCATTACTATGGGTTCAAGTTGTCCATTTCCCAGCCACTGGGGTTTAAAGCTTGTCTTATATATCGTAACCCTAAAGAAAACACCCCCCCCCAACTCCCTAGGTATGTCTCGCACACTTCCCATCTTCCAAAAGAATAGGCTGAGGCAGCACTCATCCAGAACTATCAAGTAAGCTAAACAAACCCTGTTGGCAAATTCAATAATGCAGAAAGGGAGGTAAGCCTATGAATGGTGAAGATTACCGATTCTCGTCCATCTTCCTGATCCCTTTTCTTACAAATTGAGGATATAGAACTAGAAACCACTTGATGACAGATAATTAGAAAAAAGTCACAGCAGAACAAATTACCTGAACACAGAGGACAATGCATGTGAGCCAAACACCAGGTTTCACCCACTCACCCACAACTACTGGACATGAAGTAAAGAGGAAATAGACCTCTTTTGGTGGGCAAATCATATGTGGTTTTGGGGGTTTTGGGATGTCAGTTGAATAGTCTGAGTCGAATCTCATGAATGATCTAATTAGCACACAGGCTAAGCAATGGGCAGGACAGACAGAGGCTCATTAATCAGCAGTTTAGCACACAGGGTCAGGGACGGGTTGGTTAGCACAAACATTTGCGATTGGGATCGTTCTGGAAGTCATCAAGTCTGGGCTTACTAGGTGGCGGTTCCTTATTAGCAACAAGAAGGGCTGGCCTAGTCAATCAGCTACTGAGGGAAGCTGTAGTAAGGCTTTTTCAGATGAAGATATGGGCCCTGGAAAATGGACAAGTGCCTGGAAATGGCAGTGCTTATGTGAGCATTTTCATGGGGGCTATAAACCTATTCCCTAATGCACAGTAAGTACTTGTTTGGGAAGTAAGGCAGATGTAGCTTTTCCAATACTTGAATTTATAACCTACTGCTGACTGTGTACATCCTAACGATCTTGTACTTTCTTATAGAGATTTTGTTTGGCTGAGTACTTGTCCTCTAATATGTCTATTTTCACCTTTGCTTGAAGTCTTGCTTGTGTTGTATTCTGATGTAGTTTACCCTTCGTTGTGTACATGTTATATAGTTGCTCAGTGATCAGCATGTGCACCTAAATTTTAAGTTTAAGTAGTCACTTCAACTAAGCGCAAACTGTACAGACTCCGCTTTAAGTTGGCCGAGACTCAATTTTCTGCATTTTTGCAGAATCATCATATCTGCCTTTGACGCAGATGTTGTCTGTCTTTATATTTCCAAGAACTGTGAAACTGTCAAGTCATTTAGATGTAGACATCAACGAGACACCTGATGCAGCATCAGCCTTTTAATTATCTCAATTTCAAGGTCAAACAAAGAACATAGCCAAAATACTGTAGACTGAATTGTCGCATTTTTATGTCTTATACTATCATCTTGATGCTCATTGGCTATATCAAATATTCCTAAAATGATGTTGGAAATTCCATCTTAAATAAGATATTGTATAAAAGTACTGTCACTTGACTACTAGTTAGGAGAGGTCCTTCGCCCCAGAGTATCACAAGCAAGATACTGCCAGAAAAAATCCTGCCTGCCAGAGATGCTGTTGTAACACACTTTCTACTGAAACCTGATACCTAGGCCGGTAGGAGCTCATGCACATGTGACAATGTTTTCTTTTTGCAGGGAACACGGCCTCCTTGACTCTGATAATTACAGCATTTTCGTATAAGCACTCATTCTCCCTAAGAAAATCTAGATGCAATTTATTCTAATCTCCATGCTCTCCTAGCATAGAGAGTAGAAGTGGTTTTTAGGGTGTTAGGATTTTTAGATGACATTTTAACCATGGTAGAAATGTTAATTTTATTCTTGACATTCTCAACATGTATTTGTGCTGTTTTAATTGTATTCAGTGCAATCATTTTGAATGTGTTGAGCAAAAGGTTGTACCTGTTGAAATAAATGCACTTTTTTAGTTAATATGTGTTTTTCTGAGCGCATCTGGTGTTTGAATGAAAAATGTTTATTTATGATTACTAAGGTGTCCCTGGATCCCGGTTTAGAGATTGTTAGTAACCCAAAAGCATTGACAACACTTTAACTACATATTGGGTGCGGTTCTCTGGGGCTACAGAAACCTGTCTCTCACATTCAATCATTGGTGCATTGAACTAAGTTCACTCATGTCACCCATGGGTGTGGAAGCTAACTTTGTAGTTTTGGGAACCTTGAATAGTGTCTTTTTGATATACACATGAGCCATTATTATGTCATTACGGCGACGTCTGCAGTAATCATGGTTACCTCCTACAGAAAATAAGGGAGCACCTATTACTGAAAGCTTGTCAAGCTTGACTTTTAAAAGGTTATTTCCCATTCTGGTATTCTAATTCTTTAATTCTGTTTTATTTGAATCCATTCCTAAGGTGGGCCCCTATTGCTGTAATAGCAGCCAATTATAGGGAACCAGTTACTCAGCATCTCAAGCTTCAAGATGTCCCCGATGCAGGGGTGGGGGCACTTACTTTTATAATAGCTGCTCATGCGGTATATGCCTCTGAGACATTTCACTTATGGTTGAAGTTTGAGACTATAAACTCTGCTTCCGGGCAGTTTCAGTCTTCTAAGGAACAACCAATTCCTGCTCCTGCAATTTAAAGAGCTTGCCAAGATTTGGAAATCCCCTTGACTTACCAGGAACACCAAAATTGGTTTGCTGGTCAGTTGCCACACAAGCGCACGTATGTCGCATGCGGCCTCTGAGCATTGAAGGAGCTATGTGGTCAGTACAGGCTGGTTACATTCCCGTGCTTCATTCTCACGCATTAGCTCTTGATGGTGTTGTACAGATTTTATATTATACAGTCGCCTTATACAGGAGACTTGTACAGTTTGTACTATGTACCATGAACTGTAGACCTGCTTTCAAAGCAGGATCAGCAGTTCTGGCACAGGTTCACAACATATGAGAGAGCAGCATGGCAGCATTTTGCAGCTGCTTGACTCTAGTAAAAAAATATATATATATTACCTACTGGCGGTCGCAAGTAGGTAGTTATAGTTAGGACCTAGTTTCCATAGGAAATCCGCAACATTCTATTGGGAATAACTTTGGCGCCGGTGGACGAATTTTCACGAATTTCTCAAATTAGATGGCCTGCTCCGCTCTGCTCCTTCCCTGAAAGTTTGGGGGGGGATTCGTCAAGCGGGGGCCGAGATAAAATGGGGGTCCCAAAACATGTTTTCTCCATGTTAATTTCCTTAGGGCGGTTGGACTCACTTTTAGCCCGAAAGGCAGAATGGATTCCCAGCAAACTTGGCAAAATTGTAGGTACTGGTAGCCCGATGTGCCTTTGCTATGTCTCAAGATATGTGCTCCAGAGGATTTTGAGTAATTTAGGTTAAAAAAAAAATATATATCTATAAGCGCGCCCCGGTACACGCACCGGGAAGCGCACCCGGCGCGCTACATGAGTACGCGAGCAGAAAGCTGATTTGCTCTCGGGTGTCTGTCAACATTCCAAACAGTCCGGAGCGGCCGCCATCTTGTGTTTCGGTAGGATCGAGACACAAGAGGTGGCAAAAACAAAGGGGGAAATGACCAAAAGGGGGCAGGGTAGACCCCCCTGACCCCCTAGGTTTGATGTGGGGGCTAAAAAAAGGGCCCCGCGGGGAAAAAAAAATATTTTTTTTTTCGATTTTCGCGGGGGGAGCGCCTGGTACGCGCACCGGGGAGCGTACCATGGGGAAAACCCAGTGAAACAGTAAAATAATAATTTAAAGTGCTTAGAGGTAGGGTAGCTCTGAATAGAGTTGTTGTGTTGTATGGGTGATTTAAGTACCAACATGTAGGTACCAATGCATAGTCTTAAATTCAATGTACACCGTCTCCTCTGTAGATATCTTGCATGTTGTTACAGAAGTTATTGTGGTATATGTAATCCATACCATAGTCTGTCAGGAAAGCAGAAACAGATCATTTAAGCACTCCCTGAGAAGGCCTAGGGGATCATGGGTAGTCTACCCTGCTCCCTTATGATGTTTTCAAATTGCATAGTATACTGTAAGTCTCACTTTATATTATAATCATTTTGGTACTACTTCATGAATTACATATAAAAATATATAATGTCTCAAACAATTTTTAATTATTGAATACAAATGTATTGCTTAGAATTTTCATAGTTTAAAAGAACTTCCAACATTAGATCATCTGGAATCTCCTCATTTTGATTCCATGATTCTATGCTTTCAACACAGTCAATTAATTGTTGGTCCAGAGACTGATCCATAAATTCCAAGTCATCAATATCTTCTTCAGGATTGTTCTCAATCATAATTTCAAAAGAAATATTAATTGTGTCTTGTTTTCCTTCCATTTTCTTGCTGTAAATTGCATAAAAAATAACTATATCAGTAGAGTTAGGGCACTGTTGGGTTTAAGTTCAGACAGGTATTTCTGAGTTTTTAACAGTGAAGTTATCTTTGGGCAGTGTATGGTTTCAGGCAGGAAGTAGAAATATACAAAAGTGCATTTGATGAAGCCTAAGTAAATTCATAACCAAAAAAGAGAAGCCTATCTCAATCTATAACTATAACAGAGGGACAGTAAATAACTATCAGAAAACGTTTTTACAAATTAACTTAAAGTGCCCCTAACAAATTAACAACTTACCTTACAGAAAGCTGTTGAAGTTTTATGAGAATATCCTTTAAAAATGTACCTCAGGTAGTTGTAGTCAAAATGGCCGTGTTTCCCTCTCATTTTTCATTTATATTCATGTACATAACCAATCAAATGTCAGCACATAAAAATACAAAACGAAAGTAACATTTTAATTAGTTGTAAATTCTAACACTTTCATATGTGTTTTAGTCATGTAATTTACCTCAGGATATTTAGATAGGCTACAGCCCAAATGGCTCAATGGAATTCCACCAAATTTGGGAAAATGGTAGGGACTGGTATGTAGTAGGGCCTATTCTATATTTGGGGAAAGTCTCATTAACTTCCAAATTTTTTTGGGAGCGCTCACCGGTGCGCGCTACGGGAGTCCTCCATCTTGTGTTTCGGTAGAATTGAGACACAAGATGGAGGACAAACAACGTTGGGAATGGGTAAAAGGGGGCACGGTAGACACCTCCTGACCCCCTAGGTGTTCTGAGGGGGGCTTAGGAGGCCCATATAGGCCAAAACAAATGGTTTTTTTTTGTATTTTCGCGGGGGGAGCGCCCGGTACGCACACCGGGGAGCGTACCGGGGAGCGTACTTCGGTGAAAAATAGTGAAAAAAGTTAGAGTAAAATAATAATTTTGAGTGATCAGAGGTAGGGTAGCCCTGAAAAGAGCTTTTGGGTTCTGTGGCTGATTTAGGTACCTACAAGTAGGTTCCAATGCACCGTCTTAAATTCAGGAGGAATATTCTATTCCCCTCATCTGAGAAGTGCACACCATCTCCTCTGTAGATATCTTGCATGTTGTAACGCAAGTTATTGTTGTATATTGAACCCATTCCATAGTCTCTCATGTAAGCAGAAACAGATGTATTCACATGTTTCCGTGCTTTGTCAAATTGTGGACAAAATTGGTTGGACCACTTCCATTTCTGTCTTTGGCATATATTGGAATATACCAAGGCAGTTTGAGGAAAAAGGGCCATCAATTGCTCAAAGGTGTCCTTTAAAAGCATTTCCAGACCTACCCCAGTCATAGTGCCTACGTCATTTCCACCACAGTGCAGAATTATGCGGTGAGGGTGTGGCAGATGCAAAAAGGTTTTCACCAATGGTATCAATTGGTGACATCTCAATCCTATCTGGCCAATCCACTTGATGTCCACATTTGGTAAATCAAGGTTGTGAAAATTTCTGGTAGCTGCGTACCTTTGAGCCCAGTGGATGTAGCTATGTCCAATAATCCAGACAGAATACATGGTGAGAGGAGGTTCTGGTGCAGTCAGATGAAGTGTGGAAATGAAATGGCAGTTGGAACAGTAGGAGTTTGCAAAAAAAACTGTGGAGTTTCAGTGCTCTTGAATCACAAGCAATGATTGGTGGATTCAGATAGTTGAAAACTGAAAGTTAGGGTGCATGGTTCTGTTCTGTGAAATAAGTAATTTGAATGGTTATGAAAAAGTCATTTAAAGAAACATTGCACTGGATAAGCTGGTGTATTGAGAGGTCAAACATCCTTGCTGAGTTCATTTGCAACATTCTAGAATACACTTTTAAACCTGAGAGCTTAGTGAGGAGGGAGTTGCTATGGTAACAGGCAGAAAGGGCTAAGGGGGGAAGGGTGTTGGTTTTGAAATAGTGAGGGAAGAGTTTTAATTGGTTAACATGAGGAATATGTGTGTAGAATTAGAGGTTTTATGTGCCATTCATGGTTGCAGTGTCTGGAGTGCATACCTTTTGCTCTGCTAAAGAAATATTGGTGTGTGTGTCTGACACTGTTCTCAATCTCCCAAAGCATTTGTAAAGGTGAGTAATGATTCATTTAATATATGTAGAGACTTGTATGCTCTATGGAGAAGGTTTGGAAGCACATTGTGATATTTTAATGTTGCTTTGTGTCATGTTTTTTGATAATGCTTGTTAAAAAGATTTTGCTGCATAGAGAAATTGTATTTTGTAAAATTGTGAAGTTTCAGTAGTGACATGGAATGCTTGTACATAGGACCTGTGCTGTTTTTTTTAAATGTGATGTGAAAAACGATTTTGGGGAAAATGAATGGCTTTTACATTTTTGAGAAGGAATAAATAGTGTCTGCATGATTAAAGAAATACATTTGAATCTTTCACAATGATGTCACCTGTGTTAACTCAGATTAGGAAGCAGATTGAGCTTCTTTCTTGTTGGTTTGTGTCATGTTTTTTGATAATGCTTGGTATTAACATTTACAAGATAGAGGAATAGTATTTTGAAAAATAGTGAGGTTTCAGTAGTGAAATTGAATGCTTGTACATAGGACCTGCGCTCTGTTTCTAAAATGTTATTTAAAAAACGATTTTGAGACAAATGAATGAATTTTACATTTTTGAGAAGGAATAAATAGTGTCTGCATGATTAAATAAATATATTTGAACTTTCCACAATGATGTCACTTGTGTTACCTCAGATTAGGAAGCAGATTGAGATTCTTTCTTGTTGGTTTGTGTCATGTTGATAATGCTTGGTATCAACATTTGCCAGATAGAGGAATTGTATTATGTAAAATAGTGATGTTTCAGTAGTGAAATTGAATGCTTGTGCATAGGACCTGCGCACTGTTTGTTAAATGTTATTTAAAAAACGATTTTGGGGCAAATGAATGGCTTTTACATTTTTGAGAAGGAATAAATAGTGTCTGCATGATTAAATAAATATATTTGAACCTTTCACAATCATGTCACCTGTGTTACCTCAGATTAGGAAGCAGATTGTGCTTTTTTCTTGTTGGTTTGTGTCATGGTTTTTGATAATGCTCGGTATCAATGTTTGCAAGAGAGAGGAATTGTATTTTGTAAAATAGTGAGGTTTCAGTAGTGAAATGGAATGCTTGTACATAGGACCTGCGCTCTGTTTTTTAAATCTTATTTAAAAAACAATTTTGGGGCAAATGAATGGCTTTTACATTTTTGAGAAAGAATAAATAGTGTCTGCATGATTAAATAAATATATTTGAACTTTCCACAATGATGTCACCTGTGTTACCTCAGATTAGGAAGCAGATTGAGATTCTTTCTTGTTGGTTTGTGTCATGTTTTTTGATAATGCTTGGTATCAACATTTGCAAGATAGAGGAATTGTATTTTGTAAAATAGTGATGTTTCAGTAGTGAAATGGAATGCTTGTACATAGGACCTGCGCTCTGTTTCTTAAATCTTATTTAAAAAACGATTTTGGGGCAAATGAATAGCTTTTACACTTTTGAGAAGGAATAAATAGTGTCTGCAATATTAAATAGATATATTTCAACCTTTCACAATCATGTCACCTGTGTTTCCTCAGATTAGGAAGTAGATTGAGCAGATGAGGTGAGGCATGTCCAGGGGTGCAGAGGAGGTGAGGCCTGTGTCCAAGAGTGCAGTGGAGAGGACTCACCTCCTCTGACCCTTGGACAAGCCTCACCTCCTCCGTGCCCCCTGGACAGACCTCAATGTATTGGTTATAATTGATGGTAACAGGGTGCAGATGAGGTGAGGCCTGTCCAGGGGTGTAGATGAGGTGAGGCCTGTCCAGGGGTGCAGATGAGGTGAGGCCGGTTCAGGGTTGCAGATGAGGTGAGGCTTGTCCACGGGTGCAGAGGAGATGAGGCCTGTGTTCAAGAGTGTAGTGGGAGAGAGGCCTGTCCAGGGGTGCAAAGGAGGTGAGGCCTGTGTCTAAGAGTGCAGTGGGGGAGAGGCTTCATGAAGTCCAGTCCACTGCCCTCTTAGACACAGGCCTCAGCATCTCTGCTCCCCAGGACAGGCCTGACCTCATCTGCACTCCCGGTCAGGTTTCACCTCATCTGCATCCTGTTACCATCAATTATACCCAATAGATTTAGGTCTGTCCAGGGGGCACGGAGGAGGTGAGGCTTGTCTAGGGGTCAGAGGAGGTGAGTCATGTCCACAGCACTCTTGGACCCAGGACTTACCTCATCTGCACCCCTGGACAGGCCTCACCTCATCTGCATAATCTGCTTACTAATCGAATGCTTGTACATAGGACAAGCGCTCTGTTTCTTAAATGTTATTGGAAAAACGATTTTGGGGCAAATGAATAGCTTTTACTTTTTTGAAAAGGAATAAATAGTGTCTGCAAGATTAAATAGATATATTTGAACCTTTCACAATCATGTCACCTGTGTTTCCTCAGATTAGGAAGTAGATTGAGCAGATGAGGTGAGGCATGTCCAGGGGTGCAGAGGAGGTGAGGCCTGTGTCCAAGAGTGCAGTGGAGAGGACTCACCTCCTCTGGCCCTTGGACAAGCCTCACCTCCTCCGTGCCCCCTGGACAGACCTCAATGTATTGGTTATAATTGATGGTAACAGGGTGCAGATGAGGTGAGGCCTGTCCAGGGGTGTAGATGAGGTGAGGCCTGTCCAGGGGTGCAGATGAGGTGAGGCCTGTTCAGGGTTGCAGATGAGGTGAGGCTTGTCCACGGGTGCAGAGGAGATGAGGCCTGTGTTCAAGAGTGTAGTGGGAGAGAGGCCTGTCCAGGGGTGCAAAGGAGGTGAGGCCTGTGTCTAAGAGTGCAGTGGGGGAGAGGCTTTATGAAGTCCAGTCCACGGCCCTCTTAGACACAGGCTTACTTACTAATCTGAGGAAACACAGGTGACATGATTGTGAAATGTGCTAATATATTTTTTTAATCATGCAGATACTATCTAATCCTTGTCAATAATGTAAAACCAATTCATGTGCCCGAAATCTTTTTTTAAATATCTTTTACAAAACAGAGCACAGGTCATATGTATAAGCATTTCATTACACTACTGAAAACTCACTCATTTACAAAATACAATTCCTTTATGCACCAACATTTCTTTACCAAGCATTATCAAGAATGTATTAGTCTCTATTATATTCTCTTCCTGACTTACTCTATTTTTCCACCTGTCCCCTTCTAACACCCTCTCTCTGACTTATTCCTTTTTACATCCTGACTCTGTGTTACACTCTCTTACACTCTGTCTTTGACTTACTTTGTCTTATACCCTGTCTCTAATTTATTCCCTCTCTCTCTTTTTTACAGCAATTGGTAAGTCATACTCTCTCTTACATCCTCTTCCTGATTTACTCCTTCTTACAACCTTTCTCTTTGTAACATTCTCTCCCTGACGTACTCCCTATTACACCTTTTGTCTGTTTTACACCCTCTCTCCCTCTTTCTGAATCTTTTA
Organism: Lissotriton helveticus; assembly: GCF_964261635.1. Taxonomy (NCBI): domain Eukaryota; kingdom Metazoa; phylum Chordata; class Amphibia; order Caudata; family Salamandridae; genus Lissotriton; species Lissotriton helveticus. The sequence goes on along the minus strand of NC_136070.1, from coordinate 345,584,491 downwards.
TTCTCTTCCTCTCTTCCTGTTACACCCTATGTCTGACTTACTCCTTGTTACATCCTCTCTCTGATTTACTTCCTCTTACACCCTCTCTCAAACTTACTCTCTCTCTCTCCCTTTTACAGCCTCTCTCTGTTTTAGTCTCTTTTACATCCTCTCCCCTTCTAACACCCTCTCTATGTCTTACATCCTCTTACACCGTCTCTGTCTTCCACCCTGTTACACCCTTTTTCTGACTTACTCCCTTTCTCCCTTTCTTTGACTTACTCCCTCTCCCTATTACACCCTTTCTCGGTCTTACAACATATTATACACTCTCTCTGTCTTACTCCTTCTCTATGTTTTACTCCCTCTACCTGTTTCTTTGTCTGACTCTCTCTGTCTCTTTGTGTTACTCCCTCTAGCTCTTTTTCTCTGTCTTACTCATAGTTACATAGTTGCTGTGGTATAAACTTAGATATGTTGTAAACTAGTGTTTATATTGTTTGCTTATTGTCATTGCTTTGTTGTTTGGTAATAGTGGTCTATAATGTGTTATTTTTTTCTTTACCACAGATTGAAATCAAGATTTCAATAGTAAGGAAATATGCCCTCAAGCCAGAGGAGAAGGAAAGATGCCAAGCGGAAAAAAATCAAAAACAGCAACGGAATTAAAGCACTCCCCTACAACAAATACTTCAAAAAACACAAAAAAAGCTCCTGGTAAGACAACTAAGTCTTTTTTTCAGAACATATGTAGATCAAAAAAAATGTTAATGGAAATGTGAATATACAGAAGGAGAGAGCAAATTTGAAAAGGAAGGAGACGCCCCCCAAAAATGTTAATACTGGAGCAGGAGAGAACAGTATGTATAGGAATAGAAGGCAAAACCAATTTAGGGACATTCGTAGACGAATGTTTCGCAATAGGGTAGTTTTAAATTTGTTAAAACATGTTAAGAAAGGTAAACAGAGAGCTGCTTTTTACAAGAAAAAGAAAAGTGTAGAGAAGATTGTTGATCAGGCTTTTGAAGTTAAAAAAATTATTTATTTTAGTAATCAATAGAATTAGGATACTTAACAAGGCAATTGATGTTTTCAAATCAAACAGTAGATGCAAAAGAATAATTAATCGGACTAATTTTTGTGAAGTTTTTTTCTGGAGAATGGATGCATAGTTCAAGTTGTGAGCCATTTTTTAATGAGGAGAGCTACTTCCAGGAGAATGTTTTGGTGCATGCAGTTGACACCAGTGGTCGAGCATATGAGGTGAAAGACGGTTGTCCGATTGAAAAAGAGAAACTTGTGTCTAGAGATGCAGAAGAGGTGTTAGCTGATGAAGTTTTAGGGAGACGTACTAAGGGTCCTGTGTACACTTGGAAGTGTAGTAGTATTTGTAGTGTGCGACAGGATTCAATCAATTTGCTTCGTAATTTCTTACGGACATGTAGTAAGAAAAGTCTAAAACAGAAAATGAAGATGTTGCAAGACTTAGATCCTTTCAGAGTGAGAGAAAACACAGGTTTGCAGGGACATTCACTGGCTTGTATTTCTAGAAAAGTATGTCAGAGTGTTTTTCATCATTTTAGGATGTTAGCAGTACATCATACTAAAGTGAGGAAATTAGTGAGAAGGTTGTATTATGCAAAAAGTCCAGCACTTAAGCTAAAACAGTTAAACAGTGCTCTTTTGCATGGAACTGAATTAGATGTGAAGAAAATTTGTGAAGAAATTGAGTTAAATTACTTTGGTGAAAAAGAGGACAGTGTAGAAATTGACACAGTAATTCAAGGTAATGTGGAAGACAATGTACAGATTTCAAGTACAGAAAAGTTTGACCAGGAAATTTCCAAGTTTAAGGTGAAATCAAGTGAAAGGCCAAATTTTTGTTGTGTGTGTTGTCGATGAACTCATTATAAGCACCAGACTAGATTCGTTGATTTATATGTAAAAAGCGAAAGGTAAATAATAATGAGTGGAAGGATTTTGCAACTTATTTGTTGGTAGAAAATTGTTTTGATTTGGGTTCCGATCAACGTATTTGTAAATATTGTTATAATAAATTAAATGAAAACAGAATGCCTACTAGAGCTGTTCATAATAATCTGGAGTTGGTAGACATTCCTTAGGAATTGATGGATTTAAATACCTATGAGTCTATTCTGATTCAATGTGTGCATCCTTTTCAGGCTATTGTTCGCATGGAGCCTAAGATAGGGAAATTGCCTCCTTCAGATTTACAGAGAGGATTAAAGGGAAGAGTTGTTTATTTGCCTCTAGATTTCAAGAAAAATATTGATACAATTGGTGTAGAAAAAGTAGAAGAGGAACCTCTGGTTATTCTAGTTAATGGGGTTCCAACAAAGAGTAAGAAAATCTGGCAAGATTTAGTGGATGTTAGGAAAGTCAAAAAGGCAACGTTGTATTTGGTCGAAAACAATGAGTACTACAAACATGTATGTGTTGGAGCAGAGGAAACAGTTGCAGAAGAAGACAGTGATTGTTCAGCTGGCCAAATTGAAAAAGTTGATGTGTCTAGAAGTGAAGAAATATATGAACATTATACTGTTCATCCTTTGCATTCTAAAGAAGTAATGGGGAATGCAATTGACTTGTTTCAAATGAAAGCAGCAAAAGGAAGTCCCATTAGTGTATGGGATGAAAGTTTAGAAGCTCGTTGTTTTCCACAGTTATTTCCAACAGGTCAAGGTGGACGATATGACAATCGACCAGTTCAAATTCCTGCATCTGAATACCGGACTTTAAGATTATATGCTGAAGATCCAAGGTTTCGTCAATGCATTCCGTATTTGTTTCATCTACTGTATGAAAGTGACTTGTCTGGGCTTTCTTATGCAGTGAACCATATACTGAAAAGTGGACCACATCTGCAAAATGTTTCGGCGAGGGACTTTATGGAGAAAGTCAATCTGCAAGACAGTATTTTGGAATCTCAGCTAATCAATCTCATGGCATGTCAATATGGTACAAACGAGTATTGGTTCCATGGTCATGGGGAATTGAAATGTATGCTAAGAAACTTAGGAACTCCTTCATGGTTCCTCACTCTTAGCTGTGCTGAGTATGCATGGGACGACTTACTTCAATTTCTACAAGAGGCAAATGCAAACATACAAAATATAGAATTCAAAACACCTGGAGAACTGTGTTCTTTGGATCCAGTGAATGTATGCAGATATTTCAATCATAGATTTGAAGCTATGATGTCTTTCATTACCAACAAAAAAAAAACGCCCCTTGGAGAGGTTTTGGATTTCTTTTGGAGAAAGGAGTATCAAGCGAGAGGTGCTCCTCACATACATATGTTGTTATGGATTAAAGATGCACCCAAATTTGGAACCGATTCAGATGACACAGTGATGAGTTTCATTGAAGAGTATTCAACATGTGCTGTTCCAAAAACTACCGAAGAAAACAGTTTAAGGCAACAAGTTTTACGCTTTCAATCCCATCATTGTGGAAAGTACTGTCGTCGAAAATTCAGAAACAAGGACAAGTTCTACACAAAATGTCGTTTCGGGTTTCCACGACCAGTGATTTCTAAAGGAAGAGTAAATAATTTGATGTCTTCTCTGCGACATACTGTGACTAGGAAATCACCAAAAAATACATACAATTTAAAAAGGAACGAAGAGTCCAAGTACATCAACGACTACAACCCAGTGATTTTGTCCATGTGGAATGCTAACATGGATATTCAGTTCGTTGCTGACAACTCTATTGCTGTGGCTCGATATGTGACGTCTTACATCAGAAAAAAAGAAAAGACAGAACTGAAGGAAATGTGGGGGACATTTCACATGAAAAGAGTATAAGTAAAAAATGATACAGTTTCAGTCTGAAGATGTTGTTGCATCGAGAAATTGGACCATATGAATGTTCTGATCGGTTATCATCAGCAAGTCTCTACGCCAAATCTAGAACAATCGTTTGGGCGAGAGTAGGTCTTGCTGCAACACGAAACCGAGTTTTGAAATGTGTACAAGAAATTGAGTATTTGGCGGAGAAAGAACCAAACAGTACAGATATTTTGAAGACAAACATGTTGGATACATACTATCCAAATAGAAGTACTCACCTTGAGAACGCTTGTCTCTATGAAGTTCTGCAAACCTACATTTTTAAAAAGAACGTCACAGAAGACATCAATAAAGGTGTATATGCTGTAATTGGATGTGAAGGCTGTCCAGTGAAACAAAGAAAAGGCCATTTGATTAATCATCGAAAATTGAGTTGCGAATCTTCAGAGAAAAGGGAATTTTACTATTTAGCTCTTTTGCAACTCTTTAAGCCATGGCGTACAGAAGAGGAACTACTTGGAGATTTTCTCTGTTACGAAGATTCTTTTAATGCAACCAAGGATACCATAGAATGTCCTGTTTTTCCAAATTATCTGCAAATGTTGAACGAAGAAATAGAGCAAGAAGCCACAATTGCTGTAGAGATTGCTAGAGACAGTTCTCAAGACAGTCAGAGTTCTACTTCATTGAGTCAGGATCCACTAGGAGGACCAATTATCCAAAATGAAGCTGCCACTGCCATGGATGAGGTGGAAAGAGCTATGGAACAAGCTCAAGAGGATGTAGTTAACTTAAAAGATTTGGTGAAACAACTAAACCTTGAGCAGAAACAGATATATGACGAAGTCACAGAACAGATTGAACATGGATTCAGTCATGAGAAAAAAGAGTGCTCATGTACATCATTTAAGCCTGTCCGACTGTACGTGAGTGGAGAAGCGGGAACTGGAAAAAGTTTTCTGATTAAAGCAATTGCAACTTATCTGCAGAAAAGGACTGAATCACCGCTATCTTGTGTTGTTACCGCTCCAACTGGGCTGGCAGCACATAACATTAAAGGGATTACTTTACATCGTTTATTGATGCTACCAGTGGAGCATGATAATAAATTGCAATACCACAAGCTATCTGGAGATGCGTGTTCTGAAGTTTCCAGAGTCCTGAAGAAAATGAAACTTCTTATCATTGATGCAGTAAGCATGGTCTCAAATCTAATGCTTGCTTTTGTGCATTTGAGAATGCAAGAAATTCTTAGAACAGAGTATGATGTGTTATTTGGAGGGAAACACATTATTCTTTTTGGAGATCTACTGCAGTTGACTCCAGTGAAAGGACAACCAGTGTTTAAAATGGTCACGCATGAAGATACCAGGAAGTGCCTAGGAAGCATTGGAAACGTTAATATATGGTTAAATTTCAAATATGCAGAACTGCTTCAAAATATGCGACAGGCAAAGGATGAAGATTATAAAAATATTCTACAAGATGTAAGAATCGGAAAAGTAAGTGAGCATGGGAAAGAAGCTTTACATGCACGATTAATTTCAAATTTGTATCCAAATGAAAACATTCTTCCAGAGAATATTTTTAAGAAATTTAATGAGAACAAATCTGGGATATGTTTGATGCCAACTCTGCAAGAATGTTCCATCTTCAACAACAAAATGTTAAAGTTAGAAAATTAAGAGATTGTGAAACTGGAAGCTATAGATAAAATAGAGCATATGGGAGCAACAATTATTTTGTCAGAAAATTTGAAATCAAAATTGGATTCATTAGAGAAGACTATATCTAAAACTGCTGGTTTTGAAAAGACTCTGAATGTGTGTTTAAATTGTCGTATCATTTTGAGAAGGAATTTAAATGTTGACAGTGGTCTGGTAAATGGAGCAATGGGTCATGTTGTTGAATTTCTGAATTACAGAAATAGAGATGGAATTGAATTTTTAAAAACTAAATTTGATGGCATTGAGGAAGTACAACAAATCAGTCGTTGTTCTGCTAGATTTTTGCTTGTAAAAGACTTATATGTTCGTCGAAAACAGTTTCCTGTTTGTTTGGCATATGCGGTGACAATTCATAAATCTCAAGGTTTAAGTGTAGATAGTGCTTTGGTGAACATTGGAAGTTCTGTGTTTAAAGAGGGTATGGCATATGTGGCATTATCACGAGTCAGAACTTTATCAGGATTGTACTTGATTAAGTATGATGAAACAAAGATTTGTGCAGATCTAGATTGTGTTAAAGAATACAATAGGTTAAGAAGAGAGTATGCTCCACATTTGCCTCAATATCCTCTGTTTGAAAAACGTGTGGTAGGCCGAAAAAGAAGATATGAGAATAATTGCAGTGAGGTAGTAGCAAAAAGACAAAAAGTAGATGAAACTGTAATTGTAAGCAGAAAGAAAAAGGATTCTGTTGAAGATGTTGTTGGATTTCAATTTGAAAACAGTTCTGGTGTCAACTGATATGCTAATGTAGTGGTTAATGTTTTTTTTTTTCTTCAAACATTACTAGAACAGATTGTTGAAAATCGGGATCAAAGATTCTGCTGTTTATTGAATTCTGTGTTTGAGAAATGTAGCAGTGATAGAGCAAAAATAGAAAGTGTTTCAGAAATTCGAAATCTTTTAGACATATGTTCTGGTCAAAATCAATTTTCACGGAATATTCAGCAGGATTGTCAGGAATTTTTAATGTATATGTTTGGTGTATTGGAAGATGAAGGTGTAGATGTAGAAAATCTTTTTGGCCTTTCTTATTAATGGCAGCATGACTACGACAATTGTAGTTTATCAAGTAGTACTGAAAGATTTATATATTTGACTTTACCAGACTGCAAATCAGTGTCTTTTAATAATCTAGTTAAAGCAGCTGATCACAATATGGTGTGTACCCAATGTAAGTGTGCAATGCTGTCCACATTATTTATACACACTTATGGTCAGTATGTCATTTTAATGTTCCAACGATGTAGACCTGATGGGACTAAACTAACAACTTCTATTAAAAATTTTGTGGCTTCTCAGTTATCAATTTCAGGAAGAACCTTTGCAACTGTAGCTATTATTTATCATGACGGTCCTTCGACAACATCAGGGCATTACACATGTTATTTAAAATGCCAAAAAGGGTGGAAGCTATGTAATGATAGTCATTTGACTTTCAAACAACGTTTGCCTTTTGACTTAAAAAATTCATACCTAGTATTTTTAGAACCAAAATTTAAGTAAAGGTAATTGGCCTATGAAGACGGGAGCAGTTAATAAAAGTTAGTCTGCTGTTTAAAATTATATTGTGAGTAAAAGTGATCAAGATAATATAAAAATTCTAGTTGTCATATAGGTACTGTAAGTGGATCTCATAGTAAGTGATATCAGTATTATAGGAAATGTTGAATATGAGTGAGCCAGAGATGGAAATATGAATATTTAAACATTGTGAAAATGTTGTATGAGCTTTTCTTTCAGAACGTCGGGAAAACGGTAATTTCAGAGTTTGTTTTGAGAAATTTGAAAACATGCTGATACATCTGACACTATTTGGCCTTAAGGAAAAGTGAAGGAATGAGCAAAGAGTCATGACTGAACACAAGGAGGAAATGAAAACATTGAAAAATATTTCAGATGTTCTTGGAGCTTTTCCTATAGAAAGTTGATGAAATGGAAGTTTTAGAGAACAGCAGAGTATTTTCCAACGAAAAGGACCTTCATGATGTACTATTTGGCTTAAAAGAAAAGTAAGTGATTTAAAGATTAGTGTACATATGTGATTTTTAAGTTTATATGGTTTTTTTAAACACAATCTTTTAAGATTGTGTTTTTTTTCCCGCTGTCATATGATGAGTAGTTTGAACTCACTATTTTTAGTGAAATTCAATATATTCTGACAATAGCAAAAATAAACTATCTAACATGTTGTACAAGTTATTCTATAGTTTGTATTGTTTAATTTAAATTTTATTCCCATTGTCTCACTCTAACTTTCCTTTTTCCACCCTCTTTCAGCTCTCTTTACTCACTCACGCTGTCTTTCTCTCACTCTGTTTCACCCTCGTTCCTTTACTCCACTTGTTTCACAACCCCTCATTCCCATTTCAACTGTCTGCATCCCCTCTCTCCCTTGCACCATTTTTCAGCTTTCAGTGTCTCTGCTTTATTTCCCTTTTCCGTCTTTTCCTCTTTTGCTCTTTTAGTAATTCCTCTTTACTCACTCACCTCTTTTGTAGCACTTTGTCACTATAACTCACCCACTCTCCCTCACTTATCTTTATTTGCTCCTTTCTTTTGTCCTCTTCTCTCTGTTTTTCGTTCACTACCTCTATGTCCTCAGTCCCTCACTCTCCTTGTGTTATGCTCACTTGTGTTTATCCACCTTCTATCATTTATCTTACAACAACTTCACTGCTCCTCTTTCATCGTTCTTCATCCCATTTCTTTTATTGCGGTTCCATTACTACCCCTCATATCCTATTTTTGAGTGTCCTTCTCTTTACTTTCATCACTGAATCACATTCTCTCTGTTCCACTGCTTTAGTCCTCTTCCCCTCTCTTTCCCTTACTCATTTTCCTTTCCTCACTCATTGTACTCCACTCAGTCCTTCCCTTAGTCCCTCTGTCTACTAACTTCCTCACTCCTTGTCCCTCAATCCTTCTATATTATTCTCTCTCCCTTCATCCCTTCACTCTGTGACTCCCCTTTACTCACTCTCAGTCATCTTCCATTCCTCATTCTTGTAAATGCATCCTCAATCAGACTCCTTTCCCTCTTAGTCATTCCCTTTTTACTTACTCCTCTTTCCAGATTTACTATTGCTAACTCACATTCTTTTAGTATATTTCTTACCTTCAGTTCATTTCTCTCTTCTTCTCTTCCTCTCTGTCACTGATGTATCTGCCTTACTCTTAGTAATTTACTCTCCTTCTATTTCTTTTTCTCTCTTTTTGTCCTTCTACATTACTTTATTTCCCTTTCTGTGTCCTTCACTATTACTTTATTTCTTAGTACACGTTTATGATTTTTAACCTCTTGACTTGTCTCTTCTATTTTAAAATATATATTTTACTAATTATAACTTATTTTTTCTTCTCTCTTTCACAGATACAAAGTGTAGTAAAAACATGTAATTAAATTTACATTAATTATATGGTAAGTGTGACTAAAAAAAGTGTAGTTTGTCATCACCCTTTGCTTTAACCTCACTACTATTCTCTCACCGTACCTCACTCCTGTTTCCTTACTCTGCTTCCCTCTCTTATTCTTATCCTCCATGTTTACTCCTCTCTCCCTTACTCTCCTACCACATTCAACTTCTTTCAGTCCCCCTTCTTTACTTCCCTTACCCTCTGTTCCCTTCCTTCGCTCCCTCACTCATTCCCTTTCCCTTACTCACTTACTCCACTCCTCTCACTCCTTCTCTCAGTCCGTCTGTCCTCACAGTTCCTCACTCCCGTTCCCTCACTCTGTCTCTCTTACCGTCACTGTCTCTGTCCCCTCACTCTGTCACTACTCTTTCGTCATGCTCACTCCCTTTAACTCACCCACACTCCCTCACTTACCTTTCTTTGCTGCTTCACTCAGTCCCTATCAGTCACTCCTTCCTTTACTCTCTCTATCCTTTTTCTTTGTCACTCCCCATGTCTTACCCTTATTCACTTTTATCCACCCTCTTTCACCCCTCTTTACTTACACTCACTGCTCTTTTCTCACCCTCCCTCACCGCTGTTCCTTTGCTCCGGTTCCGTCACTACCCCTCATTCCCCATCCTTTACTGTCCTTCCCTTTACTTTGAACACCCACTCTTATTCTCCCAGTACCTCTGCTTTAGTCTTCTTCCTCTCTCTTCCCTTCTTTCGCTCCCTTATTCATTTTCATTTTCTCACTTACACCCTATTACACCTTCTCTCTGTCTTACTATCTAATACACAGTCCCTCTGTGTTGCTCCCTCTAGCTCTCTTTCTCTTAACATCACTCTCTCTGTGTCCTTCCCTCATGCTAACTCCTTTATTTTTTTTTATTTTTTTGGGGGGCGCGTACCATGGAGAAAAATGAATGACAGAGTTTTAGAAAAATGTAGCATTTTTTTATAAATTGGAGGTAGTTCTAAAAAGAACTGTTTTTTTTATTCTTTTTGTTGTTTTATATTTTTTTTATTGTTTTTTGAACATTTTTTACTTTTTTTGGCTTTTATGAACAATTGTAAAAAATTTTTGTAATTTTTATGGGGGCAAACAAAAAACAGGGATTGTAAACGGCTCAACTGGAGCAAAAAAACCAGGAAAAAATTAAGGTTTCTTTGGGCACTTGTGGTTGTCACCAGCACGGTTAATAAATTTGATGCTTTGTTCACGATAAGAAATTGTAGTCCCACAAAATACGCAAACAATTTTAAGATCTCCAAACTGGGTTTGGATGTTTGGGACCGTCTCCCTTGCCTCTGGACCCGATGGAGAGTGTTGTTTGCCTGTGGAGGTGCTTGCAGAAGATTGGGGAGGGTTTCTGATTAGTTCTCTCACCTCTGCCGCAGAATAGTTGTTGGGATGCCTTCGTTGCATGTGGCGAATCATGGTATTATTACCAAAAGAGTACTTTTTCGCAGGGTTTCCCCTGGAAAGTACAATGCCACATATCAGACATGTCACTTTCGCCACATTGACTTTCTTTTCGCCCCTTGGGAATTTAAAAAACTCCCACACAATGTGCTCTCTCTGTTTATAAGGGGGATTGTCTTCAGGCAGGAAAGTCCTCCTCTCCTCCTCCTCCTCCTCCTCCTCCTCCTCTTCTTCTTCACCACCAATGTGGTGTTGTGGTGGTCCTTGTGGTGGTGGTGGTGGTGGTGGAGGTGCAGATGCTCCTGCTGCTGCTACTGTAGCCATTTCTGAATGAATGGAAACAGGTCTTCCTCACTCAAAGAACAAAGTGAGAATGAGGAAAAAAGGTGGGGGCTTTCATCATTTGGAAAACAAAACTGTTCTGAACCAATGAAAAGTGTTATTTTCAGGTCACATGACCCGGGCTTTCATCTTGGAAAACAAAACTGTTCTGAACCAATGAAAAGTGTTATTTTCAGGTCACATGATCCGGGCTTTTCATCATTTGGAAAACAAAACTGTTCTGAACCAATGAAAAGTGTTATTTTCAGGTCACATGACCCGACGCGCTTACGCTACGCGCCCGGGGGCGCGCCCCGGGGCGCGTAGCGTAAGCGCGTCGGGGCGCTTACGTTGCGCGATCGTATGCGCTCGGGCGCTTCCGGGTGCGCTTACGCTGTGCGTCATAAGACGCATTTCGCGGCTACGCGATACGTGTCTTATGACGCACGGCGTCGCGGCTACGCGATACGTCACAATGTTGTTTTCGTTCACGGCAATAGCGCTAGTGGGACGCTCATCGGTGCGCGCACCGGGGCGCGCCGCAAGACTGCGCTTACCGGTGCGCTCACCGCACCGTGAGCGCTCCAGGGCAAAAAAAATTAAAAGGGAAAAATATATATAAAAAAATAGTATTACAAAAATATACAATATAAAATTCATTATAAAAAATATATTTCATAGCTATAGAAATTTGCTATTAAAAAACCTTTGAAATTCACTGAAAAAAACATAGGTTTGAGGCCCTATATATAGTTAGGAATTAGCATTTAAAAAACCTATGAAATTCACTGAAAAAACCATAAGTTTCACACCAGTTATAGTTAGCTGGAAATTTAACTCACATAAAACCATTGAAATTCCCACGTTATAATTAGTTGGACTCACTATAACTTGCGCGTGCAATGCACTGCTGATGAGGTCACATATTACATCACTCATGACATGGTCAGTGACATCACTCATGACATCACAGATGACACCATCCTTGTGACAGAGTGACAGACCTCCTTTCACTGTAATGTAACCCTTGAAACACATATTCAAAAATAGAAACTACAATTTTCAAAAAAATGGAGATACCCATACCAGTTACAACAACCAATTCAGTAATTCCACCATCTATATACACATCCACTCATTCACCAACAGTTCTATATAGTCACTCATACATATACTCACTCATCATATGTAGTGATACACCTATACATCCTGTTACACACCGACAGTCATCCAAAAGTTACTCACACACATACTCACACATGCAAATAAACTATTGAACATCCATTTATTTGCATATACAGCTATACACACACTACCACCTTACTTCTAAGGAAGCTTACACATATTTACTCTCTTAAACAATCATTTATAGAAACACATACTTATTTAAACAGGAACTCTTACAATCTCTTACTCTCACATATACTCACTTATATACATCAATATTCACATATACTAGATTAAAACATATGTAGTTACTGATAAAGACACTAGTGAGACAGTCATTCACTCACTAACATACACATATACACACTCATTCACCCATACAGTCCTGCACATATGCTGTCTTTAAAACACATACAAACAGAGAGTCAGTCACTCATGCATCTATGTGCTAAGTAATACCCCCACTAAACCATACAGACAATCATACTGATACTAAAAAAACATCTAATAACCCATATACATACACATGTAGCTACTCACCAACCCATGCAGCCACTTATACACAAAGTGAAACACTAATACATATATTTAAATATTTAAACATTACTCACTAATATATGTATTCACTAAGATACACTTAATAAGCCAGTTAACCAATCAATTAAAAAAAAAACATCCATGTAAACACTTATTTAAACATTTATTCTTCCATCAACTTTTACATATACATATATAACACATATTTATTTTTCAGAAAGACACACATTCACTGGATGGTGTCATCAGTGATGTCATGAGTGATGTCACTGACCATGTCATGAGTGATGTAATATGTGACGTCATCAGCAGTGCATTGCACGCGCAAGTTATAGTGAGTCCAACTAACTATAACGTGGGAATTTCAATGGTTTTATGCGAGTAAAATTTCCAGCTAACTATAACTGGTGTGAAACCTATGGTTTTTTCTGTGAATTTCATAGGTTTTTTAAATGCTAATTCCTAACTATAACTGGTGGGAAACCTATGTTTTTTTCAGTGAATTACCTACTGGCGGTCGCCAGTAGGTAGTTATAGTTAGGATTAGGCATGGGCGGATTTTGCGGATCCACGATCCGCGGATTTGCGGATTTGCGGATCCGCAAAATCGGTGGATTTTGCGGATTTGCGGATCCGCAGATTTGGGGCGGGGCTTCCATGCGAGTGCACATGCCTCTTGTATGTGTAAAAGGTCTGAGGCCGATCAGAGCAGTAGATAGAGAGACAGAAGCTCCTGGTCACAGGAACAGCAAAGGGATTGTGCTTGTGAAAGTCAAGGATGCAAAGGCCTCTATCCAGCATCACAGCTGATTTTCGACGGTAGATTTGGGAAGAAGGCACACCTGCCCAGCCTCGATGACGAGCACGATTGTTTTTGGGCTGATGAATGAGTCACTGCATTTGAGCTTCAACTAGTTCCAGCGACCATGTGTGTGTTACTATGCAATCGCCCCGAAGGGCGCAGGGGTCCCTTGGGTGAGCTGTCCATCATAGTGGGTCAATGGCGGGAAGACGGTGCACACCGCGAGTGTGTGGGCGGGGCTTCCATGCGTGTGCACATGCCTCTTGTGTGTGTAAAAGGTCTGAGGCCGATCAGAGCAGTAGATGAAGAGACAGACCCTCCTGGTCACAGGAACAGCAAAGGGATTGCGCTCGTGAAAGTCAAGGATGCAAAGGCCTCTATCCAGCATCACAGCTGATTTTCGACGGTAGATTTGGGAAGAAGGCACGCCTGCCCAGCCTCGATGACGAGCACGATTGTTTTTGGGCTGATGAATGAGTCACTGCATTTGAGCTTCAACTAGTTCCAGCGACCATGTGTGTGTTACTATGCAATCGCCCCGAAGGGCGCAGGGGTCCCTTGGGTGAGCTGTCTATCATAGTGGGTCAATTGCGGGAAGACGGTGCACACCGCGAGTGTGTGGGCGGGGCTTCCATGCGAGTGCACATGCCTCTTGTGTGTGTAAAAGGTCTGAGGCCGATCAGAGCAGTAGATGAAGAGACAGACCCTCCTGGTCACAGGAACAGCAAAGGGATTGCGCTCGTGAAAGTCAAGGATGCAAAGGCCTCTCTATCCAGCATCACAGCTGATTTTCGACGGTAGATTTGGGAAGAAGGCACACCAGCCTGGCCTGTTGTAACTATTTTACGATGGCGCCGGCAAGCTGCCAGCGCCATCCTAAAATAGTTACTAAATTAGCTTCAACAGGAAGCTCTAATAGATAAAATCGAGCACCTGCTTTTTTTTATCTATTAGAGCTTCCTGTTGAAGCTAACTTAGTAACTATTTTAGGATGGCGCTGGCAGCTTGCCGGTGCCATCGTAAAATAGTTACAACAGGCCAGGCTTCAACTTTTAATTGAATTTAGGTTTTGCCCCCGGATCCGCCGCTCGCGGATTTGCGAATTCTCGGTAAATTCGCGGGAGTTCGCGGATCGCGAATTTACCGAAAATTCGCAAAATCCGCGAGCGGAACGGATTTTGCGCCCACCCTTAGTTAGGATTGTTTTCCATAGGGAAATCGCAACATTCTATTTGGAATAACTTTGGCGCCGGTTGAGGAATCAGCCTGAATTTTTCAGCAACCTTGCCTTGCGGCTCTCCGCTCCTTCCCTGAAAGTTTGGGGGGGATTCGTCAAGCGGGGGCCGAGATATAAGGGGGGTGCCCAAAACGTGTTTTCCCCATGTTAATTTCCATAGGGTGGTCTGTCGCACATTTAGCTCGAACGGCTGAATGGGTTTTCACCAAACTTGGCAAAATTGTAGGGACTGGTAGCCCGATGTGCCTTTGCTATGTCTCAAGATATGTGCTCCAGAGGATTTTCAGTAATTTAGGTTAAAATTTTTTTATATATCTAGAGCCGCGCCCCGGGGAGCGCTCCGGGCACGCCACGCGACTTGCGCACGGCAAGCTGATTGGTTCTCGGGTGTCTGTAAACATTCGAAACAGTCCACAGCGGCCGCCATCTTGTGTCTCGGTAGGATTGAGACACAAGAGGTGGCAAAAATCAAAGGGGGAAATGAGCAAAAGGGGGCAGGGTACACCCCCCCTGACCCCGTAGGTTTGATGTGGGGGCCATAAAAGGGTCCCGTAGGACAAACAACTTTTTTTTTTTTTTTTTGATTTTCACGGGGGGAGCGCCGGGTACGCGTACCGGGGAGCGTACCATGGAGATAAAAGAATGACAGACTTTTTTTTTTAAAAATAGCATTTTTTTAT
This sequence comes from Lissotriton helveticus, assembly GCF_964261635.1. Taxonomy (NCBI): domain Eukaryota; kingdom Metazoa; phylum Chordata; class Amphibia; order Caudata; family Salamandridae; genus Lissotriton; species Lissotriton helveticus. The sequence continues at coordinate 345,569,401 of NC_136070.1, read as the reverse complement.
AAATTGGAGGTAGTTCTGAAAAGAACTTTTTTTTGTTTTTGTTGTTTTATATTTTTTTATACTTTTTAAAACGATATTATATTTTGTTTGGATTTTTTTCAGGGGAAAAACAAAAACAGGGATTCCAAAACTGCTCAACAGGAGCAAAAAAAATTGAAAATTTAGGGACGGGGAGGGCAGCGGTGTTCCTGTCTCTTTATGGCAATGAGTTCAACGCTCTGCTCCCCATAACAGAGCAGTTCCTCACACTCCACGCACAGAAATGTAATGCCTGCAAACACCGGCTGTATGTTAGGGACCATTCTTCCACGTGGTGGTCCCGAAGGTGTTGCTCCACCAGTGGAGGTGCTGCCGCCATCTGTTGGTAAATTCCGTGCCAGCTCCCTGACACTCTCCCTGGCAAAGTTGTTTGGGTGTCTTCTCTTGACATGCCTAATTAAATTGGCAGAGGATTGCCTCTCGATAAAATACTGCCACATATTTTGCAGGTTACTTTTGCAGCATTAACTTTTTTTTGTCCTTCAGGGATGTCATAAAATTCCCAGATGAAGTGGTTCTTTTTTTTTCTGGTGAGGAGGGTCCTCTTGCAAAAAACCTTCTGAATCACTGCTGGATGACTCCCTTGCAGCCATTGCTGTAGATCAGGAAAATTAGGAAAAGAAGACAATACACAGAACAGCTCTTGCTCTCTCCAAGTACAAAGCAATAGTGAGAGAAATAATAATAATAATAATAAAAGGGGTCTTATCGTGCTCAAACTTAGCCCAATGGGCATCAAGGCGCCTAATTCCAAAGTCAGCTCATAGCAGTCACCCTGCGATTCAGCCTGTGTAAGCCCTTGAAAAGCACCACGTTTTTAAGGCCTTTTTAAACAGCGCTAGAGAGGGTAGAGTCTTGATCTCCATAGGCAGGATGTTCCAGAGCTGGGGGGCAGTGACAGAAAAGGCCCTAGCTCCCCATCTGGTAAGCTTAAAGCGAGGGACAACAAGCTGAAATAGTCCAGAAGAACGAAGACACCTTGTGGGATGGTAGCGAGTAAGCAGAGAACTGATAGCACCTTTAGGTCCATCCTCGAGAGCTCTGTAGGTCAGACACAGAATTTTAAAATAAATTGGGTGGGTTTCTCAAAATTTTGAAAAAAAAAAAGTTCTGAACCAATGAAAAGTGTTATTTTAAAGTCACATGGCTTGACGCGCTTACGCTACGCGCCCTGGGGGCCGTCTCGGGGCGCGTAGCGTAAGCGCGTCGGGGCGATACGTCTCGATGTTGTTTTCGTTCGCGGCAATAGCGCTGTCGGGACGCTCATCGGTACGCGCCCCGGGGCGCGCCGTAACATTGCGCTTACCCGTGCGTTCACCGGTACGCGCCCCGGGAGCGCCCCGGGGTAAAAAAAAAATATTAAAAAAAAAAATTAACATATTTATACAATATAAAATTCGTTTTACATTTTTTCACTTTTTATACCTATAAAGATTTGCTATTAAAAAAACATTGAAATTCACTAAAAAAACATAGGTTTCACACCAGTTATAGTTAGGAATTAGCATTAAAAAAACCTATGAAATTCACTGAAAAAACCATAGGTTTCACACCAGTTATAGTTAGCTGAAAGTTTTACTCGCATAAAACCATTGAAATTCCCACGTTATAGTTAGTTGGACTCACTATAACTTGCGCGTGCAATGCACTGCTGATGACGTCACATATTACATCACTCATGACATCACTGATGACACCATCCAGTGAATGTGTGTCTTTTTGAAAAATAAATATTAGTGAGTAATGTTTAAATATTTAAATATATGTATTAGTGTTTCACTTTGTGTATAAGTGGCTGCATGGGTTGGTGAGTAAGTACATGTGTATGTATATAGGTTATTAGATAGTTTTCTTAGTATCAGTATGAGTGTTTGTATGGTTTGGTGGGGGTATTACTTAGTACATAGATGCATGAATGACTGACTCTCTGTTTGTATGTGTTTTGAAGACAACATATGTGCAGGACTGTATGGGTGGATGAGTGTGTATATGTCTGTGTTAGTGAGTGAATAACTGTCTAATTAGTGTCTTTATCATTAACTACATATGTTTTATTTGAGTATATGTGAATATTGTTGTATATAAGTGAGTATATGTGAGAGTGAGAGATTGTAAGAGTTCCTATTTAAATTAGTATGTGTTTCTATAAGTGATTGTTTAAGAGAGTAAGTATGTGTAAGTTTCCTTAGAAGTAAGGTGGTTGTGTGTGTATAGCTGTATATGCAAATAAATGGATGTTCAATAGTTTATTTGCATGTGTGAGTATGTGTGTGAGTAACTTTTGGATGACTGTCGGTGTGTAACAGGATGTATAGGTGTATCACTACATATGATGAGTGAGTATATGTAGGAGTGACTATATAGAACTGTTGGTGAATTAGTGCATGTGTATATAGATGGTGGAATTATTGAATTGGTTGTTGTAAGTAGTATGTGTCAGGCTAGTAACCAAGATTCCACGGGAGCGAAGAAGGAACCCTACACCTCCAGGACACAGAAGCAAGAATGCGAATAGATACACACTCCTGTCTACTGTCCCCTAAAAGTATGAGGGAATTTACCCTAGGAGTGTCCACCACTCTCCTCATACGAAGGGGGGGTATGCAGGGTACAGCAGGAGTCGTAGATGGATGTCCAGGCTAGAAGACAAAACAGGCAATACACATAATATATCCTGACTTCACTAACCTTCATGCAGGAGACATTGACATGCGTGATTATTCAGATGTGCTTACCCCAATTGTAGAATAGGCGGGCTTTATCGAAGAGTTCAGTAAATGCCAACTGAATAATCAGTATTGGGTTATGAGGAGTAGAACTCTCGAGGGACATTCACACCAGACAAACGAAACAAAAATATAGGGGATGTGAGGCCTACCGGCCGGCTGTTGTGGGCTGAAACAGCGGAGCAGCACACACACACACGAGGAGAGACACCCGGCCCTAAAAAGAGGCAAGGGCGGAGCGCTCACTCTCACAGGAGGGATAAGACAACAAACTAACTCGCCCTGTATTACCATTCATACAGCATGAGTAAGAAAAAGAAACCGAGCGAACAAACGCCCGCAAAATGCGTGAATAAAGTAAGGGTAGACGCGATAAAAACTCTCGCGTAAGGAATCAATAAATGCCGAAGCTCGGCAAAGACACTCTCACATGATAGATGTTCAGCCAGCTGAAGCAGGGTCAGGGAATGAAGGCAACACAGCGGGAAAGGGTCCAAGGAGACTCGGAGAAATCCAAAGGACGCCACGAAGACCTCGAGTCAGGAACCAGGAAGTGGAGAGGGGGGCGTGGTACCAGAACAGTAAGCCAAGCAAAGGCTACGTTCTGCCGTGCCTCTTTTGTACGTTAAGGGAGCGTCTAAAAAATGACTAGCTGTTTGGTATTAGGGACCTGGGAAAAATACCACAGCTCAGCAATCTCACATGTCAATGTGATTAATTCCTAACAGTACCCCTCCTCAAAGATCTATTCAGAGGCCCAGGCTTAGCAGGATGAAGTCTGTGGAATTGTTGAATCAATTTCGCTGCATGTATGTTTTCAGCAGGTTCCCATGACCTATCCTCTGGGGGGTATCCTACCCAATCTATGAGGTACTGGAGTCTGCCTCTTGTTTTCCGGGAATCTAGTATCTTTCTCACTTCGTACTCAGCTTCTCCGTCGATTTATATCGGCGGAGGAGGGATTTCAGGGACAATAGACGGGATATATTTCTTTATCAAGGAGCTGTGGAAAACAGGATGTATTTTCATGCAAGGGGGTAGTTGCAACTTCAGGGTGACAGGGGATGTGACTTTCTCAATGGGGAAGGGACCAATAAACCTGGGTTGAAGTTTTTTCGATCCTTCCATCTTTAGATTTCTGGTGGACAACCATACTTTCTTCAGAGGGATAAAATGTCCCATTTTGGACAGTAAATCAACAACCACATAGATTGAGGTAAAACCTTGACAAGAGGGCAAATCCGTCATAAAATCCATGCTAATCGTATGCCAGGGATGAGGAGGAATGGCTATGTTTTTTAAGAGTCCTGTGGGAGCACAATGTGACGCCTTGTGGCGAGCGCAAGTGGCACAAGCTTGTACATATGCTGCTACCTCTTTGTACATAGACTCCCACCAAAACCACCTGTTACATAAGTCAAAGGTTTTTCTAATGCCTGGATGACCAGCCAAGGTGCTACTATGACACCATTCCATGATTGTCAGCCTTAACTCAGGAGTAGGGACAAACAATTTGTTCTCATGATAGAATAATCCTTCTCTAATGGTGTGTAGCGGATTCTGTAACCAGTCTTCCTGTGATAAATCTAAGAGAAGAGGTTTGATTCGTTCAAGAAGGTTATGATCTTTGTCCCCCACCCCCAGTATTTTGTTTTCCGGTATTATAGGACGGGGTTGTTCTTGTTCCACATATTGGTCAGGACCCAGCCTAGACAAGGCATCAGCTTTGCCTTGCTGTGTCCCTGGGCGATAGGTGATAACAAAGTCATATTCACTAAAGAACAATAACCAGCGCATTTGCCTGGGCGTGAGAGCTCTTGATGATTTAAAAAACTGCAGATTCTTGTGGTCCGAATAGATGGTGACCACATGTGGGGATCCTAGTAAATGATGCCTCCACTCTTGGAAGGATAGTTTGATCGCTAACAATTCCCTTTCTCCTATAGTGTAATTCCTCTCTGCAGGTAATAGGGTTTTGGAAAAATAAGCTATAGGATGCATGTGGCCTGTCTCAGGGTCTCTCTGTGAAAGTATGCCTCCCACAGCGTATTGAGAGGCATCCGCCTCTACAAAAAAAGGTTGAGTATTATTGGCGTGATGAAGAATAGGAGCGGAAGTGAACTGGGTCTTTAAGTCACAAAAGGCTCTTTCAGCTTCATTTGTCCAGTGAAAAGGTACTCCTTTTTTCAGGAGTCTGGTTATTGGAGCTACAGTATCAGAGAAGTGATTAATAAACCACCGATAAAAATTGGCGAATCCTAGGAACGATTGTATTTCCTTCATAGAAGTAGGACTTTTCCAATTCACCAAGGCCTCAATCTTTTTGGGATCCATCTGCAGGCCATTAGGTTTGAGGGTAAAGCCCAAGAAATCCACTTCAGTAGTGTGAAACATACTCTTGTCCAATTTGGCGAACAACGGATTTTCCTTTAGCTTGGTTTCGTACATGTTCCACGTGGTCTTTCTCATTCTGCGAGAATATAAGGATATCGTCAATATAGACGATCACAAAGATGTCAATATATTCCCGCAAGATGTCATTGATAAAGTACTGAAACGCAGCTGGTGCATTGCACAGACCGAATGGCATTACACAATACTCATAGAGCCCAAAGTTGGTGCGGAATGCGGTCTTCCATTCATCGCCCTGTTTGACGCGGATTAAATGGTAAGCACCTCTGAGATCTATCTTTGTAAAGATCTTTGCTCCTTTTATCTGTTCCAGAAGGACCGGAATCAGAGGCAGAGGGTACTTGTTTTTTATTGTAATTTTATTCAAGGCTCTGTAATTGAGGCATGCCCTGAGTCCACCTTCCCTTTTATCAATAAAAAACAAAGGAGAAGACACGGGGGAAGTGGAATGTCGGATAAAACCTTTCGATAGCATTTCGTCCAGATAGTTTTTTAGATAGTCGTTTTCAGCAGGGGAAAAGCATAAATCCGACTACAGGGCAAATCTGCGCCGGGGATTAAGTCAATTCTGCAATCGTAACTCCTGTGAGGAGGTAATTTTGTTGCTTCTTGTTCATTGAACACTGCTTCAAATTCGGCATATTGTTCAGGTACTTTCAGGTCTAGTCCTGTTTGGACTGCGCAGTATAAGGGGAGTTCAGGTTCTCTAGCTTCTAAGTAGCAATGGGCTTTACAATACGGGGACATCAAGGTAACTGTTCTTTTAACCCAGTCTATATCTGGATTATGTACTTGTAACCAGGGCACTCCTAAAATAATACCAAAATTAGGAGCGTCTATGAGATAAAAAATAAGACTTTCTGAATGCCCATTATGAAAAACAATAATCACAGGCGGGGTTTGATAACTGATCATCCCTGAAGACAACTCGGAGCCATCTACTGCCCATATGGATTCTGGCTGGGGTTTTGCAACAAAAGACAGTCCTAACTGTTTAGCAAGTTTGATGTCAAAGAAGTTTCCCGGGGCTCCTGAATCAAGAAGGACAGACATAGAGAATTGCTTTTCTCCGCTGTAAGTGAGTGTAATGGGTAAGGTGAAGTGTTTGACTACGTGTATTTTGTTGGTAGAGATCTGATGAGGGATGTAGCTTGAGGAAGTGACCTCTCTATTCCTCAAGCTTGCTAGTTTTCCGAACTAGAAAGACTGCTAACTGATAGTCTGGGGGCTTTTGGACGGACTGGACAGTCTTTAGCATAGTGGCCACCCTTTCCACAGTACAAGCACAAGTTTAATTTTCGCCGCTTGTCTTTTTCCTCTGTAGATAAAGGACCGCGTATGCCCCCGATTTGCATGGGTTCAGGGACATCTTTTTGTACTGGTTTCTCAATCTTAGGCAAAAGAAACCTAGGTACAATGTTTCGCGTTTTTTCCCCTTTTCTTTCATGCAAGCGGTGATCTAATTTGACTACTAGATCAATAAAAGAGGCACAATCTTCCGGGGGGTTCACTATTTGAGATAGTAAGTCTTTTAAGTCATCTCCCAACCCACGATAAAACAATGAAGTTCGCTTATCGTCGGGCCAATGAGTTTCCGCCACCAAACGATTGAAGTTGGTAATGTAAGACAAAAGGTCCTTGGAGCCTTGCTTTAGATTGAACAGTTCTGTATCACTTGCTTGCATATATGAATGTTTGGCAAAGAGGCTTCGCATCTTTTCCTTAAAGAGATCCAAATCATAGAGTGCGGGATCATTGTTCTGGACTAAGGGAACCGCCCATTCTGCCGCATTCCCTGCAAGATAGGAAATGATGAATGCGACCTTGGCTGAGTCATCAGGAAAAGATGCAGTCTTACACAAAAAGTGGAGTTGGCATTGGTTCATAAATACATTGTATTTGTTGCTATCCCCGGAAAATCGTTCGGGCAAGGCTAGGGGAACAGGAGTGGGTGTGTTAACAGTGACTTGGACAGGTGAGGTGAGGGAATCGCAGATGGCCCCTTGGTCTGTTTCAGGGGGAGGTAAAGTGAACCTAGCGGGTTGTATATAGTTTGTTCTGGTCTTGGGTATGGTGCCTGTGTCTCGCTCCCCTGTTCTTAACTGATGAACTTCCGCTAAGAGTCTTTGATTCTCGACCCCCAATCTACCCACTTCTGACTGAAGGGCAACTAAGGCTGCAGTGATTTCTTCTATTGTATGAGCCTGGAGGTCTAGAGGACTTAACAAAGGGTCAGGATCCATCCTCGCTCAGGAGAAGTAAAATTTGTGGGCTTGGCTTTCTGTCAGGCTAGTAACCAAGATTCCACGGGAGCGAAGAAGGATCCCTACACCTCCAGGACACAGAAGCAAGAATGCGAATAGATACACACTCTTGTCTACTGTCCCCTAAAAGTATGAGGGAATTTACCCTAGGAGTGTCCACCACTCTCCTCATACGAAGGGGGGGTATGCAGGGTACAGCAGGAGTCGTAGATGGATGTCCAGGCTAGAAGACAAAATAGGCAATACACATAATATATCCTGACTTCACTAACCTTCATGCAGGAGACATTGACATGCGTGATTATTCAGATGTGCTTACCCCAATTGTAGAATAGGCGGGCTTTATCGAAGAGTTCAGTAAATGCCAACTGAACAATCAGTAATGGGTTATGAGGAGTAGAACTCTCGAGGGACATTCACACCAGACAAACGAAACAAAAATATAGGGGATGTGAGGCGCACCGGCCGGCTGTTGTGGGCTGAAACAGCGGAGCAGCACACACACACACGAGGAGAGACACCCGGCCCTAAAAACAGGCAAGGGCGGAGCGCTCACTCTCACAGGAGGGATAAGACAACAAACTAACTCGCCCTGTATTACCATTCATACAGCATGAGTAAGAAAAAGAAACCGAGCGAACAAACGCCCGGAAAATGCGTGAGTAAAGTAAGGGTAGACGCGATAAAAACTCTCGCGTAAGGAATCAAGAAATGCCGAGGCTCGGCAAAGACACTCTCACATGATAGACGTTCAGCCAGCTGAAGCAGGGTCAGGGAATGAAGGCAACACAGCGGGAAAGGGTCCAAGGAGACTCGGAGAAATCCAAAGGACGCCACGAAGACCTCGAGTCAGGAACCAGGAAGTGGAGAGGGGGGCGTGGTACCGGAACAGTAAGCCAAGCAAAGGCTACGTTCTGCCGTGCCTCTTTTCTACGTTAAGGGAGCGTCTAAAAAGTGACTAGCTGTTTGGTATTAGGGACCTGGGAAAAATACCACAGCTCAGCAATCTCGCATGTCAATGTGATTAATTCCTAACAGTATGGGTATCTCAATTTTTTTCAATATTTTAGTTTCTATTTTTGAATATTTGTTTCAAGGGTTACATTACAGTGAAAGGAGCTCTGTCACTCTGTCACAAGGATGGTGTCATCAGTGATGTCATGAGTGATGTCACTGACCATGTCATGAGTGATGTAATATGTGACGTCATCAGCAGTGCATTGCACGCGCAAGTTATAGTGAGTCCAACTAACTATAACATGGGAATTTCAATGGTTTTATGCGAGTAAAACTTTCAGCTAAATATACCTGGTGTGAAACCTATAGTTTTTTCAGTGAATTTAATAGGTTTTTTTAATGCTAATTCCTAACTATAACTGGTGTGAAACCTATGGTTTTTTAGTGAATATATATATATATATATATCTCCAAAACTTAGTTGCCCCCATTTCAGAGAAGCCACTTCAGGTAGGTTCAAATTCTGTGTTTTATTTGAAGAGAGCTACAGAAACGCTGTGCAGAAATGTCTCCAAAATTAACAAAGCCTGACGCGTTTCATGCGCATAGCGCATTTCTTCAGAGGCAATGTTGGTCAGCTACTCACAGCATGGATTCTTTTTTTCTCACTTCTGACCTCGTGTCTTAAGGGCGTGGGCGCGCCCCCCAGGCATTCTGGTAAAAGTAGTTCATTGTTTTTCAAACTCGAGTGAGTTGCTCCTGGCAGCGAAATGGATCCAAATAATAAACCACAGTGGGCTGGGGACGACTTCAAACACCAGCGGTCTGTACAATGATGCTTTCTCCACCACGACCTTCCTGCCCTTTGCTGTGCTGCATCGCCTGACGCTGCACGGGTCCATGGGGCCATGGTTGGGCTTCTCTACGACCGGGACCGGCCGTTAGTACATCCAAAACTTAGTTGCCCCCATTTCAGAGAAGCCACTTCAGGTAGGTTCAAATTCTGTGTTTTATTTGAAGAGAGCTACAGAAACGCTGTGCAGAAATGTCTCCAAAATTAACAAAGCCTGACGCGTTTCATGCGCATAGCGCATTTCTTCAGAGGCAATTTTGGTCAGCTACTCACAGCATGGATTCTTTTTTTCTCACTTCTGGAGACCACATGAAGCCCAGGCAGGTTAAGAGCAACCCCCACGTGGCGCCGATCTTCGCTCTGCGGTCCCTGGCGGCCGCCATCTTAGGTCCAGGCAAGTTGCAAGGAGGGTGGTGCGAGGGGGAGCCGCCGGAGCACTTGGGGCCAGTTGTGCGCCCCCCGCCCAGATATGTTAGCGGGAGGCTCCGCTAGGAATCAGCGAGCAGCCGGCAACCCTACCTCCCGGGAGCAGCCTCCGATCGTGTGGGCATCGCGCTGGCCGCCATTTTGGTGGAGCCGTGCAGGACGAACAGGCACTGCAGACTGCTTCAGTGCGTAGCGTTGTTGGGAGCGCACCCAGGTATGATTTTGCGGCATCTCCTAGTGCTGCATGCGTTCCGACACCTGGCTGATGTCAGTACAGGTCGGGGCGACGCCAGGAAGCGGGCAGTATGAAAGCCCGATCGCGGAGCCTCAGCAGGACACGTCTGCCTGCTGAGGCTCCTCCTCCGGCTCGACCACACGCAACAATTAACAGCTTCTAGCCATCATCAGACTCTGCCTTCTGGGATAATATTAGGGTCACCTCAGTGAATTATTGGATCATAAATTATGACCTTTGGAACTATTTATTCTGGAGTCCGTTTCACCTAATTAAAAACAAGTGTGATACTACTCATGGTACTATTGCCCATATAGTATCTGGAAGTGGTTAAAAAATATGGTCGACATGTTTCAACCAAGAATTTTTCTTAACGACGCGACATTCAGACGTGATTGGGCTCAGATAGCATGGCACTGCACTCATGACTGGATAGTTTTAATTATAAAAACTGCTCTAAGACTATCAGAATCCATCCTCGTCGAGGTACAAAAAACAGAAACCCACATAAGAACGACAATCACTGGAAATAAAAAAAGATTAGATGAGATAAATAAGGAACTAACAGAATACAAAGACAACTTATCTCAACAAAAAGCACAGAAATTACAGAAGGATTTAAAGAAATTTTCTTTTGTAAAAACTTATCCTTATCCTGATCCTGATTTTCAGCCACCTCAAAAAGGAGAAAAAAACTCTGATATATCAAGTGATGATGGTTCGGTGAGCAGTGGGTCTAGCAATGGAAGTAACAAAAACAGACAAAGGGGCAGAGGAAGAGGACAACCTCGCTGGCAACAATTTGATACATCGCAAATGGGAAACTTCATGGGACCTTTTGATCCTCACAATCAGTTCCAGGGATATGGCTGGCCTCCTTACCCACCACCAATGTTTCACCAAAACGCCTTTCGCCCTCCTTTTTTAGGGATGGGACGAAAAGGAAGAGGAATACGGAAGGGAAACAACCAGGTACACTGGGAGGAGCAGGACAACGTGGGGAATTACACGCGGAGCAAAACACAGACTGCGCAGGCGTCAACAAGCAAAACCTAGTGACAAATCTATCCTCAAGAACTCTAACAGACGTTAGGGGTTCATTATGATGACGGGCATACTTTGTCCGCCCGTCACCATAGTGGGAAATGGGACCACCCGCCATAAGGGCGGGGGTCCCGTGGGGGGCATTAGGATGTGCCCGCCACAGTGGCGGGCACATCCTGTAGTTTTAGCATTGTGGTGGGCGGTGCACTCTGCACCGCCCGCCACAATGCTAAAAATGCTTTTTTGCATTTGCCTATGCAAAGCGGCAGGAACCGCGCGGTGCCTGCCGTTTTGCATATGCAAATGTGGGGGGGTACCATAGGTACCCCCATGTGCCCCCTGACAGTGGTGTGAACCTGGGGGCCCTGCAGGGGGCCCCCGCAGCAATCCCCGCCTGCCTTAATATGGATGGTGGTGTCTGATAGACACCGCCACCATATGGTTCCATTACCGCCCCGGCCGCAATGCGACCGGGGCGGAAAAGCGGCGGACGGTGTTTTCGTCCGCCGCGGTCCCCCCCGCCATCCTAATATGGCGGGGGGGAATTAGAATGCGGATGTCGGGCGGATTGCCCCCGCCAGGGTGGCGGTGGCTACCGCCACCCTGGCGGGGCAATCCGCCCGACATCCTAATGGACCCCATAGAGTTGAATACACTTAACAAAGGACTTGGATACGTTCCGACAGCCAAAATTGATAAGTTTGCCTTGCACTGCGAACTAGCGGAGTTTTTTAGAAAATTAAAGCTGAAGGCATTTTTTGAAAAGAACCTAGAAAAACCGGACATTATATCCGACTCTGATACTTCACTGCGAAAAAAGTCCACCTTTCAACCTCCCCCACACATGACTCCGGTGGAAATATCGACATTCGAACTTGCACTATTCAATGACATAGAACGTATGCAAGAAGAGAAACCTTTTTGCGGTGAACAACCTTTACAACGCAACTTTTACAACGCACTACCATTACAACAAAACTTTTACAACGCAAATGTATTTACAACGCATGTTTTTACAACGCAAGTACCTTTACAACGCAAGTACCTTTACATCGTAATTATTATGTTTATATATATATATTATTGATATTTTAAAATAATTTTATTAAATTTATTATTTTTTATTGTAGTAGTTTTTTATTTATTGTAATAAAATTTATATTTTTTATATTAAATATATGAATTTGAGTATTTAGAAAGAATACTGTAGTATTAATATTTAATAAAAAGTATTTATTGTATTAATTATGAAAGTGTATATAATTTAATATTTATTGATTAAGTTGAAAAATAAAAAATATTATTATTATTATTTTTTAAATTAATTTATTTACTATAAAAATGGTAATTAATACTGTAGTATTTTTATATATTTATACTGTTAATATTAATGTAAATTATATAATTAGTATAAAAATGGAAATTAATACTCTAGTATTTTTTTTATAAATTATACTGTTAATGTAAATGTATATTAAATATTTAGTTTAAAAATGGTAATTAATACTGTAGTATTTTTGAATAAAAAGTTAATTAAAATGTATTCTTATTTTAAATTTAGAATAATTAAATATTAAAAAATTAATTAGAAATAGTTCTAAAATTATTAAAATATTTTCTAGGTTAAAAAAGATAAGTATAATTTTTATTTTTTTATTAAGTTATTACAATATTTATTATTAATTTTAGAACAATTTTTCCCACGATTTTGCATTGATTGTAATGGAAGCAATTGTCCTTCATTTATTTCCATAGCTGAAGCTGTTCATTCCGCGGAAATGAAAAGGAAGGTGTTAAAGAAGAAGAAAGGGGTTGAATAGAAAAGAAAAGGAATAAGAATGAAGGTAAGTATGATATATCATTAATTTTATAGTAGAAAAATATGAAAAAAAGTAACATTACATTACATTAATACAATAAATATAACAAAGTTTCTTTTTTGGTATTTTTTTATTTCAAAAATAGAGAAAATTTGCATTTATTTGTATTGATTTTTTAACATTTTTGTAATTTTTTCAACGATTTATAAAGAATAATTAATATAATCTATAAAATACAGTATTAAATAGTCCATTTTCTATCTTTGCAGCTTTCTATGACGTATTCGCGTAAACGTAATAGAAAGCGGACATTTTGAAGAGCATCGATGCAGGAAGCAGCTGGAAGCTGATCTACGTCCAGGTAGGAAACATTTCTAACTTTAAAGATACATGTTTAACTTTAAAAAAATACATATATTCTAAAGAAAGGATAAGGAGAGGTTGCCGTTTCTGATTTTAATGTTAAATTTGTAAAACAACATGTCGACGATCGTGTTATTAGTGTATGCCTATGTCGGGTCGCGAAAAGTATATGTTTAGAATGAAATAAATGCAAATTGATTTGTTTAACATTACAATTTTCTTTTATGATATAACTAAATAGTAAATGCATTTTTTTCAAAATTGAATCTAGTTCCTTTCAACTATAAATTTGAAAAATGTTGAAAGAACATTAATGGAAAATGCTTCTTAAAATTATTACTGTTATTTTGTTTAGGAACACTATCGAGAAATAATTTTGTTTGTATGCATTGTTTCTATAAAATTGTTATGAATGATATATTTTATAATCTGTTAAAGTTGAAGGAATTATTTGTTTACTTTCTATTGGTTGGTCACTTGGCAAAATGATATTCTTTCGGCTGTTACAAATAATATAGCAGCTGGTTTGGTTTGGTGAATATGTTTTGATTGATTGGTAAATTTCTTTTGAATACTAAAAAAATTGCAAGTTATTTTTTGAAACATTTCAAACTAGCTAGGGTTGTATAGAGAGAAAATGTTTTTGTAGGAGGTAGAAAACTCTTTTGGATGTTATTACAGAACTTTTATATTTTGAAAAAATATTTTTTTTCAAAGATTTCAAAATGCTATTGAGTGTGAGATATTTTTAAAAAGAATTTATATTCTTCTTTTGGATATTGAAATGATTTATTATTTCAATACAGATAGTTATGCTAGTTTTTTATGCAAACTAAGGTTTTCATTTCGAACAATCAATGAAAGGGGGTATTTCAAACACATCAGATATAAATTGATGTCCAAAGTTATTTGATATTTTTAACCAAATACTATTTACATTTTAAGAAGCATTTAAATAATTTCTTATAGTTGAAAGATTCGTAGATAAGTTGTTGGTTAACTTGGAATGGTTTTGTAAAATTTGGAAAAAATTATACTAATTATTAGTTCATTTGACTTTGGAAAACTTGGGGTTTTTCAGTGTTGTACATAAAAGGATTACGTATAACTTGAAAAAAGAGAATAATATGAAAAAATAAAGTAGGCTGACCCGATAAAATGTTTTGTTTAATTTATAAAAAAAATATATAATATAGCCAATTGTAATTAGTGTGTTATAAAATTTAGGGCAAAGCAGGAAAGTAAGGTCAAATGTTTTTATTAGAAACTTAGAATGTTAGCCACATTTTCGAGGTAGTCCAGAGCCACACACAAGGAAAACTGTTGCAATATACTCAATAGTCTTTCAGACATCTCCTTTGTTTTTTTTGTAACTCGTGGGTTTAGACTACCACTTAATGCTTGGGAAAGTCTCATTTCTTGGAAACTTTGCTCCTTCTTCAAAGTTTCAAAAAATGAGTAGAAATTAGGGTGAGGTTTTCCAATTGTATGATTGAAGGAGTTATGCCATCCCTCAATGGCATTATTTGTTTTAGCTTCTCCCTCTAAACAGCTCGTGTAACAGTTCCACCACTCCACATGGAAACGTGGCTTCCTCCTGCGACCTGATCTGCTTAGGTGCCCAATCCATGTGTCTTCAAAATAATTTAGGATAGGTGCCAATTTGTCTTCATTTTGATTGTAATATTCTGATTCAGTAATGGCAGTGTAGTACTCATCTACAATATTGGGAAGAACAAAACAAAGTGCTGTTAATTTTTTTAATTCAACTTGAAGTTTGCTGTCTGTGGAGTATTCTGTAACCAGGGATGTTTTCTGTAATTTATGCCAGAATGCCTGGGAAAAATGAAAAAAACACCCCTGAATTTGGGTATCTGTGTACATTTTACTGATCACATTGATCATGCTCATTTCAAAATCTATTATTATTTTCCTAGGACTTTTTGTTGTTGTATTATTAATAACTGATAAAAGTTCAGTGTAGGTTGCAGAAGTCTTATCAGGCAGCAAACTATATACTAAGGGGATCACATTATGGTTAATTTTAGCGTGAATTGTGTAAATTTGGTAGAATGGATGGGGTGTACTTTTAAACGTCCCATCCATCATCCAAATTCCACTGTTTTCAAACTTTACAAGGTTGCGGGGAGTACTAAAAATTAATATACGTTTTTGAGGGTTTTCATTGTCATGGAGAAGGAAGGGTTCATCAGCCAAAGAAATAGTAAGTTCATGTGGAATAACAATGTCAGAAAAATTATGAGGTGTTGTGGTTTGAGTGTTACTTGCCTGCTTTTGTCTTTGAATAATTCGTCTCAAATTAGGAATTATAGGCATATTACTAGCAACATGAGAGGGGACATGTTGTGCAACCACTCTTAAAATGGATCCTGTGGAATCATTGGAGGTGCTTGCTAGTTCTTTCATCTCGTTAAAAGTTTCCCTTACATCAATCTCCATTGCAGAGCCAGAGTGGTTGTGATCAGTAGTTTTTACAATAATAACATCATGGGTAACCGCTCTGCCGCTGCAATGGGATGTGTAGTATTGCACACACCTCCAATGATTTCTAGGAAAACTTATCCTTTCTTTAGCATATATGTATCCTGCATGGTTAAGTAGTTTGTTTCCTTTTCTGGATTTGATGTAGGAGGCTCTTTCCTGAGTAGACATTATCTGTTGGGGGGAATTTTTTTTTTAATAATGTGTTTGATTAAACAAAAATGTATAGATTTTAATTTTTAAAGTTTTTTTACATCAGAATTTTTCTAACAATTAAACTACAACATCCCACACTTTCCCTACTGTTCCACTTACCTGGAGTTAGAATAGTAATTGATACCCCTACACCATCCCACACTTTCCCTACTGTTGCCTCTACTTGGAGTTAGAATAGTAATTGATACCCCTACACCCTCCCACACTTTCCCTACTGTTGCATCTACCTGGAGTTAGAATAGTAATTGATACCCCTACACCATTCCACACTTTCCCTACTGTTGCACCTACCTGGAGTTAGAATAGTAATTGATACCCCTACATCATCCCACACTTTCCCTACTGCTGAACCTACCTGGAGTTACAATAGTAATTGATCCCCCTATACCATCCCACACTTTCCCTACTGTTGCACCTACCTGGAGTTAGAATAGTAATTGATACCCCTACACCATCCCACACTTTCTCTACTGTTGCACTTACCTGGAGTTAAAATAGTAATTGATACCCTCACACCATAGTACACTTTCCCTTGCATTATGTGTTTTATATACCTTTTGGTTTGGTTTCTTTCTTTGTGTTCTCGTTTCTGCTTTTATTTTGTTTTCTTGGTGGACTTTTGAGTTGTTGCCCTTTTCAGATATGGATTGTTATTTCGTGATCAGAAGATTTTTGTGAGTTTCTAAAAAAATGAAGAAAGAAAGAAAAGAAAATGTTATTTAAATGCAAAATGTTTATGATGCAAAATTGGGTATAATTTAATTTTTTGTTTACAGTGCCTTTTATATGATGCTAACCTGTCCATGTTATAGCAATTTTCACATGTTGCAATAGTATTTTATTCCCGTTTAGCATTAAACAATTTCTCTACTGCTGTACTTACCTGGAGTTAGAATAGAAAATAGTACCCCCTACACCATCCCACACTTTCCCTACTGTTGCACTTACCTGGAGTTAGAATAGTATTTGATACCCCTACACCATCCCACACTTTCCCTACTGTTGCACTTACCTGGAGATAGAATAGTAATTGATAACCCTACACCATCCCACACTTTCCCTACTGTTGCACCTACCTGGAGTTAGAATAGTAATTGATACCCCTACACCATCCCACACTTTCCCTGCTGTTGCACCTACCTGGAGTTAGAATAGTAATTGATACCCCTACACCATCCCACACTTTCCCTACTGTTGCACTTACCTGGAGTTAAAATAGTAATTGATACCTTCACACCCACCATAGTACACTTTCCCTTGCATTATGTGTTTTATATACCTTTTGGTTTGGTTTCTTTCTTTGTGGTCTGGTTTC
The DNA here is from genome assembly GCF_964261635.1 of Lissotriton helveticus. Classification (NCBI taxonomy): domain Eukaryota; kingdom Metazoa; phylum Chordata; class Amphibia; order Caudata; family Salamandridae; genus Lissotriton; species Lissotriton helveticus. Next base: position 345,552,229 of record NC_136070.1, on the reverse strand, counting down.
TGCTTTTATTTTGTTCTGTTGGTGGCTTTTTGAGTTGTTGCCCTTTTCAGATATGGATTGTTATTTTGTGATCAGAAGATTTTTGTGAGTTTCTAAAAAAATGAAGAAAGAAAGAAAAGGAAATGTTATTTAAATGCAAAATGTTTATGATGCAGTTAAAAATGTCAACAAGATTGGGTATAATTTAATTTTCTGTTTACAGTGCCTTTTATATGATGCTAACCTTTCCATGTTATAGCATTTTTCACACGTTGCAATAGTATTTTATTCCCGTTTAGCATTAAACAATTTCTCTACTGCTGTACTTACCTGGAGTTAGAATAGAAAATATTACCCCCTACACCATCCCACACTTTCCCTACTGTTGCACTTACCTGGAGTTAGAATAGTATTTGATACCCCTACACCATCCCACATTTTCTCTACTGTTGCACTTACCTGGAGTTAGAAAAGTAATTGATAACCCTACACAATCCCACACTTTCCCTACTGTTGCGCCTACCTGGAGTTAGAATAGTAATTGATACCTCTACATCATTCCCACACTTTCCCTACTGTTGCACTTACCTGGAGTTAGAATAGTAATTGATACCCCTACACCATCCCACACTTTCCCTTCTGTTGCACCTACCTGGAGTTACCATAGTATTTGATAACCTCACACCATAGTACCCTTTCCCTTGCATTATGTGTTTTATATACCTTTTGGTTTGGTTTCTTTCTTTGTGGTCTGGTTTCTGTTTTTATTTTGTTTGGTTGGTGGCTTTTTGAGTTGTTGCCCTTTTCAGATATGGATTGTTATTTCGTGATCAGAAGATTTTTGTGAGTTTCTAAAAAAATGAAGAAAGAAAGAAAAGGGAATGTTATTTAAATGCAAAATGTTTATGATGCAGTTACAAATGTCTACAAGATTGGGTATAATTTAATTTTTTGTTTACAGTGCCTTTTATATGATGCTAACCTTTCCATGATATAGCATTTTTCACACGTTGCAATAGCATTTTATTACCGTTTAGCATTAAACAATCTCCCTATTGCTGCACTTACCTGGAGTTAGAATAGAAAATATTACCCCCTACACCATCCCACACTTTCCCTACTGTTGCACTTACCTGAAGTTAGAATAGTATTTGATACCCCTACACCATCCCACACTTTCCCTACTGTTGCACCTACCTGGAGTTAGAATAGTAATTGATACCCCTACACCATCCCACACTTTCCCTACTGTTGCACCTACCTGGAGTTAGAATAGTAATTGATACCCCTACACCATCCCACACTTTCCCTACTGTTGCACCTACCTGGAGTTAGAATAGTAATTGATACCTCTACATCATCCCACACTTTCCCTACTGTTGCACTTACCTGGAGTTAGAATAGTAATTGATACCCCTACACCATCCCACACTTTCCCTACTGTTGCACCTACCTAGAGTTAGAATAGTAATTGATACCCCTACACCATCCCACAGTTTCCCTTCTGTTGCACCTACCTGGAGTTACCATAGTAATTGATACCCCTACACCATAGTACACTTTCCCTTGCATTATGTTTTTTATATACCTTTTCGTTTGGTTTCTTTCGTTGTGGTCTGGTTCCTCCTTTTATTTTGTTCTCTTGGTGGACTTTTGAGTTGTTGCCCTTTTGAGATATGGATTGCTATTTCGTGATTGGAAGATTTTTGTAAATTTCTAAAAAAATGAATTAGGAAAAGGAAATGTTATTTAAATGCAAAATGTTTATGAAGCAGTTAAAAATATCAACAATATTGGGTTTCATTTACATTTTTGTTTACCGTGCATTTTATACTATGCTAAACTTTCCATGTTATAGTATTTGTCAGACGTTGTAATAGTATTTTATTCCTCTACAACATTAAACAATCTCCCTATTGCTGCACTTACCTGCAGTTAGAATCGAAAATATTACCCCCTATACCATCACACACTTTCCCTACTGCTGCACTTATCTGGAGTTAGATTAGAAAATATTACCCCCTACACCATGAATCTTTTATTTACTAACGATTAAATTTAAAAAATATCAGTAATGTAAATATTAAAATAGTTACCTTCTTTAAAAGTTGACTTTTCAATTTTCAAAGTAGAGAATAGATGTTTATTTTATCGAAATAGAATTCCTCTGTGGAAATTAAAAGAATTATATATGGTATAAAAATGTATTTCCGTTTCATTTGTTTAGAATACTATTTTTAAACAAATCCAAAAGTACCTTCAAAATAATCTTGAGGAGGAGTATTGTTTTTGTAGCAAAATCCAATTTTTCTACAGTGGCCTTTATCGTAGCAGTTTATAGTAGTTCGACTAAAAAATAAATAAATAACATTTTGTGATGTGTGGAAAATAATATATGTCTACTTCATTGAAAATATTTTTAAATAAAACACAATTTTATTTAGATTTTACTATGCTTTTTAAATGTATGGTATTTTATTTATGGATATATGTATCCATAATTATAGTAATATTTTGGTGTTTTATTATTATCTTTAAATAGGTAAAAGAAACTTAATAGGGGCAGCCTTTTATTTGTGTCTAGAAAACATTGCAGACATTAGTTAGTAACTTACTTGTTTTACGAGAAATAATGCTCCTGATATATAATCGGGTATTATCTTCACAAACAGGTCAGAGGGTCAGCTTTTGGCGTCTGGTCTCTCTGGGAGTTGAGAATCAACTGTTTTAAAAATGGTGTCTTGCTTGTATTTATACGTTTTTCACAGTGTCATTGTTTTTTTAAAGAAACACAGCGTTGGCATTCTTTTTTTTAAGTACGAATTACTTATGTGGAAAGTTATAATTTAAAAATTAGTATAAAAAGTAGTTGTTTTCACTTATTCGTTCCGTTTGGCATCCATTTTGGAAGTAGTGTTGTGGTATTATTTTCATGGAAAGAGTTGTAGGACATATTTAGGAACTACACAGTTTAAAATGGCGACTATGTGTATATATAATGTTGTTCTTTACGAGTAATTATTTTAAATCAGATTATTATATTTGTACTTTATATTATTGTAAATATCGTAGATTTTGTAAAATTTTGAACACTTACGATTACATGAGTAATAACTTTTTAATTCTCGGGTATTAATTTTAATACTCGAGTAATGATTTTAATAAAATCGTTGGATTTATTTAAAATAACGTTCAGTTTTTCTCTACATTTTAAGACACTTCCCCACCCAAAACCCCTAGTTTCCCTGCATCCCGTGCCAGGTTTAATTTTACAATCAAAAAAAAAATTATGTTATTTGGCGTTGTGTGTATGTATAATGTTTTTGTTTACGAATAATTCTTTTGAATCATACTAATATATTTCTACTTTATATTATTGTTATTTTCGTACATTTTGTAAAATTTTGAACAGATACGATTACATGAGTAATCATTTTTAATTCTCGGGTATTCATTTTAATACTCAAGTAATAATTTTAATAAAATCGTTGGATTTATTTAAAATAACGTTCAGTTTTTCTCTACATTTTAAGACACTTCCCCACCCAAAACCCCTAGTTTCCCTGCATTCCGTGCCAGGTTTAATTTTACAAAAAAAAAAATATATATGTTATTTGGCGTTGTGTGTATGTATAATGTTTTTGTTTACGAATAATTCTTTTAAATCATACTAATATATTCCTACTTTATATTATTGTTATTTTCGTACATTTTGTAAAATTTTGAACAGTTACGATTACATGAGTAATAATTTTTAATACTCGGGTATTCATTTTAATACTCGAGTAATAATTTAAATAAAATCGTTGCATTTATTTAAATCTACGTTCAGTTTTTCTCTACATTTTAAGACACTTCCCCACCCAAAACCCCTAGTTTCCCTGCATCCCGTGCCAGGTTTTATTTTACAAAAAAAAAAATGTTATTTTCCGTTGTAAAGGTATGCGTTGTAAATACTTTCGTTGTAATAGCATATTACTATTAATAACACTATCTCGCGTTGTAATAGTATTCGTTGTAAAAACATGCGTTGTGAGAGTATTTGCGTTGTAAAAAATGCGTTGTAAAACCATGCGTTGTAATAGTATGCGTTGTAACGTCATACATCCCCTTTTTGCAATACTACTAATGCAGAAAGACGTCCCCTGGAAGACCTAAAAAATGCGGTGAGATTATATTAAAACCGGCGGACAAAGGGGGAGGTATCGTAGTTCTGAACAAATCTGACTATCAGACTGAATGCCTCCGCTTACTATCAGATAATAAAAACTACCAACGATTAACGACTGATCCCACAGAAGACCTGAAACAGGAAATTGCAACTCTAATTGAGCTAGCCGAGACAAGTGACCATATTACCAAACAAATTGCCCCCACCTGGAAGACCTATAGTTTCAGGCATAGGTTCACTACTTGAACCTCTTTCACGTTATTGCGATGTTTTCTTAAAAAAAAGGTACAGGAAACTGAAACATACCTACAAGACACAAAGAGTCTGTTAAACCTCCTCAATGACATCAGAGTAGATGACACAACCATACTACTGAGTTTTGACATCGAAAGTCTCTACACCATATCCCACAGAACAAGACACTGGAAGTATTGAGAAAAACTTTGGAAGAAATGGTCCGGCCCTACCACGTTCCAAAAGAATTTGTACTAGAATGTGCTGCCCTAGCATTAAAAAAGAATTATTTTGAGTTCGAGGGTACCCTCTTTCTACAAACTGGGGGGACCTCGATGGGTAGCACCTTCGCTCCGAGCGTGGCGGGGCTCTATGTTTTTGATTTCGAAAAACAATTCATACTAGCAGAGTCCAATCCTTATGGAGAGTATATTGTATTTTGGAAAAGATACATCGATGACGTCCGGAACAAAGGCTAAGAGAATTCATCACTTGGATAAACACCTGCGATGAAAATTTGAAATTTACACATTCGGTGGATAGCAGAACAATGGTGTTCCTCGATTTGGAAATTACAAAAGAAAATGGAGTACTACACACAAAAACAAATCAAAAACCAACTGCAAAGAACAATGCATTAAGATACGAAAGCTTCCACCCGCGGAGTTTAAAAGAAAATCTGCCCTACGGCCAGTATCTCCGCCAGCAAATTGGAAGACTACAAATGCCAAGCAAAAGAACTGACAAAAAAATTATCAGAACGAGGATACCCTAAACACATCCTGACTAAAGGACAAAAACGAGCACGCAACCAGCCAAGAGAAGCTGTCCTTGAAGACAGGATTAAGACAGTGGAGTCACCGCCACTAACATGTGTTACCACATTTAACAGCTTATCCAACAAAGTAACAAAGTCGATTAAAAAACATTGGAAAATGTTGAACACCGGGAGTCTCCATTGGGAGAAACCACTCTTTTCATTTAAAAGAGCCCGCAGCATCAAGGACACTCTGGTGCACACCCGACCGAGAAAACCATGCGTGACAGAACAGCCAAATGTACTGAGTGCCTGGGGTCTTCCAAAAGTAACGGGACACCATCCTTGTGGCAACTGCAGCGTGTGTCATTTAACAACAACAAAGACGCTGCAGTTGACGAATGGTGAGACCTGGATACATCGAACACATACAAATTGTAACAGTGTTAATATAGTATACCTAATCACCTGCCCATGTGGACTACAGTATGTGGGAATGACCGGCAGAAAAGCCAAACAGTCATTTGTGAACATAGGAGTTCGATCAGATGTAAAAAAAATTGCAACAAGACTCACAGAACATTTTTTTTCAGCCAATCACACCACAAATGGCTTAAAATGGACAATAATCGAACAAATACCTATAGGCGGCAATACCAACTGTCGCCTTTTTGAAAAGGAACAACGTTGGATATATCGTTTATTGACACACATCTCTGGATTAAACGATAATATCCCATGGTCCACTCTGTAAAACAAATGATTGCACCAATATACATCTCTGTCTGAATTGATATTAAAAATCTGAGTATGGCTTCATGCCTTTCTCTAACTATATGGTGACCGTGGTTCGAATTGGAAAACTGGTCCTTGGCTCTCTTGTGTTCATATAGCCATCACACATAGTCATGTTTCTTATTACAAAGACTTTGAACGTTAACATCATTGTACACGGCTCAAATAATGTTGTGAGGTTAATAAAGTTTTCCCTTTCCTCAATGAGAATAGTTTGTGATTCCCTTTCGCTCAGAGAGGACTGCCTCTTTACACACAGTCCCTTACAAGACCGGCTACACGGACACAACGTGCTCCGGGGGCCCAATGAGATTACAAGATTGGCTTTACGAACATCACGTGCCCCATGAGCCCAATGAGAACATAATATACGCGGAAGTCCGGGTCCCACTATGGTCGGGACACCGCGCTGGAGGAATAGGTTGATGGCGGGCTGACGCCAACCGACAAGTAAGATAAACAGTATCGCTTTCATGTAGAAATGTTTTGTCTCTCTGAAGTCGGTAATATTTGACTCGGGCCTCCATTTAACTTTAACCATTGGATTTATGGTTGTCCTCTTATAGAACGCTCGGAGATCAGCCACCCCGCGATGTCCATGAGGCACATTTAGCACCTCACTGAAGTAAGTCGTTGCTCCTTTTAGGGGTACAATGAAAGGGTATTGAAACATCCTCACCCTTCTTTTGGCATAAATCGGCACATTGCACTGCTTTTAGACTACCTGGTTTTTCGCTGTATCTATATTTCGTTTTCTTTTGCAACACAATGTGTGTCTATGAAAAAGGAGTGAGCACATTGTTTATGGTAACTTAACAAAGAAAAATTAAAAGTGTTTCTGTGACGCCACGTGAAAACACTAGAAATCGAGTTACAATTTGTGACTAGCAATAGAACACTTTTGCTGTTAGTGCACATTTCTGCATGCCTTATTAGAGTGCACTGGAAAAAATAGAGATGAATATATACCTGAATGGAACATTATCATGATCATGTTATGTATGTTTATGTTTCTATTTCCAGGTTCTTACACAGAATGCTGTATATAGAACGACAACCGTGAGTACACGGGAGTTACACTGTAGGGTCTGAGAAGGGTGCACCTTAGCGTGTGCAGACCTCTCGTCCCTTCTACCCTGGTCCTGAAGAAAACCGATAATTACAACAGGTTGAAACATGTCGACCATATTTTTTAACCACTTCCAGATACTATGTGGCCAATAGTACCATGAGTAGTATCACACTTGTTTTTAATTAGGTGACACGGACTCCAGAATAAATAGTTCCAAAGGAGTATCTGGTGTTTACCATTTTAATTCACTTCACTAAAATTTTCACTTTCCACCCCTCACTACACAAAAAAACAACCAGCTCCGCTGCAGTTGCAGGCGTCGCAGCACACCTAAGTGGCACTCGGTCACTTGGGTGGGCCCCGATGATGAAGCATGTCACCGACCAGGTCGGTGAGTGAGGGGTTTCTTAAAAAAGAAAGGATTTCTTTTTTCTGTCACTTATTCATCTCTTATCTGTTCTAGAATTATCAATATTTTATGTCTTGGGGACTACTCCTGTCATTGTTTTTGTTGTATTAACCTAGGGGTTCAAGGAGTAGGTACCTATAAAATACCCTTACTCTCTCTTTGGTACAAATATAATAGTACAAAGACACCTGCCATAGCTTCTGTAGTTGCCCCAAGAATCTTAAGCCGGCAGACCAGTCATTGGGCACGCCGCAACTAATCGATAATCGTCTTGCTAGAAGGCCAGCCAGCTCAGATACCCTACCTGTGATTGATCTTCCCCCAGGCTCTTGCCCATATGTAGTATCTTAGCCAGTGTCCTTAGTCTGCCTCAAGTACTCTCTGTGTTCTACCGGTTTAAACACAATAGGGCCCACCCAGACCCGGCCTGACACCTAATAAGAATTTATCACCTTCGCTTAGTTATCGCAAGAGACTGTCCACTCTTTAACTGGTCTCAAGTTTGGGATTTACGTTATAGTGGAAATCGTCATGATTCACCAGTATATAACTCTTTGAGCAGAATATGGGGGACCAGTGGTCCCCCTTGAAAGCACAGCTGTGCTTTTTACTTGACCTTAGATTAAGACATTAAGCCTAGACGAAGTCGATATTGTCGACAAAACACATGTTAACTACTGTGGCTACTCTGAAGAACAAGCTGTGTGAACAAACAAAATAAATGACTTGTGGAGTCAGCATTTAATGACAGTGCGGCCTTCTGGAAAGTGGTTAGGGCCCCTTTCCCGTCTAGAGAGGATAGTCCATCACTCGAAATAGCTATAACCGAGGAGCAATGGATTAACCACTTCACCAAGGTCTTCCAGGGCATAGGTAACTCCACTTTGACAAACTGTCTTAACCAGGATGTTCGCAATTTGAACTCACCCGCCCAAGCAAATGCTCTCATGTTCACCTTGGATGAAGTAGAACGGGCCCTGTCTGTAAGTAAGGATGGCAAGGCACCTGGGCCCTTAGAGACTTTGTGATTAAGCTCGGGAAAAGACCACCGGAGGCACTTATTAAAATTTATAGAGCTAAGTGTGTCTCTGTGGCAATCTATGGGACTGGGGTTTGGGGACCCGTTGATTTGCTCCCAATTCAAAGAGTAGAAAACTCTTTTTTAAGGTATATCTTATCTGTCCCTAATGGTACCTCCGCGACCATATGTCATGCGGAGTTGGGGCTCTACTTTATTTCAGATTTAATAAAACTCCAGCCAGTGCTATTATGTCACAGACTCTGGTCAAAGGATGAGACAAAATTAAATAGAGATATCATTTTGGACGTTTTGAAATTGGATAGGGACTCGAGAATCCCTTGGATGAGCTATGTGCAAAAGTTTTTCCAAGATCTCGATCACCCTGAGTATTTTACCAACCCCAGTACCATAAAGGAGTTAACCAGGAAGGAATTAAAACTAATGGGCCCGTCTCTACTTGACTCTGCTAGGCTGTCAAATGAAATTGTAAAACCTACAGTCCTGAATAATCAATTGATTTGAACTACTTTTAATATTCAACCCTACCTCACCGTGGTCCTAAGTGATTTCGACAGGTTCCTTTTAACTCGCTTCTGTTCGAGTTTCCTGTTTTTGATTACGAATTCTCGGCACTTGATACTGGGCTTACAACATTTCATTGTAAATGTTTTGGTTATATTGACACGAAGATCAAGATCTAGCATATAGGCAGAAAAGCTGGTAATTACATTTTGTAGGCCAATGGGGGTACGTGCCAATACGACGGCATCGTCAGCGTATCGTTTTTTAACCCCTGATTTTACCAGGTCCTCTAGCGCACATTTGCACTATAATTGTGCCCCTCACCGCTGTTTTAGCGGACTTACCTGTAGCTCCTCGCGTTTTGCCGCCATCTTGGGGGTAGCTGGGGACGCCTGGGGGCGCCATCTTGCTGAGCGCTCTAGTGCTCAGGCGTCCAGGCGAGGTGAGTACCCTATTTTAGCCTGACCTGGAGACGCGCAGCGGTGACGCGCAGCGGTGACGCGCAGCGGGCGCGCCGGACTCGTGCCGGACTCGTGCCGGAGTCGAGCCAGAGTCCTGCCCGTCTGCGCCCGTCAGCGCTAAGGAGGCGCTGGAGGCGCTGCACGGTGCACCATGCCACGCTCCATGTAATGGAACCTCAGGTATGTCCAGAGATCTATTATGCTCCCTCAACAGACTCCCTATGCACTGCCATGAGGTCGTTAAACCAGACACATGGGATGGTCCAGTCTGATGTGGTCAGTGCAAGGTAACGTTCGTTCCAGAACCTACTCCTGTAGTAGTCCCACAACCCACTATTTTACGTGGAGGCCTTATTAATGCTCGCTCGATATGTAAACATGCCCAAAATATTAATGACCTGATTATGGAAGTAAAATTAGATTGGCTCCTAATCACAGAAACCTGGCTTAAAGCTTGGTGTAATCCGGACCTAGCTGTGGCCCTTCCGCAGAATTATTTGATACAGCGATTAGACAGGCCTCAGCAAAGGGGTGGGGGTTTGGCAGTTATTTATCGTGACACATTGAAGTGTTCTGTACATGAGTTACCAGACATTAAAGGGGCAGAAACCATGGCTTTCTGCCTAGGTATTCACGACTCTTTCACCTTTTCTGGTGCTCTGATTTATCGCCCCCCTGGGTCGCCTACTGAGTTTCTAGAGAGTCTAGGAGAGGTATTGAGTGATCTGGCGCTTAGGTTTGCCCACTTCACAGTTTTAGGGGACTTGAACCTCCATTTAGATTCGGCTGGAGAGCCGGGTGTAAGTTGCTTTATGGACATTATTAATGTCCTGGGCCTTACCCTTCTCACCTTGGAACCTACACATATAGCAGGGCATGTTTTAGGTTGCATCTGTTCTAACTCAGATAGGATAATGGTTAAATCTCCTTGCCCTCAAATATGGTCCGATCATAATCTAATCCCATTTGACCTCTCTTTGAAACATAATGCTCCTGTAAATAGTAGGAATAAAACAGACGCCGTAGGCAAACCAGTATGGAGGAATTTACCTTTAAGGTTAGATCTGGTACAGAAGCTAAAAGAAAATAAGCCCATCCTAACAAGTCATACTGCCACGGACAATCAGCAATTCTGCGACTGGATAACTACAGTGGGGAACTCTTTAGTCCCAACACGCAGGAAAAATGTAGGTGGCTCAAAAAGCAAAAAGAGCGCCCCACGGTTTTCGTTAGCCCTAAAAATGGAGTTAGGTAAAGTAAGAGCATTGGAGCTGAGGTGGCGTAGAAACTACGAGGCTGCTGCCCGTGACGCTTATAAATCCGCCAGAAGTCGATATCATGTAGCAATTAAGCTTGCAAAAAAAGTCCACTATCTGCAAGCGATATCTACCCCTGGAAATGGCCAAAAGGACATTTTTAAGATAGTAAACCATTTCATTAATCCTTTAGCCCTCTCGCAGGAAATTCCCCAGTCCCAATTTCTTTGTAATGCCATTGCTAATTACTTTGAAAACAAGATCTTGGACATTGTGAATGTTTTTCCTACTGTGTCTTCCACCTTTAGGAATTTGGAACAGATAGAGTTGGGTAGGACATTATCTAGCTCCCCCTGCTTGGACTCATTTTCCCCTATCTCTTTAGAGGACACTAACAAAGCCATTTTAGCAAGTAAATCTGGATCTCCTTTTGATCCGTGCCCACCTTCAGTTTTGCAGGCCTTAGTGGAGGTGGTTAATCCTACTATTAACAGCATCATCAATTCATCTTTGGCTACGGGAGAAATTCCCAGTGAATGGAAGCTTGCAGCGGTCAAGCCTCTTCAGAAAAAGTGTTTGCCTGACCCGACCACCCTTTCCAAACTGCGTCCTATTTCCCTGCTCCCCTTGGTGTCTAAACTTACGGAAAAGTTCGTTAATAACCAGCTTACGAATTTTCTGGAGGAGAATGACATCCTGCACCCTAACCAATCAGGGTTCCGTTCGAAACATTCCACCGAATCAGCCCTGCTGTTTACGGCAGAGACCCTACGAATGGCTGTGGATCAGGGAAAGAAGGCCATCCTGATTTTACTCGATCTATCGGCGGCCTTCGATACGGTCTCACATGCCATCTTAGTGGACCGTTTGGTTAACGCAGGAATAGGAGGGGTAGCATTGGCGTGGTTTAGAAATGTTCTTATCAACAGGCGCCCAGTCACGGTACTGGGCCAGTTTCAATCTGGAGCAAAAGTCATCAGCTCAGGGGTCCCCAAGGGCTCTAGTCTGAGCCCTGTACTTTTTAATCTGTATATGGTGCCCCTGATTGAGCTAATCGGTTCCTATCAGATTAGCACAATATCATATGCTGACGACACACAGCTTATTCTGGTCCTGGCTAGAGAACTGCCTGGTGCCGAGGAAAACCTGAAAAACTGCCTAAAGGCTACTTTTGAGTGGATGACCAACAATCACCTCAAATGTAATTCCGGTAAGACGGAAATTCTGCCGTTCGGCTCTCAAAATCTGTTTTCCCCGAAAGACTGGTGGCCTGATGATGCTGAAGCCCCTCCGAATACCATTTCTTCTGCTCAAAATCTGGGCATTAAATTCGATGACCAGCTGTCTTTTAAACAACAAGCGGTGGCCGTGGCTGGCACTTGCTTTCATATTATTAGATCTTTGAGGAAGTTTTTCGATCTTCTTCCTTTGTCAGCAAGGAAAACAGCAGCAGTTGCCTTGATAACATCTAGACTGGACTACTGCAACGGCCTGTATGCGGGAGCAAACAAGTCCGTTCTCCACAGGCTGCAGATGGTCCAGCATGCAACTGCCCGTTTGGTGTTACTCTGGCCTCGCAAGTCATCTGCTTCGGCCGCGCTTAAGGCGCTTCATTGGTTACCGATCTGCAAACGGATCCTGTTTAAGATTCTTCGGATTACCTTCAGAGCTCTTCAGCAGCAAGGGCCTAGATACTTGTCTAATGGCTTCAAACGTTACCAACCCATGCGCTGCCTGAGGTCTGCAAATCAGAACTTGTTGGTAACACCTAGATTTAAGCTGGCGACCAAAGGTGGCAAGTCTCTTTTTTTCTTGGGCGCCAAGGCTTGGAATAGACTACCGCCGCAGCTCCGTTTGATGGCCAACGAGAGCCACTTTAGAAAGGCCCTAAAAACTTGGATGTTTTCCCTCACTGACGCTGCTTGTAGAGCACTGGTGTAAAGTGTACTGTGACAAAGTTCGCCCCCACTCCCCCCAACCTATTCCATCTGGGTTGGCGTTAAGCGCCAAGATACTCCTTGGAGTGGTAGTAGCGCTATAAAAATGTTCCTTACATTTAAATTTACATTTACATAATAAAGCTCCTATTGGCCGTCCATTTATGCATGGCAAATCTTGACAATCATTACCTAATTTTGCTCCCAGGCTATTAATATAAAGAGTGAACAAGAGGGGTGCCAACACCCACCCCTGTCTCACCCCCTTCTTTACCGGTAGGGTCTTACTGAGTTTGCCACTCCTTTCATAGCGCACCCGGGCCCTAGAATCTAAATAAGACTGTTTTAAAAAATTAAGAATGGATGGATCAACCCCCATGACATCTAAAATGCTCCATAGCTTCTGATGGTTAACACAGTCAAAGGATGAACTCAAATCAATACAACGTAAAAATAAATTCCCCTTTTCTGCCTTTAAATACTTTCCTACCAGTAAGTTCAGATTCAGACATTGTTCAATGGTTCCCACACCTTGGCGGAAGCCATACTGTAATTCTGAAATTATACGTTTTCTTCTTCCCATAACTGGAGGCGGTTTAAAACAACGCGCCCAGCCACCTTTGAAAAAGAGTCTAATATTGATATTGGTCTATAGCAGGGCGGATCTTCCAGATTACCCTTCTTATTAATAGGGACAAGTATCGATTCCGTCCAAGTGGCTGTGAATCCCAGGGAGAGACAAGCTTTTAAAACCAGGGCTAGAAGGGGCCCCCATAGCAATGGATCTGATTAAAATAAGTCCACTGGTATGCTGTCGGGCCCGGGGCTTTGTCCCCCTTACTTTCGTTAATGGCCAAGATTACATCCTGGACGCCAAAGTCAATTTCAATAGGAAGATGGTTTGAAGGATTTAAATATATGGCCACCTCATTTTGGGGGTCCACCTGATTATTATAAAGGCCAAAAAAATGGGACACCCATTTTTCCTCTCCTATTGCTATTTCAATACTAGGCAGGTTACCTGGGGCGAGAAAAGGGGCATTCACTGCCTTCCAGAAACCTTTAGTATCTTTCAAGGCTGATGCTCGTTTTAGATCTTGCCATAGTTCAGACTTTATGATCGCCTTGCGTTCCTTAAGAGACGTCTTATAGGCTAGTCTTGCCCTTTTTAAATCTGCTTGATCTTTTATGGGCTTGTGTAAGGCGGTTATCAAAGCTGTATGGATTTGAGAACATTTGGAATCAAACCAACCGCTTCTCTTATCAACCCCTTTCTTACTTTTTGCCCGTAGTCTGTTTTGTATAGTCTGAGTTATTTTCCCAAAAGAACTAAGGATATCTGTTTTTTTGTATTTTCGTCGAGACAGGCTGTAAAATCATCTTTGCAGATGGTCAAAAGGTGCTTACAAAGTTAAAGTTTATTTACACCCGCCCATTTGACTGTGTAACCATTTCGTCCACATAACCACATCGATAGCAATATCTCCTGCCAGATGAGTTGCCGATGTCTTACTTGTTAATACTTTGTCAGGGAGTTTTAAAAGGACACTGATCGGATAATGATCGCTAAAAGCAACAGGATGTACTTTAAAATTGTGTATTATGTCCGCATATCTGTTTGATACCAGTATATGGTCTATGGCTGAAAACAAGCCACGTCCATTAAAGGTACTATTAAAAGGAGTTGGGGGCAAACAGACACTGTTTGAAAATCCCAGGTTCATAGAATATTTTAACAAATTAAATAAATCTCCAGGAGCAGTATGCAGAAAATGGGCCGAATCATTTTCATCATCTGGATCTACACCACAAACATCCCCCACGGTATGTGGGCAGGGCTCACAGTTAAAATCCCCGCCCCAGATTATACAATAGTCTGTACCAGAACTTCTTTGGGTCTTGTCCAAATCTCTCTGCAAATGCATTAAGATTTGTCGAGTGTCCGCAATTGGTATGTTATTATAAAAGTTTGACAAGACTAAATAATACTTGGTGTCTAGGTTGATTTTTAACACCTGATAATAGGTTTTAGACTTAATGAGATCTACCTTATAAGCATTTAACCTATAGGACACATAAATACAATGGTCACCCTTGTTCCTTCCCTTACTTGTTGGCACCGCTGGCCTGGAAAATGTCTTAAAGCCATTAATATGTAAGATGTTATCAGACCAAGTTTCCTGAATACATATAATGTCAAAATTATAAATGAACTCCAGCCAGGCAGGGTTAGACAGTTTACCTTTGAGGCCTGCCACATTCCAGAACAGGATCTCCATTTCTTTCAGTCTAGGGCCAGACTGTGATGTGCAGTCAAAGTGGGCCGAGGCTACATTGGCACCACCAGAGCTATTTAGTGTTTCACTATAAGAAATGCTGCCCCTCGATTGGATTATTTTACTCTGGGTTTTACAATTATTACGAATCTTAACAGCATTTCTTGCCTTAATGTCAGGTTGATCAATATTTGCAAGTAAAGCTGTGTGTTTCGAGGATGTTCCTATTGATTGGCATTGTACTTTATTGCTAATACTGTTACTGAGTCAATCGTTATCTTCCAAAGAAGAAAGGGCCTCAAATCTATTAGTCAAGGGTATACTAAATTGCCTATGGTGCATATTATTCATGAAGTGGGCTGGATCTCCAGTCCTGCGCATTGGAGCTAGTTAGTAGGGGTATAAAAGTAAACCAATGGGAGTACATTTATACCATAATTGATCACATGGCAGGAGCCCTGCCGGCGCAGAACTTCTTGTGTTAAACTAGGTGATCTAAAGGTAAGAACTATGCAATCACCCAGGAGCCTCTTGTCACGGTTCCCCACCCATCCCACTCGCCTTGCCATTTTAAATTCCCTAAATTGGGCATCAGTCAGACCAATTTTAGACCCAAGCCAGTCAAGAGACTTATTACGTAAAGTCTCCTAGGATTTAATTAATTTGGACGTGGATTGTGGTACATTTGCCAATATTCTTGTATACAGTGTGGCTTCTGGAGGTAAATTCAAGGTCAGACCTTCTTCATTTACCCTGTCCCTTTCCCTATATGGGTTAGGCAATCTTTGGTAATGTAGTGTAGTTCCTATATTCCCAATAGGCTCTGCGCATTGGAATAACATAAACAGCAGTTTAGACGTAGGACTGAGGTCATCTAGGTCTCTACTGAATATGTTAGACTTAATTATGAATGCCAGCTAGCTCAGAGGTCACTAGAAACTTTCTCCAATGAACAGGAAGGAGTTAACTTTCCTGATTAGACAAGAAGGGATTAGTTTCTGACAACCGCATAAACATGACAACTTTGCTCCCCCCGGAATAAGGAGTATATCTCCAGAGTTGTGTGAAAACAATAGATAGCTATTTCACTCAGTCAATCATGCATGCTTAATTTCACCAGGAGTGCAGAGAAATAGAGAGACAGGCTTTTCAATAAAAGTTGTTATTTATTGAGCAGTCTTCTTTCTCATGCAAGAGAAGTGTTGCCACAATTGCAATACTTATCATGAAGTAAAGTGCGTACAGTAAAAGGAGTATTATGAAATAATACTGTAAAAGCATTGATATAGTTTCTGAGCCATATGATACTTTAAAACGGATAAAATATATACATACATAAAATCATTGACTAAACGTACTCAACTGGTGCTTCTAAGATACGCCTACCCCGGTGTACCTGACCTAAGCCTAATACGTGGAAAGGAGTAAGTAAGTTGCAGTTTAAGTTAAGTTCGTTTTTTGCCAAGAATCTGAATCAAGAATTCTCTAAGGTTCTAATCAGCTCCGTACCTTGGTTATAGAATGAAGGAGGTCTTGTATCTCTCTCTCAGGACTCGATCTCCCAGCAACCCGCAAGGGTGACTGGAAACACCGGAGCTGGAATTTCTCGGCAGGAGAAAAGACAGCGTCTCTCTCAGTGCGTCAAATGGGAGGGTCGGCTTCCTTCGGCACTCGCATCAGCTGGGCGTCGGGCAAGTAGATAGCCGCTCTGCTCCAGACCACCGTGTGTTTGCTTAAGGCAAACGTTGGTATATTTATACCTGAAAGGTGCCGAGTTTGACGTAAGGTTGGACATAAGACGTCACTAAGAACTTACAGTTCTTTCTGGACTCCAGGAGTTCTTGTGCAAATCAAAACAAAAGCACGGGGAATTCCCGGGCTGCTGGAGGCTTGGTTTGTTTAAAGAACGCGTTGTACTTTCTAGTAGTCTATGGGAGTAGCCTTGCCGTATTTGGACTCTATTGGCTATGACTAAATATGGATATGATTCTTATGCCTTTATAAGCTCTTGAAAACTTTCCTTTTCCCCCAGTGATCCTTTGCCTCCCACTCCCTCTTGTGAGCGTGGCTCATTGTTTAGCGCCTGGATGCCTCCGGGTAACCATGCGCTTTATAAATCTGGTTACATTACATTACATTACATAAGGATATGATTTGTTATAACCACATAAGGGCATAAATCGGGAATATCTAATTAGGGTCCTAGATACATTCACAACACCCACTCCACGTATAATGTCCATCATTACTAAATACTAAGCAATACTAAACATATAATGATGCATGTGTTTTCCAACCCACCCCAAAATACATAAATTGCATTTGAAATGGTGTATGGTGTATACATGAAAATGAGTATTTATACTGTACGTTTTCAAGCAGAAGGTAATCATTCAGATAATGCATATATGAATATTGGCTGAATGAATTGCGAAAATATACATTTATGAAATGGCTCTTAATACAGAAAAGAAGGTCGAGACCATTTCATCACATATTTATACAATACTGTACATGTGCTAGAGGCTAAGTTAAAATATTGTCTCTAGAGTCTCTAAAAATAGAAGTTCTGTTCTCTAAGAATAGTTCTACTTTAAGCAGAGTACCATGTGCCAGAAAAAAGGTAAATATTTTGTAAATGGAAAAAAATAATTTCGCTTTCAGGGTAAAAAAAACAGTTCCAATTGTTTTCAGTAGTGTTGTTTATCAAAAACTGAAGGCCGAATTCAGAGTTCAGGGAACGCTGTCTGCTCGTTGTTTTAAAAGTTATTCTCGTTGTTAGGAGAGAACTTCAAATCAGACAGGCTTGCGAAAAATTGGTCTACAACACTAGGTGAAAGTTCGACCAAGTTCGAAAAAGCTGAAATAGTGCAAATGTGAGAATCATTGCCATCATCGATTTCTACATCAGCAATGCTCACAGAAGGTTGTACCTGTGTGGTGCTGCTTTCATCTCGTACTTCACCGCCACCTAATTGTAATGGTGAAGTCTCAACGAATGCCGTCATCAGAATCGGTAGCCGCTGGGGACAACACGTTGCATGAGCCGTTACCGAACCAAGCAAAGTATCGATATCCATTGGTACTGCTGATGGTAGTGTAAGACAGACGTCCAACACGCATTCTTCTCCACAAAGCAGATATCGAAGCACAGGTAAGATGCAATCTTGCCAGATTGGTCTGAATGAAAGAAACCAAGTTTTATTCAGATCTCTCAGCCGGGCCAATCCGAGGACTCTAGTGATTCGGTCTCGGTAGCGTATTGCTAGGATCGTTTCTTCCATCGTAGCTGGAGTTTTGTCTGTGGCTTGGCTTGCCATATCGGAGCAGAAGGAACAAAAATAAAATTCCTGCTACGAGTCCCAAAAGAAGAGGCAGGCCGCCGAATAAAGAATGCACATAATTCAGGAAAATTCCCAGAACTGTTTCAAAGGGTGCTAACAGCCCCGAAAAAATTGTCTTAAATACATGTGCGATGCCACTGGTATCAGACATGTTTAAGATTTGGCTTAACATTTCTACGAAATGTACGGGGCAATTTGTCGATAATAGGGTATGTATCTCTGCCGCTGTCCTTGCAATTTGCAGATCATACGTCTCTTTGGACGAGGTTAAAGGCACAGTTGTCTGTAAAGGAATAGACTTCATTCTGCTTAAAGTATCAATTCGAATAGAAGAGATATTAATAGAAGGCCATATTGCCGCCTCCATGTCTGGATTGCTGTTTGGATACAATACTTGCATACAGCAAATGACTCTGGAAGTAACAGTTACGAGATAGGCTTTTCCTGGCACCATGCCACAACAGCTGTGGTCACTTATTAGAACGTAGCTGCCGTTGGAAAGCTGTCTGAAAAAAGGCTCTATCTGTGTTGCAGGGGTGCCGTGCAGGTGACATGAAAGGTTATGTGATGAACCCTCGCAGGCTCCATGCAAGTTAATACCTTGACACAGAAGTGTACCGCTTAGTGATTTTTTACAATTGTTACCACTAAGAAATACCTCTTTTTTCCCTTCACTATAACATTTGTGTGTATAAGGTAAATTCCAGGTTGATTTGATGTATCCTTTACCCAACCTTTCATACAGGCCTGCTGGTATATACTTTTGGCAATACTGAAACTGAAAAGTTGTTATCGGAATTGTAATTGTACCATGTATTATCCATTCAATGACAGGTCTCTCTGACATTGTCAATGGTAATCTCTCAAGTTTTTCAATGCTCAGAATCGTATAGTCTGCTCCTTTTTGTGCCAAACTGATTTGTTTATCAGTAAGGTTAAAGATAGAGAATAATGACGTTGTGTTGATTAGACGCCATGGCACATAGCCTGAACGTCCAGCAGGGCTGTACAATAGAACGTAATTGGGACTGGCCATGTTGTAACATTAGCAAGTCCTGCTCTAATATATCAATAGCAGATGATACAATGCTGTCCAGTGAATACATTCTGGAGGACAGAGTCGTTAACCCATTGTCCACTACAGAAGGTGATTTTTCCAAATGAATACGATCAATTTCTCGTATTTTTTCAGCAGTTTCAATTTGCGTCACTTTCCAAGCTTCGTTGTAAGCAGTGTATATACCGGCGTATATGAAACGTTTTTTACGCTGTTTGCGAGGTTCCAGTATGAAATCTCGTAAGTCAGCACCGTCTTTAAGTAAAGTCAAGTGTTGCCTAATTTCAGCCAGTGTGGACTTTTGTAGCCACTCAAGGCATAGTTTCCCTACACTGTATGTTGTAACTATCCCTGGATGTTGTCTCTGGGAATATCTTGGGTCTGGCCTGGTCTGTTTGAACCCCTGTATTTTGTTCAGGAATCTGTCTTGACAGTTATTTGTGTCTGTGGGCCAGATCAACCATTTTTTCCAACCAGTATTTGTTCTGTTTTGGTGTAAAATATGGGATACGTCTATCTCCACATCTGTAGTGCTATTACTATCAGGTATGGGCTTTGGAATAGACGGTTTATTTAAGTCTTTTATCTTGGCTAGGCCAAGACAGGTTGTTTGTTGAATGGTGTCATTCAGGAATATTATCTGTTCTGGGATCATGCAGGCTCTAAATAATGATTCTAAACCTTGTACCTGCCAGTCTTTTGTACCCCAGATGGTTTTTGTTTCAATGTTGTTTTTCCAAATTTCAAAACCAAATGTAGACATTTTATCATAACGTTTTTCAGAATAAATCAATTTAGTATTTGTCAACATTGTTTTCATTCCTATCTTATTTAACATTTTAAAATAAAACGTTTCTGGATCACTGTTGTTAAACCCTGAGAAGTATGGGAATTTCTCATAAAATGTTTTTGAACTGCCTTTTGGCGCTGTTGGGCAATGTTCCCATTGGTTGTAATTAAAAACATTTCTAGGATTAGCAGATTTATGCAAATAGTGATGACCATAATGATTATAACAGTACATTTCTTCATAGTTTGATGAACCCTGCAAATAATCTTGTTCTGTGAATTTTGCTGACATTACTACAACTGACATAATATTATTAATATTTTCAAAGTCACAATCATCAGAGAAAGTACTTGGTGTCACAAAGTCACTTAACGAAACCTTGAACTGATGTGGATATTCCAAGAGCTCAATCGGCCCATAGATTTCGTAATCAGTTTTGTCCCATGCTACACTCCCAGGTATAGGATCGGCTGTGATGTTCACTGATGATAGTTCTCTTTTTTCGATGTGTGAAGATCTGTGAGGCTTTAGGACCAAGTTGATGTTCTGACTTGCTGTGTCCATTGTACTATATTTTCCATCAATAAATCTACCCAAACATAAAACAATGATGAGCCAAAGTAGGAGGAAAAGTACACCTAACACAATCCAAAATTCAATCCATGGTGAAATCAGATATGTTTCTTTTAGTTGATGAAGGAGTTCAGTCATTTTTTCTTTGAAAGTTTTTGTTGCTGGCTTGTCCTCATGTTCACTTGGATCATCAGAAAGTCATAGAAATTGACGAAGTAGCCAGATGCAGTTCTGTCAATTGTTGGAATTGTTTCCGGATTTCTTTCAGTCTTTGGAACTTTTTCTGTTTCATTAGCATAGTCTGATGCTACATCGTTGTAGACAGGTGTTTCTTGACGAACTGTTGCAATTTGGGTTTCAAGAGGCACAAGTTCCATGGCTTTGTTGCATAGTCCTTTTTTATTCACTGCAGGTTTATCAAAAGTGATTAGTCTTTCAGTTTGAACCTCTTGGATTGTAGCAAGATTTGGTCTTCTGCTATTTCTTGGGAGTCCACTGGGCCTACTACTTATTATTGGCCACATGATTGTGGTTTTACCAGGTCGATTGATACAACTTTGTTCTCCTTTTTACCAGCAAGGGGCGGTAGTACTACTGATCTTGTTCCGCTGACAGCTAAGACAGGTACTGCTTTTCTGTAAGAAGGCCCAAATTCCTTCTTCACCGCTATCTTTTCTATGACTAGATCTCCAATCTTTGGAATCCAGACAGGTCTTGCTGGGACAGGTGGTTTTTCTTCAGTGGCTGTTGGCTTTAACTTTTTGTTACTTAGACTTCTTCTTGTTTCATGTTAGTCCTGTAAAACAGCCAAACGATCTTTGATATCAAAGGATTTTTCTTTCACCACTGAAGTCTGACAATCTAAGTCCTGGATTATCATTCTAGTACCGAACAATAGTTCGTATGGAGTGATACCTCTTAGAGAATTTCTTGGCAGATTGTTAAGACTACGTTGGACACTTGTTAGATGTTTCACCCACCCATCACCCGAACCTAATACCCTCGCCATTATAGATTGCTTTATGTCACGTTTTTTTCTTTCCACTACCGCATTACCCTCAGGATGGAAGGGAGAAGAGTACCGCAATGCAATGCCCATGCTGGTCATGGCCTCCTTGTAAGCTCGAGAGCTAAACGCAGGACCCTGGTCAGAATGTAGCATGCCAATTGCGTATGTGCCGATAAAGACTCGCAAATCTTTTATAACAGTTCTGGCGTCAGCCTAGCGCTGGGGCCACATCCAAATGAATCTCGTGCAGGAATCCACTGCGACCATGATATATTTATAGTTGCCGTCCCTTTGTAAGGGACCACAGTGGTCCAGGTAAACGCATGCTAATGGTTTATCTGAGATTAGAAAGGGCGTCTGTGCTGGTCGTTTCACTGTTGATACTTTCATTCTTTGTCATATTTCACATTCTAGAACATAGTTCATAGTTTGTTTTCTCATGCGCGGCCACCAATATCTCTGTTTTAATAATGATACTGTGGCGGAAACACCAGCATGTGCAGAAGCGAGCCCTTCGTGTGCCGCTAAAATTAGTCCTAACCTGTGTTCCATGTTTGGAATTGCCCTATCCCCCACTCCAGGGATTTGAGCAAAAGGAACATTATTCGCATCAGTTTTGTATGAGTACTTTACTGGAAAGCCTTACGGGAGTGTCTTACCACTGTCTTTTACTGAAGCACTGACAGCCTGCATTATTTTGCTGTCTATTTTTGTTTTTGACCGGGAATGGCAGCTACGGAAGCCGTTTGCACAGCTGCCTTCGCGGCCTCATCAGCCAATGAATTCCCTGCAACGTGAACGCCATCACGTTGATGACTCAGTGTATGTACCACGTGAGTCTTATGTAGTTCTTTCTGTAAAAGAACTACTTGTTCCCAAAGCATTTTATGCTTGATTGTGCCACCTTTTGCATCTTTAAAGCCGTTTTGAACCCAGTTCTGCAAGTATTCATTATAAGACTGGACGCAGTAATATGAATCGCACACTATTAGTGTGGGGAATTCGCGATGGGTATTTTCAAGCGCCATCTTAAAAGCCTGTAGTTCAGCTCGCTGAGCTGTACAATCTCCTAGAGATTGAGTTTTAGTGACCAGTGGTCTAAATTTTCCTTCGTGCCAACGACCTTTAACAATCGCGCACGCAGCACTATAAGCTTGTTTACCCCCAACTGCGGGTTGTGCTGAACCGTCTGTATATATTATACAGCCGTATTGTTCGAGAGGCAGGATTTTGGTCGGCAGAGGACATTCATATTCGTATGGGAGAAATTCTTGTGTTTTTAAATTAGGATCAAATTTGTATACTACGTCTGATGCAGCAAGAGAATTAACCCATTGCATCCATCTCGGATGTAAAGCTTTATCATTTGGAATGCTTGCTCTTGTTACTGCTTCTAGGGCAGGTACCGGTGTAACAATTATTATTCGTTTACCTTGTGCGAGGGCTCTTTCTTCTGCTACAGCAGTTTGAACCGCAGTCAGAATTTTTTCAGTAGAACTGAATTTCATTCCAGCTTGTGTGTACAAGTGTAATTTATAAGCTATTGGTACAGTTTCTCCCTCATTAGAGGTTAGGTACGTGAATCCGCATCTTTCTGGGATGACTCGGATTACAAGGTTGCGTACGTTTACGCGTGTTTGCAGTTTTGTTTTAGTTAACATGTCTTTTGTAATGATCTTAAAATTTCTGTGTGTTTCTGAGTCCAATTAATTGGTTTGAAATCAGGTTTTATTATTTCGTAGAGAGGTTTAACCCTCTCTGCATAATTTAGAATGTATGTTCTTCCGAAATTCAGGAAACCTAGTATTGATTGTAAGTTCTTCAGCGTTTTTGGTGCTTGGAGTACTGCACACTTCTCTAAGAAGTTGTCTGCTAGGCTTTTGCCTTCACTTGATAATTCATATCCTAAAACAGGACAGTTAGGTGAGCAATTCGTGACTTTTTAAAGTTGAATTTGTACCCTTCAGCTGCGAACCCAAGTATTATGGTGTTCACTCTTTTTAAGTGAGTCTCCAGGTCATCATCTGTGAGATAGATGTCATCAACATATGATAATGCCTCATCATCGTAAATTTGTAGTAACTCTGTTACCCTTGCTGAGAATAATCTTGGGCTGTTCTTGAATCCCTGTGGGAGTCGACAGAATTGTTTTTGGGCCCCATACAGGAGAAAGCGGTCAAATACCTGCTTTCTGGTGCTATATTTTGACAGAATAAGCCATTTGAGATATCTAATGTCGTTTTATATTTTTTGCGCACAATGTTATTCATTAGTGCTGCACTGTGTGAGTTTTGTACTGCAAATGTTTTGCAGCAGGAGTTTAGGTGTCTGTAGTCCAAAACTAGACGATATGAATCGCCTGGGTTGGAGACAGGAAACAAAGGATTGTTCAGTTGTGAGGTGCATGTTTCAATCACCCCCTGATATTCAAGTTGATCTAAGATTTCCCTGACTTGTTTTTAGCTTCTTGTTTAACAGGATACTGCCTCTGTGCAGTAGGTTGATTTTTTAACTGAATTTTGTGGTGAGGAGAATCCTCATCCCATCCTGCATGATTTTTATATAACGCAGGGGCTTGGGCTACTGCCCATTTTTTAGCAAATGTGTATTTTTTATGAATTGGAATATGATTTGAGAAGGCAGGCATAATCATTTCTTCGCCATGTGGGCACTCCCTGACAAACTCTGGTGGCCAGTCTTTTTCAGCTAACAGGATGTCATAGCCTTTAGATAAGTTATCCCAAAAGAGACCTCTTATTTTCCTAGTTTTATCCCCCTCTATACGTAATGTTATTTCATATAATTTATGGGGTTTGCTAACTCTGGTGTCTGCAGTTTCCACCTGAATGTATTCATTTGTGTCCACTGTCTCCAGAAGATTCATCAGGATCTTGCGAGCTATGGTCACTTCTGCTGGGCTGTCTAGCATTGTCTGGGCCCACTCTCCGTTTTTCAGTTATGTCCTCAGTATCCTCGGCATGTTTTATTTTAATACTAGCTACCTTCTTTTTTGTAAATTGTAATTTTTTACTTTGATGAGCAGGTTCCTTGTCTTTGGACTTGACGTGCTCTTCCTTGTGTTCTGACCGTCCTCTTCTTTCCGATTTCTGTGAGGAATTCTGAAAAGATCGAGAGGGACGTGTATCAATATCTTGATATCTGTCAGGTTTTCTCAATTTATCCCTATCTCTTTGGTTGTATCTTTTCTCAGAGGGCTCCCTGTGGGGAGACTTGCTTCCTCGTTCTGGAGATCTATCTCTCCGTTAAGGAGACCTTCCTCTGGACTGAAACCGTTTTTCTCTGGGAGTGGATTGTTTATTACCCTCCCAACTCTTTTTAGGAGTGTTGAGATTATTTTTAATAAAGGTTTTTTCAGGATTTTCAGTTAGTTGGGGCTTTAGTGGTTTCCCACCCAAACTATCTCTACCTAGTTCTTCATAGGATTTTTCTATGATTCTGGCAAGTTCAAAAGGTTGTTCTGCTATATCTATTTCTTTCAGTTTCTGCAGGTATGTTGTGTCGTCAATTGTCAATTGAACTCATTCTCTATATGCCTTTGTTAATTCTTTTAGTTTAACTAAAAGTTCTTCGCTTGACATTTTTCCTATGTCGGAATGTGGTGTTTAGCTGGCTAGAACTGGCCATGTGGCTCCTGGTCTACCTAGTGGACCGAGCCTGGTGATGTGATTTTGATGTTTTAGGGCGCCATTAAACCAGAGCAGGTGCTCTTGGTATGTTAGTGGAATTTCAACGTCCTCGAAAGGGGCGTATTCATCCAGAGATTCTTCTATTTTGTAATAGTGGAAATCTTGTGTCACAGCGTGTGCTGCTGGAAAATGTATCCATGAATAGAATACCTCTGTCTGCCGATATTCATGGGCCTCTACCACAAATATGACTGTACCGCCTCTTGGTGATAGTCCATTTTCTATAAGTTTAAGAGTTATTGTTCTTCTTACATTTACCGGAATGATTATAGCATTCGGGTCTTCTTCTTGGAGACCTGTGTCATCCGCTAGGAGTCGACCTGCTATTCTAGCTTTCTCCCTTTCGTCGTCACTTTCCGTCATTTTTACTGACAGAAAGTTTTGTTTTGCAGAGCAAGTTTCAAGGAAACAAAGATTAGGTGCACAATATTTTGGAACACTGTATCCTTCAACGTTGACTAAACCAAGAACTAATACATAGGAATCTCTTCCTACTAAGTTCCAGCGGATATTAACCTTTTACCCACTCCAGACGTCTATTGGAGTTTTTATGGGAAAAGGGTTCTGTGTGAAAAGCACGACTGAGTTACTCTAGTATCTTGCGTTAGATTATCGCCTTACCAAACGTTGGGTGCCGTGTAGTGTAGTTCCTATATTCCCAATAGGCTCTGCGCATTGGAATAACATAAACGGCAGTTTAGACGTAGGACTGAGGTCATCTAGGTCTCTACTGAATATGTTAGACTTAATTATGAATGCCAGCTAGCTCAGAGGTTACTAGAAACTTTCTCGAATGAACAGGAAGGAGTTAACTTTCGTGATTATACAAGAAGGGATTAGTTTCTGACAACCGCATAAACATGACAACTTTGCTCCCCCCAGAATAAGGAGTATATCTCCAGAGTCGTGTGCAAACAATAGATAGCTATTTCCCTCAGTCAATCGTGCATGCTTAATTTCACCAGGAGTGCAGAGAAATAGAGAGACGGGCGTTTTCAATAAAAGTTGTTATTTATTGAGCAGTCTTCTTTCTCATGCAAGAGAAGTGAGTTGCCACAATTGCAATACTTATCTTGAAGTAAAGTGCGTACAGTAAAATGAGTATTATGAAATAATACTGTAAAAGCATTGATATGGTTTCTGAGCCATATGATACTTTAAAACGGATAAAATATATACATACATAAAATCATTGACTAAACATACTCAACTGGTGCTTCTAAGATACGCCTACCCCGGTGTACCTGACCTAAGCCTAAAACGTGGGAAGGAGTAAGTAAGTTGCAGTTTAAGTTAAGTTAGTTTCGACTTAAATATGGCATAGAAGTATGAGGGTGCAGAGATCTAAGTACCATTCCATGGAGGAACACTGATTTGCAGGCATCTGTTGGTGGTCCCCCCATTCATCTCACACTTTACAACACATTTAGAATTTGGCTTGGACTATGGGGAACAGCTTATAAACCTTGCTCTGCTGGTACTCTGGTATTCAATATGGTCGAATAAGGAGGCTGAACTAAATAGGGCAATCATTCATAATTGCCTCTCCTGTAATTTTGGGTTGAAAATTACATGCCTAAAATATACAATAGAGACATCCCTTGCTTTAGGTTGCTCCTATCTATATGAAAAACCAAGAAGGATAAAGATTGGGTCAAGGATTGCTTCCTCAAGTATAGACAGGCCCAAAGGAAGGGCATGGAAGTAATGAAACAAACTGTTAGAGAGTACTGTCTCCTCATGATGTCTGCAGGGGTTGCTCCCGATCTGGTTTTTTGTACAGAACACATAGGAAACGGACATTATTGACCTGGTTTCGCTTTGGGTCCATCAGATAGTTATTATGTTTCCCACAAGGGCAATTTGCCTCTTCTGACAACTGTATTCTTTTTATTTAATCATAAGTGGCACAGTTATTTCGTTCGTTTATACAACAAATATGGAATACATACGTTTTTCTACAGTACATATCATATGACTTGGTTGTTATTACATTGCTCATATGTTGCTTTGTGTGGTTACATCGGTGCACACATTAGCAGTCTTTACATTAATTCAGTTCCATTTCACGGGTAGCTGTTGGAAATGCACATATTCCCTCCCTGTAGGTGTTCTATCCTCTCCACAGTTTTATTCACTTTTCAGGAAAACCTCTAAGCATATATACAGTCTATTCAGCCACCATGGCCATGTCCATGTCTTTGCACCACTCCATATGAGTGGGTGTGGTGGCTGCACCCCAGTGTTTGGCGATGTTTTTCTTAGCCAGCATCATTCCCAGTGTTGCCCATGTCTGCGCTGTGGAGGTAAGGTACATCTGTATTTGCCCTTGAAATGAGCAATCGACCCAGACTCTTTTGCATTTTGTATTCTTCTGTAAGTATTATCTTCCTCTCACCAGGACATATTTATTTCCCCTGCTACAGAAAAATAAGTTAAGCTAATGCGGAGTGTTCTTGATTTTTTACAGCAGCTAGAAGATCCTGATACATGCTATGCAGTTGGCTGTTTTTGAAAAGTATTTTATGCCTGAGAAAATTTATGAAGTTTTAGGGAAGACAGCTGTTATTGATTTTCTATCTGTATATTGATTTTAGTGGGTCATTCTTCCTTTAATTGCGGCACAAATTTTATACACAATGTTTGTTAAAAGTGTGTTAACCATATTTTAGCTAACATTTTTTTTATTATTCATATATATGTTTTTTAGCTGTGGGGAGCATTCTTTTTTATTGATAGGGACCCTTTATTATAGGGAACTTTGATTTGGGTCACTGTTTATATAATGCACTGAAAATAAAAAAAAGGTGCTCTTTTTAAAATCTCTAAAGTTTGTTACCTTTGAACTTATAGTTCTATTACTGACCTTTAAAACTGTTATATGTAATTCTGTATCTTTTATGGTCTGTTGCTGAGATCGAATAAAGATTATTGAAATTGAAATGAACTTAAATATCTCAGTGTGAAGATGACATGGGTACACACTATGAAAGGCTGCTTTATATTGTTCTTTGTATTTTCACAAACTGTCCTTTGTACAATTAGTACAATAAAACTATATGAATAGCTGCAGCTTGATGTAAAAATGAATATTTGTAAAAACCTCAATGGAAACGAAATCTGTTTGTTAGAAATAAACCACATCCAAACAGCACATGCCATCCTTCAACCTGTTGAAAGCAAGTTGGCCGCCCCTATTTAAAGAAGAATTCACACAGATACATGTTCCTTTCCTTGATAAGCCAAGATTGAGAACAAAATAACAGTGTCAAAAGTGGCCGAGCTGCCAAAAACATAATTTAGTTTGTCCGTCTAAATAGCGAAAAACAACTGAAGTTAGTGCCATTATTTACACTCCTTTGTGTATTTAGGTCTGGTGTTAGTCAAGATCTTTTGATTTTACTGAAATATGTGATACATACATACATAAAGGGGCTTTCAGCCACCTCTCTTCATATATTGGTCTGTGGTTGTGTCTGTTGTTGTGTCATTCACATTTCCGCCCCCTACAGCATACAGCATGGGGCAGTGGGTATGCCTACTTAAGTCACTGGTTAACTTCACTTTGAGTTACTGCGTTTTGCTCTGTCACAAGGAGCACTTCCACATGCAAGCTAGATCTTTCTCTTCAGTGCCAGTGTTTTTGTTTTTAACTTATAATTACTTTAGTGTTGTCTTTGTGTTTAGAACCTGGCGTGATAGCAGGACGCTTTTGAAGCACAGTCCATATTTATCAGATTCTATCTCCTGTCAATATTGTTTTGCTTTTCTGACTATTTCTATATCACATCATACTAGATTGTGCTCATTTGAAACTGTTCTGTATTAAGTTATCTTCTTTTTACTTTTTTTCTTCTTGCTTTCCTCTATTTTTTCCATCTTTCTTTTTTTCTCTTTCCTTCTTTCATTAATATTCTTTCTCTTTCTTTCTCTTTATCTCTTTGCCTCTCTCTTGCTTTCTTCCTTCCTCTAGTCACTTTTTAACTCTTTCTTTCTTGCCTTATTTCATTCTTGCCTTCCTTTCTTTATTCTTTCTTTCATTCTTGCAATCTTTAATTCCTTCTTTCTATTTTACTCTCTCTCTTTCTTTCACTTTTCTTATCTCTTTCTTTCATTCGTTCTTTCTTTCTTTTTCCTTGTCTTTCTTTCTTTCCTTCTTTCCTAATCTCTTTCGTCCTTCTCATTCCTTCCATCTTTCTTTCTTTCACTTTTCTTATCTCTTTCTTTCTTTCTTTACTTCTCCCTTTCCTTCTCTTTTTCCATCGTTCCTTCTGTATTTTGCTTTCTTGTTTATTTTCTTTCTTTCTCTTTCCTTCTATTTCATTTTCTTACATTCTTTCTTGCCTTCTTCCTTTCCTTTCTTCCTTCCTTTCTTCCTATCTTTCTTCCTTTCTTTCTTTTTTTCTTTCTTTGTTCAACCAACCTTATGCACGGGAGCAGAACAACAACAGTTCCCAATACCCCTCAACAGCTTTCCAGCAAACCATGTAATTATTCTTGTGAGTCACTGTGGAACCCACCGGGGGGAAAGGGGATGAGACAGAGAAGAGACAGTCATAAAATATATGTACTTCGGGTTCTTCCTCTGGTGATTCACTCTTCTTGCATGTTCCTTCCTGACGCAATTGGGTTTACAGAAGACTGAACTGTAAGAGAATATGTAAATTAACAACGGCTACTAATTAACTGTATTTCTATATTTGTTGTCTATGTTACCTACCCAGATATCTTGTGACCTATGCCTCTCTTCGTGTTATGTTTATTATCTGCCTTCCTGTAACTGTATAATATTATCAATTAGTATTATGTTATACTGTTTCTTTCCTCTAACACTTCTCTCGCTCTTTCAGATGTTTTTACCTTCTATTGTACAGATGATGCCGTAACCTTCTTGACGTCTGGTAAGTATTACTAAACATTTTCTTGTAATAGGATGTAATTGAGTGTTAATTCTAAGTTTTAGTTTTTCAACTTATTCGACTTATTCACCCGAAAATATTCCCTAAACTCCTTGTCCTAATGTACAAATATATATATATTTACAATGTGGATATAGTCAGACTGAAAGCCACGCCCAACTCGAAACTCTGTGAGCAGTCAGGAATGGGAACCACTAAATAATTCCTCGAATGCTCAAATTCCTATTACGGACTCTACTCAGTTCTAAATAACACTATTCTCACCAGGGCAGGAGTATGTCTCCAAAACTAATTGCCCATGCGCTGTTTTGGGTTAACTGAAATCCCACTGACTCTCTGTGCGCATCCCCCAAAACACCAAATACAATATGCCAGCTTACGGACTTGCGTTTCTGTATGCCGCTGCTCACACCGCCTGGAACTTGACGCGAGGAGGTAAGCGTTGAAAATGTAGCTGCACGACAACATTTTCCCTCACTAACTTTTGCGCCGGACTTCAGGAAATCACGTCCTACTGCTCGAATTTTCTCAGGTGAAGTGCGCGCTAATGCGAGCACTTCACCTGGACATTCCAGACTGCCACTAGCCAAATAACAACAAGCATGCAGTTCAATAGCGAGCCTCCTGACAGCCATCGTGGATTTTTTAATTCTTCATATATCTCCTATATTGGCCTATTCTAGCCTCTGTGGGGTTCCTCAAGCTGATTACACTAATGGAAAATCCTTTCCTTTTGAGGGGCTGAGTGACCCTGACACCGACTGATTGGCTTTTCAATTACTTCCCTTCAGTGCCACAGAGTACTATGGTAATGTTTGGTTTCTTTGGAGACCAAAGAAACTTTTTTACACATAGAAAATTATTTTTTCTAGATTGATGAGTGCCTACATATTCCCAAACAGTAATGATTGGGAATGTCAAATGTCAAAAGTTTGGGAATTTCAAATACCAGTGTCAAATAGCATGACAAAACAAAACACGAATTGCCAGAAAGCGGCTAACCCCAGACCTGATGGCTTTGCCAATGCTTGTTTACTACTAGTGGTCAAAAAATGAATTGTTTCACAGGATATCCATGCCATTACTTGAAAGTACTTTAACTGTGTTTGAAGGTACTGTTCGTAATTAGTGAAAATACTCCATTAGTGTTGCAACACATGACTCCCTCTGGCCTACCAACTTAACCTAACCTGACCTAACTAAACCTAAATATTTCAGCACCGGCTAGGGGCTGCCATAGTTTCCTGTTCTTGGAGCACTAGAGAAAACTGGACTGCACCACTAGACCTGCCCTACCCAGCCTGCTGGTACCCACACACCAGGGATCTTGCTTAATTTGAACTGGTGGTAGCCAGTGGGGGCCACCAACCCTCATTTTTGGGGATCAGCATTTATTTTTCCTGATTGTATATTTTTCAAGAGCAGAAATGAGAAAACACACACAGTGCAAAGATGGAGAAAGAGAAAAATTGAAAACCCGATTCAAAGAGGGAAAGCAGGATACTGCAAGAGTGAGATAAGGGACAGAGAGTGTCTAATAGTGGATTAAAGATGTATCAGGATTTTTTTAAGGCTATGCAGCCTTAGTCTTTCTGGTGCCTACATTTAATTGCACTGGCCGCTGACTTCTGAGCAGAGCTTCGGGCACCGGCGCTCTTTCTTTTACAAATTAAGCTCTGTCTATTGGTTACAATGACACTGTGAAGGCCTCTCTAATCATTGAATGTAATTTGTTAACTGTATTTTTCCCTGCTTTATGTAACCATTTCTTCTTTGGTGGTTGTAAAGACATGAAGTACAGGCAAACTTTAAGCATAGGGCTTTCAACTCATCTACCCAGCACAGGAATGTCTGCAAGCCCCTTAGGGCTTTATCATGTGATGAGGGCTTAGGCTCGTCCCCTTCCATTATGCTTAAACCAGTTCCCTATGGCATCCAACCCTGGCATCCATATATAGAGCAGAATCTTAAGGACAGCACTCCTGTTTAAGTCTGTAAGAGCCACAAGACTCACAGGAAAGCCCCCAATGCTTAAACAGATAAGAATTATAGTAAAAAACACAATTCCTAGCTATACCCATATCTCTGTCAGGGTTAACTTGCAAGAGACCTGGCCCGACACCAACTTAACAACAGGTCTGGTATAATCACTGCTGGGTTAACCCAGCTCCAGCTTTTAGGTTAGGACAGTGGCTCATGGGTTTATGGGATGCTGTTGGGTATAACCCACTTCCACTTCTACAGCCGGGGATTAACCACTGTTGGGTATTCCACCCATGCAATCATGGTATCGACCATATGTATGGGAAGTACTCAACAAGTCCACTATAATTACCTCCCAATACCAATTAGACAGGCCGGTATTGTCTAAGGAGATCTGCTACAGATTGCGGGCCTTTGGATGACTCTAGCATAGTTCACACCTGCAGGGCTCAATTAGCTACATTGTGCGACAATTTCTTGACACCTATCACTGAAAACCTATACAAAAAATCATATATGGAAATGACTGTACCTCTGTCCATATTGGCATAGCTCTGTCTTTCACCTCCCTTGTTATGCCGCAGCTTCTCCCACCAAATCCATAAGGCCACTGTGAGAGCGATCTCTGCCACCGTCAGCATGTACATTCGGGGCATCGCTGGACGTGGCGTTCGAGGGCAAGATTGGACTTACCTTTATACAGAGGGCTTGACCTCTATAAACCACATGGGCTAGGGGTAGTACCACAATTGAAAGAAAGTATCCATCCTGAGCTATAAACTTAAGTTAATTATTTAAGCATATACTTGAAAGAAGCACATTGCACAAATTGTTTACTTCAATTGATTAAAAGATACTTTGAGATTTAATTCTGATTAATTTTAAAGTTAGGGGCTATTTTTAATTGACAGGAATATCAGTATATGTTAATCATTCAATTGATATATTGCAAGAAAAAAACCAAAAATCATTAATATTCAAAACATTGGGGCCGATTCACATACAGCATTTTGAAGTATTTTTTGTAGTACTACAATAATTCTACAAACACTCTGCAAACTGCTCTTCATAAACCTACTTGCAGAATTTCCGTCTCCTATCTTTTTCTGTGCAGAGATCACCGCCCTGACTGCAGAGTCTCCTCACATGCAAGTATACATTTAGTATTAAATGTGGTAGGGAAGAGGGAGTGGCTGTAGAATGAGGAATACGTACTACTAAAGGGGAGCGGTTGAGGGAGGACTAAGGAGGGGTTAAAGGAGAGTTTTGAGGGTTTTCAAGAGGGATGCGTATCCACCAACAAAAGAGTAAGCTCTTTACTATTCACAGGCTGCCCTTCTAAAGTTACTACAACCAAAAAGGAACCCAAACTGTAGTAAATTATTCCAGCTGAGAGATGAAGAAAGTCTAGCTCCACTGCAACACCCTCCCTTTAAAATGAATGGAGATACGGACTTAAAGTAAAACCATTTAAGAAATAATGTTAAATTAATTTGCATTATTCAAAATAGTTCAAATATACATAAATATAACTTAATGTTCATTTTTAAAATAATACACTTATTATTGAATAAAATAGCATAACATTTTTGCATGAAAATTAATGTAACATAAAACTTTATAAAAATGTAATAAAATGATTTTGAATTAGTTCAATACACCACTTGTAATACATATTATGTTTTATTTTAGGTGGGAATTTATCATTTGCTTTAAACACAAGA
The DNA here is from genome assembly GCF_964261635.1 of Lissotriton helveticus. Lineage (NCBI taxonomy): Eukaryota > Metazoa > Chordata > Amphibia > Caudata > Salamandridae > Lissotriton > Lissotriton helveticus. The sequence continues at coordinate 345,518,233 of NC_136070.1, read as the reverse complement.
AAAATAGTTGTATTGCAATTTAATATATTTCAATTAATTACATTTTTTATTTAAATTTAGGTTAGTTGTGCTATAGCAGGGTTTCTTTGATTTTATTCCTTTAAAATATATAACATTAATTTAATTTAAAATTCAACATAAAACAATTTTTACCAATATCTGCTAAGTTTAATAAACGTTTTTACTTTTCTGTATACTTTACTATAGGGAAACTCCGCAGTGGAGGCTGAGATCTCCGTACGGAAAAGTACAAGGAAAAGTTCTCTATACTTTAAAATAGGTACATGATTACATTAGAGACAGAGATCTCCATATTGTAAAGTATAAGGAAAAGTTCTCTATGTTTTACCATAGGGCGATCTCCGTAAGGTAAAGTATAGGTAACATTTAAAAAGTGTGTTAAACTTGGAAACAGTAAAAAATACTTGTATGTTCAATGCTAAAACATTCATAGCAATTAGAAATTAAATGCAATTGAATATATTAAATTCAAATTGTTTTTCTAAAGTTTAAATAAAAAATACATTCCCATCTAACATAAAAAATTGTATATGAATGAACAATTATTAAAAGGGATGTACAGAATTAGTTAAAAGTAATTTAATTATATTTTATTAAAAGGTTATTTAAATATATAATGTTAAATAATAAATATGTACTATTTTTATATATATGTCTAACAGATAATATTTATTTGCATTTTTAACAATTTTAAATGATATAAATTACCATTATTTCTTATGGTGTTTACATTTAAGTCCTGCCAATATTTTCTATTGGAGGGTATAGGGGTACTCGTGTTTAGCCATGTGTGGTGGTGGACTTACTACTGTTTTGCTTTCAGTGGTAACTTACGCTCATAAGTTTGGCTCCACCCCCTTTTACATGGGGTGGAGACATGCAAGTCTACACTTCTGAGTAACTTTAGGCTTGGGTTTTGTGAATAGGCAAAACAAGTAAAGTTACTCAAAAGTGTTAAAGTTACACATGTAATTACTCACAAGTGTACGTTACTTTTGTGACTGGCCCCCATTATTTCTACATTTTATGAAAACCAAAAGAAAAAGCTGCATTGTTTAAACTGAACAGCAATGGGAAAAGTCCATTCTCTCATCAGAGCACCATTCCATAAATGAGGAGTAACTATTTATAATGCGCACTGGGTTTAAATATGCGTTTGATTCTGCTAGCCCTAGTTCTATAAGTTCATTAAATTATGAATTTTGTCTTTGGATGTCGATGCGTTTAGAGTCCGTGGCATGAGCTCACCAGAACTGTACTGGTTCATAATTCTGTGCAGAAAATATACTGACAGTTAAGATAAACATGTGGATGTCTGTACCATTAGTCCCCGGTGAGAAAGAAAAATCTGAGAAATCACGGGGAAACATACCTGTTATTATGTTAATATGGTTATACAGCTGTAATAGTAAAATGAAAAGCAGACTCCTATGTTAGGGCGAGAGGGAGCAAAGGAATGTTGTGAAACCTTTATCATGTTTGTAGGAGATGACCATGTTTTGCTTGGTGTACCCTCTGAGTTTTGCCTTAGCTGTTGTCCTTGACTGCAGAACTCTTTGCACTTTACCCCGGCTAACTAGAGGTAAAGTGCCTGTGCTTCCAATTGAAATATTTAACTTACCAATACATTCCTAGTATATGGTACAAAGTGTACCTAAAGCCTGGGAGTTAAACGTCACTAGTGGATAACAGCACCCATTGTGCCATCCACTACAGTAATAGTGCAAACCATTGTATCCTGGCTGTTGGAGTTTTCAACTGCAAATCTGACCTGTACAAATAAACCTGTCTAACTGGTCAAAACCTTTTTTTTAAAAATATGTATATTACTCCTATGTAGGCCTTATTGCTCATGAAGCGGGGTGCATTGTATTTAAAAGCAGGACATGTGCAGGGGCGGCTCCTCCGCTAAGGCAGGGGAGCGTCGCCCCACTGCTCACTGCTTTCAAAGCAGTGAAAAAATTAAAAATAAAATGATAATAACTGTTATCATCATTTTAATTTTGGTAGCTGTGGGGCTGGGTTAGGCTGGGGCTGGGGTCACAGGGGAGGAGTGGTGGGCACACTATAAGTGTGCATGACTGTTTGGCTGGCTGTCTTGCACACTTTGCATGTTCCTCACCAGGTGGCATTACACAGCCTGGCGAGGAACACGCCCAGGCTCCCATTCTACGTCTGAGCGCCGAACCACGGCACTCAGACAAATCCCAATGCTGCATTGCAGTGTTGTAATTGGCTTAGAGGAGGGAGCCTGTGTGTGCTTCCAGTTTCTGCTCCAGTACTGGGACATCGATAGGAAAGCGGAAGAGAGACACGGCTGGTCAAAGAGATAGTGTTTTTTTTTCCACACCTTCTGCCCACCACCCTGTCCTTTGCCAGCTGCCACTGAACATGTAGAAATGTAATGTTCCTACAGTGAAAAAAACCCAAAAGCTATTTTATTATAGCAAGGCTAGCTTTGCCATAGGAAAATACTGGGTATATTATTACATTTATTTATTGTACAACTAGAAAATTAAACAACTATTTTCATAGTTAATTAAAATCCAGTTAAAAGTGGTCGGATTTGTGATAAATAACAAAGGCGCTTTTAGAAAGTTAACTTTTCTGTACCTAAAACCTGTGTAGGTCTATTTTTATTTGCTCTCTCACTTTTGTCAGCCAGTGATTAGCAGTGGAGTAGGTGTGAATGAGTATGAAATGCCTCCCAGGCGCAAACAAGAGGCCTAACTGAATGGGCAGAGATGACCCCTCCAAATCTTACAGAATATGCAGGGTGGGACTGTGAGCATCCTTTTTGACATTACAGAGTAAACTCCTGCTTGAATGTAAAATCCTGTTTCCCAGGTCTACTGGAGTTTTATATAAAACACTTAGGAAGCCCTTCAAGGAGGCCTCCCCTGTCACTAGCAAATGTTAGCTGACACCTAAGCCGGGAACTTCCTTTGTTCTTCGAGCTAGGCAAACTCCAGTCAGACTGAGCCTCAGTTTGACATTACAATGCCAAATCCTGTTTGAATGTCAAAACCTGCTTATCAGGTCTGATGGGATTTTACATATAACACTTTGGACACCTGTTAAAGGGTTAAAAAACTACACGAAAACAATTCTCCTCACAGATGTATACAAGGCACTGTACAACATTGGTCCAGCTTACCCCAAATGCTGCCTCCACTTCCATCATTCCACCTGACTGCTATGCTCTGCCTCACTCTCTCTCGCACACACCTGACATATGCAAAAGCAGTACAGGAGGCCAAGTCTTCTCCTACCTGGTACCCAAATCTTGGAACAAACTCCCACTACCCATAAGTGCCTCCTCCTCCCTTCCGGAATTCAAATAACAACCGGCAGATGGCCTACACACCTACTCCAGCACCAGGATACCTTTTGGGTGATAAGTCGCCGTTTACAAATCCAAATAACATAACATAGTATCTTTCATTCCCATCGCCAAGCTTGTGTGTTTCACATTGTTCTCAGAGTCCATCAAGATTGCGAGTACGAAAGACCTGGGACACCCAAAGTATCACAGTGCCAAGAAGAAAAACGTGAACAGGATCCAAAAATAGGTGAAGCCGCTCATAGCAGTTAGCAGATGAGTCTCAAAGTCCTTGTTTCGCAGTTCCAAATAAATGTCCTGGGCTTTTCTTCCAAAAGAATTTGTCTCAGTGACCAACTGGCAAATAGCGAGGGCTCTCACCTTTTCAGGTGAGTCCAAGGACTGATAATAGTTCTTCTTTACTGAAGATTGTTTTGATGGTTTCCACTAAGGCTATGTTCCAGTTGGCAGCTTGCCTTAAGGACTCTATCTTAACACATTGGCAAGTTGAGAAAAGTGAAGACGTTCATTTCAATCAAAATCGAGAAGCACAGGAACAAGACGTAGAGGGACAGTACGTAGGCACCCAATTTCTTGTCAAGCCTCCACTTATTTACGTGAACTCCTAATACCTACAAACATATAAGGTGAGAGTTAATGTGCAGGTCCCAATATATCCAAACTTTACTTTTCAATAAATTGAGTGCTACAGTTTTTCTGACAGTTGAACACATTTAAATAGCAGTTATCAATGCTGGTAGGTTGTACTATATAGACTTGACACATTGAACACTGAGGTTTAGCATAAATAGGAGCTAATGCCAAACCTAAGACCAGGAAAACCCTGGTCTTAAGTTGGCGATACGAGGAGAAATGCTTTATTTCTCCTCGTTTTTGCATTTTCCAAGTGTGCTGCCTTGTGCAGCACACATGGAAAATACAAAATTCCATGGTTTGTTTATGTACAGGAAGGTATCCCTTCCTGTACATAAACAAACCTTTTTTTTTAAATGGCGTTTTGTAACTTACATGTGTGCTGCAGGAAGCAGCACACATGTACGGTACAAACTGGCATTTTAGGTTTGTTTATGTGCAGGAAGGGACACCTTCCTGTATATAAACAAACCTCCCTGCTTGCAGACACCCTTGTACTCTGGTGCAAGAGTGCCGGCGTTGGCGCTACGTTGTGAAACGTAGCGCCATCGCAGGGGGGAAAAGCAAGACAGCACCATGTCCTTGTGAATATGGTGCAGCCTTACTTTTCCGAAGTGGCGGAGAGAGGCGTTATGCCAGGAAGGGTAACGCCTCTCTCTGCCACTTCCTTGTGAATATCCCCCAATGTTTCTCTGATTGGTCATGTGGATTGGCTGAGTACTTTGGTAGAGTTGATTCAAGTTTGCAGTTGGAGCTTGGAGATCCCAGGGTAGGCTGCAAGGTAGGCACTCAATTGAGCAAGGAGCTACGGCCGGGCAGGCTAAATGGACACTCAATAACTCAACAGGAGAGGAAGTTCTCAAAAACCGCCTAGTACAAATGTTAAAAAATATAATCATCAATTGGGTCAATAAAAAGGTTATAAAATTACAAGGAGATATACTTACTGTGAGAGCCACCGATCCAAGCAAAAGTATCACCGAATACACCAGTCCCCTGCTGTTTATCCTTACCTATTTGAAAAATGTAAAATAGGTGATTTTTTATGGCTGTAAAATAACTGTCTCTTATTTGCCAAAAGAACTATTCGTTCTATTTCTTTTCTTTTTTTTAAACTTTATTTATCATTTTGGCAATAGAGAAAATAATACAGGCAAAGATGATCATTGACGAAGTCTTGGCATGAGAACCATATATATGTAAACAACAAATACAGAGCTTGTTTGTCACAATGCAACAGTAGAGTCAACATATCTCAAACCTATAATACCTCGCTGGGCAACACGACATTGGAATGAAAAAATAGTCTTCTAGGCCATCCCCATCAGCTCGTACCGTGAATTAGCGTTAATTGCCCTGAGTCTGTCTCAGTTAAATGTCCACAGATATTTTAAGTCGTGAAAACAGCCTGATAAACTGTGTGAGGGATTTGGGTAGAGCAAACCAAACTGAGGGTGCAATATGATAGGCATCTCATCCCACACCTTCTGGGACTCTGCCGTTTTGTGGCTGAGAGTTGGCATCTTGCTGATGACCGTTTATGTACAGCCTGTATGGGCCCCAAATGTCTTTAAGTCGCGAGGTCCCTGGTAGGAGATCAGCATATACCTCGGGTTTGTCTTGCAATAAGCCAGGCTGCGTAGCCAGCCTGCCAGGGTGGGGGCAGTTTTGTGGCCCCACAGTAGGGCAATTTCGCGTTTAGCTAACAGTAAACTGAGGGATGCAGAACGCCTGACATGTTTGAGAAAGTTCACGGTATATCCCAGTAGTGCTACTTCCGGAATGGGGGTAAGGGTCAACTTCGTAATGGTACCTAATGAGTTGTGCACTTCCTCCCAGTATGTGCGGAGCTTGGGGCAAGTCCAAGTGAGGTGAGCAAAATCAGTATGTGGGGTTGCGCATTTGCGGCAGGTGTGGGGTCTAGTAGGGGCCAGTCTGTGTGCTTTAGCTGGGTTAAAGTTAATTCGCTGTAGGAACTTATAATGTAACAGCTTATGTCTACTGTTTAATGAGACGTCGGGTGTCACTGCGCAGCATTTAACCCACTGATCGTCCGTGATGTATCGTCATGCACGGGTCAGAAGGACGCACAGGATTTGTATATTTGGAGGTGAGATGTGCCCCGGTAGGGCTTTCTATTATAAGTGTTAGGGGTAGAAAGGACTCTGGCTCAAGGGGGACGCCAGGCATCGCAGCGCAGATCGGATATGGCTCAATACAAGGCTGTCCATGAATGTGACAGTCTGAAAACGGGCATCTTTTGACGGGGAAAAATATGTGTCTCTGGATATAAGTTGCAGAACGTAGTAATGTCAAACTTGGTTAAGGTGCGCTGGATCAATTTCTCACCGGTAATTGGGAACCAACGAGCATTTGGGACAGGCAAAGCAGAGGAGTAAAGAAAGGGAGCAGGGGTGATCTGTCATAGTTTCTCCCAGGCCCAGCTAGTGATGGAAACTGTCTGTATGTCAGAGGGATCACGGGGCACTCCCTTGGGCAGCATGGTTGACAACCGTTCAGGAAGGATAAAAGCCGCCTCTGGCCGCAGATAGGGTATCCGCGCATCTGGGTGGTAACACGCATAGGCGTAGCAGCACTGAGCAACTAAATAATACAGTTGAAAATCTGGTACTCCATCGCCACCTCTTTCGTACGGTAAGGTAAGAATTTGCCAGCTAACACGAGATTGCTTACCACCCCATATAAGTTGAATAAGGAGTTTGCACAAATGTAAAAAAAAACGTTGGTGAGGGGGATAGGAATATTTTTGAAAAAATTCAAATTTTGATTCCGTCAAAATTTGATAGAAACAGTGCACCATTCCAAAGGAAATTCGCATTCCCAGTGCTGGAGGTTAGTGGGAAAATCACTGACTTATGCCAGTTTATACCAAGGCCAGAGAAAAGGCCAAACCGGAGAATTTCCCTGATGAGTGGCTCCAAGTTTACCCGGGGGTCTCTAATGCAAAGGACGGTGTCATTCGCGTACAGGGAAACTAGGAGGGGCCAGTGTTAAATTGTAAGCCCCTTTGCAGATGGCTTTCCTGAAAGGGCCTCATCAGAGGATCCATAACAAGGGCAAGAAGGGGCAGCCCTGCCGCGTGCAGCATGAAAGGGAGTATGGCCGAGATAAAGTACAGTTTATGTGTAGCCGAGCTGTGGGGCCGCTGTACAGCAGGGCAGTGGTAGCGATGAATCCAAACGGCATGTCCATACGGCGCATAACAGAGAGGAAGAATGGCCATTCTAAAGAATCAAAGGCCTTTGCTGCATCTAATAAAAGTGCAGCCGGCGGAACTATGGGATCGATTCTATGAAGGACCGAGAAAAGAGTTCTAAGATTTAAAGAAGTGGATCGGTGGAGAACAACCCCAGATTGAGCGGGGGAAATGATGAATTCCGTCAGCCGGGAAAGGCAATTGGCCACTATTTTGGCTAATATTTTATAGTCCAGGTTTGAGAGGGGCAGGGGCCTATACGAACCACACAACGTTGGGTCTTTTCCATGTTTGGGACGAAGGATCACGACTGCCTCTCTGAGTGTAGGGGGCAGCATCTGATTTTCAAGGGCCTCTGCATATACCTCAATCAGTTGCGGGGCCAATAAATCTGTATACGTTTTATAAAAGTCCCCAGTAAAGCCGTCAAGGCCGGGGGCAGAGGAGCAGCGGAGGGTAGCAATCCCACCATGGACCTCGGATTCTGTTATCAGTTTGGCGAGGATTCCGTTATCAGTTTGGCAAGGAAGCCTTGCACATCTTTTTCCAGATTCTCTAAAGCTATTTCCGACAAATACACCCCCTGAGCCGAAAGATCGCTTCCCGTTTTAGTAGAGTACAAAGCAGTGAAGTATTTTAAGAATTCCTACCAGAGTTCCAAAGTGGAAGTGTATCTCAGTGATACACGCTCTGCTGTAGAGAAGCCTCAACATCTGCGCCAGCACCCTGCCTGGTCTCTCGCCCTCCCCGTACCGTCTAGCTGTTTGGTATTTACCCAAATAAAGAATCTTACGGTCCGCCGCGTCACGGTATTCGATCAGTAGGGCGGACCGCCGGCCAGATGCGTCTGGGGTCAAGGAGTGCAGTATGGCGTGGTATAGGGCAGCGAGTTCCTGTTCAATACAGTAAATGGTGGTGCGTAGGCTGTTCAGCACCCCTGAATGCTTGGCTATGCATACTCCCTGTATGTATCCCTTAAAGCCCTCCCACAGGACCGCATGGGAGTCAACCGACCCAGTCTTTACGGCGAAATGATCTTCAATCGCTTGGCGCACCTCTTCTTTAACCCCTTCGCTGCTAGGCCTTTTCCCCTCCTGTGCTAAGCCTTTTTTTGGTGATTTGGGGTAGTGCGCGTTTAGGCCCCTGTAACTTTTTGACCACATAAGGTATCCACGCCAAATTTGCGTCCTTTTCTTCCAACATCATGGGGATCCTAAAGGTGCCCAGGGTTTGTGGATTCCCTTGGAGGGGTTCCAGAAATTAAGCAAAATACAGTGAAAATTTTGTTTTTTTCAGAAAAATTGGAAAAACGGGCTGCAAATGAAAGCCTCTGGGTTTTTCCCTGCAAATGTTATCAAAAAAGGGGTTGTGGGGCTGAAATCTCCATTTTCTCAGCTTTTTGGGAATGACAGTCTTTTGTCATAGAACCAACATTTTTCACACAGTTTTGGCATTTTTCTGGGACTTAGCTTATTTTTGCTATTTTTAGAGCTTTCAACCTCCTTCTAGTTAATGCTAGAAATGAGTTTGAAAGCAATAATGGATCCTGGAAAGCTATACATTTTCGAAAAGTAGACACAATTCTGAATTCAGAAAGGGGTCATTTGTCTAAATCCATGAAGGTTTCTTTATAGAAAATAACAGTTAGATTTTGGAATAATTGAAAATTTGTTGAAATAAACAGCCTTTTGTCTCAACGTTTTCACCTATAACTTCTTGTAATTTTGACAGCTCTTGGAAAGCAATATACCATTACATCTGTTAGACCTTCCTGGTTGTGGGGATATATAGGACTTGTAGTTTCACCAAGAACCCGACGAACCCAGATCCAAAAACTGAGCAGCAACTTGCAATGGTATTTTACTATTTACTGGGTATAGAGCACTTATTCTTGGAAAATGTATACATGGAAAAATCTGTATGAAAGACACCTATGTATTTCTGAATTGGGTACAAATTATAGAGTTTAGAAACAGTATATATTTGCACATTTTCAAAATTGGGAATACTCATACTAGCATGAGAATTATTGGTCATTTTTCAAAAAGATTTTTTTTTTTACACAATGTCTTTCATTGGGAAGGGAGAAATGCATGAAAACTCAATAGGTAATAACAGTTGATTTACAAATCTGAATTACCCTAAGTCTCCCGATAAAAACGGTACCTCACTTGTGTGGGTCGGCCTTGTGCCTGCGCCAGAAATGGCGCAAAATGCAACGTGGTCACACCTCAATTTTGCAGGTAAAAATTGACCCTTTTATGGCAAAGTGCCTAGCTGTGGTTTTTGCACCCTAGCTCTGTCGGCACCTAGGGAAACCTAGCAAACCTATACATTTTTAAAAAGTAGACACCCTGGGGAATTCAGGATGGGGTTACTCGACTGCCTACCACCAGGTTCTGTTACCCAGAATCCCTTGCAAAGCTAAGAAATTGTAAAAAAAAAACGCATTTTCCTCACATTTCTGTGGTGGAAAGTTCTGGAATCTGCGTGGATCAACAAATTTCCACCCACCCAGCGTTTCCCCGGGTTTCCCGGAAAAAATGGTACCTGACTTGCCTGGGTCTGCCTAGTGCCTGCGACAGGAAACAGCGCAAAACGCAACGTGGTCGCACAGCAATTTTGCAGTGAAAACGTGCTCTTTTTTGGCAAAGAGCCTACCTTTTGTTTTTGAACCCTAGCTCTGCCGGCACCTAGGGAAACCTAGCAAACCTTGTTATTGTTATTGTTAACTTGGTCTTTTATAGCGCCAACTCACCAACAGGTCTCAAGGCGCTTGGAAAGAAGCCAGCAACAAAGATTCATAAGAAAAGAAGTGGTCCAGGGACCAGAGATATGATCTATTTAGCTGGGTCGAGAGCCTCCCTAAACAAGAAAGTTTTTAACAGCTTCCTAAAGCGCAGCAGATTTGCTTCTTTCCGAAGTGTTTCTGGTAAGTTGTTCCAGATCTGCGGAACCAGAACCGAGAAAGACCTGCCTCCTTTAGTTTTTAACTTATAGCGGGGGCAGACTAGAAGCTGAGAGTCGGCGGACCGCAAAGCTCGTCTGGGGGTATATATCTCCAGGCGCTCTTTGATATACGCAGGGGCCAGCCCATAGATGGCCTTGTGGGCTGTACACAGGCTCTTAAACTCTACCCTCTGCTCAATGGGGAGCCAATGTAACTTGAGGAGTAGAGCAGTAGCATGTGATCTTCTAGGTAGCTTGAAGATCAGACGCGCTGCATCATTTAGGACCACCTGCAATTTGTTAATCAAAATTTTGGGTAGGCCCAGATAAAGGGCGTTCCCGTAATCCAACCTCGAGACAATGGTGGCAGAAACTACCATCCGAAGTGCGGAACACAAGAGAAGAGGGGCCAGCTTTCTTAGCTGTCGAATCAGGCCAGTGCACATCCCCACTACTGAGGAGATCTGACTGGCCATTGACAGCTCATTGTCGATTTTTATTCCAAGGCTTTTCACCTTATCACTGGGCATCGGTGAAGGCCCTAGTTCTTTGGGCCAGTAGAGGTCACTCCAAGGTGATGCTAGAGTAGAGACCACCAGTACCTCCGTTTTATCCGGATTTATTTTCCGTAGATTGGCCGTCATCCAGCCAACCGTATGTCTGAGGATGTTCTGAGCACTGGTTTGTGCTGAGATTGTATTATCGATACTCAGCAATAACTGGGTGTCGTCAGCATAATTAAATACACGGCAGCCCATGTCATCTAGAGAAGCAATCAACGGCTGGAGGTACAGGTTAAAAAGCAGTGGAGACAATGCGGAACCCTGAGGGACTCCGCACTCTATCACACCTGCTTTCGAAATGGCATCCCCCAGTTGAATCCTCTGGGTCCTACCGGTCAAGAAAGATTGGAGCCATTGATGGACCTGACCCCTTATCCCAAAAGCAGCCAATCTATCCAATAGAAAGGAGTGGCTGACAGTATCAAACGCCGCTGATAGATCTAAAGGTATCAGGGCGCTTGGTTTTTTACTGTCAGCCATACCTCTCAGTTCATCCAGCACAGCAAGCATCACCAACTCAGTGCTGTGGTGTGCCCGAAATCCCGCCTGACACTCCTGGAGAAGATGGTGTGATTCCAGGAACGAGGAAAGGGACTTCAGCACATGTTGCTCTAGAATCTTGGACAGATATGGCAGTTGGGATATTGGCCTATAGTTTTTTAAGATGGCTGGGTCAGCTCCAAGCTTTTTCAACAAGGGCCTCACCCGTGCCTCCTTAAGACTTGATGGTAAATGGCCGGTCTCCATTGAGCTGTTGAGAATGGAGATAATATGATTTTCCAAAATAGGACGTGCAAGGCTAAAGACCCTGGGGGGACACGGGTCTGCTGGGGAGCCTGACTTAAAGTTATTCATAATCTGCTCCAGGCTTAGCGGGTCTAATTCAGGAAATTTCGCAAGATATACTCCAGTTGAAGACTGAACTTCGTGTAACGGACAAGGGTCCTTCATGGCCTTGGCCTTGATCTCCAAAACGATAGTTTCCACCTTCTCAAAAAAGAAGTTTTGGAAACTATCGGCCGTTATTGTTATTTCCGATGTATCTGGTTTTTTGGTCAGTTCGGTTAGAATTTTAAATGTTTCCTTCTGAATATTGTCCGCCTGACTTATACGGGATTCATAGAAATCTGCTTTTGTTGTCATAATCAATTTCTTGTATGTCTTCAGTGAGGTTCTGTATTGTTCCCTATCTGTTCCCTCTTTAGTTCTCCTCCAGGTCCTTTCTAGGCACCGGAGTTTCTTTTTATGGTCCCTTAAAAGCGGGGTGAACCATGGGGCGCCTTTTATTATTCCTTTTACTTTTTGTACTTTCTCCGGGGCTATCTGGTCTATTGCCTGACTCAGATTCTGCATTAGATCTTTATAGTCCTGCTCCAAATCTCCCTTTAGAATGAAGGTTTGGACGTGGTTAGGTAGACTACAGGTCAAGGTTTGAGAATCTACTTTAGTCCACTGCCGGGCTTTTTTTAATTTAGGGTTTTTTGGGACACATGGCTTTTGATCGGGATCTCACAATTCACCAAATAGTGGTCCGACCAGACACAAGGCAGGATGTCCCCAAGTTTTACCCTTGGATCCGATGTCCAAATGAGGTCTAGGATGTGCCCCTTAACATGCGTGGGGCCATCCACAAGTTGACTAATCCCCAGGGAGGACATTGTATTCTCTAGACAGCGAGATGGGAGATCTTTATGAACCTTATCCCAGTGCATGTTAAAATCTCCTGTCACTATGATTTTTTGATACCTAGTACATAAGTCAGAGATAATCGGATCAAACAAGTCATTAAAAGCTGACGTGGAGTTTGGGGGGCGATACACAGAGAGGATCACTAAGCATGAGTTGTTCAGCATGATCTTTACTCCAAGTATATCTGCGACTTCTATAGTTTCAGCAATGATTTTGACAGCTTTTAGATTTTTCTTGAACAGAATTGCGACCCCCCCACCCCGAGCATTTTCCCCGCGGTTGTGCCATACCGCGTCATAATTGCTAGGAAGGGCAGCTATAATGTCTGGCAGGGAATTTTCACCTAACCACGTCTCTGTGAGTGTTAAGATATCAATAGCATCGTCCTGGAGAAGAGTAAAAACCTCAAGATAATGCTTTTGGAGCGACCTGGTATTTAGACAGGATAATTTCAAGGAGGGGGGAGCAGTTTTGGAAAAGCCCCCGGGAGGGTGGAGAATATTCAATTCTTTTAATCTGGTCACAATAGCAGGGTCCAGACCCTGTCTACCCAAATCCAAGTCTCTCAGGTCTCTAGAGGAAAATATCAGTCGGTGATCAAGAGTCCTGACCCCTGACCCTGCCCGAGTGCGGATGGGCGCAGACGGGCAGGACTCTGGCACGACTCCGGCGCAGATCCGGCGCGTCCGCAGTACGCGTCCGCTGCGCGGAGCCATAGTCGTCTTATATAAGCGCTGCTAGAGCGCGTCACCCACCGCCTCCTCACCCAATATGGCCGCCAATTACCCGGGAGCCGGCCCTCGGCGTCAACACTCGGCCGAGAGCGGACTCGAGGCAGAAGGAGGGGGGAGAGGAACACAGAGCGCGAGGAAGCGCTAAAGAAGTCTCAAGGTGCTTTTTAAATCAAGCCAATAAAATACACGCTTTTTAAAAGTGCAACTGAATGCTATTAAATGCAAATGTGGCCAAGAAAAGAGGAGAGACCTCCCGGTTTCCGCCTCAGGAGGGAAAGTTGTTGTAGTTCGTTATCAAGCGAATACACGCAGCTGTGCCCTTTTTAAGCGCTGCTAGAGCGCGTCACCCACCGCCTCCTCACCCAATATGGCCGCCAATTACCCGGGAGCCGGCCCTCGGCGTCAACACTCGGCCGAGAGCGGACTCGAGGCAGAGGGAGGGGGGAGAGGAACACAGAGCGCGAGGAAGCACTAAAGAAGTCTCAAGGTGCTTTTTAAATCAAGCCAATAAAATACACGCTTTTTAAAAGTGCAACTGAATGCTATTAAATGCAAATGTGGCCAAGAAAAGAGGAGAGACCTCCTGGCTTCCGCCTCAGGAGGGAAAGTTGTTGTAGTTCGTTAACCTATACATTTTTGAAAACTAGACACCCAGGGGAATTCAGGATGGGGTGACTCGACTGCCTCCCACCAGGTTCTGTTACCCAGAATTCCTTGCAAAGTTAAAAAATTGAGAAAAAAAACGCATTTTCCTCACATTTCTGTGGTGCAAAGTTCTGGAATCTGCGTGGATCAACAAATTTCCAACCACCCAGCGTTCCCCCAGGTCTCCCGAAAAAAATGGTACCTCACTTGCTTGGGTCTGCCTAGTGCCTGCGACAGGAAACAGCGCAAAACGCAACATGGCCGCACCGCAATTTCGCAGTGAAAATGTGCCCTTTTTTGGCAAAGAGCCTACCTTTCGTTTTTGAACCCTAGCTCTGCCGGCACCTAGGGAAACCTAGCAAACCTATACATTTTTGAAAAGTTGACATCCAGGGGAATTCAGGATGGGGTGACTCGACTGCCTACCACCAGGTTCTATTACCCAAAATCCCTTGCAAAGCCAAGAAATTGACAAAAAAAAACGGATTTTCCTGACATTTCTGTGGTGGAAAGTTCTAGAATCTGCGTGGATCAACAAATTTCCACGCACCCAGCGTTCCCCCAGGTTTCCCAAAAAAAATGGTACCTCACTTGCCTGGGTCTGCCTAGTGCCTGCGACATGAAACAGCGCAAAACGCAACATGGTCGCACCGCAATTTCGCAGTGAAAATGTGCCCTTTTTTGGCAAAGAGCCTACCTTTTGTTTTTGAACCCTAGCTCTGCCGGCACCTAGGGAAACCTAGCAAACCTATACATTTTTGGAAAGTTGACATCCAGGGGAATTTAGGATGGGGTGACTCGACTGCCTACCACCAGGTTCTGTTACCTAGAATCCCTTGCAAAGCTAAGGAATTGACAAAAAAAAGCATTTTCCTCACATTTCTGTGGTGGAAAGTTCTGGAATCTGCGTGGATCAACAAATTTCCACCCACCCATCGTTCCCCCAGGTCTCCCGAAAAAAATGGTACCTCACTTGCCTGGGTCTGCCTAGTGGCTGCGACAGGAAACAGCGCAAAACGCAACGTGGTCGCACCTCAATTTTGCAGTGAAATCGTGCCCTTTTTTGGCAAAGAGCCTACCTTTTGTTTTTGAACCCTAGCTCTGCCGGCACCTAGGGAAACCTAGCAAACCTATACATTTGTGAAAACTAGACACCCAGGGGAATTCAGGATGGGGTGACTCGACTGCCTACCACCAGGTTCTGTTACCCAGAATCCCTTGCAAAGCTAAACAATTGTGAAAAAAATGCATTTTCCTCACGTTTCTGTGGTGGAAAGTTCAGGAATCTGTGTGGATCAACAAATTTCCACCCACCCATCGTTCCCCCAGGTCTACCGAAAAAAATGGTACCTCACTTGCCTGGGTCTGCCTATTGGCTGCGACAGGAAACAGCGCAAAACGCAACGTGGTCGCACCTCAATTTCGCAGTGAAATCGTGCCCTTTTTTGGCAAAGAGCCTACCTTTTGTTTTTGAACCCTAGCTCTGCCGGCACCTAAGGAAACCTAGCAAACCTATACATTTTTGAAAACTAGACACCCAGGGGAATTCAGGATGGGGTGACTCGACTGCCTACCACCAGGTTCTGTTACCCAGAATCTCTTGCAAAGCTAAAAAATTGTGAAAAAAATGCATTTTCCTCACGTTTCTGTGTAGGAAAGTTCAGGAATCTGTGTGGATCAACAAATTTCCACCCACCCAGCGTTCCCCCAGGTCTCCCCAAAAAAATGGTACCTCACTTGCCTGGGTCTGCCTAGTGCCTGCGACAGGAAACAGAGCAAAATGCAACGTGGTCACACAGCAATTTCGCAGTGAAAATGTGCCCTTTTTTGGCAAAGAGCCTACCTTTAGTTTTTGAAGCCTAGCTCTGCCGACACCTAGGGAAACCTAGCAAACCTATACATTTTTGAAAACTAGACACCCAGGGGAATTCAGGATGGGGTGACTCGACTGCCTACCACCAGGTTCTGTTACCCAGATTCCCTTGCAAAGCTAAGAAATTGACCCAAAAAACGCATTTCCCTCACATTTCTGTGATGGAAAGTTCTGGAATTTTGCGTGGATCAACAAATTTCCACCCACCCAGCGTTCCCCCGGGTCTCCCGAAAAAAATGGTACCTCACTTGCCTGGGTCTGCCTAGTGCCTGCGACAGGAAACAGCGCAAAACGCAACGTGGTCTCACCTCAATTTCGCAGTGAAATCGTGCCCTTTTTTGTCAAAGAGCCTACCTTTTGTTTTTGAACCCTAGCTCTGCCGGCACCTATGGAAACCTAGCAAACCTATACATTTTTGAAAACTAGACACCCAGGTAAATTCAGGATGGGGTGACTCGACTGCCTCCCACCAGGTTCTGTCACCCAGAATCCCTTGCAAAGCTAAAAAAATTGTGAAAAAAATGCATTTTCCTCACGTTTCTGTGGTGGAAAGTTCAGGAATCTGCGTCGATCAACAAATTTCCACCTACCCAGCGTTTCCCCAGGTCTCCCGAAAAAAATGGCACCTCACTTGCCTGGGTCTGCCTAGTGCCTGCAACAGGAAACAGCGCAAAACGCAACGTGGTCGCATCGCAATTTCGCAGTGAAAATGTGCCCTTTTTTGGCAAAGAGGCTACCTTTTGTTTTTGAACCCTAGCTCTGCCGGCACCTAGGGAAACCTAGCAAACCTATACATTTCTGAAAACTAGACACCCAGGGGAATTCAGGATGGGGTGACTCGACTGCCTCCCACCAGGTTCTGTTACCCAGAATCCCTTGCAAAGCTAAGAAATTGACAAAAAAACGCATTTTCCTGACATTTCTGTGGTGGAAAGTTCTGGAATCTGCATGGATCAACAAATTTCAACCTACCCAGCATTCCCCCAGGTCTCGCGAAAAAAATGGTACCTCACTTGCGTGGGTGGCTCAAGGACCTGCGATAGGCAAGGGTCCCAAACCTAAGGAGGAGACATCAAAATAACCTATCACTAAACAACCGGGTTTTGCAAGGGGGTTCCCATGAGTTTTTGGCCCGGGGCTCAGCGGCCATCTAGGGAAACCTACCTAACCCACACATTTCTAAAAACTAGACACCCGGGGGCTTTCAAGAAGGTATGGCTTGCGTGGATCCTCCAACGTTCCTTTACCCAGAATCTCTTGCAAACCTCAATTTTAGCTGAATAAATCAGTTTTTTCACACTTTTTTGTGTAGGAAAGCGTGGCATCACTGGGCTCACACAAATTTTCTCCCACCCAGCGTTCCCCCAGGTCTGCCGATAAAAATGGTACCTCACTTGCGTGGGTAGGCATAGTGGCTGCAACAGGAAAAGGTCCAAATCGTATGGTGGAGAATTTAAAATAACCAATAGCAAAACTACCTTCTTTTTTGGGGAGGCACCTGAGTTTTTGGACCGGGGCTCGGCGGACATCTTTGGAAACTACCAAACCCAAACAGTTCTGAAAACTAGACCCAATCTGCCCGGGGGCAGATTGGGGGGCTATTACCCCATCTGCCCCCCCCAGGGGGGGCAGAAAGACTAAATACTAATAATTTATTTATTGGGGGAGTGTAGGCCCTTGCCCAAGGGGCCGCTCCCCCCTCCCTGGTGTCTAGTGGGTGGATCCCTGCTTGGGGATCGCCCTCCTGGGGAGGGGTACCATTCTCCCCTTTCCAATGATACCTCTCCCGTCTTTCTACGTGCTCAGGGGCCTGAGATAGCCCACTGAGCATGTAGAAAGTGAAACTGAAATGAGCCTAAAGGCTCATTTTAGTTTCGGTTTGTGTTCAATGACGACAGCGCGACGTGCGCGCTGATCGTCATTGAACAGAAACCAGGGAGGGGGCCTCGGGAGCTGGGGAAGCTCTTCCCCGGCTCCCAAGGTCAGAGGGGTGAAAAGGAAATCCCTCTGCTGTCTGCAGCAGAGGGAATTTGTGCCCCTGGCCTCATGACGGAATGGTTCCGTCATCAGCACAGGAGCACCGATGCTCATGACGGAACCATTCGGTCATGAGCATGGATGGGGTTAAATAAATCATCAAGGAGCGTTCGGCAAGGGAAGCGCCATTGGCGTTCATACCCCTCCGGGTGTGGAATTTTCAGACGGAGCTGAACCGGCGAATGCTCCGAGTAGGTTCTAAGGAGTGTCTCAAGAATCTGAAAACAATTGGAGATAGCCAGGGACACTATACAGTAATCTATTCTCGTCCAGGTGTTGTGCTGTCCAGCGTAATGTGTGTAGTCAGTGAGGGTGGGATGGCGCTGCCACCAGATGTCAATTCGGGAAAGCTGGTCACATAGGGAAGTGAGAGCGCGTTGGGAGCGTGGTTTAGTGTCTAGGGTGGAGGCCGTGCTATTTAGTGTGGGGTTAAGGAGTAGATTAAAATCAGAGGCGTAGCTAGAGCTTGTGGCGTCCGGGGCTATCCCTCAGATTGCCGCCCCTTGCATCCACAGTCCTGTGATTGTGTGCGGTAAAGTCTCGACTCGAATTTTGAATCTCACCTCATTCTCAAATTTCGGGCACAGATATTTCTCACATGTATCATTGGAATGCTAGTTTTACATTGGTCTATTAACTAGTGCAAGTAAGTGTTAACTATCTGAACTCGCAGTTGTAGAGGGCTGCGCACAGCACCCCGGGCCACTTGCTTAATTATACTGGTGTGATTTTTTAAAATACTTTTAAACATATTTGTCAGCCTGCCTAACTGTTACTGCTATGTGTGTCTCACAGGCTCTCATGTGGCTTGCCCAGCAATCCTAGTATCATGCACATGCTCACTGCGGCGGCCGGAGTCCGTGAGTCAGCTGACTAATGAATTTATGTTATAGGCCTGAGGCAATTGAGATTTGTGTTAGGGGCACACCCTGTTAAAGTCTGGGCCCATCTATCATTGCTTTGACCTATGTGCCGAACGGCCTTTGTCCCAACCCACCATTTGCGCAGAGTCAGAACAATTCCACAGTTGGGCGCAGCCTTTTTAAAATCCTGCTCATTACAGTATTCAACACACTTAATGTAATGAGTCCCCTTCTTACATATCAGAGTTTTAACTGCTCTTTTATTTCAGTAATTGTGTCATTGTGTGGCAGTCATGTGTGTTTATTGGCTCCAATTCACACAGTCACACAAATCCAAATATGTATATCATGGAATTATTGTGAAGAACATTCAATCGCTCTTTCGTATATTTTTTAAACTTTTTTTTTACAAAACTGCAACGGCTCATTCCTTGAAACATTGGGTTTAACAATAGCAACACTTGATAATGTAAAACAGACTGTATATATTTTTGCCATTATTTTGTTGAAGATTTTGTGACAGAAAAATGTCCTTTGCGCTGACACACAGTATTCTGTTATCTAGTATTTCCTCTAAATTGACAAGGCTGCACCTGTGTTTAGGTGAAATAAAACAGAATATTGGCCTGGATAAGGTGATTTCAGACAGCAGTGTTGTTCCTCAAAAGCAGAAGTTTTTTGGGTCGGTAGGTCACTGGATCTGCTAAGTCTATTATCTACTGTGCTTTAAAAGTTATGGCATTTCAGAAAGAATATGATGGGAAAAGTGTTATAAAAAGCACAATTTTCCTCCAATTTTGAAAATAGAACTCTTGGGAGACAAACTTAGACCACTCTCCACCCCCTGCTGCGCTTATGCTCGCTTGCTGTGCACTTTCGCAGAATGGAAGCTCGTATGAGTAAATGTGCCTGGCTTGCTTTTAGTTGCTGAGAAGGCCCTGCTGCCAGCCGACTCCTGCTTTAAAAGCAGTGAAGGCACAGCAGGTGTAGCGCTTCAGAGACCCCATTAAACAGACAGTAGACATCCGGCTTAGCAACACGGCGTTCTTTGTCACAATCCTCACGCAAACAGTTGAATATGAATTCAGGCAAGTGGCTGGGGCATGGCCTGTGGTGGTCCATATGGCGCTCCGTTTGCTTTCATAAAACACGTGCCATCTCACACACAGTATACGCCAACATAACTGCATGAGCACACTATCGTTCCAGCGTGCATACTAACACATGCATAGGCGCAGCATTTCACACAGGCTTCACCACTGAACTCCATCAGACACAGTATAGCACGCATCTCACGCCCATACTGTCACAAAAGCACACACATCATCATAAACCCCAACGCTCACTCCACAGAAATGCACATTATCTCATTTCACACATTGCCTTGCATATCTCACCACAGACAGCATCAAGCCCACATATACCACCAGAAGCACTGTCAAACACACCCCTGCTTGCCTTTACACCAGCAAACTCCTTCATCACGCCCTCTCACAACAAACCTTCAAGTCATACACCAGCACACTATAAAAAAACACAACATTGCACATTAGGCAAAGTTTGCCCTGGTACTGTCTGCGCTTTTACGTTTGTGTTTATTCATTGGATGTATTCGCTCTGAGTAAACTTTTACGTTTGCCTTGTATATTTTTCATCATGAATCACAAACTCACGTGTCGGCGAATGCAGGAAAACACCCACGCTGGTAACTACCACGCAGGCTGGTGGAAGCCGCGCCCGGTCTGGGGTGGGACAGGACCAGTACTGAGAGCCCGGTGTTCAGGTCTTCATTCTTTCTTCACCAGGGAGTGGAAGAACCGATTCTGTTAAGCACCGAGATAAAGCAGCAAACTCTAACCCATGGTGGTCGATATGTCTACTGGGAAAACTACCGAAGATTGCTCGCCTCATCGGCGTAAATCAATTGATGGGGCTGATGTTTGGGGCCCGTGTGTAACAGCGGGCCCCGGCCGCGGCAATTTGAGTTTGCCGCCCGGGTCCGGCCCTCCTCCAGTGATAGGTTTGCTGGCAGCTGCTCACGAGAGGCGAGCGCGTGCATGGTGGTGGAGCACGTGACTCGCGCGCGGGCTGGTCAAACATTATGCCCAGGGCCGTCATTGGTAGCGCTTTCGCGCGCTACAAGATTGACGGCCCTGGGACGGGATCCGATCCACTGACAACCACCACAAACGGGGTAAGACACTCATGCTGCACTGCAGGCAGCATTTACAAGGTGCACTTGCTCTTCACACGGGGCCCGCGCGGCACTGGCGGAGGCCTTTATAATTAATTTTATTATAGAATTTGCGTGTCCCCAAATAAATTATAAAGGCCGCCGCCAGTGCTGAGCAGCCCCCTTGTGAAGAGCAAGCGCACCTTGTAAATGCCGCCGCCCCCAAAATTGTGTCGCCTGGGGCGGACCCCCCCCCCTTTGATCTCCCCTCCCTAGCTACGCCACTGATTAAAATCCCCCTCGATCAGGAAGCGGCAGGGGTCAAGTTTTAGCAGCTGCACTTGTAATGCGTGGTAAAATTCAGGTGAATAAGTGTTCGGAGCATAGACACAGGCCAGTGCCACTTTATGTCCCTGAGTGATCCAGTGACAAGAACGTATCTGCCTTCATTGTCGCTGACGACGGTGTCCAGGCTAAAGGGGCCACACCCCTAGCATTGTTACTGCAGTTAGCGAAATAGCGGTGTGTGCCCCAACTGGCTGCAAAGCAGAGTGGGTCCGCCTGGGGTAAGTGTGTTTCCTGTTTATAAGCCACATCTACGTTGTGTCTAATGAGATAGTGGAGTACC
Organism: Lissotriton helveticus; assembly: GCF_964261635.1. NCBI lineage: Eukaryota > Metazoa > Chordata > Amphibia > Caudata > Salamandridae > Lissotriton > Lissotriton helveticus. The sequence continues at coordinate 345,496,865 of NC_136070.1, read as the reverse complement.
TGCCTTCTTTTACAGTTGTCTTTTAGGCCCCTTACATTCCAGGTCATCATGGATAAGCCCGAAGGACCTTCTATATTACCCAACTGCGCCATTGTAGGTGTATCTCGCATATGTCATGTAAAAACATCGATGAAAACAATCAAACTGTGCCAACAAGCATGCTTGTATCCAAATGTAAACCTCTAAGACAAAATCTTGTAAAAGATTGTGGAATAATCCTACATTACCCCCCTCCACCCTCCACCCACCCTCTTCTAAAAGAGAAGACATTACCCAAATCTAAAACGTATACCATTATACCAATCGCCGTAACGCTGCAGTTACTAAAACCCCAACAAGGCATATGCAACTAGCAAGAAAGAAATCAAAGGTGTAAACCATGGGGGCAGCCACGCCAGTTAAGCATACATTGAAACCATACAGATGAACTGGACTTAGATATCCCAATTTAGGAATGCAATTGAGCAGTATCTAACAAGGTGAGTCTGTCGGCCTGTGCCCGAGCTGGAGAACAGTTCCATGCTGGCATTGGAGCCGCTACCCTGGGGCAAATATCTGTCTCCATCTCCTCTGGGGCAAACTTTCTTCTGCTTGAGGGTGCGGCAAAGCTCCTCTGCTTCATTCGGGGTGTTGCACGGCCGTTGACGTCGACTTTCAGTCTCACAGGATAGAGCATGCCTTTTCCCATGCTCAGGTTTCTGAGCGAGGCCTTAACCCCATTGAACTTGCAGCGGGCCTCTTGTACCATAAGGGTAAAATCTGGGTATAGCGAAATTTTAGAGCCCTGCCAGTCAGTGTCTCCCTTTTCTCTGGCAAGGCGCAGAGCAGTGTCCCGGTGGCAGAAGTACATTATGCGGGCAATGATGGGCCGCGGGGAAGGCCTGGATTTGGCCGTGGGCCCAAAGAGCAATGAGCGTGTTCTACCACAAAACCAGGTGTGAAGGACTCCCTTCCATACATGTCCGTCAGCAGAGTCTCGACGAAAAGATCCAAGTGGCCTGTCGACGTCATCTCCGGTACCCCTAGGATGCAAATATTATTGCACCGACCGCGCGCCTCGAGGTCCTCATTCTTCATGGCAACGTCTGTGAGAATGTGCTCCACTCGTTCAAGCTGCTTGAGAGATTGCACCATTCCGTCTTCGATGTCTGAAATCCTTGCTTCTGCCACATCCAGATGCCGATCATGTGATTGGATTTTGGCCCCCATGTCTTCCAGGCGTTTGTCCAGCACATCAAATCTTCCATCGAGTGCATGAAAGCCTGCCTTAGTTTCCAGGAGTAGAACAGATGTCTGCGCCCTGGGAGCATCTGCCCCATCAGCGCCGTGTTACTCTCTGCCATGGTTGAGTCGTCATTGCGGTTTTGTTCAGAGATTTTTCCCAATGGCAGGGTCTTTGTTTAGGGTCCTTGCGGCCCATGCCGCTGCAGGGTTGGGTAATGGAGGCTATATTGACGTCAAGCCGCGCAACGCGCGCTGACGTGGTCTCAGGGAGGAGCCGATTGCGTTGGACGATGATCAGAATGGTTGAGCCCGTGGGACAATGCACCCCATCAGCAGGCTAGGCCCCACCGAATTATAGAGGGGGAGGGTTACCAGCCAACAGGATGTGCCTGTTGTAGCTGATGCAGCGCTTGCAGGCGCTGTATGAAGGTGTGGTGGGGAAGCAGGCTCACACTACCACTGGTGCAGGCACACGCTAATCAGGGTGCTGTGCAGGCAGGGCCGGACCAGACAAATTAAAAAGCAGGCCACGCTAATGTCTCAGAACAGGGCGCTGGACTGTGTGAGATAGCAGCACACTCCTTAGTCCACCATGGGAGAGGTAGACAGCTGTGGGGCTTTCGAAGACAGGCCCAGCATGAGGTGCACGCTGCGGGAGTGGGGCCCCTCCTCAGGATTTTCAATATCCAAGTGGTGAGTCGGCGTCGAGGCAGGCAGCAGCATGGAGTGGAAGCCACCCAGGGATCTCGCTTAGGGCACCAGGTGTACGGAGCGCTCATCCAATGGTGAGGCACCAGATCAGCCAGCCGTCTTGCGGGGACTGAGCACCGCCAGGCAGCGGAAGCGGCGGCTCAACCCCCCTCTATTCCACCTGCACCCTCCCATGAGTGCCCTTTGCGGTTGAGGCCCACCGCGGGCCCTGTCCCTGCGGGGCCTACTAGAGTATGGTGAAGGGGGTGCAGGCCTGCGCGACCGCTCCTATGAAAATGCGGCAGCAGCAAAAGGGGTCCACGAAGTGGGGCGGAGACCACACACCGCCCCCTACGCCCAGCAGTCTCACTTTCAGGATCCGCGGGCACTCCAGTCGGGAATGCTGTCCCAGCGCACATCTCAGTGACCGGCAGGCTTCGGGAGGCAGGCAGGGCCGTCTGCATAGTAGCCCTCCTCCCCCATCTCCTCTGATGATCGGATCTTCCCCATGCCTCTACTTAATCACTATCTGGGCATATCGATGAGTTCTGATGTAGATTAGAACGGCGGTCAAGGGTTTGGTACCGGGATGTCGCTGCCGGGCTGCAGGTTACTGACGGAGGTTCAATGCCGCGCGGCCATGTTGGTCGGCGGCTTGGCCATGCCCCCCCATTCATTCTATTTCTTCAAATATCAGTTGCTATTTCCACGCACACCCAGTCCTTGCACCTTCACTTTTCCATGTGTGAGAAGTTCGTCCATGCCAGCTTTTTCTTCGCGTTCTGTTACTTGTTTTCTTTATCCGTTATAAATTTAGCACTCTAAGTACTAGAATACAAAAGTAAAATCCTAGAACAATCCCCCGCATGGAGACTGGAAATGTGAGAGCTCAGTTTGAAATGGAAGACTCTATAGCAAGTGGGGGCCCACGCCCATTGTAACTCGAGGGCAACTGCTGTACACCTGAACTGAGCATGTTGCAGACATCACTACGACCTTTGTGTTGGAGTGCACCTGAACTGAGCCCCTTGCACACAGCCCAACTACAGGCCCACTGACATACATATGATTGGAGCCTGTCTCATGGAGCGATTCTTCACTTAGTTTTGTATATGCCACACCACACATCTGTGTTAACTTGACTTTTGCACTTAGCCCGGTACATGCAGTGTGGTACTAGACATGAGTCACTTAAGCCAAACCCTGGGGCTCATTGATAAGGCCCATTGCGCCATGGGAACGCCACTTTTTGTGACATTCCGTGGCGCAGGAGCCTGCTCCATATTTTTGAGGCAACACTAAGCCACTTTATTTTGGGGTTAATGCTGCCTCCAAAATATTGTTCCTTTTACCACAGTTTTCTGCATTAAAAGACCGTGCAATGTGTGTTGCTGGGGGCGTTGCCAGCAACATTCATGGTATTTGACACTGCCCCAGATTTAGGAGAAATTGTAAATCTGATGCAGTGCCGAAAGCGTACGCATAAGGGAGGCACAGTGAGGAGAAATATCTTTATTTCTCCTTGTTTTTCCTTTTTCTGTGTGCTGCATTCTACAGCACACATAGAAAAAGGAAAAAGTCTCTTTTGATTGTTTTTGTGCAGTAAGGTTTTTCTTCCTGCACAAAAACAATCACCCCCACAATGCAGGGACCCTTGCACCATGGTGCAAAGGTGCCTACGTTGGCGCATGGCAGCCAACTGTGCACCCACGCAGAGGAAAACGAAAAGAATTTGCCATATCTCATAGAGTTGGCGCATTCCTGCCCTTTTCTTTTGCCGTAGAGGAGCACGGCAGGAAGGCCAGCTGCACTGCCCTACGGCAAAAACACATACATGAGGCCCCCTATTTTTAGGCTCCTAAATGCAGAACTCCACAGATCTGACAGTTGTTGCCCATATCCATGTCCTGGTACATGTCCTTGATAGGTTCTGCAGCTGTGCTACTGGACTATCAGCCTGGCTCTTGGTCATGCCTAGTATTGTGCAGTGCGCAGTTCTTCTATAGATCTATCTTTGGAACCCCACCAAATGCCTTTGGGTCATTGGATCACCTCGTTCCTAGACCTGGCCTTCAGTTAAGAAATACACACATTCTGAGAGTTACACTCCTGGCTCAGTTTAACTGAACTCCCAAGTCTTCCAAGTTCGTGCGTGAGTAGTTCAGCCAATTGTATTCTGTTTTGGCCCTTTTGGTGTTGTTATACATAAACACTAGGAACACAAGTCTTAAAGTTCAAAGAAAAATCTGGACGGGGTGATCTTCTCGTGTGTAGGCCTGCAACATTTGAGAGCTCTGGTTCAACATGGAACAATTCAGCACAGACAATGAAAACAAAGATTGTAAAAGAAAACCACAGGACTTAAAAATATGTGATTCAGTGATACAGAGTTATCTTGAAACTCTATCCCATCACTCTCGCACTTGTACATCCACAACCCTTGCAGACCTCTCATGTTTCTCAAGTCCTTGTGGGAGTAGTTGAACCAGTTCAGGTTTTTTATTTGCAATCTGTGACAAGTAGTGCAGCATTTTTTTTTTTAGAACTTGTTTTTATTGCAACTCTGCATCAACTTCACCATATTTTATCGTCAGAAGGGTGTTGCATATTTGCCTATGGGGCTAATTCGCAAACAGATTGTACATTGCATTTTTCGAGCAGAGAAGAAATTTGGAATAAAACAGAACGAAAAACAGGTACATCCAGGGCCGGACTGAGAATCGAAACCTGCCCTGGCAAACTGCTTTGCCGGTGTTGTGTAATATCAGGTATCCCCTCGGGATCGTGTATCCCCCTCGCTTCGGCAGATTCCGGACGTCCTGCAGATTGGAGAGCTCGGACGAGCCCCCAGTAGCCCCGCCTGTAAGATTGGTGGTGGAGGGCCCTAGGCCCGCATGCTAGGTGCAGCAATGACCTGACACAGACACCAGATGAGGGTAGTGGGAATGGCTTCAAGCACGTGCGCTCGGCCCCTTTTATTGCCAGCGTCATGTGACACCATGACGTCTGTGGTGGGTGGGTGTAAAGTGTAATACAGACACTTGAACACTAGAACGTGTCCATGCTAGGACACTACATCCCTCCCATTTTTTAATTGCAAAGACCCACATTCAGAAATCAACCTGTGGGGAAAATAACATGTATCAGGATGCAGTAAAGCGTTCAGCTTCCGCAGTGTCTTTCAATCCGCCGCTGCTTGGAATCACAGATGGTGTTCAACCTGTTGCGGATAACATCAGTTCACAGTGGCACCAGTTTGTGGTGCTCGATGGAAACAGCCTGTTGATGACTCTGCGACCAAATTGTCCTCTCAGTCCTTCTTTTGCTCACTTCCATGGCGACGGGTGCAGTTAGAGTTCTTGTGGTTCGCCGGGGAATGATGCACGATTTCCGGCCTTGGCCTTGGCTTTATTTGTAGTCTATGTCCTACTTGGCAAAAGGCAGATCCATTGCAAGGCATCCCTCTCACTAGGATGACCCCTCTCGTCGGTGTTCCCCTGCCACGGGATATCCTTGAGGTCCTCTTCTCGGATTCGCGCTGGGCTGGATGTGTCCACATCAGTTGTTCCTGCGCCGCCGTCAGTGGGGTATGGAAGAGACGATGTGTCTCACCTCAGATTCCGCAGCCTCGTCCCAAGGTAGCTGTTGGTTTCTGTCTTTGCTTGCGACGTCTTCGCCCTCCCCGGACCTTACGGATGGGCGTCGGAGGACCGTCTCTCGTCGCGGGGACTGCGTCCCGGAGGCCTCTGCCCCTGGGTCACCACGGCTGGCATGTGTCCAGTGTCCGTGTGACCCCAAAGGTGGATGTCACTAACGGTCTCGCTTGCTCCTCTCCGCAGACCCAGGGTGTGCGGAAACATCGTCTGTCAGCTGGTCTTCTTTGCCACTGGTGTTCTTCCGGCCTCGTGTTCCTCTCACCGTTGTCCTGGCACTGGTCACCTTACTTCTCTTCGGGAGTGAGCGGTCTTCGTCTTCCTGCACTCCTCTCTGTCTTTCCTTAGTTGTTTCTCTGTGAGGACGTTGCTTCGCACTGACTTCTCCTTCTACTCTTAACTGTGGCAACAGGCCACATGGATATGCTTCCTTCTTTTCCACGGTGGCAAACGTGCCACTCAGATCTCTCCTTTTCTTCCTTCCTTTTCACGGTGGCAAACGTGCCACTCAGATCTCTCCTTTTCTTCCTTCCTTTTCACGGTGGCAAACGTGCCACTCAGATCTCTCCTTTTCTTCCTTCCTTTTCGCAGTGGCAAACGTGCCACTCAGATCTCTCCTTTTCTTCCTTCTGCATCGCGACATCACTTGGACCAACGTGTGTATTCTCTTCTGACCTGGGTCCTCCATGCAGTGCGCGCACCCTGCATGTGTACCCCTGGTCTTGTCCTCGTCGGGGACACTTTCTCCTTCTTCCTCAGCAGCCAGAGTTGGTGTCGCGAACCTTCTTTTCTTGATGCTTTCTTTTCTTGATGGTTGTTGGGGACGTTCGGGGGTCCATGTTTGGAGACCTGTTCATGGTTGAACGTCCTGGACCGGTTGGTGGTCCACTTCTGCCGATGCCTGGCAGGTTGCTTTCGGTCGTCCTGTCGGACTTTGCGCTACAACAGTTCCTGGGGGACCCGTTGTGGGTCAGCACTTGATGGGCGATCATTCTGGGGATCGGCTCCTGGGAGGCGCCATGGATCTGTCGCGGGTCGGCACTTGATGGGCGATCGTTCGCGAAGATTGTTCTGCGCGATGGCGCTGCCTGCATTCTTCTTTCTGCTTGCGGTGGCTGTGCGTCGCCACGTGGCGCGTTGTTTGCGCACTTAAAGTTCAGGGTTCTGGGACGCCTGTGGCGTGACGTTGGGTACTTGCTGCTTTGGCTGTCGTCGGGTACTTGATGCTTTGGACCGTTGGCGGGAGTAGTTGATGCTGCGGTGAGCGCCTGTGGCCACAAGGCGTCGCTGCTCTCTCCGTCCTTTGATCGCGGCCGTCGTTTCCCTGGACGTTCTTCTAGTGCTTGGCAGTCGTTTCCTCCAGACGTCAGTGCTTGGATGCTTTGTGAGGCAATGGTGCCTTTTCCCACGTCGCGTTGGAAGTGGCAGTCGCCGGCTCCTTGCTGGTGTGTGTGGGTGTCGCTGGCGCTGTTGCGCAGTTACTTGCTGAGTGAGAGGTTGGATGCTTTCTTGCTGCGGGAGTTTAGACGCTTTCGCTGTCACTTGCGCTGTGGAGAACTTACTTGCTGCGTGAGTTTAGACGCTTTCGCTGTCACTTGCGCTGTGGAGAACTTACTTGCTGCGTGAGTTTTCTTGCGTTGTGCAATGCTTGTTTTAGTCTTTGTGGAGGCAGGTGCACTTTTGCATTTGGCCACTGGGTGGCAGTGTTGCTGGATTCTGGTAACAGCTTGTCTTGTCTTTCCCTGATGAGCACTCTATTGTCACAGTGCACAGGGGGCTGGAGCTGCTGCTGCTGGGAGCCTGTTTCAAACTACCCTCCCGGTGAGTCTCTTTCTTTCTTTTTTTTTTTTCTTTGGGGGGGCAGAAATGCACATGCGCCTCACAGATGGTTGATGGCTGCAGAGGGGCACATGTGCAGGTTCTTGCCGGGTGCACCGGTACTTTGCTTCAAGCGGTGGGGGCACATGGGAGTGCTTGTGCTAGCAAGGGAGGCACTGCTGGGGGTTTTGCCAGCGATGTGTGGTGTGCTGAGCGGGTAGGCTCCGCTGCAGCCGTTCTTTGGCGGGTGCGTGGCGCCAGTTCCCGGGCACAAAAAACGGCAGTCCAGTCACCTTTCCCTCTGTCCTCCCTGCCCGCGGCGGCGTCTCGCAGTCCTTGCGCGGGCAGGGGGGGGTAATGCTGATGTTTTCTTCAGGCTGGGAGGGAGCGCGTCGCTCCTGTTACTCCTCCTCGGGCGGGGGCGCTTGAAGCAGGCCGCGGGTAGGCTCCGCCGGCCCTGCTGTTTTAAATGCCGATGGTGCTCCACACTTCGGTCTCCCGCCGCAGCAGCTTCACTTTGCTCATGCTGCGCGGCGGGGACCTGCCATGCTTGTTGTAGGCCGCGGGTGGGCTCCGCTGGTTCTGCAGTATGCTTCGTCACTGGGGGTGCCACCGGCAGGCCGCGGGTGGGCTCCGCTGGCGCTGCAGAGTCTCTCCTTTGTTGTGGGTGCCGCGGGTGGGCTCCGCCGGCGCCGCAGAGTCTTCCTTCGGGGTGGGCACTACCGGCGGGCCACGGGTGGGCTCCGCTGGCCCGGATGACGTTGCGAGGGGGGTTGGGAGGCGGTTAGCTACTCCGCTCCCTCCCCCTCGTAGTCTTCGGTGATTGCGGGTCCGGCCGCACTTGTTTTCACGCGGTCTTCAGTCTCTGTGCCCCTGCCGCTTCCAAGCTCACAAGCGGCGGGGGCGGGGGACGACTCGGGCAGGCCGCGGGTAGGCTCCGCTGGCGCTGCTTATTGCTGGGCACAGTTCATGGCGGGCACTTCGCCCGTGGGGCTCACCTTCGGCCGGCGGGCCAGATGCTCCGTCGCGGTCGCGGCGGGTGGGCTCCGCCCGGCCTGTGCACCTCTCCGGTGGGGGTCCTCAGCCTCGCGGCCGTCGCAGGTGGGCTCTGGGCGGTCCGCTGTTGCTTGGTGGCACTCGGTGGTGGCGGTCGACGCGGGTGGGCTCCGGTCGGCTTGCTGTGGGGCGCCGACGTGCCCACCGGCTTCTCGGCGCGTCGCGCCTCGCCACAGGGGATGCCCTCTAGATGGGCAGCTCTCTTCCCCTTTTCCTTTTTGATTAGCCGAGGGTAGTGGCACGCATGGGCTGCACTACCGGCCTCGTCGCCATTGTAAGATTGGTGGTGGAGGGCCCTAGGCCCGCATGCTAGGTGCAGCAATGACCTGACACAGACACCAGATGAGGGTAGTGGGAATGGCTTCAAGCACGTGCGCTCGGCCCCTTTTATTGCCAGCGTCATGTGACACCATGACGTCTGTGGTGGGTGGGTGTAAAGTGTAATACAGACACTTGAACACTAGAACGTGTCCATGCTAGGACACTACACCGCCCACCCCAGGCGAGAAGAACCTCGGATTCTGCAGCCAGAACCAGCAGCGCGCCGAGCAGAGCTGCTGATAGAAATGCACGAATTGCAGACGGGTGATTCTTACACAGCCATAAATCCCTTACGTCTTGGAGACAGAAGAGGAAATAATTCACGGTGCTGAAATTAGCTCATAATACAATTCTTTTCTGGGCAAAGTCCAACTGCTGGCTAAGATATTACGATCCCGGATAAAGAGTTATTTTAGGAAGCACGATACATGTGTGACATTTTAATAATTTCAGTGAAATTATGAGTGACATTTCAACGAATATGACTGACACTTTTTAGCAAGCAAAAGTCAAGCAATTAAACATACAGGGAATCATATAAATATCTGAAATTACAACCATTTGAGCACCAACAAACTCTAAGAAGTAATTGCACTAACGGGGGTGGGGGGTGCCAAAAGTGACGGCAAGCTAATCTGCCAATCAATGCGCCCTTGCTGAGTGGTGGCCTGAGTAAAAGCATCCATAAAAACGGAAAGTAAGCCAAACATAAGCAAATGCTCGATTTACGATATGTTTAGAGAGAAGAGCCAGTGTGGAAATCAGCATATTCAGGACAATGTCTGCAATTTAACCGCCCATTATATATACCATCCCTAATACAAACAAAGTTATCCTCTAAGCAAAGTGATAGTCAGCAAACTCGCCATAAACAACACAGGTGGAAACAATCATTTTAAACATGCGATGGAGTTAATCCAGAAACATGTGGCTGCAGGCTGAGCCAAGGAATTTAATAAATACGTGATTCTCTTCAGTTATACTATGCCCATTCACCATGTTTACTACATGAAAATGAGACCAAGCACAATGCAAAGGAAAAGTGATAATCACAATTGTAGAAAGCCCAAAATACAGTGATTGCTGCCTAAATTATCAATAAATGATGACCTTATACCTGATGGTGCAGAACCCTCACAATCTCAATTCAAAATATAAACGATGAAAAGACTTCGGTAGAACGTCAGACACAAATGTTTAAATGCACCCTTACTTTGAAAACAAAACAAAAAAGAAAAATGAAACAATGCCCCATGCATAATTATTCACCATTTGCTGTTGTATTAAGATAACTTCTGCTTATGCACAGAATACAACTCGATTTTTCCAGGAGGCCTCTGATGTTTCGCAATATATGTACTGCGATTTCAAATGCTCAGGGTCATAACCAGGCGGGACAGAATACGAATGAATGATGGTCGAATACGCTAAATTATTTTCTTACATGCTCAAAGGCACGAATTTCAGGAACTAGACCCCAGCATGACCATCGGCATGACGTGTAGTGCGCCCCAGAGCCTCCAACAAATGAGAAGATGAATCATAATGTTCATAAACCTGTGAGGGGCAGTTAAGTGTACCCCCCTGTGCCAACATGCGAAGGTCTGAATAGGTGAATGTTGAGAGTGTGGGTGGGACGCGATACACGTGTCGACTCCAAAATGAAAACTAAAACCCGCCGGATGTATGCTTTTACCACGCATGCCTTTACAACGCGGTATTTACAACGCATGCCTTTACAACCCATAGCGCTTTGGGGTGCTGGATAGTGAATAGTTTAATTTACTATTCCAACTCCAGTCCCCGTGGATAGTAGGGAAGGTGTTGGATAGTAAATTAAATGTATTCCCTATCCTAGAGCGCCCCCCAGCGCAATGCGTTGTCATGGTTTGCGTTGTAAAAGTTGCGTCGTAAAGGCACTGCGTGGTAAAAGTTGCGTTGTAAAGGATGTTTCCCAAACCCGCCTCCTACCTCATAGTCAACTTGTCCAACGGAAGTCTGCCAGAGACGGGCAAGCTAAAAAAATAAAACCTTGCGCCTAGGAGGCCAACTACCCTGCATGCAGTAATCACAAGGGAAGCGCGCCTTGAATAAAACAACGACGATAAGCTGCAATAGACAACTTGGAAGTGCTGTTGATTATTGTTTCATGAGGCTTCACTGCGCTCCAGTTCACCATCTATTTAAGTTCCTGACACAGTCAGAC